>NC_056623.2:248962145-249621311 GCF_002870075.4 Lactuca sativa
ATCCAGCTGACGAGTCTGTACCTCCGAGACGTTCCACACGGGTTAGGAACACACCTTCGTTTTATTATGGTTTTCATATTACTACGGAAGGTGATACGTTTATTAGTGATAGTACACTAGTAAATTTGGATGAACCTAGCAGTGTTAAGGAAGCCATGGCAGGCCCGGAGTCTGCTAAATAGAAGGAGGCTATGGACAGCGAGATACAGTCCATGTATGACAATCAAGTTTGGAACTTGGTTGACAATGTACCAGGCCGTAAAACAGTCGGGTGCAAATGGATCTTCAAAAAGAAGACCGACATGGAAGGAAAAGTGCATACTTATAAGGCTCGACTGGTTGCGAAGGGTTTTACTCAAACTCAAGGTATTGATTATGATGAAACCTTCTCGCCGGTGGCCAAGATTAAGTCTATTAGGGTTATGTTAGCCATTGCAGCATTTCATGATTATGAAATATGGCAAATGGATGTCAAAACCGCTTTCCTTAATGGAAAGTTGGCTGAGGGTGTGTACATGAATCAGCCAGAGGGTTTTGTCAATGCAGAGCACCCTAATAGAGTATGCAAGCTTAAGAAATCCATTTATGGATTAAAACAAGCATCTCGTAGCTGGAATCTTTGTTTTGATGAGAAGGTAAAAGAGTTTGGCTTCTTGAGAAGCGAAGATGAGTCTTGCATGTATGTCAGAGCTAGTGGGAGTATAGTTAGCTTCTTGGTACTGTATGTGGATGACATACTACTCATAGGAAATGACATCCCAACCTTGCAGGAGGTTAAGTCCTGGCTTGGGAAGTGCTTTGCTATGAAGGACCTAGGGGAGGCTACTTATATCCTAGGGATAAGGATATTAAGAGAAAGGAGTAGAAGACTAATTGGACTTAGTCAGAGTATCTACTTGGATAAGGTGTTGAAAAGGTTCAACATGGAGAATTCCAAGAAAGGAGATTTACCGATCCAAAGCAATACCAAACTGAGTAAAACTCAGAGTCCGAGTACAGAGGCTGAGATAGCTGAGATGAGCCAATTACCATATGCTTCCGCAGTTGGCTCGATCATGTATGCTATGACTTGTACCCGTCCTGATGTGGCATTTGCTTTGAGCATGGTCAGCAGGTATCAGGGGAACCCTGGCAAGGCTCATTGGACCGCGGTAAAGAACATTCTCAAGTACCTGCGGAGGACTAAGGATTGGGTCCTTACCCTTGGTGGCAGTGATGACTTGAGAATATTAGGGTATAGTGATGCTGGTTTTCAGACTGATAGGGATAATTTCCGCTCTCAGTCGGGCTGGATCTTTACCTTAAATGGAGGGGCAATTTCTTGGAAGAGTTCCAAGCAGGAGACGGTGGCTGATTCGACTTGTGAATCAGAGTATATAGCAGCGAGTGAAGCAGCGAAGGAGGCGATATGGCTAAAGAACTTCATCGGAGACCTTGGAGTTGTACCAGCTATTAAGGAACCTATAGAGATTTTCTGTGACAACAATAGTGCGGTTATCTTAGCCAAGGAACCAAGAGATCATGGCAGATCCCGACACATTGACAGAAAATATCACTTCATAAGGCACAAGATTGAAGAAGGACTCCTTGTGACAAGGAGGATATCGTCAGATGAGAATCCTGCAGATCCCCTTACGAAGGGACTGACGAGGGTTAAGCATTTTCAGCATGCGAGACGCATCGGGCTGAGGGACGATATTAGTTTTACAGATTAGATAGTTTTCCTGAAACTTGTAAAATGTAATCGACGTTTGATGATGAATAAAATTTGTGATTTATTTATGAGTAAAGTGTTACTATCATTGTCAATTATTTACTATTGTTTCAGTTTTGCATGTTTTGACTTCCAGAATAATTAATTTGTTCAAACCTCCACAATCGATCATACGTCGGAAGTAGGTATGAATCAAGATTGTCATGAATTGGGTTTGTAGATGCCTTAAAGGTGTTTAGGCATGGCAATGGTTGCTGCAACATTCATGAGTACTCATAAGTTATGAGTATTGGTATAAACCCACGCTCACTTGTATCACTTCATGGAATTTATCTCGAGTGATCGTGAGACGATAACATCATATAAATCTTTAAACCTAGAGATATGAGTTGTTACCTATGAGTTGGTTGTGCATTGATTGCACGTAAACGCATCAGTAACTTGATGTTATAAAACGTGCCTTTGTGTACAATTCAATAAGTAGTAGAACAAGCATATCAGTCGAAGTTTATCTGTTCCTTCTAGAAATAGAAGCGATATCCGGGCCCCTCGATGATTTTGTATTGACCCATATACCAGGCCTGGTCAGAACTAAACCGATGTGTTCAGTGAAGTTCTTCGTCAAACAAATCGGATAATCGAGAAACAACTGCTAGACAATAAGCAAGACATAGTTCCATGTGTTTGTCCGGCTGATATCATGAGAACAGAGGATTATGTGATCACTTATCTAAAATGGCGCTTCATAGTTCGACAGAGTCTTCATTGTTCGAGGGAGTTTTCGAGAGCTACGATTGTTGGTTGGTTCCTGAAGTTATAGGCAAATATAGTTATTAGACTTATCCAAGTGGGAGTCTGTTGGATAAGGTGTCTAAGTCCATAACTTATTTGGTATATACTTGACCCGACCGGCATGGTCCATTTGGGTTGCATCTCATCCAAACTATTATGGATAATTTTATGAGAGTTATACACATATGTTTATTAATATATTATGAGTTATAATACATTAATATGAAGTTACGTTATTTAATTAGTTTTAGTCTTAAATTAATTATGGATTAATTTAGAGATTAAAAGGAATACTAATTAAATTATGGGCTATTTGTTTTATATAGTGTGGGCTAATACTCATTTGTTAATGGGCTAGGCTTATGTGGAAGTCCATGGATGATCCATGGAGCTTTTAACCCATGGATCCTTGGAATAGGAAAAGACATGGGTTATTAGGGTTTCACCCTAACCATGCATACTATATAGGCATGCTTATGGAGCATGAAAGAGAGCCTAAGATAGCCTAAGAGAAAGCTAGTGTTCTAGTGTGTGTGTGCATGTGTGTGGCCGAAAATACAAGAGTGTGTATACTCTCTCAAAGTTTTCCAAGAGTTTGTGGTGTTTGTGATTCCATTTGAGGCATTCACACTATTGGTGCTTGGCCCTCAAACTCCTAAGAACCCAACACAACAAAGGTATGTAATCTCTTCTAACTCTTTTATGTTGAAATGTTCCCCATGCCATGTTAGATAGGTTATAAACCTTGGAAAAATTATTATTTTGCATGTATTTAGACAAACATAGATCCAAGGTTTATTAGGGTTGCATGCACACTTAGGAAGTGTTAGATTGCTCAAAACCCAACACCAAGTACTAGTGGTACGAAAGATGTTGCTCAGGAAAAAGAAATTCCTGCAAAAGAAGTCACATCCCCAAGTGAAACTTCATCAGTTCAGAGTGAACCAGCTAAAGAAAAACAGAAACCGAAAGCTAACATCCATCATCAACCGAAGCAGATGAGAGATCAAAAACGTCAAAGGAATCAGAGATACAGGAAGAATCTCTTTGAAAGAAAACAGTTTTGGCAATCTCAGAATGCCTATTTCTCGCATCAAGACAAGAACTTAAAGTCAGAGAAAAGTCATGTTGGATCGAAAGAGAGAAACAACAACCGAAAGCAAAGGTTCGGTTCAGAAAATGATTCCAACCGAAAGCAAAGGTTCAGTTCAGAAAATGATTCCAACCGAAAGCAAAGGTTTGGTTCAGAAAGAAACATCAACCGAAAGCAAAGGTTCGGTTCAGAAAATGACTTCAACCGAAAGCAGAGGTTTTGTTCTGAGAACAAAAGAGACCAAAACTCTAGGGTCGGTCCCACTGATGATCAAAAGCAAAAGAGTCACCCAGAGTCCTCAACTAAGAAGTCATCTCAATCTAAGCTCTCTCATTCTAACTCTTCTAGTTCTTCAAACTCTTCTAACTCTTCTCCACCTCGTTCTAAATTCCATTCTGTTCCTTCTCAAAAATCTCAATCATCAACTGAACAAAAAGGAAAACAGAAGGTTTCGATGGTTAAACAAGAGTCAAAACCGAAAGCATCGAATACCAATAAAATTAAAGTTTTTACCATCAAAAAGAAAGATGAAACAACTCTAATAAAAAGAACATATTTATTTGACATCTCTCTTACTATTCCTGTTCCTATGAAAGGCTCACGAGGACCCAAGAAACTTTGGGTTCCTAAATTTGCTTAATTTTTGCAGGTTATCAGTGACGAGCAGTTTGACGAAGAATGGTATATTGATAGTGGCTGCTCGCGTCACATGACAGGAAGGAAGGAAGAGCTAAGGGAATACAAGTGTCTTTCAAATGGTGGAAACGTCAAGTTCGGGAACAACTCCTTTGGCACCATAAAAGGCTATGGAATGATTACAAATGGTGACTTCACGATAAGGAAGGTTGCATATGTGGAAGGGCTACAACACAACCTCATCAGTGTATCTCAGCTTGTTGGAGGTACCGGTCTCAAAGTCTCATTCGATGATGAGGGTTCTGAAATAATTGAGAAGAAGACGAAAAGAGTTATTCTCAAATCAGAGCGTAAAGGTGAAATGTTTCCTCTAAACCTCAAACCCATCAAAGGAAACCCAACTATCTGCCTGTTATCCAAAGCACAATCTGACGAAAGCTGGCTGTGGCACCGAAGGCTCTCTCATCTTAACTTTAAGGACATCAACAAACTTGTCACTGGAGGTCATGTTCGTGGTCTTCCACTGCTCAAGTTTGATAGGGACCATCTGTGTGCTGCATGTGAAATGGGGAAGTAGAGTCATCAAATTCATCCATCTATAATAAACACTAAAGTTGTTGAACCACTTGAATTACTTCATATTGATTTATGTGGTCCTTCATCTATCGAAAGCATCGGTGGTAGCAAGTATATTCTTGTTATTGTTGATGACTTTTCACGTTTTACATGGGTGTTCTTTCTAAAGCTTAAATCTGAAGCGACTCATAAGCTAAAAGTGTTCATCAAACAGATAGAAGTACAGTTGAAGAAGGTCGTTCGCAACATAAGGAGCGACAATGGATTGGAGTTCAAAAATAGAGAATTCGAAGAATTCCTGGCAGAAAAGGGAATCAGTCACAACTTCTCATCTCCCTACACTCCTCAACAAAACGGGATTGTCGAAAGACGAAACCGGTCTTTGTGTGAAGCAGCCCGAACCATGCTAAGTTTCACTTCCTTACCTCTTTATTTTTGGGCTGATGCTATTTCTGCTGCTTGTTTTACACAGAACAGGTCATATCTCAACAAGCGCTTCACTCTAACTCCTTATGAGATCATCAACAACAGGAAGCAAAATGTGAAATTTTTCCATGTGTTCGGTTCAAGGTGTTTCATTTTCAATTCCAAAGAACACCGCAACAAGTTCGATGTCAAAGCCGACGAAGGGATATTTTTGGGCTATTCTCTCACTTCTAAAGCGTACAGGGTATTAAACAAGCGTTCGAAGAGAATAGAAGAAACTTACTATGTGACTTTTGATGATAGCTTTGTCAAAAGGCTAAAGGCCAACGAAGACACAGATGGGGAAATCTTTCCTCAAACTGGCCAAGTCACAGCCTCGATCGCTAATCTATTCGAGAAGTTCATGGAACTATTTGATGAACCAGAGAAGGCCATTATCTCTGAAGTCAGTGCAGCAGACAACAAGGTAGATCACATGAAGCAAGTTGTTGAAGACGCTGCAAGAAGAATGAATGAAGGAGGATCAAGTTCTGATGAGCCTCCATCACCCAATGCTTCAGTCGAGGGGGAGAATCCACCATCATCATCCCAGCCAAGCTCACAAGTTGAAGGGGAGCCAAGCACTTTGCCAACCAAAAGCACTCCACCAACCGAAAGTGCCTCACCATCCGAAGGTGCATCAACGCCCGAAAGCTCAGCACCACAAGAAACCACTGTAGCTCAAGATTCTCAAGACATTCCTGTAAGATCATCTATCGAGGGGGAGCATGCTGATATGTCTTACGACTATGAAAGCCAGTCCGAACCAGAAGAAATGATAAATGATGAATTAGATCCAACCTTTGATCCAAACTACCCTCCTCTCACCAAATGTACCAGAGATCATCCAGTCTCTCAAGTTGTTGGTGATGTATCTGAAAAATTTCTGACTCGATCTCAACTCAAAGCAAAACAGACTTCCTTGTTTTCTAAAGTCGAATTTTGCATGTTTAATTCATTCGTCTCAAAGGTTGAACCAAAGACAGTTAACACTGCTCTTGATCACTCCGATTGGGTGCAGGCTATGCAGGATGAACTGAATGAATTCGAAAGAAACAAAGTCTAGCGACTTATTCCAAATCCACCAGATGCCTCGGTTGTTGGTCTTAAATGGGTCTTTAGGAACAAAATGGACAAGGAAGGGAACGTTATAAGGAACAAAGCACGTCTGGTAGTGAAAGGATACTGTCAGGAGGAAGCCATTGACTATGAAGAGACTTTCGCTCCTGTAGCTAGGCTGGAATCTGTAAGAATATTTCTAGCCTATGCTGCCCACAAAAACTTTGAGGTTTACCAAATGGACGTCAAGTGTGCATTCCTCAATGGTGAACTTGAAGAAACTGTGTATCTGGAGCAACCTCCTGGCTTCGTAAATGAAAGGTATCCTAATCATTGTTATATTTTGGATAAAGCCATGTATGGACTGAAACAAGCTCCGAGAGCCTGGTATGAAACGCTGACTAAATTCTTAATGATGTCCAAATTCAAACAAGGTTCGGTTGACCCAACCTTCTTTCGCAAGAAGGAAGGTAACGACCTTATGATCGTTCAAATTTATGTCGATGATATCATCTTTGGCTCAACGAATCCTAGCCTAACAGCTGAATTCAGAAAGCTGATGGAGACTAAATTTGAAATGAGCTCAATGGGTCCTATTAACTTTTTCCTTGGTTTAAATATTAGACAGGGACCCGAAGACATCTTTATCAATCAGGAAGCTTACACGAAGACTCTCCTAGCAAAATTTGGCATGATGGGAGATTCCAAAGTCAAAGTTCCAATGGCATTCGGCACCAAGCTCACCCCATCCCTGGACAAACCGGCTGTTGATATTACGCTTTATCGTCAGATGATAGGCTCATTGATGTATCTCACTGCTAGCAGGCCTGACATAATGTTTTCAGTTTGTTACTGTGCTAGATTTCAGGCAAACCCACGCGAACCTCACATGCTTGCAGTGAAGAACATTCTACGATATTTCAAGCGAACTACCTCCTTAGGTCTATGGTATCCTTCCAACTCAAGTTTCTTCGTTCAAGCCTACTCAGATGCAGACCTTGGAGGTTGTGGATTAGACAGGAAAAGCACCACTGGAGGCTGCCAATTCCTTGACGGGAAGTTGATTAGCTGGCAATCAAAGAAACAAACGTGTGTGTCTTTGTCTACAGCTGAAGCAGAATACATTGCAGTTGCATCCTGTACCTCTCAAGTGATTTGGATCCAGAGTCAACTCAGAGACTATGGACTCAATATGAAAAAGATCCCACTATATTGTGACTCTGAAAGTGCAATTAGGATCTATCATAACCCAGTGCAACACTCCAAGACGAAGCACATAGCACTGAGGTATCACTTCATCAAAGATCATGTGGAAGATGGAAACGTTGAAGTACACTTTGTTAGAACCACTGATCAATTGGCTGATGTCTTTACCAAAGCTCTTCCTGAAGCCTCATTCAACAAAATTCTACAAGGGCTAGGTATGATGGAATCAGAATCAGTACCACAAACTACCTCTCGATCTCAAACGTAAGAAGCGAAATAAACCGAACGTTCGGGTTCGGTTGAATCATCTGTACTCGCCCATCAATCCAAAGATAGTTTTCTTGGTTGTAAATTTCCTGTACAAAGTTGTTTATCTTATTGTCAAAAGTATTCCCTTTTTGAAAGTCTAAATTCCTTGGTTTTTCAAAATTTTTCAAAACCGAAACCAACCGAACGCTCGGGTTCGGTTTTTCAAAATTTTTCAAAACCGAAACCAACCGAACGCTCGGGTTCGGTTTTTCAAAATTTTTCAAAACCAAAACCAACCCAACGCTCGGGTTCGGCTTTTCAAAATTTTTCAAAACCGAACCAACCGAACGCTCAGGTTCGGTTATTCAAAATTTTTCAAAACCGAAACCAACCGAACGCTCGGGTTCGGTTTTTCAAAATTCTTCTCAACCGAAACCAACCGAACGCTCGGGTTCGGTTTCAAAGTTTTTTTGTTTTTCTTTTCTTTTCCAAAGTTTTTTTTTACTTCTTTTATTTTCTTTCTAAGTCTCCTTTTTCTTATTTTTTATTTATCATTTTTTTTATATATCAAAACTCCAAAAATATTTTGTTCTTCATTTGCTTTTTGTCTTTAATTTTTATATGTGTGTTCGTTCGTTTATGGGGAAATATTTGATGGATTAGTTAAGTGTCCCTAGAAGCATGTTGTTGTATGTGCCCAAAGTCTCATCAGATTCTGAATAACAGTCTTAATGACTTGGTATACACAAACCTTGTCTTCCCAATTAGGCTATCACATTTATTCTAATCAAGAGCTAACTAACTCTCTTCTCACATGAGATAAGAGTTTTCTGCTTGGTCCTACTTTTATAGCAGAGGTACTTTTCTTTCTTACACCATCTCCATTACATTTCTCCATTACATTCGTTTCATCAATGTAACCCTTGAGACTCTCAGAAATTACCACTGAGATTTATGGTTACTCAAAAACTGTGTTTATGATCATAGTTTCGTGTCACTACGAGTTGAGTGAAACCCAAAATTCAATACCAAATCTGAATTGACAGTGAACAATTAATTTGCTCAAATTTTCACTAATGAATTGACGGACGTATCCTCATGAAATCTCAAGTTTTTTTCTTTTTGTTTGATTCCTATGAAATTGTTAAACACCATAACATTTCTTCCCTTGGGATCCAGTTTTATTTTTTTGAGATTTTATATTTTCCAAGCCACTTTAAAATCATTACCTACCTACTTGTTCAACAGACTACACCGGTCTCACAAGTACTTTGTTCACTTTCTATCTTATTTCAAGATTAGGATTGTTGAATCAAAGCTAAAGCCACCCTAAGGAGCCTAATTAAAAGAAGCCTTTTAACACTTCTTAATAAGTGTTTGATCGTTATTCAACGGGAAACCACACTAACACTTTAAGGTCTCTCTTGACTTTGAAGAAAGAGATTTGTGCCCGGGATCATTTGTTTCGTGTCATTATTGACATCACATTTATTCCTAAAAAGATTTGCTTTATTTCTTTTCTTTTTACACCCTTAGCACGAAAATCTTTGATTTTCCAAAATTCTGGTTCTAATAATTACAGGCTTTTTCATTGGATCGGTGATTAATTATAAAGACGTGGTCAAAATTAATACACGTGGGCGTATTATTCAAAAGATGTCGTTACAAGGATAAGATGAAGGGTTGCTGACTTAGGCGGGAGTCTAATTGATTCAATTTCAAACGGCGGTAAAAACGGACGCATGCGAATTTGAAACGTCCAATCTTTAACTGACGTCGCAGACACGTGTGCGAATTTGAAATGGTTCCTCTCTGGCACACAAAGGCGCGTGTAAATTTGAAATAGTTTCTTCAGAAACGGCGCTTGTTGGGCGGCGTGTTCCAAGAAATCAGACACTCTCTCTCATGCGTGATCATCGCTTACCTTAAACTGTCACGCATTAGTCAAATTCTTGGAAAACCTTTCGTATTTTGATAGAAGATTTGGGAAGATATTTCTCTCTCCTTAAACCCCAGTATAAAAGGCGACATCATCTCCCTTTTACCTCTTTACTGCATCAAAATTCCCAAGAGAGCAAAAATTCCCTGAAACCTTTACTGTTCATCATCTTCTTCACAACTTCAACAATGGCAGAATCCTCCTCCGTTCACGCTACTTCCCACATCCTTCCCATTCGCCCTCAACAGTGTTTGGTGATCGATTTAACCCCTCAGGCGTACGACTCCTACATGTTCCCAATCATCGAGTGCCTGAAGTATTCTCCAATAGCACCTGCACTTTCTAGGGTGGAATCGGTGCCCATGGAGCTCTTATCGCAGATTTATGCGACTGCACATTATGATAAAGCGGTCGACAGGATTTTCTTCGAGGTTTATGATCACAAAGCCTCGATTTCCAAGCAACGATTTGGTTGACTGCTAGGGTTTGCAGCTGACCCTTCAAGGGTTAATCTGGAGACAATTCCGTTGGGCCATCTCTTCAGCATGTTCTATAATATAGGGTACATGGAGGTGCTCACCTCCGTCGCAAAGTTTAAAAAGTCGTGTTTGCCGCCACAGTGGAACGGCATGTTCACTATCCTTTTCAAGGCTCTTTCAGAACGGAGCTCAGGTTCAGACGGCTCCAGTCGACTCTTCTTATCCATTCTGTATGGAGTTTACAATGGCGTCAACGTCGACTATGGGTTGGTTCTCTGGCAACAACTCATCCAGAGTTTATCTTCCTCTTCACGACATTCTGAGGTGTCGTATGCCAGGTTTTGGACCATCATTACTAAGTGGGCGATGGATAAGCACGATGTCTCCACTGTTGCCGGTGCATCGATGTCTTCGATTGGTACATTCCATACCACGAAGATCATCGTCTCAGATGCATCCCGGAGACCATGTACGCTGATGTTCCAGCTGACAGCAGGATCATTCGGACCTACAAGGAGTTCAAATGGTCTGGTCTGAGGGATCTCACGCCGGAGATGCTTAAGTCCATTCACGATGCTGATAAGCCTATTCATAGAGGCAAAAAGGCAGACAAAGGGAAGCAAGTGGCCAAAGGGGCTAAAGGCCCTTCTCCTAAAAAGAGGAAGGCTCCTAAAGCTGCTCAGTCCCCGCAGCAGAAGAGGCGAAAGACTCAACCTAAGCGAAAGCTCATTATCGCTTCCTCTTTCGGGGAGTCAGAAGGTGAGAGTTCGGATTCGGACGACTCTCAAAGAGGCGACACCCCTCCAAGAGGCAACAACCCACCCAGATCACCTACCCCTGACATGGAAATCCATAACTCACCAATTCCCTCTCCTACTCAAACAATTCCTACTTCCATTCCCACCATAAACCCCACTACCAACATTCCTAAAACCTCTTTCACTATACCACCACCCATTTTCACCGATGCAACAACAGCCACTGCAAAGGTTACAACCAACGTATCTGATACGGGGGTTCATACCGATGCAACCGAACCACCACCAGTAACCGAACCCATACACACAACCGAAACCCAACAACCGCCTGAACCTACCCCAGCTCAAACTCAACCTGAACCTACCCACACCACTACACCTCCAGCTTCTCCACCACCACCATCTCTAGGTCATGCCTCTGACGGAGATAACCCTTTCCTTGGTGGGGAGAACATGACATTTGATTCGCTCTATTTTAGTCTGTTTCAAGTGCAAAGCGACGATGATGAGGATGCTCCAGTAACAAAGAAGCACCTTAAGGAGTTGCATGAGAAGGTTGACTTGCTCATTGCTTCCTCCTCTAATTCTCAGTCATCTCTCTCTGAAGCTGGTCTTCAGAAGATTGTTGATGCCTTCTCCAGGGCTCAGCAACATTCAGTCGCTTCTGCCACTGCCGCCATAGATGCCTCGACGAAAGCTTGTGAGGCAGCGACCGAAAAAGTCGATAAACTATTCTCTGACGTATCCACCCTGTTAAAGTCCTTACAGGAGAGCGCCGATGCCACAAAGACAACGTTGGAACCAATTGTTCAACAGTTGGCGACGTTCGTCTCCACGGAGTTGAAGTCGTTTGCCACCCTTCGCCAATCGATCAGTGACGACAACTCGGACCTTCGTGCCTCTATCGACGAGCGCCTCTCTAAACTCCAAGAGGATCTGGCCGCCGAAAACTCGTTGATGGACGTTCTAGAAAGTAAGACCACCGCCCTCAAGGTCAAGAGTGCTCAGCTTTCCACCTATCAGCAAAAACTTGACGCTCTTCGATCTGAACGGGAGGTCATCAAGACGTGTGTTTCGGATGTACACTCAGCTATATCCAATATTCTCGAAGCGCACGATCCGATCCTGAACCATTCTGTGAGGCGAACCCTTGCAGAAAAACTCGCTCCTGCCCTGGATCTACTCAGTAAAATTGAAGGGCTACCTAGTTTCGTGTCCACTCCGAAACAAGGGGGAGAAAAGGAGTCTGGATCGAAACCACCTCCTTCCTCAAAAGCTGCTCACACAACCTGTCACACCCCGAAAACCAAAGGCGGAAACGTTCTCGGGGTTGAATCCATGTTGTGTATCAAATCCAATGTACATAGTAATCACAGTAAACAACCATTACATTATATATATATATATATATATATATATATATATATATATATATATATATATATATATATATATATATATATATATGAAAGTTTACATTTGGTTCAAAAATAAATTGTACAAAGTTATACATATATCATATGAACAAAAGAGACGAGTCTTCAGAGCACTCCGTCTTCACCAAAAGATATCACCGGGTACCTGTCTAACTTGGACCTGAGAATACAAGCGGTTTGAAAATCAGCATAAAGCTGGTGAGTTCATAAGCGGTTTTGTTTTGTGAAAATGTATCGATTTCCTTTAGTTTTCTGAAAAGATTTGATATCCAAGAAAATCCCATATTTTCTTATGTAAAGTAGTTAAGTTATCTTTCATTACAGTTCTGTTATAGATATAAGTTAACCCCAGGAAAATCCCATATTTTCCTAATTGTAAGATTGATTAGATAACACATAGTATAGTTTAATTCACAAAACTATAATTTAGACGAACTGTAAATAGAAAGTATTTCGAAAACCTTGGGACTACATCCGGAACCAGTTATAAGATAATTCGATAAAACCGTGGGATCACTATCCTGAAAGTAGATATAAGATAGTTTGATAAACCATGGGATCACTAACCCGAAACTAGATATAAGATAGCTTAATAAAATCATAGGATTATCATCCCGTATAAGATTTAGTTTCAAAACCATGGGATTGCCATCCCGAACGAAATATAGACTCAAGATCATAAGATTATCATCCCGAACGAGATATAGACATAAAACCATGGGATTACCATCCCGAACAAGATATAGATTACCAGACCATGGGATTACCATCCCGAACGAGATATAGGTTCTAAACAGATCCTAGCTGTGGATAGGTTTATATTAATACGTATTGTGAGTCGGGTAACCATACTGATACGACAACGAGACCTCCTTGACGTTAGTCAGACGTCGAATGATATCCAGAATTTGTCACCCCAGGCGTGCCCGCCCAACTGTAGCTAGCAGTTAAGGTGTGGGATTGTCAGTCCCGAATAGATCTATTCACAAACTCTTCGCTCTCCCTCCAGGAGACTCTGGTTACACTTCCGGAGAGGATTTACTTGATCATCCATAAAGGGTAGTGACTATCTCACAAACTAGTATTAAACTATTCACAGGATTCTCATACGATAACAAACATACAAAGGCTTTAAGACATGATACAGTGAAAATAGTTACATACAATGAGACTATCTGGTAAAACATTCAAACGATATAGAGATAAACTGAATCAGACATAGTTTATCTAATAACTTAATACAGATATCAATACTTGATATAAAGAGTAACATAGAATCCCAAATTATTCCCATAATAATTTGATTAGATTGGTTATTTTCTTAATTAAAATCCATTTAGTTGTAATTGATAATCATTCCTTATGCTCAACATAATACATAAGGAGTAAAAAGAATTTATAAGATTGCCAGATATTATTTGAAACACATAGTTTATGATTTGTAAACAGTTTTGGTTTGCTTGTATTCCCCCCCTGAAAACAGATAAAAACAGTGAAAAAGGCGTAGGGGTATGAACTCACCGGACGAGAAGTATGACGATTTGGATGCTAAGAGTGGATCCAGGGCTTGTAAATACACGAGGTTCCTAATTATAATGTAAAGATACACATTTGTATCTAATTAGGACTTAGTTTATTCATTTGATAGGGACACTTGCTTCAAGTCGCGAAAACACTCCGATACGAGTGTTTGGAGGGACCCGGGTGGCGTTTAGGGATGAGAAATGACACTAGGGACTTGGGACTTGAGCTTACTCCCCATGAGTAAACTTATACAAGAGTTTTAGGTCCAAAACACCCATTCCCCATGAGTTTACGGCCGTAAACTCATGGTAGGGTGGTTTAGAGTGCAAATTTGGGTTATAAATGGATATGGACACTTGGAAATGCTTGGATTAATTTTTCTTAAGGCTTGGATTAATTTAAAAACATCATTTACAACACATAAGGGAGTTTACGGCCTAGGCATGGGTTCTTTGGCCGTAAACTCTCATTTCTTCAAGATTTAGTGTTTTTAAGTTGTTAAAACCAATCACATGTGATTCTAAAAATTCCCACAAGCCTAGAAATGAGTTTATATGGGACATATGAGGGATTTATAGAGTTTACGGCCCATGAAACCCCCTTCATGGCCGTAAACTCTAATATATGATGCTACAAGGTGTTTGAAGGACCAAAACTTGCATAGAATGGCTTCTAAAATTCATCTAAGGGCCTTAGGGGTGTTTAGTTTGCATTCTAACACCAAAAATTTTGGAGTTTACGGCCCAAGAACAGGTCTTGGCCGTAAACTCTTAGAAATCCCACAAAAGATGTGTTTAAGGCCCTTAAAGTATTTTTGGTTGGTCCCTTGATTTATTCCAAGGCTTTTGGTGGTGTTGGATGGCTTTCTAACACCTTAGAATTGGATTTATGCTAAGTTTTGGGGAGTTTACGGCCCAAGCATATGCCTTGGCTGTAAACTCATCTAAATCCCCCAAAAATCATGTTTCAAGTGTCCAAATGCTAAAACCAAGGTCCTATAATTCACATCTAAGCCATAGAAGTGATTTGGAAGGGTTTAAAGGCATGGAAAACCCCATTAACATGAGTTTACGGCCTAAGCTTATGCCTTGGCCATAAACTCCTTCAAAGTCCTCAAAATCAAAGATTTACATGTTCTAAGTCCATATCTTGAAGTCCCTTAGCCATATCTAAAGTCCAAATGAGTTAAGGAAGGAGTTTAAGGGCTAAAAACCCTTCAAAATGGTGTTTACGGCCTAGGCTGCCTCCTGGGCGGTAAACTCACATATATTGTCCAATTTCATGATTAAGTGTCTAATTTGGAAGCTAAACATGCTATAGATTAAGGCTAGGAAGGTACCTTAAGGATTTGAAGCCTTAAATTTGAGTTTTGGACACTTAATCTTTGGATTTAGGAGAGAGGTTAGAGAGAGAGTAGAGAGAGAAGGAAAAAGCTTCAAATGAGTGTTTAAACATGTTTATATAGTCCCTAAAACTTGGACACGGTGGAATTCCACCCGATACCGGCCTTAAACGATGCTTTGGGTTGCACCCGATTGAGTTTTCGTCACCCGACGAGGATATTTCTAAAACTTTTAGTTAACTAAACCCAAAAACGATAACAGGACATTTCGATTTCCGATGAATTATTCGGGTAGAACGGGTTTTCGGCGATGAACAACTTCGGGTTGTTACACAACCGAACCTCCTCGTACAGGTCAAACCTCTGGTTCGGGTGTGAAGGATAAAGGAAAGAAGATAGCTGAGGAAGAAGAGGACGATGATCAAGAAACCATTGCCGACTTGCTTAAACGCAAAATTCGTCGCAATGTTGATGATGACAATGTTCGTGTGGCGCGAGAAGCTAAGGACACACGTATCTGATAGGATCAGAGTTGACAGCGGCTTTGGAAAGCTACAATTGCAGATCAGGATTTGAAGTCATACGCATAATAGTTATTAGAGTTATCCATGTGGGAGACTGTTGGATTAGTGTCTAAGTCCATAACTATTTTGGAATGTACTTGACCCGATGGTGCATGGTCCTTTTGGGTTGCCTTCACCAAAGCAACTTGATAGGATGAATTATGGAGAGAAAGGATTAAATATGATTTATTTATATTATGAGAATAAAATATTAAAGGAGAAATCATATTGTTTAATTAATATTAGTCAATAATTAATTGGTAATTAGTTTAGTGACTAAAAGAGATTAATTAAACTTAAGGGACTAGAATTGTAATTATAAGATAATTGCAATTTGGGCCATGGATTGTCTTATATTAAGGAGTGGACGAATTCTATGGGGAAACCCATAAGGAAATCGTCCAAGGCCTTAATTAAAGGAGTCCATGGGTTGCCTAGGGCTTAAGCATCCAAATTAGGGTTTCCTTGTTAGATAACCCTAATAGCCTCACTATATATAGACCCCTTAAGGACCAAAAACGCGGCTAAGATTGTTTCTAGGGTTTCACACATTTTTGGGCAGCCTCCATCCTCTCTCCTCTTCATCCTCTTGCTT
Organism: Lactuca sativa; assembly: GCF_002870075.4. Taxonomy (NCBI): domain Eukaryota; kingdom Viridiplantae; phylum Streptophyta; class Magnoliopsida; order Asterales; family Asteraceae; genus Lactuca; species Lactuca sativa. Next base: position 248,978,572 of record NC_056623.2, read on the forward strand.
ATGGTGTTTGTGAACCATTAGAGGAGTGACATTTGTGACTCTAAGCTTTCTAAAGTCAATACAAGGAGATTTGGGATTGTTATTGCTACATAACAATCAAGGTAATATCTTAAACCCATTCTTATGTTAATATGATTACTTGTATGCTAGAATTAGGGTTTATAGTCTTGGATAACTTGCATGTACAATAGAGAAACCTAGATCCAAGCATTAGGGTTTGTATGTATTGGATAAGGTGTCTAAGTCCATAACTTATTTGGTATATACTTGACCCGATCCGACATGGTCCATTTGGGTTGCATCTCACCCGAACTATTAATGGATAATTTTATGAGAGTTATACACATATGATTATTAATATATTATAAGTTATAATATATTAATATGAAGTCATGTTATTTAATTAGTCTTAGTCTTAAATTAATTATGAATTAATTTACAGATTAAAAGGAAGACTAATTAGATTGTGGGCTATTGGTTTTATATAATGTGGGCTAACACTCATTTGTTAATGGTTTAGGCTTGTATGGAAGTCCATGGATGATCCATGGAGCTTTTAACCCATGGATCCTTGGAAAAGGAAAGGTCATGGGTTATTAAGGTTTCACCCTAATCATGTACACTATATAAGCATGCTTATGTTGCATGAAATGGCCACTAGTGTGACTAGTGTAACTAGAAAGTATGTGTGTTTTGTGTGTGACCAATTTTATGTGTGTGTATACACTCTCTCTAAAGTTTTCCAAGAGTTTGTGGTGATTTGTGATTCCATTTGAGGCATTCACACTATTGGTGCTTGGCCCTCAAACTCCTTAGGAATTGAACTCATCATCAAAAGGTATGTAATCTCATCTAATTCTTTTATGTTTCAAAGTACCCCATGCCATGTTAGATAGGTTATGAACCTTGGAAAAATTATTATTTTGCATGTATTTAGACAAACATAGATCCAAGGTTTATTAGGGTTGCATGCATACTTAGGAAGTGTTAGATTGCTCAAAACCCAACAGTGGTATCAGAGCCTAGGCTTATTTTCTTGAATACTTGATGCAAATCGCTGAAAAATCGAAGTTTATGTGCTGTCTGCACAGCAGACTCGCCGAGTCCATGAAGGGACTCGACGAGTCCAAGACAAAATTCATCCAACTCGCCGAGTTGGTTCATGCACTCGACGAGTTGGACCCCCAGACAACATATCTTCGAGTTTTGGTGCTGGAATTGGTCTAGAATCATTACCTTAAACTGTTTTGGACTCATAAAACCTGTTTTTGATGTGGTAATGATGATGGTCGACCAATTTCAAAGTTATAATCAAAATTCCATGATTTTATGTGTTCATATAATTCTTGAAATTTTGATGATCATGTTCATGTTCTTATGAATTTAGAAGATGATAGGAATTATTTGCTGAATTGTTTAGAATTAATTCTTGATCATTTATGTGTTTTAATGGAGTCCATAATTCGTCCTCAAGTTATGGATATCCAAAGGTCACTTTTATTTAACACACACTAAAAACACATAAGTTACATGAAAATGAAGAGTCTTCATTTTTATGAACCTTTAATTCATAAGTTATGAAATGAAAAGTATTGGATGGTTACAAAAGATGAAGAGTCTTGTCCTTAAGTTATGGAGGTTCAAGAGTCACTTCATTAATAAATATATAAATAAAGTGTAACCTTAATTAATTCCATAAGTTATAAAAATAAAGAAAAGTAATTCTTTTATTAGTTTAAAGTCTTCCATAACTTGTCCTCAAGTTATGGAACTTGAAGAGTTTTTGGATTAAAACTACTTTAAACACATAAATCATGGAATTAATTAGTTTTGAAAAGTTTCAAAACTTGCCCTCAAGTTTTGGAATTTGGAAAAGTTTCACACACTTTAATTCCAACACTTAGAATTTTAAAAGTTAAAATTCAACACTTATACTATTTATAACATTAATGTTTAATTATTATATATATGTATAAGAACAAGTCGTTTTACCGTTAGTAGGCCTCATTCACGAAGCCGGTCTATAAGGTGGGTATAAGGTTGTTGCCTATAAAATGGCGACTTAATGGGTGTTCACTCTCACCCACCGCTTGCTTGATCGGTGGAGGGTCGTTAGCCGAACGGGTAGGACAATGACTTTAAATTCTCATTAAAAGTATAATGATTATTATAAAGTAACTAAATATTTTTTATTTAATTCCCAATCTTAGTTACTTTAGGAAAAATGTGAATTTGGTGCTAGCCCACGGAATTCACACTTTGTACCTTACCAAGTCGTTGGTGGAGCGTGTGTGGTTAACCGGCACACTAACTTGGACTAGTAAGGATCACGAAGGGTGACTTAATGTTTGTCATAGATCAATGGAGCGTGTGTGGTTAACCGGCACATTGATTAGGTGATAATATTAAGGATACCAAGTGAATTGGTATGGTTATTCACACCTTGTTTTGTGATCCTCGGCATCCCAGTCACAAAATTTTAGAGGGCACACTCGAGATTGAAACATGCCATTGAAAAGTTCAATGAATATCAAAAGATCTAGGAATTTCAAATCCAATTAAAACCTAATAAATTATTTCGTTTTTCATGGTGGATATTGGTGAATCGTCATTCGCCTACCTTCAAATATTTTATAGCTTGGATTACGGCATCCCTCTTCCAAATTATAAAATATTGTGTTGGGTCCTAGCCTTAATATTTCATATTGGGTGTTATATTAACGATTTCGAATCAACTAACTTGATTTTCTCCCATTATAGATGTCTGGTTCAGACAACTATGATCTTCTCAAATCTCTTGAAGATGGTGTCCCTCAACATCATGCTTCACTTCCTCCACCTCCTCCAATTATTCTCCCTCACCCACAAGTTCTTGAAAAGTTTAAAGTCACTCAATCCCTATTGGCAAGCATAGTCTATGTGTGCTCACATCTTGGAGATAAATTCACATATTGACAAGCCGGGAGAGTTGGGTGTCAAAGTCTCGTGAAAGTTGGATGTTCAATCACTTTCTTAGTAACATAGTGAGTCTCTTTGGGACTACTATGAGGCAGACTATGACATGACCCTTAATGATGTTATCTTTTTGCTTGGTGTTGTGGAATCAGCAATGATTTGGAACACCAGTAAAGCAAATTTGATTAAAAGAACAACTTCCCAAGTCTACATGGACATTGACAATGGTAGCATTGGATATCTAGAAAAGGATTTCTCTTCCCAATGGAAAGGGATCGACTATAGTCAACTCGGTTGACCAAATAGTATAGAGAAAGGCAAATTCTGAGATAGTCTCATGTGCCATTACCAAAGGGTCCATGTGTTTTGTTGCCAAAGGAAGGGGCATTGGTTGCGATGCTGCCCTATTCACCTGAAAGGTCATATGGTTGATCAAGTCAAGAGGTTTGACTCTACTTCGGGTAAAGTCCACTATCTAACTCTATTAAGTTCCTATTTGGAGATTCTTATTACATAATGTGAATGGGTCACATGCTGATGTTTTTAAGAATCAAAGAAAAGATAGGAAGCTTAAAATAAGTATATGTTGATTCTGACTGCGAAGGTGGGTTTCGATCGCATGGTTCGGTGATCAGAATTTTGAGTTGTTGCTTAAGAGTTATGATATATTACTTAGGAATAGATAACAACAAGGTTTTCATGTGGATTGTAAGGATAAGTTTTTCTGCAAAGTTTTAAAATAAAAGAAAAAAAGGGTTTTAATTTTATTTATTTTAAAAATATCCTTACAATGGCATCTGTGGAAAATTGTTGCTTATATGTTTCCAGTAATAGCAATATTGGAAAGTGTATTTGATTCTTTCATTTGTGGTATTGTCTGAATTTACCAAATGAAGAAAGTTTTTCATCACCCAAGTTTCAATTGGACAGAAACTTGGAATCATACAAGTTGTATTGTATAATGAATGAGAATTTTCATCTTTGAAAATTAAGACTAATTCTTTGATCACATGTATATGTGAGTAAATTGAAGGACTAAGGAATTAGGTACACTGGGTGTGCGCTGGTCAAGGTCCACCACAAAGATTGATTTGTCATGATTTACTGAAGATTAGTAAATATGATTATACTTATAAGGTTAAGTATAATTCTGTAACATTGGAAAGGTTACAATGTATGACAAAACAAATGAGAAGAATCAAATTAGGCAGAAAGATAAAAGTTTCTCAAATCTGAAAGGATGGGAGAGTACTTTAGTATCGTATTTCATGATCATCTTAATGATTATGAAACCATATCACAAATTCATACTCTAAGGACGTCTTAGTGCATTGTTATGGCTAAGAAGAGAGGTCATGAATTGTTGGATTGGTTAAAATCAAGAAGATGAGTCATACTTTGTTCCAAAACAATTCTTAGAGTCATACTCCAAGATTGTAACTTTGAGTGACATAAAGGAGGATTTATTAACACTAGTCAAATGTAAGAGTAAAATGTTTTCTACTCTTGTACATTTGAGATTAGTAATTTGTGATGTCTTGGATGAGACAAAGACCAACTAAGACCAATTGTGTGAAGTGTTAGTCTTGATAAGAATCCGCACTATCCCTTGAGTATTTGTTTTGTCAATGAATGGTTCTTGACTGGGGAAACTTATATGTCAAGGGGACAGTGGGAGCCTTAAAAATCCTAAAAGAGTTTCAAGATTTAATCAAGAGTAAAACCTGTAATTTATCACTAGCACACGACTCAAGGTTTGCAACCTATCGTGTTGACATGATTCTTATTTTTGTACCTACTTCAAATAAGTTGAATTTGCATGTGAGTTATCAGAGTTCAACTTGGAAGCATTGGTGGGCCTTGTGCTACCAAGGTGACAAGAAACTAAGATTGAACAAGTTTAATCCATCTAAGGCTGAATTTGTCACTAATCTTATCTTGTGATTATGGTTTTGACAAATTCACATGGATAGGAACTCATACAATACAAAATCTAAGTGTCATAAGGTTTCTCTCTGATTCATGAAAATGATGGTGAGGAAACGCTTTCACTAAGTAGATTTTAGGTAGATATCAATTGTGTTATTTGCATTTTCAAAAGTCGTTAGTGGGGCGTGTGTGGTTAACCGGCACACTAACATGGACTTGTAAGAAATGGCAAATGCCTAAGCAATTGAGACTATGATTACGACATCCCTTTTCATAGTCCTGAAAATTGTTTAGACACACATGTGAGCTATCTAAGAAAGGGTGTATGAATCTAAATTTCAGAAGTACAACAGATTTCTGTAAATATGTCAGAGCTAGTGGGAGCATAAGTGTTATGCTGATAATCATCATGTTAGTGGGAGCATGATTATTACGTTTAGTGTTGCAAGTTAGCAATGTTAATTATAGAAAACAAAGTTTCAATTCGTGAAGTTGCAGGGGTTGAAAAGTTGTTTTGCTATAAGTAAGGGAGAGGAAATTATACTTCATTTCAATTCTAAAGCTTAGATTGAGATTTTAATCATCTTTAGTCAAGGACATATATATGAGTTTTATGTTGGAATGGTTCTACTTGAAGAAATTATATATATATATATATTGCGTTTTCAAAATTTGATTATGATTACGGCATCTATCTTCATAGTTAAATTTTGAAAACATGGCAAATAAAATATATATATATATATATATATATATATATATATATATATATATATATATATATATATATATATATATTGTAGCAAAAGACTTGTCTAGTATCATGTCTTTATGTCAAACATCATGAATCGTGTCCCATATGCTTCGGATATAGGATCGATTGCCTGTGCTATAATATTTATCTTTTCTAAATTTTCCAAATGCTTAAGGCATTGAGTAGGGAAAAGTCTAGAACTGGATATGAATAAAGTGATTAAGCAATTGTCGAGGACAAATCTGAGGTTCGCCAAAGATTGGTTGCTTAGGGACAGTTGGAAGTATGATGTAAGTTGTCGGAAAGGACCATACTGACATATTCTGAAAAGAAGTAACTCTTGTTTGGAAGTGATAGTCAAAATGGGACTGTGGAAAAGTCTCCATAGGTGGAAGTTATTCAATCTATGTAAGATTAGAAAACCTTAATGCAAGAAGGATGTTCAAAGCAATGTACTTTGAATATGAGACTTTCGTTCCATAGAAGTTGACATTCTTTGGAATACTCTGTAATGACTGGTGACAAGGTTTTGGTGAATTTGTGCATAATCATTACAAGAGGAACATTGCATAAAAGTTTAAAATCTAACATATTTTTTGGTAAATGATAGGAATCGGGGATTCTCACATTTACAATAAGGATTTGGGATTGTGAAATGAGTATCAATGGAATCATGTTCAATTGACCTACATCACAATGTTCAATTGAACAAGTTTAATCCATGTAAGTTTGAATTTGTCACTAACCTTGTCTTGTGATTATGTTTTTGGCAACTTCACATGGATAGGAACTCATACACTATAAAATCTAAGTGTCATAAGGTTTCTCTCCGATTCATGAAAATGATGGTGAGGAAACGCTTTCACTAAGTAGATTTTAGGTAGATATCAATTGTGTTATTTGCATTTTCAAAAGTCGTTAGTGGAGCATGTGTGGTTAACCGGCACACTAACATGGACTTATGAGAAATGGCAAATGCCTAAGCAATTGAGACTATGATTACGGTATCCCTTTTCATAGTCTTGAAAATTGTTTAGACACACATGTGAGCTATCTAAGAAAGGGTGTATGAATCTAAATTTCAGAAGTCCAGCAGATTTCTGGAAATATGTCAGAGCTAGTGGGAGCATAAGTGTTATGCTGATAATCATCATGTTAGTGGGAGCATGATAATTATGATTAGTATTGCAAGCTAGCAATGTTAATTATAGAAAAACAAAAGTTTCAATTCATGAAGTTGCAGGGGTTGAAAAAGTCGTTTTGCTATAATTAAGGGAGAGGAAATTATACTTCATTTCAATTCTAGAAGCTTAGATTGAGATTTTAATCATCTTAAGTCAAGAATATATATATGAATTTTATGTTGGAATGGTTCAACTTGAAGAAATTCTATATATATTGTGTTTTCAAAATTCGATTATGATTACGACATCCCTCTTCATAGTTAAATTTTGAAAACATTGCAAATAAAAAATATTGTAGCAAAAGACTTGTCTAGTATCATGTCTTTATGTCAAGCATCATGAATCATGTCCCATATGCTTCGGATATAGGATCGATTGCATGTGCTATAATATTCATCTTTTCTAAATTTTCCAAATGCTTAAGGCATTGAGAAGGGAAAAGTCTAGAACTGGATATGACTAAAGTGATTAAGCAATTGTCGAGGACAATCTGAGGTTCGCCAAAGATTGGTTTCTCAGGGAAAGTTGGAAGTATGATGTAAGTTGTCGGAAAGGACCGTATTGACATGTTCTGAAAAGAACTAACTCTTGTTCGGAAGTGATAGTCAAAATGGACTATGAAAATGTCACACCCCGAAAACCGAAGGCGGAATCATTTCCGGGGTTGACTCCACGTTGAGTATCAAATCCAATGCACATAGTAAGTAAAGTAAAACAACCATTACATTACATAATAAAGTTTTACAGTTGTTTCAAAAGTAAAGTTTGTACAATTATGATACATAGTATATATAGACAAAATGAAACGGATCTTCATGTACTCCGTCTTCTGATCAAAAGAAATCTTCGGGTACCTGTTCTAACGCTGACCTGAGAACACAAGCGGTTTGAAAATCAGCATAAAGCTGGTGAGTTCATAAGTAGTTTTGTTTTGTAAAAATGTTTATGTTTCCTTTCCGTTTCTGAGAATGTATCAGTGTATTCCCAGGAAAGTCCCATACTTTCCTGAACGGTAATTAATGTAAAAGATGTAATGTTATTCAGTTGGTTACTCTTTTCTGATTATGAGTATGTTACCCAGGAATGCCCCGTGCTTTCCTGTATGTTGGTTTTCAATGTGAAAGATGTATTCTATTAAACCTGGTTATGTACAAAGTTTTCCCCAGGAAGGTCCCATACCTTCTTGAATGTTGGTTATCATTTGTAAATGATGTAAAAGATGTAAAAGATGTAAACTGAATCCTGATTATCTGTAAGATGTAGTATGTGGTTCATTATTACTATAAGTAAATCTCTGTTATCCTAATTGCGAGTTCCATAACCATACTAAAGACTGAACATGTGGCAATAAGTAGTCCACAACCTTGTGGCAATAAGTAGTCCACAATTCTTATGACTTTCGTCACCCTTGAACCATTTCGGTTCGGTTGTAGCTAGCAGCCAGGTGTGGGGTAGTCAGCCCCGTATAGATCTATACACTCAAGTCACGCTCTCTAAATCCCAGAGATTCTGGTTACGGGTGTAGTCCTCCACTCGCGTATCTCTGTGGAGTGTTCGCCGAGGACGTGTCTCCAATCATACGGAATAACAAATTTACTAGTAATAATAGGATAATCCTCCATTCGCGCATCTCTGTGAAATGTTACCGAGGACAAGACAGTGTACGAAATATATTGTTCATGTGTTGTAAAGTCATGCTTTTCACTGATAAAATGTGGAAACCATTTGTGAAATATATAAAACATAACAGTTTATAGATCCCATTTCACAAATAAATGTTTAAGTGAGCTGTATATTCTACTGGTTATCAGTTATGTGTATCGGTATTAAAAGCATAAGAAATGTGAAACACACACACACGAAAATAATTTTGAGTATAGGAAAACCCTTGTACTTTGCTTGTGTTCCCCCCCCCCCCCCTGAAAACAGTGAAAAACAGTGAAAAAGGTAGGGTATGAACTCACCGGACTCGGATATGTGTCGGTTTTGGATACTAGACGTTGATCCGGGGATTGTTTACTTGCGATGCCCTATGTAAAATAAAATAATGTCCATATATATACAATTAGGGATGCATTCACTAATCATATGGAACATTACACTCCAACGAGGTTAAACACCTCGAAATGAGCGTTTGGAGTGACCCGGGTGACATCTTCGGACTTATAATGGCACTAGGGATTTTGGGAATTGAGTTTACTCTCCATAAGTAAACATTTAATTGAGTTTACAACCATAAAACACACCCACACATGAGTTTACGGCCGTAAACTCATGTTGGTGTGGTTTTGATGATCTAAGGGCTTAAATGGACATGGGGATTGCTAGAATGGATTATCTAAAATGCATTGGAACACTTGGAATGAATTTAAATCATTAAAATGATTATTTTATGGGAGTTTACGGCCTAGTATAGGCTCCTGGACGTAAACTCCTTAATCTTCATGAAAATGGTGTTAAATGTTGTTAAAACAAATCACATGTGATTAATAGGATTATTCCAAGACCTAGTATGAGTTTTATGGGACATTTGAGGGGTGTTATGGAGTTTACGGCCCATGAGACCCTCCTCATGGCCGTAAACTCTTATATAGGGTGATACAAAGTGTTTCAAGGTCTAAAACTTGCATAGAATGGTTTCAAAAATTCATCTAAAGGCTTTAGGGGTATTTAGTTTGCATTCTAACACCAAAATTCTTGGAGTTTACGGCCCAAGAACAAGCCTTGGACGTAAACTCTTAGAAATCCCACAAATGATGTGATTAAGTCCCTTAAACTATTTTTGGTTGTTCCTTTGATTTATTCCAAGGCTTTTGGTAGTGTTGGATGGCTTTCTAACACCTTAGAAATGAATTTATGCCTTGTTTTGGGGAGTTTACGGCCCAAGCAGTCACCTTGGCCGTAAAGTCACATAAGTCCCTCAAAATTTATGTTTCAAGTGTCCAAATGCTAATACCAAGGTCCTATAATTCATATCTAAGCCATATAAGTGATTTGGAAAGGTTTAAGGGCATGAAAAACCCCTTTTACATGAGTTTACGGCCCAAGCTTATGCCTTGGCCGTAAACTCCTTCAAATGGATCAAAATCAAAGTTTCAAATGTTCTAAGTCCATATCTTGAAGTCCCATAGCCATATCTAAAGTCCAATTGAGTTTAGGAAGGAGTTTAAGAGCTTAAAACCCCATTTAATGGAGTTTACAGCCCAAGCTTGCTCCTTGGCCGTAAACTCATGTTCTTGGTCCCAAAACTCAATTAATTCATCAATTTGAAGGCTAAAGATGTTGATTAACATGCTAGGGAGGTTACCTTAGAGATTTGAAGCCTTAAACTTGAGATTTGGACCTTAATTCTTGCTTGAGGAGAGAGGTTGTAAGAGTTTAGTGAGAAATTGGCCAAAGGCTTCAAATGGAGTCTTAAACATGTTTATATAGTGTTCGGGAAATGGACACGATAGAATTCTACCCGATACCGACGTTAAGTGGGGTTTTTGGTCGCACCCGATTGAGTTACCGTAACCCGATACGGTAATTTCTAGAAATATTCCGATCACTAAAGTTGGGTGTTTAAAATGATTTCTAATTGTATTAAGACACCCATTAAGTCATTTTAGGTCAATATAAACTAATGACTTAATAAAATGGAGAAATTAGAAACGAAATTGAAAATAACGTTTGGTTGATCGGATCGGATTACAAGTTATGGTACAAGAAGTGACTTGAAATTTCGGGTTGTTACAAAATGAGTATCAATGGAATCATGTTCAATTGATCTACATCACAATGTAGGGATCATAGACAAACATAGTGTGCATACTTGGAGTATAGCATAACTATTGTTTAGAAAAACAATGTGTACATGCCAGGAGCATGGGACGACTGTTGTTTTATTCAAGTCTTAACTTGATTGTTTGAAACATTATACAATGAATAATGTGTAATCAATATGGTGATAAATAAAAGGTGGTTCTATTTATATTCAAAAGGGTTCTGAGACCATATTGGATTCTATTATTATTGTGTTTCACTTTGCATGTTTTGACGTCCAAAATAGCTAGGTTATTCTTTCCGAATGACTAAGTTATTTAAACACTCCATAGTCGTTCATATGTTGGAAGTAGGTATGAATCAAGACTGTCATGAATCGAGTTTGTAGATGGCTAAAAGGGTTTAGTCATAGCAATGGTTGCTACAACATTCATGAGTGCTCATAAGTTATGAGTATTGGAATAAACCCACGCTCACTTGTATCACTTCATGGAATTTATCTCGAGTGATTGTGAGACGGTAATATCATATAAATCTTCAAACCTAGAGATATGAGTTGTTACCTATGAGTTGGTTGTGCATTGATTGCACGTAAACGCATTAGTAACTTGATGTTATAAAACCTGCCTTTGTGTACAATTCAACAAGTAGTAGAACAAGCATATGAGTCAAAGTTTATCTGTTCCTTCTAGAAATAGAAGCGATATCTGGGCCCCTCGATGATTTTGTTGTGACCTATGTACCGGCCGGTCAGAACTAAATTGATGTGTTCAATTAAGTTCTTTGTCAAACAAATCAGAAATTGGGAAACAAACTGCTGGACAATAAGTACGACGTTGTTCCATGTATTTGTCCGGCTGATATAATGAGAACAGAGGATTATATGATCACTTATCTAAAATGACACTTCATAGTTCAACAGAGTTTTTGAGAGCTACGATTGTTGGTTGGTTCCTGAAGTAACATACGCAAATATAGTTATTAGACTTATCCAAGTGGGAGTCTGTTGGATAAGGTGTCTAAGTCCATAACTTATTTGGTATATACTTGACCCGACCCGGCATGGTCCATTTGACGGGTTTTGAGCATTCTAACACTTCCTAAGTGTACATGCAACCCTAATAAACCTTGGATCTATGTTTGTATAAGATACATGCAAATAATTATTTTTCCAAGGTTCATATCCTAACTAGCATGGCATGGGGAACATGAATCAAATAAAGCCAATAGAAATACTTACCTTGTAGTTGTAGTTGATTTCTTGGAGTTTGAGAGCCTAGCACCAATATTGTGGATGCCTCAAATGGAAATCACAAATCACCACAAACTTGGAACTTTGAGAGAATAGTCACTACTATCTTGAAATCGGCCCTCACCTCAACAAGTGTCAACTAGTGTGATTTCAAGAACCAAAGCCTCCTTTATATAGTGTGATGGATTAGGGTTACATCCATGTAAACCCTAATACCCATGTCTCTTCATTTCCATGAGATCCATGGGTTAAAGCTCCATGAAGTATCCATGGACTTTTCCATGCAAGCCTAGCCCATTCCAAATAAGCACTAGGCCACAATATATAAATATAGAAGCCCATATTTAATTAGTAATATCTTTGATCTCTAAATTAATCCTAGATTAATTATAGATCACTACTAATTAAATAATATGATCTTATATTAATATATTAGAACTTATAATATATTAATAAATCATAACTTGTACTATTCTCAAATATTATCCATAAATTGTTCAGGTGAAGTGCAACCTAAATGGACCATGCCGGGTCGGGTCATGTACATACCAAATATAGTTATGTACTTAGACACTATATCACATTCCCTAAGATAGTCAAGGAACTCTGAACTAAGATACTCACCACCACGATCGGATCGAAGCATCTTAATGTTCCTGCCCAATTGATTCTCGACTTCTTGTTTAAATTCCTTAATCTTCTCGAAGGTCTCTGACTTATGCTTGATTAGGTAGACATATCCATATCTATTGTAATCATCGGTAAAAGTCAAATAATAACGATTAGCATCCCTTGTGGCATGTTTGAATGGTCCACACACATCCGTGTTCACAAGATCCAACAAACCTTCCCCCCTCTCACACGAGCCTGTGAAGGGTGACTTTGTCATTTTTCCAAGTAAGCATGATTCGCAACTATCATCTGACTTTAGGTCAAATGACTCCAAGACTCCATCCTTTTGGAGTTGGCCTATGCGTTTCTTGCTTATATGTCCAAGGCGACAATGCCATAATGATGCTTTATCCAAGTTATTATTATTAATAGAATCAATACACAAAACATTATTTCCTAATTTATCTACAACAGATACAGCTTCATACACACCATCACAAGGTAATGCTTTAAAATAAAGAACATTATTAAAGAAAGCATCAATAGAACCAACTTCATTATTAAACGAAAAGGTAAACCCTTGTTTGTACAAAGCATGAAAGGAAATAATATTTCTTGCCATTCCTGGCGAATAACAACATTTATTCAAATCTAAATTAAACCCACTACTTAGCGATAAAGTATAAACTCCAATCTTGGTGACAGGTGAAGCTTTCCTCTTCCCCATGATCAAGTTTATTCTTCCTTGCTCCACATTCTCACTTCTTCTTAGTCCCTGCAAGTCACAACAAATATGAATACCATAACCGGTATCAAGAACCCAAGATTTAGAATGGGGTGAGTTATTAGATAAGATAGTGTAAATACCTGCATGGTTGGGTTTAACTTTCCCATCCTTTACATCCTGCTGGTACTTTGGGCAGTTCCACTTCCAATGAGCTTTTTCATGGCAATAGAAGCATTCAGCCTCTTTTGGGTCAGAAGAAGGAGTGATGAAACCTTTCTTGGTTCCACTTGAAGAAGAGCCATCAAGGGTCCGACCCTTGGTACCCTTCGAAGATCTCTTTCTTTTCTTCCCTCGACTTTTCCCGATTGCCAAAACCGGAGTAGAGTTTGGAGTAGGAGTGTTAACAACCGACTTCCCCTTAAGACATGTTTCTGCGGTCTTGAGAAGTCCCTGAAGTTTGCTGAGTGTGACCTCTTCCTTATTCATGTGATATGTCATTCGGAATTGATCATAGCACGATGGTAAGGAGTGCAAAATGATATCTATTGCAAGATCCTCAGGGAAGTTCACATTAAGCTTCAGCAAACGATACACATACCTTTGCATTTTCTGCATGTGGCTCATGACGGATTCCCCATCCTTCATCGTGGCTGTTATCATGGAGCAGATGATTTCATACCTCTCTTGTCGTGCACTTTGATGGTATCTTTCCATCAAATCTTGGTGCATTTCATAAGGGTAGAAATCCTCATAAGACTTTTGGAGTTCCGCTGTCATCGTGGCCATCATGATGCAAGCCACTTTCGTAGCATCCCTTTCATGTGCCCGAAAGTCAGCGATCTCCTGAGGAGTTGCAGTGGTCTCATCAATCTCCTTAAGCTCCTTGTCAAGGACATATTCTTTGTCCTCGTAGCGGGTAATCATCCTGATGTTTCTGATCCACTCATTGAAGTTGGATCCATCAAAGGTGACTTTCCCACACAAGTTCATAAGGGTAAAGGAGCTATTAGGGTTAGAGCCAGAAGCAATATTGTTTGAAGACATCTGAAAGAAATGGACAAGATTAGTTTAGATATTAGGAGAGTCCTTAATAAAACACCCAAATGTAATATTAAGGCTAGGATCCAATCACAATATATTATAACTTGGAAGAGGTATGTCGTAATCCAAGCTATAACATATTTGAAAGGTAGGTGAATGACGATTCACCAATTTCCACCATGAAAACCGAAATATTAGATATTAGGTTTTTTGATTGGTTCTTAGAAATTCCTAGATTCTTTGAGATTCAATGAACTTTTCAAAGACATGTTTCAATCTCGAGTGTGCCCTCCAAGTTTTGTGACTGGGATACCGAGGATCACAAAACGAGGTGTGAAGTAACCATGCAAATCAGTTGGTACCCTTAAAGGTTATCAGTCAATCGATGTGCCGGTAAACCACACACGCTCCATCGATACTATAATAAACCTTAAGTCACCCTTTACCTACCATGTTAAGTCCAAGTTAGTGTGCCGGTTAACCACACACGCTCCACCAACGACTTAAAGAAAGTGTAAAGTGTAATTTCATGGATTAGCACCTTATTCACATTTTTCCTAAAGTAACTAAGATTGGGAATTTAATAAAACATTTAGTTACTTTATAATATCCATCATACTTTTAATGAGAATTTGTAAGTCCTTGTCTTACCAGTTCGGCTAACGACCCTCCACCAGTCAAGCAAGCGGTGGGTGAGAGTGGACACCCATTAAGTTGCCATTTTATAGGCAACAACCTTATACCCACCTTATAGACCGGCTTCGTGAATGAGGCGTACTAGCGGTAAGACGACTTTGTTCTTGTACATACATACATATATATATATATATATATATATATATATATATATATATATATATATATATAATTAAATCATAATAATATAAGTATAAGGGTTGAATTTTAACTTTTTAAAATTCTAAGGGTTGGAACTAAAGTTTAACTTGACTTTACTTGTTCCAAAACTTGAGGGCAGGTTTTGTAAACCTTCAAAACTTTTCATTTCTTGTAACTTATGAGTTTATTAGAGTAATAAAATGAAGACTCTTCATTTTTCTTACTCTTGTGTTCTTTTAATGGTTTTTAACTCAAGTGACTTTTGGTTTTCCATAACTTGAGGACAAGTTATGGATACCATTAAAACACATTATGATCAAGAATTAAACTACCACATAGGTTACAAATAATTCCTATGATCATCTAAACATCATAAGAACAAGAACATGAATATGAACACTTTCATGAATCAAAATCACATTTAAAACTTTGTAATTTTGTTAACTAGTTGTTGTAAATGAATTAGCAATACATTACACCAACTAAAACAAGTTTTCGAGTACCAAAACAGTTTAGGGTAATGTTTCTAATCCATTTCCAGCAACTAAAGTCGAAAATCTGGACTCTGTCGACCCTACTCGCCGAGTGCATGAATCTACTCGCCGAGTAGGTTGAAGATACAAGTGAACTCGACGAGTCCCCCCATGGACTCGCCGAGTCCAGCAGTCAGACAGCAAGTTTTTCGACTTTTTCCATAATATTGCAAGAAGTATCAAACAAACAAGCCTAGGCTCTGATACCACTGATGGGTTTTTAGCATTCTAACACTTACTAAGTGTACATGCAACCCTAATAAACCTTGGATCTATGTTTGTCTAAGATACATGCAAATAATTATTTTTCCAAGGTTCATATCCTAACTAGCATGGCATGGGGAACATGAATCAAATAAAGCCAGTAGAAATACTTACCTTGTAGTTGTAGTTGATTTCTTGGAGTTTTAGAGCCTAGCACCAATCGTGTGGATGCCTCAAATGGAAATCACAAATCACCACAAACTTGGAACTTTGAGAGGATAGTCACTACTATCTTGAAATTTGCCCTCACCTCAACAAGTGTCAACTAGTGTGATTTCAAGAACCAAAGCCTCCTTTATATAGTGTGATTGATTAGGGTTACATCCATGTAAACCCTAATACCCATGTCTCTTCATTTCCATGAGATCCATGGGTTAAAGGTCCATGAAGTATCCATGGACTTTTCCATGCAAGCCTAGCCCATTCCAAATAAGCACTAGCCCACAATATATAAATATAGAAGCCCATATTTAATTAGTAATATCTTTGATCTCTAAATTAATCCTAGATTAATTATAGATCACTACTAATTAAATAATATGATCTTATATTAATATATTAGAACTTATAATATATTAATAAATCATAACTTGTACTATTCTCAAATATTATCCATAAATTATTCGGGTGAAGTGCAACCCAAATGGACCATGCCGGGTCGGGTCAAGTACATACCAAATATAGTTATGGACTTAGACACTATATCCAACACCATTTGGTTTGCATCTCACCCGAACTATTTATGGATAATTTTATGAGAGTTATACACATATGATTATTAATATATTATAAGTTATAATATATTAATATGAAGTCATGTTATTTAATTAGTCTTAGTCTAAAATTAACTATGAATTAATTTAGAGATTAAAAGGAAGACTAATTAGATTGTGGGCTATTGGTTTTATATAGTGTGGGCTAACACTCATTTGTTAATGGGTTAGGCTTGTATGGAAGTCCATGGATGATCCATGGAGCTTTTAACCCATGGATCCTTGGAAAAGGAAAGGTCATGGGTTATTAGGGTTTCACCCTAATCATGTACACTATATAAGCATGCTTATGTTGCATGAAATGGCCACTAGTGTGACTAGTGTAACTAGAAAGTATGTGTGTTTTGTGTGTGACCGATTTTATATGTGTGTATACACTCTCTCTAAAGTTTTCCAATAGTTTGTGGTGATTTGTGATTCCATTTGAGGCATTCACACTATTGGTGCTTGGCCCTCAAACTCCTTAGGAATTGAACTCATCATCAAAAGGTATGTAATCTCATCTAATTCTTTTATGTTTAAAAGTACCCCATGCCATGTTAGATAGGTTATGAACCTTGGAAAAATTATTATTTTGCATGTATTTAGACAAACATAGATCCAAGGTTTATTAGGGTTGCATGCACACTTAGGAAGTGTTAGATTGCTCAAAACCCAACAGTATGAGCACATAGGATGTTCTTAGGACCAAAACCCATCATCGAGTACACATTCTTGTGCACTGGTTAAGTCCACCACAAAAGATCAAGAGGACTATTCGTCATGATTTACTTAAGTTCAGTAAATATGGTTATACTTATAAGTTTAAGTATAAGTCTGTAGCATTGGAGAAGTTTCAATGTGAGATAGAACGAATAAGAAGATTCGAAGTATGGCAGAAAGATAAAAGTTTCTCAAATCTGAAAAGATGGGAGAGCACTTTAGTATCATGTTTATGATCATTTTAATGATCAAGATACCATATCACAATTGATCCTCGATAGTCATCTTAGTGCATTCTTATGACTAAGAAGAGGAGTCATGAATTGTTGAAATGGTTAAATCAAAAAAAGATGAGTCATACTTCGTTCCAAAACAATTCTTAGAGTCATACTCCAAGATTGTAACTTGAGTGACATATCTTAAAGAGGGTTTGTTAACACCAGTCAAATGTAAGAGTAAAAGGTTATCTACTCTTGTACATTTGAAATTGGTAAGTTGTGATGTTTTGGATAAAACAGAGACCAACTTAGGCCAATTGTGTAAAGTGTTAGTCTTGATAAAGAATCTGCACTATCTCTTGAGTATATGACAATGGAGTCTTATATGTCAAGAGGACAGTGGGAGTCTTAAAGCTCTTGAAAGTTTCAAGACCTAATCAAGGATAAAACCTAAAGTCCTTCAGTAGCACACGACTTGAGGTTTATAACCAATTGTGTTGAAATTTTTCTGCCTACTCAAGTTGGCTTTGCATAGGAGTTCTGAGAGTTCTCAATTGGTTGCACAACTACTTGGAAGCAATGGCAGGCACTTGAGCTGCAAAATGGCAAGAATTTAAGATTGCACAAGTTTAATCCATATGAGTTTCGATTTATCACTAACCTTGTCTTGTGATTACGGTTTTGACAAATTCATATGGGTAGGAAATCATACACCATAAAAATCGTTAGTTGAGCGTGTGTGGTTTACCGGCACACTAACATGGACTTGTGAGAAGTGGAAAAGGTCTAAACAATTGAGACTATGGTTACCGCATCCATTTTCATAGTTCTTAAAATTGTTTAGACACACCTGTGAGCTATCTAAGATAACGTGTATGGTTTTGATAAAGTTTTATCAAAGCAATCTAGTATCAGAAATCTGAACTTTGGTGAGAAAGTCAGCTGATTTCGGAGTACACTTCAAAGCTAGTGGGAGCATAAGTGTTATGCTAATAAACATCATGCTAGTGGGAGCATGATAATTATGATAAAGGTTGCAAGTTAGCAATGTTAATTACAGAAAACAAAAGTTTCAATTCGTGAGGCTGCAGTGGTTGAAAAAGTTGTTTTGCTATAATTAAGGGAGACAAAATTATACTTCATTTCAATTCTAAAAGCTTAGATTGAGGTTTTAATCGTATTTAGTCAAGTATATATATATATATATATATATATATATATATATATATATATATATATATATATATATATATATATATATATGAATTTCATGTTGGAATGGCTCAACATAAGGAAATTTTGTATATAGGTCCATTATGCGCGTTCTAGAATCCGATTATGATTACGGCATCCCTTTTCACAATCTGAATTATGAGAAATTGGCAAATTGAAATTGAAATGTTATAGCAAAAGACTGTTTTAGTCTTTATGTGAGACATCATGAATCGTGTCCCATATGCTTCAGATATAGGTTCGATTACATGTGCTATATTCATCCTTTCTAAAATTTTCGAAATGCCTGGGGCATTAAGAAGGGAAAAGGTCTAGAATTGGATATGACTAAAATGATTAAGCAGTTGTCGAGGACAATCTAAGGTTTACCAAAGATTGGTTGCTCAAGGACAGTTGGAAGTATAATGTTAATTCTGGAAGGACCATATTCTGTAAGAAATTGCTCAATAAATCTGTGTAAGATTAGGAATCTTAATGCAAGAAGGATGTTTCCAAGGATTTGATCTCCTTTGGAATGCTCTGTAATGTTTGTTGTCAAGTCTTTCTGACTTTGTGCATAATCATTACAAGAGGATCAATGCAAATAAGTTTAGAATCTAACAGATTTTAGTAAATGGCATGAATTTGGAATTCTTGCATTTCCAGTAAGGAATTGGGAATGTGGAATGAGAATCATTGGAGTTATGTTCAATTGATCTATTTCACAAAGTAAAGATCATAGACGAACATAGTATGCATACTTGGTGTACGGCATGACTAGTGTTTATAAAAACATATGTACATGCTTGAAGCATGGGACAACTATTGTTTTTAAATTCAAGAATAAAGTTTATAGCTGAAACAGTATACAATGAATAATGTGTAATCATATGGTGATAAATAAAAGGTGTTTTATTTATATTCATAAGTTTTGAGACCATATTGGATTCGATTATTATTGTGTTTCACTTTGTATGTTTTGACTTCCAAAATAACTAGGTCATTGTTCTGATTGACTAAGTTATTCAAACCATCCACAGTCGGACATATGTTGGAAGTAGATATGAATCAAGATTGTTATGGGTTGGCTTGTAGAGGTCTAAGATGTTGGACAAAGGGCTACAACACTCATGAGTGCTCATAAGTTCTGATTATTGGATTCAACCCGCGCTCATTGGAATCACTTCATGGATTTTATCATGAGTGATCATGAGACGATAATATCTTATATTCTTCAAACCTAGAGATATGAGTTGTTTCTATGAGTTGGTTATACATTAATTGCACAAAAACGCATTGGTAACTCGATGTTATAAAACATGCCTTTGTGTATGATTCAACAAGTAGTAGAACATGCCATATGAGTCGAAGTTTATCCATTCCTTTTATCTTTAGGGATAGAAGAGATATCTGTGGGCCCCTCGATGATTTAATGATGATACATGTGAGTGCTTGGCCAAGCCAGGACTGATTTGATTTGTTCAATCAGTCAGTCATCATGAATCAAAAATTGGGAAACAACAAATGGACAGAGAGAATGATTGATAATCCATGTCTCAGTCCATATGAATAATAAGAAAGGGTAGACGATTTTAGTAGTGTTCAAGTTTCTCTCAAGTTATTCCAAGTGTATTCGGTGTTGTGTGAACCATTTGAGGTGTCACACTTGAGGCACTAGGCACTCAAGCGTCATGAAGACATTCTACATCAAGAGGTATGTATTCTATCTTGTTATATTCAGTATTTTGTATGCAAGATTAGGATAATACCTTGGATATTCATAATTGCATGCATAATAGAGAAAACATGGATGCAAGGTATTTAGGGTTGCATGTACACTTAGGAGTGTTAGAATGCTCATGACCCAACAGAAATGGGCTAGCTGATTTTCATGAAGTGTGTATGTCCTCTCAAGTTATTCCAAGTGTATTTGGTGCTATGTGAACCATTTGAGGTGTCACACTTGGGGCACTAGGCACTCAAGCTTCATGAAGACATTCTACATAAAAGAGGTATGTAATTCTAACTTGATATATTCATTTGAATCAATGTTATTATGCTAATCAAGATGAATACCTTGGAAAGTTCATATTTGCATGTATTATAGAGAAAACATAGATCCAAGGTATTTAGGGTTGCATGTACACTTAGGAGTGTTAGAATGCTCATAACCCAACAGATAGTGGGAGTCTTAAAGATCCTGGAACAATTTCAAGATCTAATCAAGAATACAAACCTATAGTTTAACATTAACACACGACGTGAGGTTTATAACCTATCGTGTTGACATATTTCTATTTCGTTGCCCATTCCAGTTAAAGTTGGCTTTGCATATGAGTTCTTAGAGTTCTAAATTGGTTGCATGAAAGAACATAATTTTGTGGTTTGAGCTAGGCATCAGTTTGTATAGATGATCGTGTCATTTTGCAGTGATTGTGTGTTGTCATGTAATGTGTGCTGCCACACATGTGTGTGCGGCCGCACACAGTGTGTGCGGCCGCACACATGTGTTTGGCTGCACACTCTTGTGCTGGTAGGAGGAGTACAATTTATAGCAAATGAGTTGTGTCAATTTGTACTTTTGGCTTGGTGTCAGAACTCTGCAGTAGTTGTACTTTATCAAGATGTACTTGACATTTAATGGCAATAGATGTGTGCATGCTTGATTCTACTTCTTCTTCATCTCAATCTCAACCTAATTGCAATTGTCACACCCTGAAAACCAAAGGCACATAGTAAAGCAGTAATCACAAAACATTACATTACCTAATATTGTTTACATCTGTTTAAAAGAAAAGTTGTACAAGTATTTTACATATGTAATATGAACAAAAGTAAAGACGAGTCTTCGGGACGCTCCGTCTTCTCCAAAAAGTTGCGGTGTACCTGTCTAACGCTGACCTGAAAATACAAGCAATTTGAAAATCAGCATAAAGCTGGTGAGTTCATAAGCGGTTAAGTTTTGAAAGAGTGAGCTCCTTTGTTTTCTAAAAAGTTGTGGTTCAAGAAGATCCCATATTTTCTTATGAAAACAGTTTGGTTATCCTTTGTACAATTTCGAAAGCGTTGATTATGTCGTTCCATGAAAATCCCATATTTTCCTTATAGTTTTAGTTATTCGTTTGTTACTTTACTCGATTATGTGTTAATGTACTACCCAGGAAAATCCCATATTTTCCTATGTGTTGAGTTGTCTGTTCGTTTCTAGGTTCGTTACTAAATGTTATGTTATCCCAGGAAAATACCATATTTTCCTATGTGTATAATATTAGATAAGTATTATAACCCTTAGTTATTCTACCTTCGGATGATTACTATCTACTAACTTAATTGCATTTTCGAAGTTTTGGAACCACACAGAAGCGTACATCATAGTATTCTCGAAGTTCTGTTAAGTTCCAAAAGAGTACATTTCGTTGTGTATTCGAAGCTCTGTCGACATTCTGAGGCGGATATATTTGAAGCTCAGTAGAGGTCCAGAGGCGTAATTTCGTATTCGTTTTCGAAACTCTGGTGACACTCAGAGGGTACAGCAACTGTATAATCGAAGTCTAGTGTCAACCAAAGGCGTCACTTCGCATTCATAGTCGGATTCGCATTCGCACTTGCATTCGTATTTGTAGTCGTATTCGTATTCGCATTCACATTCGTATTCGTAGTCGTATTTGTATTCGTATTTGTATTCGTATTCGTATTCATATTCGTATTCGTATTCGTATTCGTATTCGTATTCGTATTCGTATTCGTATTCGTATTCGTGTTCGTATTCGTAGTCATATTTGTATAGTTAGGATATTGAATTGGGACTTCAAAGGAATACTCCTTAGGGAGTTTATGGCCATAATAACCCTCTCCCCATGAGTTTACGGCCGTAAACTCATGGTGGGGTGAGTTATGGCACAAAATGGCTTCAAACACTAAGGGAATAATTTTAGAATTTGGTTTAAGGACTTGGAATGATTTTTAAACATTAAAAAGACCCATTTAAGGGAGTTTATGGCCTAGGATAAGGCTCATGGCCGTAAACTCTCAAATCCTCATGAAAAATTGTGTTATTGATTCCAAACAAATCACATGTGATTGCTAAAATTATTCCTAGGCCTTTCATACATTTCTTTGAATTTTTGGAGGGGTTTTTGGAGTTTACGGCCTATGAGACCCCCCTCATGGCCGTAAACTCTCTTAGAGAGTGAATCCATGTGTTTTAAAGCCAAAAACTTGTTTGTAAGGACTTCTAAAATTCATTCCAAGGCTTTATGGGTGTTATAGGGGTTAAACAACACTTTAAAATAAATTTTCACCATGTTTTAAGGAGTTTACAGCCCAAGCACTTTCCTTGGCCGTAAACTCACAATAATCCCTCAGAAATTATGTTTCAAGTGTCCAAAATGCTAAAACTAATATCCTAAAATTCATATATAAGTCTTATAAGTGTTTTGGAAGGGTTTAAGGTCACAAAACCCCATAAATATGAGTTTAAGGCCCAAGCTTGTGCCTTGGCCATAAACTCCTTCAAATCCATCAAAATCCATGTTTTAAATGTTCTAAGTCTATTCCATGAAGTCATATAGCCATATCTAAAGTCCAATTGTGTTTAGGAAGGGTTTTATGGCTTAAAAACCCACTTATTATGAGTTTACGGCCTAAGCTCCTTCCATGGCCGTAAAATCATATACAAGGTCTTAAATCATGATTAAATCCCTAATTTGGAAGCCAAATATGCTATACATTAAGGTTAGGAAGGTACCTTAGGGATGTGAGGCCTTAAAATTGAGTTTTGGACCCTTAAACTTGGATTTTAGGAGGGAGGTTAGAGAGAGAGTAGAGAGAGAGGAAGCAAAAGCTTCAAATGGAAGCTAAAACATGTTTATATAGGTCGAGAAATTTGGACATGGTGGAATTCTACCCGATACTGGCACTGAACGGGGCTTTTGGTCGCACCCAATTGAGTTTTCGTAACTCGGCGGGATTAATTCTAAAATTTTTGGAATAAGCATTTTGGGTTCGTTTCGTGAGTTCCTAACAGGTTTGGACACTCATTAGAATCAATTAAACATATAAGTTTAATTTATTCGACCCAAAAACGACATCGGAATGAACCGATATACGGCGAGCTATACGGGTAGGATAGGTTTTCAGCGACGAACAACTTCGGGTTGTTAGAGTAATTAACTTCATTGATTACTAAATTGGATCCTTAGTTTTGGGACTTACAATTGGTATCAGAGCCAATTTGGTATCTATTGAGGTTACTTTTTGAGTGTGAGACTGCAAAATTTCACTGTTTTTTTTAAGAATTTTGATCGAAGAACTGTTGAAGGTTTTGTTGGGTTTTGAGCATTCTAACACTTCCTAAGTGTACATGCAACCCTAAATACCTTGGATCTATGTTTTCTCTATTATACATGCAAATAAGAACTTCCAATGTATTATCCTAATCTGGCATACAAAAACAATGACTATAGCAAGATAGAATACATACCTCTTTGGTGTAGAAAGTCTTCATGAAGCTTAAGTGCCTAGTGCCCCAAGTGTGACACCTCAAATGGAATCACAATCATCAAAACACTTAGAATAGCTTGAGAGAATTCTACAACTCATGAAATCGGCTAGCCCTTTCTTTTCACACACTAGTGGCCGATTTTGGTCAAGAATAAGATGCTTATATAGTTAGGGTTACACCATGTAAACCCTAATT
Organism: Lactuca sativa; assembly: GCF_002870075.4. Classification (NCBI taxonomy): domain Eukaryota; kingdom Viridiplantae; phylum Streptophyta; class Magnoliopsida; order Asterales; family Asteraceae; genus Lactuca; species Lactuca sativa. Next base: position 249,003,028 of record NC_056623.2, read on the forward strand.
GACATGGCCTTTCATTTCCATGATCCATGGGTACAAATACACCATGGAGCATCCATGGACCGTCCTATGGGTTTTAGCCCAACTTGATTATCCATGGAGCATTAGCCCACTATACAAGTATGGATGATTTACACAATCAACCCATATATTTAATTAGTCTTCTTTTGATCACTTAATTAATCCTAGATTAATTCTTGATCAATACTAATTAAATAATCTTATTATTCTTATTATTAATATACTAGAACTTATAATATATTAATAACCATAAGTGTCTTATTTCTCTCATTATAGTCTATCCAAGTGCATGATGCCATGCAACCCAAATGGACCATGCCGGGTCGGGTCAAGTCTTACCAATTATAGTTATGGACTTAGACATTAATCCAACAGTCTCCCACTTGGATAAGTCTAAAACTATTATTGCGTATGACTTCAGGAACCAACCGGCAATCGTAGCTCTCAAAAGCTTCTGTCGAACTCTGACCTTGTAGATGAACTCTGACCTTTGTCAATGACTTGTCCATTAGATAAGGGATCATATATTCCTCCATTCTAGATATCATATGGACTGAGACATGGATTATAATCATTCTCTCTGTCCATTTGTTGTTTCCCGATTTCCGATTTATGACGACTGACTAATTGAACAAATCAAATCAGTCCTGGCCCGGCCGAGCACTTCCATTTGTCATCATCAAATCATCGAGGGGCCCACAGATATCACTTTTATCCCGAAGGTAAAAGGAATGGATAAACTTCGACTCATATGGCTTGTTCTACTACTTGTTGAATCATACACAAAGGCACGTTTTATAGCACCTAGTTACCAAATTCGTTTTCGTGCTATCAATGTACTATCAACTCATAGTAACAACTCATATCTCTAGGTTTGAAGAATATAAGATATTATCGTCTCATGATCACTCGTGATAAAATCCATGAAGTGATTCCAATGAGCGCGGGTTGAATCCAATACTCAGAACTTATGAGCACTCATGAGTGTTGTAGCCTTGTCCAACACCTTAGACCTCTACAAGACAACCCATGACAGTCTTAATTCATATCTACTTCCAACATATGACCGATTGTGGATGGTTTGAATAACTTAGTCATTCCGGAAGAATAACCTAGTTTATTCGGGAAGTCAAAACATGCAAAATGAAACACAATAATAATTGAATCCAATATGGTATCAGAACTTATGAATATAAATAAAATACCTTTTATTTATCACCATATGATTACACATTATTCATTGTATACTGTTTCAGCTATCAACTTTATTCTTGAATTTAAAACAATAGTAATCCCATGCTCCAAGCATGTACACTATGTTTTCTAAACACTAGTCATGCCATACACCAAGTATGCATACTATGTTTGTCTATGACCTTTACTTTGTGAACTAGATCAATTGAACATAACATCAATGATTCTCTTTTCACAGTCTCAAATCCTTACCGCAAATGCAAGAATTCCAAATTCATGCCATTTACTGAAATCTGTTAGATTCTAAACTTATATGCATTGATACTCTTGTAATGATTATGCACAAAGTCAGAAAGACTTGTCAACAATCATTACAGAGTATTCCAAACGAGATCAGCTCCTTGGAAACATCCTTCTTGCACTAAGTTTCCTAATCTTAAACAGACTGAAAATTCTAACTTTGAAACATTTCCAGATTCCATTTTGACTATCACTTCTGAACAAGAGTTGCCTCCTTACAGACTATGTCAATATGGTCCTTCCAGAATTATCACTATACTTCCAACTGTCCTTGAGCAACCAATCTTTGGTAAACCTTAGATTGTCCTCGACAATTGTTTAATCCTTTTAGTCATATCCAGTTCTAAACCTTTTTCCCTTCTTAATGCCCCAGGCATTTGGAAAATTTTAGAACGGATGAATATAGCACATGTAATCGATCCTATATCTGAAGCATATGGGACACGATTCATGATGTATCACATAAAGACTAAACCAGTCTTTTGCTATAACATTTCCATGTCTATTTGCCAAGTTCTCATAATTCAGATTATGAAAAGGGATGTCGTAATCATAATCGAATTTTAGAATGCAAATAATGGACCCGTATACAGAATTGCCTTATGTTGAGCCATTCCAACATGAAATTCATATATATCCTTGACTAAATGATTAAAAACTCACGATCTAAGCACATAGATTTGAGATGAAGTATAATTTCCTCTCCCTTAATTATAGCAAAACAACTCTTTCCCAATTGAAACTTTTGTTTTCTTTAATTAACATTGCTAACTTGCAATACTTATCATAATTATCATGCTCCCACTAACATGATGATTATTAGCATAACACTTATGCTCCCACTAGCTTTGACGTGTACTCAAAAATCAGCTAACTTTCTTACCAAAGTTCAGATTTCTGATACTAGATTGTTTTGATAAGACTTTATCAAAATCATACACCTTCCCCTAGATAGCACACTTGTGTGTCTAAACAGTTATGAAGAGGTATGTCGTAATCATAATGGTTAGACCTTTTTGCCACTTCTCACAAGTCCATATTAGTGTGTCGGTTAACCACACGCGCTCCACTAACGACTTTGAGAATGCAAATATCAGAATTGCTATCTAGATAAAATCTACTTAGTGAAAGTGTTTCCTCACCATCATTTTTCATGAATCGGAGAGAAACCTTATGACACTTAGATTTAATGGTGTATGAGTTCCTACCCATATGAATTTGTCAAAACCATAATCACAGGACAAAGATAATGACAAATCCAAAACCATATGGATTGAACTCAATCTTAACTTCTTGCCACCTGGCAGCTCAAGGGCCTGCCATTGCTTCCAAGTTGTTGTGCAACAAATTGAGAACTCTAAGAACTCATATGCAAAGGCAACTTTAATTGGAATGGGCACAGAATATGTCAACATGATAGGTTGTAAACCTCAAGTCGTGTGCTAGTGACGAACTTCAGGTTCTATTCTTGATTAGTTCTTGAGACTTTCAAGACCTTTAAGACTCCCACTGTCCTCTTGACATATAAGACGCCCTTGTCAAACATCCAAGAGATAGTGTGGATTCTAATCAAGACAAACACTTCACACAATTGGCCTTAGTTGGTCTTTGTTTTATCCAAAACATCACAACTTACCAATTTCAAATGTACAAGAGTAGAAAACTTTTACTCTTACATTTGACAAGTGTTTTATACCTTCTTTAAGACATGTCACTCAAGTTACAATCTTGGAGTATGACTCTAAGACTTGTATTGGCACGAAGTGTGACTCATCTACTTGATTTAACCATTTCAACAATTCAAGATCCCTCTTCTTAGTCACAAGAATGCACTAAGATTTCCTTAGAGAACTAATTTTGATATGGTTTCTTAATCATTAAGATGATCACAAAACTGATACTAAAGTACTCTCCCATCTTTTCAGATTTGAGAAACTTTTATCCTTCTGCCTTATTTGATTCTTCTTATTCGCTCTGCCTTACATTGGAACCATTTCCAATGTCTCAGAGTTACACTTAAGCTTGTAAGTATAATCATATTTACTGAGCTTTAGTAAACTTAGACGAATAGTCTTATCAATCTTTTCTGGTGGACTTAAGCAGTGCACAAGAATGTGTACTCGATCCCTTAGTCCTTTACTTGACTCACACATTCATGTGAACAAGTAATTAGTCTTAATTTTTCCAAAACTTGAAAGTTCTCATTCATCATGCTATATAACTTGCACGATTCCAAGTTTCGGTCCAATTGAAACTTGGGTGATGAGAATCTTTCCTTATTTGGTAAATCTAGACATTACCACAAATGAAAGAATCAATTTCATATTTCCACTCTTGCTCTTAATGGAATCATATAAGCAACAATTTTTCCTCAAATGCCATTGTAAGGATATTTTAAAATAAATAAAATCAAAAATTTTCCTTTTATTTTAAAACTTTGCAGAAAAACTTATCCTTACAATCCATATGAAAACTTGTTGTTATCTATTCCTTAAGCAATATCTCATAACTCCTAAGAAGTAGCTCAAGAATCCGATTTTCAAGCTATGCGATAGAAATCCATCTACGCGATCAGATTCAGCATATTCTTTCTTTAAGTTTCTTCACGTTTCTTTGATTCTTAAACATCACCATGTGACCCAGTCACATCATGTATTAAGAATCTCAGAATAGAAACTTAACAGAGTTAGATAGTGGACTTTACCTGAAGTAGAGTCAAACTTATTGACTTTAACACCCTTAGGTAAATTTGGCAGCTTCGCAACCAATGCCCCTTTCTTTGGCAATATAAACATATGGACCCTTTGATAATGGTACACGAGACTATCACAGACTTAGCTTTTCTCTTTACCATTTGGTCAACCGAGTTGACTATGGCCGATCCCTTTCCATTGGGAAGAGAGAGCTTTACTAGATATCCAATGTCCATAAAGTTTTAGGAAGTTGATGTTAACAAATAGATAAGATCATTAAGGGTCTTGTCATAGTCTGTTTCACAGGTGTCCCAAAGGAACTCACTATGTGACTTAGAAAGTGATTGAACCACCAACTTTCTCAAGACTTTGACACCCAACTCTCCCGGCTTGTCAATATGTGACTACATCTCCAAGATGTGATCACACCTAGACCTTGCCTTGCCAATAGGGCTTGAGTGACCTTAAACTTTTCAAGAACTTGTGGATTAGGGAGAATGGATGGAGGAGGAGAAAGAAGTATGATATCCATGGGACATCATCTTCATTAGGAAACCTTGTTTCAAGAGATTTGGGAAGATCATAGGTGTCTAAACCAGACATCTTTTGGGAGATATTCAAGATCGTTGATTTTAAGTCCTTAATATGACACCCAATATGAAATATTAAGGCTAGGACCCAACAAACTATTTTATAACTTAGAAGAGGTATGCCGTAATCCAAGCTATAAAATATTTGAAGGTAGGTGAATGACGATTCACCAATTTCCACCAAGATAAACGAAATGTATTATTAGGTTTTAATTGGTTTTGAAACTCCTAGATCTTTGAGATTCATTGAACTGTTCAAACGCATGTTTCAATCTCGAGTATGCCCTTCAGGTTTTGTGACTGCGATGCCGAGGATCACAAAACAAGGTGTGAAGTAACCATGCAAATCACTTGGTACCCTTAATAAATTACCCCTCAATCGATGTGTCGGTTAACCACACACGCTCCATCGATACTATGATAAATATTAAGTCACCCTTTAGCTACCTTATTAAGTCCAAGTTAGTGTGCCGGTTAACCACACACGCTCCACTAACGACTTAGACAAAGTGTAAAGTGTAATTTCATGGGTTAGCACCTTATTCACATTTTTCCTAAGTAACTAAGATTGGGTATTATTAAGAGTTTAGTTACTTAGTATTTTCATTAATACTTTTAATGAAGGGAGAATTATAGTCCTGTCAAACCCGTTCGGCTAACGACCCTCCACCGGTCAAGCAAGCGGTGGGTGAGAGTGGACACCCATTAAGTTGCCATTTTATAGGCAACAACCTTATACCCACCTTATAGACCGGCTTCGTGAATGAGGCGTACTAGCGGTAAGACTGACTTTACTCTTATACATATATATATATTATTAACTTATAATATTATAAAGTATAAGGGTTGAATTTTAACTTTTAAAATTCTAAGGGCTAACTTGGAATTAAAGTATTCATACTTGAAAACTTTTCAAATTCCAAAACTTGAGGGCAAGTTTTTGAAACTATTCAAAACTAATTAATTCCATAACTTATGAGTTTAAAGTAGTTTTAATCCAAAAACTCTTCAAGTTCCATAACTTGAGGACAAGTTATGGAAGACTTTAAACTAATAAAAGAACTAACTTTTTCTTTATTTTATAACTTATGGATTTAATTATGGTTACATATTTTTTCTTTTAATGAAGTGACTCTTGAACTTCCATAACTTGAGGACAAGTTATGGAGTCATAAAAAATTATTCAATGACACAAGACTCTTCATTTTGTAACCATTGCCAACTTTTATGAGTTTTATGAGTCTTTAATGTGACTCTTCATGTAACTTGAGGACAAGTTACACAAACACATTTTATACTCAACTCTTAGATTAAAATGGATTGAAAACAACTATTTCACTCAACATTTCTATTAATCTAAGCAACTCATAAGAACAAGATAATTCAAATCAAACTTTTTCATGTAATTAGTCTAAATCTTAAACTAATACAAAACATGAATCTATTGACAATTATCTTTGAAAATGGATTAGCATGAACATTACCACATCAAAAACAAGTTTATAAGTTCAAAAACATCTTAGGGTAATGTTCCTAATCCAATTCCAGCCAAAAAAGTCGAATTTATGCTGTCTGGGTTTCCAACTCGTCGAGTGCACGAACCAACTCGGCGAGTCCATTCATGGACTCGGCGAGTCTGCTGGGCATACAACATCAAACTCGTTTTTGTTAGCTCCTTTTGCAAGTGTAACAAGAAAACAAGCCTAGGCTCTGATACCACTGTTGGGTTTTGAGCATTCTAACACTTCCTAAGTGTACATGCAACCCTAAATACCTTGGATCTATGTTTTCTCTATTATACATGCAAATAAGAACTTCCAAGGTATTATCCTAATCTAGCATACAAAAACAATGACTATAGCAAGATAGAATACATACCTCTTTGGTGTAGAAAGTCTTCATGAAGCTTGAGTGCCTAGTGCCCCAAGTGTGACACCTCAAATGGAATCACAATCATCAAAACACTTAGAATAGCTTGAGAGAATTCTACAACTCATGAAATTGGCTAGCCCTTTCTTTTCACACACTAGTGGCCGATTTTGGTCAAGAATAAGATGCTTATATAGTTAGGGTTACACCATGTAAACCCTAATTGACATGGCCTTTCATTTCCATGATCCATGGGTACAAATACACCATGGAGCATCCATGGACCATCCTATGGGTTTTAACCCAACTTGATTATCCATGGAGTATTAGCCCACTATACAAGTATGGATGATTTACACAATCAACCCATATATTTAATTAGTCTTCTTTTGATCACTTAATTAATCCTATATTAATTCTTGATCAATACTAATTAAATAATCTTATTATTCTTATTATTAATATACTAGAACTTATAATATATTAATAACCATAAGTGTCTTATTTCTCTCATTATAGTCTATCTAAGTGCATGATGCCATGCAACCCAAATGGACCATGCCGGGTCGGGTCAAGTCTTACCAATTATAGTTATGGACTTAGACATTAATCCAACAGGTTTGCTGTTGACTTTGAAGGTTTGCTGTTGACTTTGAAGGTTTGCTGTTAAAGTGAGTGTGCAGTGGAGCGTGTCTAATTGAGTGTGTGCGGTTATTGTGTTTGCCGCTGATTGAGTGTGTGTTGTTATTGTGTTTGCTGCTGATCGAGTGTGTGTTGTTACTGTATTTGCTGTAATCTTCTTGTTTGCTGCCAATAGTGTGTGCGGTTAAAGTGTTTGCTGGTTAAAACTTCTGCTGTTGAGATTGTGTGCGGTTAAAAGCCGTGTGTAGTTAAAAGTTTGTTCTGTGTGCGGTTAAGGTGTTATAATTGTGTGCGGTTAAAGCAGGTGCTGTTAAGTTCAGTGTGCGGTCAGCTTGGTGTGTGCGGCTCAATTCAGTGTGCCACTGGTTTAGTGTGCGGCTGGCTTAATGTGTACAGTTAAGGAGTGTGTGTTTAAGAGTGTTAGTGTGCGGTTGAAAATTGCTCAAATGGAATCTCAAAACATGACTGCTCATCAAGATTTGGATGCAATTATTGGAACAACTACTCGTATTCCTAGATTGCTATCAGCTGAAGGATTTCCTGAATGGAAATACCGAATTGAAAAATACATCAAAATGAAGGATTTCAAAATTTGGAGAAGCACTTTGAGAGGACCAATTCGGATTACTTCTACTCTAGAAGATGGAACGGTAATTGAAAAACAGATTGAAAAATACACTGATGACGATTTTAAACGAGTTGAAGAACAAGAAAAGGCTCTTGCCACACTGACTATGGCGTTGTCTCCTGAAATTGCACAAGGATTTCGTGAGTATACATCAACAAAAGCATTATGGGAAGCTCTTATAGAAGTTTATGAAGGAAATGAAGACATGAAGCAAAGCCGACAAGACATGCTCCGACAGAAATTCAACATGTTTAATTATGTCGTGGGAGAATCATTGGAAAATCAATTGCAAAGATTTATCACACTAACCACTGAAATGAGCTCCGCAGGTGTGATGGTTACAAGGTCTGAAATCAACAAGAAATTACTTAATTCTCTTCCAAAATCATGGGACATGAATGTCTCAGTGATTAAAAAGACAAAAGACCTGAACCATTTAAGCTTGTCTGAAACAATGGCAACGATCAAAGCTTGCGATCTTGATGATAAACAAAGAGAAATCAATCATGTCAATTCGTACTCTTTAGCCAATCTTGGAATTCAAAACAACAACACAGCTTTTTCAAGCTTCACCACTCATCAAAATACTCAAAACCTGGTTCCCCAAGTTCAAGCTCATGCAATCCATCAAAACACACCATACATCATACCTAAAATGCAACAAACTCAAATCCCTCAAACCATATCTCAAGATGGTTCTAGTGTTTTTCCCTCCACATATTTTTCAGTTCAATCTCATGGAATTGGTTCCCAAAATTTACTTTCAAAGGAAAAGGAGGAAAATATGGCTCTAGCTACTGGATTAGTGAACTGCTACAATGCTTTTGTTGCTGGAGACCTCTCTCCACAACTCTCATTCACTGACCTTGATCAAATTCATCCTGAAGATGTGGAAGAGATGGATATCACTTGGCAAATGGCAATGGCTGTATTCAGGGCTAAACAATTCTCAAAAAAGACTGGAAAGAACAACTGGGGTGTAAATTCAAATAACAAGATGGGTTTTAGCAAAGGAAAGTTACGTTGTTATAATTGTCACGAACCAGGACACTTTGCAAGGGAATGTCCAAAACCCAATCAGCGAGAAAACTCCGAAAGTACCATGGTGCCAGTAACTTACGTTCACAGCAACAACAGAGGATCATCTTCAAATAATCAATCTGCAAACATGGCAATGGTAGCTCAATCGTTCAACTAGGAAGATCAAGTTCAGGCCCTAAACATTTCGGGACCTGAAAAAGAAAATCTTGCTCAAGTCAAGGATGCAAGTAAAGAAACGGAAGCAGACCCAGAGGAGGAGATGATGAATTTGCAGTTTGCATTCATGGTACAGACCACTCCTGAACCAGTCAAATCTGAGGTTAGTGAATTCGGCTGTTCTCAATCTTGTATTAAAACTGTTAAGTTTTTGAGAGATCAAATTGAGTTAATCAAAAGAGAGAATGAGGACTTGAAATATGAGGGATATACTCTTAGGAAAAATCAAAAGCCCTTAAAAACTCAATTAGAAAATAAAACAAAAGACTTTAAAAATTTGCAAGAGGATTACAGCAACAAATGCGAGAACTATGATCATCTCAAAAGAAAACTTGCTGCTGTAACCATGAAACTTGACACATTGAAAAATTGTTTTGAAAAAGCTGAATTTAATTTCAAAAAATACGATGGGTCAAGTGAAAAGGTTAAAAAATTAATCGAAGGTCAATCGCACTGGAGAGATATCACTCATGGTAATCAAATAAACGTCAGATTAGGTTTTGAAAGTGTACCTCCTCCTTTCAATCACAATTATACTGCTATTCCCCTGTCTCAAGAAGAAATTGACAGAGAACCTTGCATGGTGTATGGAAAGTCAGCTTCTGAACAGGAAATACAGTCTAGTTGTGAGACTTTTCATACTAACGTTTTTACTTCAAGTGCAGATATATCAATAGTTCAGGGGGAGCATGCAGTTGAAACTTTTGAGTCAAATAATGTTGTGATTAAGTCGGGTGTTAATTACAACAATGAGTCTGTGTCAAAATCAAACACAAATGTTTTTGTGTCGGGTGGTATTTTATTTCAGTCTGACAATGTTGTTTCTAATAGTGTTGTTTCTGATCAAACTGCTAAACCTGATTTACATGTCTCTGCATCTAACACATCTATTACTAAATTCTATGATGGATCTTGCAAGTGTAAAAGTGTTAGAAATGGAAAAGCAAAGAATAACACTATCAACAGTAGTGTCAAAGCTACTGATAACAAACAAATTTGTTTTAACTGTGGCACTGCTGGACGCATTGCAAGAAATTGTATGAACCGAATGTTTGTATCTCATACAACAAAAAGAGGGGAGAATGAATTTCGGGGACGATCTTTAACTAGAAAAATTCCCAAAACTCGTTCTAGAAATGGAGATTTGAATACAACATTAAATAAAAAAATTCAAAATATTTCAAAAGAATAAACAGGTTTTTCGTAAAAACAACAGAAGTTTGCCAAAATCAACTCAGGCCAAGCCTAAGTCGAATTTGTCAAAGAGCAGGAAATGATCTTCTAACTCTTCAAGTAGAAAATCCACCGGTTTAAAGCAAACTAACAAATTTTTGAAACCTAACCTTCAGTGGATTCCAAAATTTTTTTCAGATCAATCTCCATTACTCTCAAATTCAAAAGCAAAGAAAGAATCAAATGAAAAAATTGTTAAAGGAAAGAGTCAACCCAGGATTATGATGACCTGGGTTCCCAAAACTAAATAATTCCATTCATCGTGCAGGGACAGTTGCGGAGGAATGTCGCCATACCTTGGTATGTCAACATCGGCTGCTCCCAGCACATGACTGGAGACATATCCCAATTGCATGACATTTAAACTTTTAGTGGGGGATATGTTTCTTTTGCGGGCGGAGAGGGTGGAAAAATTACTCAATGGGGAACTGTTTCCAATGGAGTGTTGAATTTTGAGAATGTTAACTTTGCTCCAGAACTGAAGCATAGCTTGCTAAGTGTATCCCAGATATGCGACAAGGGATACTCTACTCATTTCACAGATAAGGAATGTCTGATCTTAAAGTCTTTCATTGTTATCCCTGAAGATTGGATTCTTGTAAGATCTAAGCAGGATGGAAATGCCTACATTATAGACATGGATAGCAACTTCCCTGAAGATGTCACTTGTCTCTTCTCCAAAGCTTCTGAACAAAATGCGATGTTGTGGCATCGTCGTCTCGGTCATGCGAATGCAATGAACCAGAATCAGTTTGCGAAGAACGAATTGGTCCGCGGGCTACCCATCAAAGATTTCATTACTTTTGAAAAATGTGTTTCATGCGCTCAGGGAAAACATCATCGAAAACCACACTTTCCAAATAAGATAAACTCCATAAGTCAAGTGCTCGAGTTATTGCATATGGATTTATTTGGTTCGGTTAATGTTCTAAGTATCAATCGCAACTCTTTCTGCCTTGTTGTGATACATGATTACTCTCGTTTCACTTGGGTTTTCTTTCTGTCTAACAAAGCTGAAATTGCTAATCTTATCAAAAGATTCATTGTGATGATCGAAAATCAGACTAACAATCGAGTGAAAGCGCTACGAACTGATAATGGAACAGAGTTCAAAAACGCCGTTCTTGATCATTTTGGCGCTAAGAAAGGTATTGTGCGTCAATTCAGTTCTGTTCGAACACCTCAACAAAACGGGGTTGCCGAACGTCGAAATCGAACTCTAAAAGATGCCGCAAGGATGATGCTCTGTGATTCCAAGCTTCCTGTATTCTTCTGGGCAGAGGCGATTAACACGGCGTGTTATGTTCAAAATCGTGTGCTAATCAACAAAGCCAGAATGAAGACACCGTATGAGATTTTATTTGGGCACAAGCCATCTGTCATTCATTTCCGAGTATTTGGCTGCCCTTGCACCCTTCTCTACTTGGAATCGAATCCCAAATTCAATGCCAAAGCCGATGACTGTTACTTTGTTGGATATGCTGATCGAACTGCATACAGGGTGTATAATAAGAAGACTAAACAGATTGTAGAATCCTTTGATGTTCGTTGGCTTGAGGAAAATGAGACAGATGCAAGAGTGGGTCCTGATTGGTTATTTGACTACACATCTCTTTTCAAATCATTCAATGTGTCTTCAGATAATCAAGAAGGATCTACTTCCAATTCGAAGATTCCTAGTGAAGACGAAGAAGATGAAGTTGTCTATCGACCACCATTGATTTCCTCTGATCCTCCATTGGTACCCTCTTCTCATTTTGACTCTTCTGAGTCTCCTCAACAACCTTCTCCTAATGCTATTGTTACTCCTTTAACTCCGATGGAAAGAGAGTTCATGAACCACGAGACTTCCGCTGTAACTTCAAATCAGATGGAACTTCTCTTTCTAGAAAGTATTGCAGAAGAGTTTGTAGTAGATTCTTCAAACGAACCTTGTTCTTCCTCTTCAGATCATACATCAAATGATGGAGCGATTAATATTCATAATCTTCCTGTTTCTGTCAATGATATTAGCTATCAGATCCCTACACGTATTCAGCGAGATCATCCGATAGAAAACATCATTGGCCAGTTGGGCGACGGTGTTCAAACGAGAAGTAAAAGTCGGAATGTTAATATGTGTCTCTACACTTGCTTCATCTCTCAAATAGAACCTAAATTTGTCGAAATGGCTCCGAATGAGCTCAGCTGGGTTGAAGCCATGCATGATGAATTAAATCAATTTGAGAAACTCGGAGTCTGGAAATTGGTGGAGCTACCAAAAGGAAAGAAATCTCTTAATACTCGTTGGGTATTTCGAAATAAACAAGACGATTCAGGTGTCATTGTGCGCAACAAGGCACGATTGGTGGTTCGAGGGTTTCGGCAAATTGAGGGTCTTGATTATATAGAAGTTTATGCCCCAGTTGCTCGTTTGGAAGTCATTCGCATCTTCCTTGCTTATGCTTCCTACATGAACTTTACTGTATACCAAATGGACGTTAAGACGGCTTTCTTGTACGGCAAGGTCAAGGAGGAGATTTACGTTGACCAGCCACCTGGTTTTGTTAATTCATCTCTTCCAAACCATGTCTACAAGTTAGACAAAGCTTTGTATGGATTGCATCAAGCTCCTCGAGCTTGGTATGCTACTCTTACTCAGCATTTGCTCAATCACGGCTATTCACGAGGCACCATTGATCAAACCTTATTTCTCAAGCATGTCGGTCCAGATCAAATTCTCGTTCAAATTTATGTGGACGACATTATTTTCGGGTCGACAAGCCAACAACTTTGCAAGGAGTTTGAAGCGGTGATGAAGAAGCGCTTTGAGATGAGTTCTCTTGGGGAAATGACCACGTTTTTGGGGCTTCAGGTCAAACAATCTTCAACCGGAATCCTTATTCATCAAGCAAAATATGTGGAAGATGTACTGGAGAAGTTCGGGTTTCGAGATGCAAAACCTGCTCTTATGCCCATGGCGGAACGGCCTCTTCTGACTCCTGATCTTGAGAGTGAATCCGTAGATCAAACTCGTTATCAATCAATGATCGGATCACTCATGTATCTTACTGCTAGTCGCCCAGACGTCATGTTTGCGGTCTGTCAATGTGCTCGCTACCAGGCTAATCCTAAACTCTCTCATTTAATTGCTGTTAAAAGGATTTTTCGGTATCTCAAAGGGTGCCCAAAACTGGGTCTTTGGTATCCGAAAAATCCTGAATTTGATCTTTATGCTTTTGCAGACAGCAATTATGGTGGGTGTGAGCTTGATAGAAAATCGACTTCAGGACGCCAATTTCTGGGAGATAGATTGGTGTCATGGCAGTGCAAGAAGCAGCACACAGTCTCAACCTCAACAGCAGAAGCGAAATATGTTGCTGCATCTGCTTGTTGTTCTCAAGTCATCTGGATCCAGCATCAATTGTTGGACTACGGTTTGAATTTTTGTCACACCCCTGAACCAGACGGCGGAAACGTCCGGGGGCTGTCGTGACTCAATTGAATACCATCACAATGAATATACATGAAACATAACATCATTCATCACCAACATTTGAATATTACAACTGATAATGTTTACATTCATTACATTGTCTCAAATCATTACATTTCCAAAAATTAAATTGTTCGGTTCATACATAAGTAAACTACAACCGTCACTGAATATGTTTTCCTTTGGTTCACTGGTTCCCTGAGAATACAAGTATCTTGAAAAACGTCAACATATGAAATGTTGGTGAGTTCATAAGTAGTGTTTGAAATCCAATGTTTTGTATTGTTTGAAAACCACCAGAAAATCCGATATTTTCTGAAAAGAAAAGCTTTTGAAAATGTTGTGAAGATCCATAGGTATGCTTGTTTGTTTCTATACTTAAAAAAAATTTGTTCGTTAAGGTTGTATGCATTTTGAATCTGTATGTATTGGAAAACCCTAGGAAAACCCGATGTTTTCCTAATTTCTTGTATTACATGAAGTTACATTGAAACCATTGCATAGCGTATAGTGTCAGTCCCAGGCGACATTGGATTATTTTTGAGCATGATTAATTACTACAAACCCGCATTACACAAACGCCCAGTTTATAGCTATACTAACGATCCCGAAGGCGTCGTCCGTACTAATCACGTTATCCAATCGCCCTGACTATGTGTAGTCCCACATCCGAAGAGAAAGAGGTCACGAAGACCCCGGTGACTCCATTAACCGGTTGGGGATAAAATGTACGAGGGGTCCCCGACCCGCCTCGCATAAAATGTAGACTTTACTAGCTATACCAAAGGAACCTTGGGAACCACTAGTATACAAGCCATTGAAAGTCCATTTACGTTGTGTCGGATCGGTAAAACCCAACACTCCGTAAAAAAAATGTCTTCGGGCCTTAAGATCAGGTCATTGGGCTAGCTAGGCTCAACGAACAAGATTTTACACTTTTGGGGCCCAAAGATGGTGCGTAGACGTCTGTGCACACTCGCATGTATAATGTATTACCAAACGTTACTTGTATAAATCGTAGTGTCGTAGTGTTAGTAGTTGTAGATTTCTATTGGATCGAGACCGAGCCAATTCGTTTAACAACAACTTTTGGTATTGTGATGTATTGTATTTCGTCGATAGCCGTGGTGCCATTATTTGATCAAATTGTGTATATGAAATTAGTCTTGAAATTTTTCTGTTTTCAGCCCCTCATTGTTTGTAAAATTTACCTTTTCAACCCTTTTATTAAATACTTCCCGGTTTGGTCCTTAAACTAATTTTCTTGACATTTTAACACCAAAAATTATTGAAATTAATATTTTTCAGCATATTTCTCATAGAAAACAGTTTAAGTCCCTGAAAATGCAGTTTTCTCGGTTTTAACCCTTCTTTTTCGCAACTTTGGCAATTTTGGCCCAAATTGGAAAAATTTTGCAACTTTGGTCCTTTTTAAATTTAAAAAGCATTTTAAACCTTTGAAAAGGATTTGGAACACTTATAGTCCACTTTTTTTACAGAAAATCACAGTTTTGGCCCTCCAAAATTGAAAAATTCGCATAATGGGCCTCATTGGGCCAAAAATGTCATTTTTAGCCCATTAAGTTTGGAATTGATGTTTTTAATCCCCTAAATGAGTATATTTCCAGAAATTGATTTATGGGAACTGTTTTGGCACACTTCATCCAGCAGAATCCGTGATATGCCAATTTGGACCCTTAATTTTGTATTTTTCACATTTTAGGCCCAAAATTTGTGTTTTTAACCCAAAGAAAATTATTACTAAGCCACTTAGCCATTTTTCTTGAAACATTTTGTATGTAGAAATATATTTGAAGCTAAAATCATAAAACATAAGTTATATCTCGGTTTTGAGGGCTTTTATGGCTAGATCCAACATTAAAACACATAGAAGCATACATATAAGCATGGAAATCATACAAGGCATACAAAACACATATAGATCTACACTTTCACTTGTATCCCCCCCCCCCCATAAAACTCATAAATACAGAAAATAGGGGGTATGAAGCTCACCTTGGTGTGGGGGCTCGGTTTTGCAAAGAAAATGGAAGGAAAATGAAGTGATTTTTGGCCTAAGCACCCTCTGGTGAAGATTTCGACCTCTAGGATGCAAGATCACAAATATGAATGAATTTAGAAGAGATTTTAATGGAATAGAGGGAGTTAGATCATAAGTTAAACATTAACTTACCTTAGATGGTGATTTTTCTTGAAAGATCTCCTTGAAAGCTTCTTGAAATCTCGAATTTATGGGAAGGAAATGAGAGAGTTTTCTTGAATGTTCTTTGAGGGAATTTGTGAAATGTGTGTGTGTGTTTGAGATGTGGCCGAGAGTGAGAGAGAGGAAGAAAAGAAGTGAAGTGATCTTTGAAGTGATGCTTGCATGGAGGTATGAGATGTTGCATGGATGTCCTATGGATAATAATGATGTGTCACTTAAAAGTCAACTATCTTCACTCCTCTTGGGCTTGGGTATTGGGCCGAAAACATGGAGGGAAAAAAAGAAATTTGGGCCTTTTGCTCCTAAGCCCAATATTTGGGTTAGCCTTGGGTATGTTTTAAGCTTAAAAGGATGTAGTAGGATTTTTTATATTTTTATTGGACTAGTTTAGGTTATTCATGTATCAAGGCTTTTAATTCATTTCATTCTAGGCCCCATATGTCCCAAAATGTTGAAATAAATAAATGTTGGTCCAATTAGAGCCCAACTAGGGTTCTAAGCCCATGATAGTCTAATTGGAAGCTTATTGATCCATTTGGATCCAATAAGGGAGTCCTAGCCCAAATGGACTTCAGCAAGGACTTCTAAGGTCTCCAATTGCTTGATGACTATTTGTAGTACTTGTATGATGTATTTACTTGAAGTTTTTGAAGTCATTAGCTTGAATGTATAGATTACATGACACAAAATTTCCAGTTGTGACATCATCCCCCCGTTAGAGGGAATTTCGTCCCGAAATTCTGTTTGAAAGCTAGATTTGAGAATGCTAGAATAGGTGAGGGTACTTCTGCTTCATCTGATCCTCGCGTTCCCACGTGAATTCTGGCCCATGCTTTGCGTTCCACCGTACCTTCACGATCGGGATGCGACTTTGCTTAGTACGCTTCACTTCCCTATCCATGATTTCGATTGGTTCTTCGACGAACAGGAGATTCTCATTGATTTCGATTTCGTCAAGAGGAATGACAAGGGTTTCATCTGATAGGCACTTCTTCAGATTAGAGACATGAAACACGGGGTGTACACCGTTTAGCTCCGCGGGTAGTTGTAGTCTGTATGTTACCGGGCCTATTCGGGCGACGATTTCGAAAGGTCCAATGTATCGCGGGTTCAGCTTTCCCCGTTTTCCGACTTAATGCATCGGCTACCACGTTGGCCTTGCCTGGATGGTACTTGATCTCGCATTCGTAGTCGTTTAGCAATTCCACCCATCTTCGTTGTCTCATGTTCAGCTCCTTCTGATTCAAGATGTGCTGGAGACTCTTGTGGTCCATGAAGATGGTGCACTTTGTACCGTACAGGTAGTGCCTCCAAATTTTCAGAGGGAAGACCACGGCTCCCAGTTCTAGGTCATGGGTCGTGTAATTTACTTCGTGCGTCTTTAGTTGGCGGGACGCGTATGCTATCACTCTTCCACGTTGCATGAGAACGCAACCTAAGCCCTGATTTGACGCGTCACAGTAGACTACAAAATCTTCCGTTCCTTCAGGTAGAGATAGCACAGGAGCGCTACAGAGAGCTTGCTTCAAGGTTCGAAACGCAATCTCTTGTCGGTCGGTCCACTCAAATGGCACGCCCTTTTGCGTAAGCAAGGTAAGCGGCTTGGCGATCTTAGAGAAGTTTTGGATGAACCTCCTATAGTAGCCTGCTAGGCCTAAGAACTGACGAATTTCTGTGGGCGCAGTCGGAGTTGCCCATCCTTCCACAGCTTTGACCTTAGAAGGGTCCACATGAATTCCGTCTTGGCTAACTACGTGGCCTAGGAAATTCACACTCCGGAGCCAGAACTCACACTTGGAGAGTTTGACATAAAGCTTTTCCGTTCGCAGAGTCTCTAAGATTTGTCGGAGATGTTGGCCATGCTCCTCTTTGCTTCGAGAATAGACGAGGATGTCATCGATAAATACAATGACGAAGTTGTCCAGGAACGGTCGACAGATTCGATTCATTAGGTCCATAAATGCAGCAAGTGCATTTGTTAGACCGAAGGGCATTACGACGAATTCATAATGTCCGTAGCGGGTTCGGAAAGCGGTTTTAGGAATATCTTCTTCTCGGACTTTGAGTTGGTGGTATCCAGACCGTAAATCTATTTTAGAAAAATAGCTAGCTCCTTGGAGCTGGTCGAATAGATCATCGATCCGCGGGAGTGGGTAGCGGTTTTTAACAGTGAGTTTATTTAACTCTCTGTAATCGATACACATTCTGAAAGATCCGTCTTTCTTTTTGACGAAGAGCACCGGAGCTCCCCATGGCGAGTAGCTAGGTCGGATAAATCCCTTGTCCAGAAGCTCACTAAGTTGGCTGGACAATTCCTGCATTTCAGCAGGAGCCAATCGATATGGTGATTTAGCGAGAGGAGTTGCTCCTGGAACGAGGTCGATTCGGAACTCAACCTGTCTCTCTGGGGGTACTCTTGGAAGATCTTCGGGAAACACGTCCGGAAATTCGCACGCTACTGGGATGTCTTGGATGTTAGTTTCTTCTTTGGTCTTGTCCACTATGTGAGCCAAGAACGCCAAATTGTTCTTTCGCAGATGTTTCTATGCTTTGATGCACGAGATGAGGCGAAGATTCGTGCTAGGTTTGTCTCCATAAATTACTAGGGTTTCGTGATTTGGGAGACGAAGGCGAATGGCCTTTTCATGGCACATAATCTCAGCATGGTGGGGGCTTAACCAATCCATGCCAATAATCACATCGAAACTCCTAATTGATACTGGCATCAAATCTATTCGTAATACGTGTTGATTGAGGGTTAGGGTACATCCGATGTAGATCTCCCTAGTGGATTCGGTTTTTCCATTGGCCATTTCCACCGTATAGGTTTCATTTAGCTTATGGGGTTGTTGTTTTAATAAATGTCTAAACCTCTCGCTTACGAAACTTCACTCCGCTCCGGTGTCAAATAAGATGCATGCATAAGTGTGGTTTAGGAGGAACGTACTGGTCACAACTGCGGGGTCCTGAACTGCATCACTCTGACCCATAGTCATCATTCTTCCTGCTCCTCTGTTTCCTGAGTTGTTGTTGTTAGGGCAATCTCGACGGAAATGTCCCGTCCTTCCACACCCAAAACAGGTGTGGCTAGGCCCTGCATTGTTGCTGCCGGTATTGGTGTTGTTGTTATTGCGGTGGTTGTTGTTGTTCTGGTTGTTTCCCTGACTCTGGTTCTGAGAAGGATAAGTCCTGCAGAACCTTGCAGTGTGTCCCCTTCGGTTGCAACTGGTGCAATGGAACTCCCTACATTCTCCTTGGTGATGGAAACCGCACTTGTTGCATTTGGCAAGATTACCGGAATAGGGTCTTGAAGCATTTGAAGCAGCTGAGGCTGGAGCATGTGGTGTGGCTGGAACCGGCGCAGTGACAGCGTTAACTGCCACTGTTTGCTGCTTTTTAGAGGTCTCGGGGCCCTGACGCCCCTTTCTCTTGTTGTTCCATCCTTTCTTACCATCACTCTCCTTCTTCTTCTCAGTCTCTACCGGTTTCTCGCCCTTTTTGTGGTTATGATCATATAGTCTCTTTGCCAATCTCTTTGCACTGTCAAACGTTTCAGGGTTTGCAGCTATCACATTCCCTTGAATGGGGGATGTCAGTCCCCATATGAATCGTTCAATCTTCTTTCCTTCTGATGTAATCATACCCGGGCACAACAGAGATAGTTCGCTGACTCTCGATATGTAAGCATCGATGTTCCCATTCTGCACAGTGAGATTCCATAGTTCCTGTTCCATCTTCTGTATTTCGCCTCGGGGGCAGTACTCAGCCATTAACATTTCTTTCATTTCTGCCCAGGGAATAGAGTTGGCGACAGGGAGCGTCATAGCTTCTACGTGTCCATTCCACCAAGTGAGTGCTTGGTCCACAAAAGTGCAGGCCGCGAACTTCACCTTCATCTGCTCGGGGCACTCGCATATCTCGAATACCGACTCTACCTTCTCGATCCATCGCTTTAGGGTAATCACTCCCACAGTGCCGTTGAAAGTTCGGGGTTTGGCGTTCGCAAAATCCTTGTAGGTGCACGTTTTAGTGAGTCCTTGGTTCGTCCCGTTGTTCGAACTTCCGGATCCTTGCCCGTTACCTCCTCCGTTGTTCCCTCGGTGAAGTTGTGCCATAGCTGTCGTGACCGCAGCAGACACGGCTGCCTGGAAGGCAGTGGAGTCAACTTCGGGCGGGGTTGGTTCGGGATTTCCACAAGTAGCTGGGCGAGGCATCTTTCTGTCATGAAACGGAAAGATGTTGAGTGTACGTGGTTTCTGTGAGGTTGCGATCCTACTAACTAGGTGTATGATACGAACCTAAACATCACTACCATTGAGCATACAATCATAATGTCTCAACCCATAACAACTGGTAATATCATAACAAAACACACAAAGTTTATTAATATTATCCGCATTTAATACAAGAAAATTTGCTCGTAGGAGCATACATATGTGATACTAATCCGACAGCATAACGGCTCCATGAGTAGTGTAGTCACTTAAACATAGAGCCGG
The DNA here is from genome assembly GCF_002870075.4 of Lactuca sativa. Taxonomy (NCBI): domain Eukaryota; kingdom Viridiplantae; phylum Streptophyta; class Magnoliopsida; order Asterales; family Asteraceae; genus Lactuca; species Lactuca sativa. The sequence goes on from NC_056623.2 coordinate 249,023,650, forward strand.
AGTACATAACATAGTTCCTAATGACCTACTATGATAAGTCTACCCCTAACCGCGATGAGCTGCGTCAGGAGGTGGTGCCGAAGATGTGGATGCTCCCTGAAGACGAGCCACCAAGCGTTCTGTGTCCTGAAGTCGAGACTCCCACCTTACCTGCCTCATGTGAAACTCCCGGAGGACGTCACGCGTCTCCTGTTCCGCACGCTCGACCCTAGTCCACAACTGGCGTACTTGATCAGCAGTGCCCTGAGCAAGGTCGCCGGTGTCCCGTAATCGTCTCACCATGACCGGTAGGGCTCGATCGGCCGGTCCTCCGTCCCTCAAGTCAAAGAACTCACGTGACATGCCAAACGGGGGTCGTTGTCCCTGATGTCTGCTCCATCTCCAAAGATCAATGCCCCAAGGAGGGGTAGGTCCAGTGGGACCCACACGATAAGCAGGCACCCTGATCGGGTAAGGGGGGTTGATGACCTCGGACTCTGCGTCCGAATCACCCCCTTCGCTGTCATCGAGCTCCTCTTCGAAATGTTCTTCGTCTTCTTCGGGTTCGGAAGGCTCGCCCTCGACTTCTGCCTCAGGTTCCCCGTCAGATTCCTCTTCGGGGTCCTCCTCAGGTTCCTCTTCAGGCTCTTCCTCAGGCTCCTCCTCCTCTAGCCACCCGTTGTTTCCCTGATTAGGGAAGTAGGGGTCTCCAGGGTGATGAAAACCAGCCATGCTGTCTGCGCGAGTACGTAAATATGCTAACATTATTCCTAGGATGCTATGACCATTGTACAGACTAAGCAAACATTCTCTTTTTGGTGATAAAGGGTATAGTCTTAGGTTCCCTAGCTATCCCGATCTCATCAAGACGTGTGTTAGTTTTACCTTGGAGAGAATGTAGTTGATCAGGCTACATTCACTCCTTGGTATCACTAAGAACAGTCCCGAATTAACCAAGATACCAGCATTATTGTGTTTGATTCGGCGTTAGGTCCTTATTTCTAATGCAAGCAAGTGTGTTTTATTTACTTGTTTTGTTCAGAGTTATGTTAGTCCCTCTTTTTGGTTTATAGTTGCATATCAATGTATGGCTCGACATGCTAGTTCACTATAAACAAAGCTCTGATACCAACCTGTCACACCCCCGAACCAGACGGCGGAAACGTCCGGGGGCTGTCGTGACTCAATTGAATACCATCACAATGAATATACATGAAACATAACATCATTCATCACCAACATTTGAATATTACAACTGATAATGTTACATTGATTACATTGTCTCAAATCATTACATTTCCAAAAATTAAATTGTTCGGTTCATACATAAGTAAACTGCAACCGTCACTGAATATGTTTTCCTTTGGTTCACTGGTTCCCTGAGAATACAAGTATTTTGAAAAACGTCAACATATGAAATGTTGGTGAGTTCATAAGTAGTGTTTGAAATCCAATGTTTTGTATTGTTTGAAAACCACCAGAAAATCCGATATTTTCTGAAAAGAAAAGCTTTTGAAAATGTTGTGAAGATCCAGAGGTATGCTTGTTTGTTTCTATACTTAAAAAAAATTTGTTCGTTAAGGTTGTATGCATTTTGAATCTGTATGTATTGGAAAACCCTAGGAAAACCCGATGTTTTCCTAATTTCTTGTATTACATGAAGTTACATTGAAACCATTGCATAGCGTATAGTGTCAGTCCCAGGCGACATTGGATTATTTTTTAGCATGATTAATTACTACAAACCCGCATTACACAAACGCCCAGTTTATAGCTATACTAACGATCCCGAAGGCGTCGTCCGTACTAATCACGTTATCCAATCGCCCTGACTATGTGTAGTCCCACATCCGAAGAGAAAGAGGTCACGAAGACCCCGGTGACTCCATTAACCGGTTGGGGATAAAATGTACGAGGGGTCCTCGACCCGCCTCGCATAAAATGTAGACTTTACTAGCTATACCAAAGGAACCTTGGGAACCACTAGTATACAAGCCATTGAAAGTCCATTTACGTTGTCTCGGATCGGTAAAACCCAACACTCCGTAAAAAAAATGTCTTCGGGCCTTAAGATCAGGTCATTGGGCTAGCTAGGCTCAACGAACAAGATTTTACACTTTTGGGGCCCAAAGATGGTGCGTAGACGTCTGTGCACACTCGCATGTATAATGTATTACCAAACGTTACTTGTATAAATCGTAGTGTCGTAGTGTTAGTAGTTGTAGATTTCTATTGGATCGAGCCCGAGCCAATTCGTTTAACAACAACTTTTGGTATTGTGATGTATTGTATTTCGTCGATAGCCGTGGTGCCATTATTTGATCAAATTGTGTATATGAAATTAGTCTTGAAATTTTTCTGTTTTCAGCCCCTCATTGTTTGTAAAATTTACCTTTTCAACCCTTTTATTAAATACTTCACGGTTTGGTCCTTAAACTAATTTTCTTGACATTTTAACACCAAAAATTATTGAAATTAATATTTTTCAGCATATTTCTCATAGAAAACAGTTTAAGTCCCTGAAAATGCAGTTTTCTCGGTTTTAACCCTTCTTTTTCGCAACTTTGGCAATTTTGGCCCAAATTGGAAAATTTTTGCAACTTTGGTCCTTTTTAAATTTAAAAAGCATTTTAAACCTTTGAAAAGGATTTGGAACACTTATAGTCCACTTTTTTACAGAAAATCACAGTTTTGGCCCTCCAAAATTGAAAAATTCGCATAATGGGCCTCATTGGGCCAAAAATGTCATTTTTAGCCCATTAAGTTTGGAATTGATGTTTTTAATCCCCTAAATGAGTATATTTCCAGAAATTGATTTATGGAAACTGTTTTGGCACACTTCATCCAGCAGAATCCGTGATATGCCAATTTGGACCCTTAATTTTGTATTTTTCACATTTTAGGCCCAAAATTTGTGTTTTTAACCCAAAGAAAATTATTACTAAGCCACTTAGCCATTTTTCTTGAAACATTTTGTATGTAGAAATATATTTGAAGCTAAAATCATAAAACATAAGTTATATCTCGGTTTTGAGGGCTTTTATGGCTAGATCCAACATTAAAACACATAAAAGCATACATATAAGCATGGAAATCATACAAGGCATACAAAACACATATAGATCTACACTTTCACTTGTATCCCCCCCCATAAAACTCATAAATACAGAAAATAGGGGGTATGAAGCTCACCTTGGTGTGGGGGCTCGGTTTTGCAAAGAAAATGGAAGGAAAATGAAGTGATTTTTGGCCTAAGCACCCTTTGGTGAAGATTTCGACCTCTAGGATGCAAGATCACAAATATGAATGAATTTAGAAGAGATTTTAATGGAATAGAGGGAGTTAGATCATAAGTTAAACATTAACTTACCTTAGATGGTGATTTTTCTTGAAAGATCTCCTTGAAAGCTTCTTGAAATCTCGAATTTATGGGAAGGAAATGAGAGAGTTTTCTTGAATGTTCTTTGAGGGAATTTGTGAAATGTGTGTGTGTGTTTGAGATGTGGCCGAGAGTGAGAGAGAGGAAGAGAAGAAGTGAAGTGATCTTTGAAGTGATGCTTGCATGGAGGTATGAGATGTTGCATGGATGTCCTATGGATAATAATGATGTGTCACTTAAAAGTCAACTATCTTCACTCCTCTTGGGCTTGGGTATTGGGCCGAAAACATGGAGGGAAAAAAAAGAAATTTGGGCCTTTTGCTCCTAAGCCCAATATTTGGGTTAGCCTTGGGTATGTTTTAAGCTTAAAAGGATGTAGTAGGATTTTTTATATTTTTATTGGACTAGTTTAGGTTATTCATGTATCAAGGCTTTTAATTCATTTTATTCTAGGCCCCATATGACCCAAAATGTTGAAATAAATAAATGTGGGTCCAATTAGAGCCCAACTAGGGTTCTAAGCCCATGATAGTCTAATTGGAAGCTTATTGATCCATTTGGATCCAATAAGGGAGTCCTAGCCCAAATGGACTTAAGCAAGGACTTCTAAGGTCTCCAATTGCTTGATGACTATTTGTAGTACTTGTATGATGTATTTACTTGAAGTTTTTGAAGTCATTAGCTTGAATGTATAGATTACATGACACAAAATTTCCAGTTGTGACAATTTTCAAGAAACCCCTATTTTTTGTGACAATGAGGTTGCGATTCAAATTGCCAAAAACCCGGTCCAGCACTTAAAAACCAAGCACATCGACATTAAAATTCATTTTATTCGAGAATGTTATGAACGTTTGCTTATTCGGCTAGAACAGGTCCGCTGTGATAATAATGTAGCAGATCTGTTCACCAAGCCTTTTAACAAAGCTCGATTCGATGTGCTGGTTAATTTTCTAAAAATGATTCGTTTTGAGGATTAATTTTTTTTTAATTTTTAAATAAATTTGCGCATTTTATTTCATTTTATTTTTTTATGCACAAATTTAGGGGGAGAAAATCCAAAAACATTAAAAATAGAAAAACCAAAAACATTAAAAAATAGAAAATTCAAAAACATTAAAAAGAAAGAGGCTAGAAGGCGAGAGAAGAGAGAGAAAGTTAGAGAGAAGAAGTGTGTGTGAGAGAGAATCTATTGTAAGGAGCATCAATCATATCATCAATACATTATATTCATCTTAATTCTTCTTCTCCTTCTCTTCTATATTGATCTGACATCATCAAATTGATTGGGATTCCGCACCATCAATTGGATTTGATTGATACACAAGCAATTTTGGGGACTTACAGGGACGTTGCGTGGTTCGTGGAGAGGTGCCTAACCTGTCACAGGGTTAAGGCCGAGCACCAGAGACCGCATGACACGTTGCAGCCGTTAAAGATTCCCGAGTGGAAGTGGCAACATATTAATATGGACTTTATCACCAAATTGCCAAGGACTGCGAGGGCGTCGATGCAATTTGGGTGATTGTAGATCAGTTGACGAAGAGCGCTCATTTCCTCGCTATCAGTGAGAGCTCTTCCGGAGAGAAGTTGGCAGAGATGTATGTGAGGGAAGTGGTATCACGACATGGAGTGCCAATCACGATTGTCTCAAACCGAGATGTGCATTTCACTTCAAGATTCTGGAAGAAATTCAATGAGGAATTGGGTACTAGACTGCATTTTAGTACATCATACCACCCCCAGACTGACGGACAGAGCGAACGGACGATTCAAACGCTTGAGGACATGCTCCGGGCATGTGTGTTGGATTTCGGCGGGAGTTGGGACACGTATTTGCCCTTGGCGGAGTTTTCCTACAACAACAACCAACATTCGAGCATTGGTATGCCTCCTTTTGAGCTGTTGTATGGGAGGAGATGTCGGACTCCCATTTGCTGGGGAGAGGTAGGGCAACGTGTGATGGGTAGTACAGAGATCGTGCTTCAGATGACTGAGCAGATACAGCAGGTCAGGCAGAGGTTATTGACCGCTTAGAGTCGTGAGAAGAGTTATGCAGACAGGCGCCGGTCCGAGCTCGAGTTCCAGGTCGGCGACTTTGTTCTCCTGAAGGTCTCTCCTTGGAAAGGAGTGATCTGATTCAGGAAGAGGGGCAAGTTGGGGCCCTGATATATCGGTCCCTTCAGAGTGATCGCGAGGGTAGGCAGGTAGCCTACCGGTTGGAGCTACCTGCAGAGTTGGGTCAGATTCATGACACCTTTCATGTGTTGTAGCTGAGAAAGTGTATAGCCGACGAGTCGGCGGTGGTTCCACTGGAGGATATTCAGGTGGACGTGGGCCTAAACTACGTTGAGAGACTGGTGGCGATTCAGGATCTAGAGATCAAGGTTCTGTGGAACAAGGAAGTGCCTCTGGTGCAGGTCCAGTGGCAGCATCGAAAAGGGTCAGAGCTTAATTGGGAGCCAGAGCGTGAGATGCGTGAGCAGCATCCGAAGTTGTTTTCAGAGTAAGACTTCGAGGGCGAAGTCTAATTCTAGTGGGGGAGAATTGTAACATATGGATTCCCAGGTATATTATTTTTTTTAATTATTTTTGGAGTTTGTGGTGAAACTCGACGAGTTGGTGCCAAGACTCGCCGAGTATGGTCGTCGATGTTCATCTGGGTTCGCTTCCGGACTCGGTGAGTCCATGCTGTTTAATGAAACCCTAATTTCCAAGGTGTGGAGACCTATTTAAAGGGGCTGATGTACGTCATTTGCGGCCATCCACCCCAGAGAGAAACCCTAAAGAGATCTAGAGCGTTTGTAAGGAAGGAGAGACCAATCTTTATTTTTGTTGGTTGTTTTTGCATGAAGGAAGTGTTTAAGGCAAGAGGAGGCTGAAGGAGGTGCGACTTTTGGTGGTTTTGAGCTCATAGAGATTGCATTGAGGTATTATTCTTGGACCCTTTCTCAGTTTTGGTGTTGATTCTTAGTGTTAGGGTTTTCCTACCCTTTTTAAGATTGAGAGAGTGGTGTATCTTGTCCTTCCTTGAGTATGTGTTCTGGATCTGGACCCAAAGTGGTCCAGGGACCTTAACCCTTGGAGCTTTATGAGTCATTTTGGAAGTCATGAGCTTGGGATGACATTTTTGGGGCTAAATCACCATTTTGGACCATTTCTATGTTATATGTGCATCAAGGTCTGTACTTTACGTGATTATCATGCTTAGGGAGGCCAGATCTATGATTGTATGGGACAGATCTGACCTCAGAAGTTGTTTTGAGTTTGTGCATGGCATGAACTCACCGCGTCTCAAGAACAGACTCGGCGAGTAGTATGAAGGTTGCCCGTTAATCACTCAGTGAGTAGACTTGCTGAGTCGGGGGATGACTCGTGAGTCAGAAGGGGATTAGAGGACTGGAGTTCAAGATTGTACTCGCCGATTTGTTCTTGAGACTCGGCGAGTTGAGTCGGGGTGGCCCCGCAATTCATGCCAGGTGTGACTCGTCGAGCATAGGCATGGATTCGACATACCAAGCGGGAAAAAGAGTTAGTGGACATGTGTGTACTCGTCGAGTCTCCGGAGTGCACTCGGTGAGTTGGGTCAAAGTTTGACCGTTGACTTTTGTTGACTTTTAGGGTTTGGTCAACAACTGAGTCCTTGAGTCAAGAGGGGGGTAAAATAGTCTTTTACCCTTCTAAGGTTGCCAGTATAGGGTTGAGTCTAGTCTCGAGATTTATATTTATGAGAGTATTTACTTTATGTGAATAGGCGGAGGCTAGATCACACTTCTTCCGAGTCGGATATTTACCGAGACGCCTGAGGTGAGTCTTCTCACTATACTTTACCTAGTGTGGTAACAGAGTTATGTGATAGAGTATTTTAGAGTTATATGCCAGTGTAATTGCATGGTATTTATGTGTTGTGATTTATTGTGATATGTGATATGCATGATTCAGAGTTACAGAGTAAGGACCTTCGGGTCCACAGAGTTAGGGACAGAGGGCCCACAAAGAGTTGGGGCTGGAGGGCCCCACTGAGACACATTGACCTGAGGGTCAACAGAGTTACAGCCTTGAGTGGCTATTATGTGTTAGAGTGGTATTTTGGGGAACTCACTAAGCATTATGCTTATAGTGTTATGTGTTATGTGTTTCAGGTACCAGCAATGATCGCGGGAAGGCACCAGCATGATCCGTACATACGCACATGGGAGTTTATATATTTTGATCTTGGGGTTTTGTACTGATACAATGTTGATACAATGTTTCTTTTAAATGAATGTGAATGAAATTTTATGGTTTTTCAAAAATGAAAAATTGTTCAAATTTTTACGACGTTACAGGACTACTATGTGACAAACCATGACTTGACCCTTAATGATCTTACCTATTTGCTTGGTGATGCTGAGTCAGCAATGATTTTGAGCACTGGTGAAGCAAATTTGAATGGAAGATCGACTTTTCGAATTTTCATGGACATTGACAATGATAACATTGGAAATCCAGAAAAGCTTTCTCTTCCTAATGGAAAGGGATCCGCCATAGTCAACTTGTTGACCAAATGGTAAAGAGAAAGGCGAAATATGAGATAGAATCATGTACCATTCCCAAAGATTCCATATTTTTTTGTTGCCAAAGGAAGGGGCATTGGCTGCAAAGCTGCCTATTTACCTGAAATATCATAAGGATGGTAAAGTCAAAAAGGTTTGACTCTACTTCGGGTAAAATCCACTATCTAACTCTATTAAGTTCCTATTCTGAGATTCTTATTACATGATGTAACTGGGTCACATGTTGATGTTTTAAGAGTCAAAGAAAAATAGAGGAATCTTAAAGAAAGTATATGTTAACTCTGATTGCAAAGATGGATTTCGATCGCATGGTTCGGTGATCAGAATTTTGAGCTGTTACTTAAGATTTGTGACAGATTGCTTAAGAAAAGACAACAACAAGGTTTTCATAAGGATTTTAAGGATAAGTTTTTCCACAAAGTTTTAAAATAAAAGAAAAGGGTTTTGATTTTATTTTAAATATCATTACAATGGCATTTGTGAAAAAGTGTTGCTTATATAATTGCATTGACAACAATATTGGTAAGTGGATTTGATTTTTTCATTTGTGGTATTGTCTAAATTTACCAAATAAGGAAAGATTCTCATCACCCAAGATTCAATTGGACCGAAACTTGGAATCATGCAAGTTGTATAGTATGATGAATGAGAATTATAAGCTTTGGAAAATTAATACTAATTTCTTGGTCACATGTATATGTGAGTCAAGTGAAGGACAAAGGGATTGGGTACACTTGGGTATGTGAGTCAAGAATCAAATTAGGCAGAAAGATAAAAGTTTCTCAAATCTAAAAAGATGGGAGAGTACTTTAGTATCATGTTTTATGATCATCTTAGTGATTAATATACCATATCACAATTGATCCTCTAAGGACATCTTAGTACTTTCTTATAGCTAAGAATAGGTGTCATGAATTGTTGGAATGCTTAAATCAAGAAGATGAGTCATACTTCTTTCTAAAACAAAGTCTTAGAGTCGTACTCCTAGATTGTAAATTGAGTGACACATCTTAAAACGGGTTTATTAACACTAGTCAAATGTAAGACTAAAATGTTTTCTACTCTTGTACATTTGAAATTGGTAAGTTGTGATGTTTTGGATAAAACTGAGACCAACTAAGGCCAATTGCGTGAAGTTTTAGTCTTGATAAGAATCCGCGACTATCCCTTGAATATTTTTTTTGTCAAGGAATAGTTCTTGACAAGAGAGTTTTATATGTCAAGAGGACAGTGGGACTCTTAAAGATCTTGAAAGTTTCAAGAACTAATCAAGGATAAAACCAATAGTTCTTCACTAGCAAACAACTTGACGTTTATAACAACCTGGAAGCAATGGTAGGCCTTTATGCTGCGAAGTGGCAAGAAATTAAGGTTACACAAGTTTAGTCCATATGAGTTTGGACTTGTCACTAACCTTGTCTTGTGATTATGGTTTTGAAAAATTCATATGGATAGGAACTCATACACCATAAAATCTAAGTGTGATAACGTTTGTCTCCGATTCATGAAAATGATGGTGAGGAAATGCTTTCACTAAGTAGATTTTTAAGTAGATAGCAATTGTGATATTTGCATTCTGAAAGTCGTTAGTGGAGTGTGTGTGGGTAACCAACACACTAACATAGATTACGACATCCCTTTTCATAGTTCAAAAATTGTTTAGGCAATCATATGAGCTATCTAAGGAAACATGTATGATTTTGATAAAGTCTTATCAAAGCATCTTGTATCCGAAATCTAAACTTTGGTAAGAAAGTCAATAAAGTAGTGATTTCTAGAAGTCGAGTTGTTTTCTGCATAATGTCAAAGCCAGTGGGAGCATAAGTGTCATGCTAATAATCATCATGTTAGTGGGAGCATGATTATTATGTTAAGTATTAATTATAGAAAACAAAAGGGTTTCAATTGGGAAAAGTTGTTTTGCTATAATTAAGGGAGAGGAAATTATACTTCATTTCAATTCTAAAAGATTACATTGACATTTTGATCATCTTTAGTCAGGGATATATATATATATATATATATATATATATATATATATATATATATATATGAATTTTGTGATGGAATGGTTCAACATAAGGAAATTCTATATATATTGCGTTCTTAAAATTTGATTATGATTACGGCATCCCTCTTCGTAGTCAAATTTGAGAACATGGAAAATAAAAAATATTGTAGCAAAATATTGGTCTAGTATCATGTCTTTATGTGAGACAGCATGAATTGTGTCCTATATGCTTCAGATATAGGATCGATTGCATGTGTTGTAATACTCATCCTTTATAAAAATTCCAAATGCTTAGGGCATTAAGAGGGGAAAAGTCTAGAATTGGATATGACTAAAATGATTACACAATTGTCGAGGACAATATAAGGTTTACCAAAGATTGGTTGCTTAGGGACAGTTGAAAGTATAGTGTTAATTTTTGGAAGGGCCATATTGACATATTCTGAAAATAGGTAACTCTTGTTCAGAAGTGATAGTCAAAATGGGAATCTGGAAAGGTGTCTATAGGTGGAAGTTGTTCTTTCAAATCTGTGTAAGATTAGAAAGCTTAATGTATGAAGGATGTTGAAAGTAATGTACTTTGAATTTGAGACTTCGTTTCCATGGAATTGATCTCCATTGGAATGCTCTGTAATTTCTATTGACAAGTCTTTGTGACTTTGTGCATAGTCATTACGAGAGGATCAACGCATATAAGTTTAGAATCTAACATATTTCGTTAAATGGTAGGAATTTGGAATTCTTACATTTACGATGAAGATTTACGATTGTGAAATGAGCATCATTGGAATAATTTTCAATTGATGTATTTCACAATGTAAAGATCATAGATAAACATAGTGTGCATACATTGTGTATGGCATGACTAGTGTTTAGAAAACATAGTTTATATGCTTGGAGCATGGGACAACTATTGTTTTAATTCAAGTATAAAGCTGATTATTTGAAACATTATATAATGAATAATGAGTAAATAATATGGTGTTTAAATAAAAGGTGTTTTATTTACTCTCAAAGGTGCTTGGGATCATAGAGGATTAGTATTATTCTTGTGTTTCACTTTGCATGTTTTGACTTGCAGAATAACTGGGTTATCCTTTCCGAATGACTAAGTCATTCAAACCATCCATAGTCGATAATATGTTGGAAGTAGGTATTAAGGAAAGACTGGCATGAATCGGGTTTGTAGATGTCCAAGGCAGTGGACATACTAAGAGTTACTACAACATTCATGAGTACTCCTGGAATAGGGACTCGAGTATTGGATTCAACCCACGCTCATTTGAATCACTTCATGGATTTTATCACTAGTGATCATGAGACGATAATATCTTATATTCTTCAAACCTAGAGATATGACTTGTTGCCTATGAGTTGGTTATAAATTGATTGCACGAAAACGCATTTGGTAACTCGATGTTATAAAGCATGAATTTGTGTATGATTCAACAAGTAGTAGAACAAGCTTATGAGTCGAAGTTTATCCATTCCTTTTACCCTTGGAGGGAAAAAAGCGATATCTATCGGCCCCTTGATGATTAGGTGACAACAAACGTAAGTGCTCAGCCGGGCCTAGACTGATTTGATTTGTTCAACTAGTCAATCGTCATAAATCGAAAATCGGGAAACAACAAATGGATAGAGAGAATGATTATAATCCACGTCTCAGTCCATATGATATCTAGAATGGAGGAATATATGATCCCTTATCTAATGGACATGTCATTGATTTGTTCTGAGTTCGACAGCGACTTGAAAGAGCTACTATTACTAGTCGGGATCTTGGAATCGTACTTGAATAATAGTTTTAGACTTATCTTAGTGGGAGACTATTGGATTAAGTGTCTAATCCCATAACTATTATTGGTATGTATTCGAACCAAGAGTAGCATGGTCCATTTGGGTTACATATCATCAGGACAATTTGTAAGGATGGACTTTTGAAGAAGGTTCTTTATGGTTTATTAATATATTATAAGTTATAATATATTAATATGAAATCATATGTTTTAATTAGCAGTGATCAAGAATTAATCTGGAATTAATTTAGTGGTCAAAAGAGACTAATTAAATCTATTAGGACTAATTATGTTAATTAGTTATATTTATATGTGTTGGGTTTATGATCCATGTTGGACCAAGTTTATGTATGGATACATATGATGGGTTTTGGTCCTAAGAACATCCTATGTGCTCATACAAACCCTAATGCTTGGATCTAGGTTTCTCTATTGTACATGCAAGTTATCCAAGACTATAAACCCTAATTCTAGCATACAAGTAATCATATTAACATGAGAATAGGTTTAAGATATTACCTTGATTGTTATGTAGCAATAACAATCCCAATTCCTTCTTGTATTGACTTTACAAAGCTTAGATTCACAAATGTCACTCCTCTAATGGTTCACAAACACCAAGAGCAAGAGGATGAAGAGGAGAGATGAAGGTGTTGGATAAGGTGTCTAAGACCATAACTTATTTGGTATATACTTGACCCGACCGGCATGGTCCATTTGGGTTGCATCTCATCCAAACTATTTATGGATAATTTTATGAGAGTTATACACATATGTTTATTAATATATTATAAGTTATAATATATTAATATGAAGTTATGTTATTTAATTAGTATTAGTCATAAACTAATTATGAATTAATTTAGAGATTAAAAGGAAGACTAATTAGATTATGGGCTATTGGTTTTATATGGTGTGGGCTAACACTCATTTGTTAATGGGCTAGGCTTGGATGGAAGTCCATGGATGATCCATGGAGCTTTTAACCCATGGGTCCTTGGAAAAGGAAAGGTCATGGGTTATTAGGGTTTCACCCTAACCATGTACACTATATCAGCATGCTTATGGTGCACGAAATGGCAACTAGTGAACTAGTGTGTGTGTGCTTGTGTGTGACCGAAAATACAAAGTGTGTATACTCTCTCAAAGTTTTCCAAGAGTTTGTGGTGTTTTGTGATTCCATTTGAGGCATTGACACTATTGGTGCTTGGCCCTCAAACTCCTCAAGAACCAAACTCATCAAAAAGGTATGTAATCTCTTCTAACTTTTTATGTTGAAATGTTCCCCATGCCATGTTAGATAGGTTATAAACCTTGGAAAATTATTATTTTGCATGTATTTAGACAAACATAGATCCAAGGTTTATTAGGGTTGCATGCACACTTAGGAAGTGTTAGATTCCTCAAAACCCAACAGAAGGAGGCTGCCCAAAAACGTCTACAAACCCTAGAGAAGTCTTAGCCACGTTTTTGGGTCATAAGGGATGTATATATAGTTAGGCTATTAGGGTTATCTAACAAGGAAACCCTAATTTGGATGCTTAAGCCGTAAGCAACCCATGGATCCCTTTCCTTAAGGCCTTGGACGATTTCTTATGGGCTTCCCCATAGAATTCATCCAGTCCTTAATACAAGGCAATCCATGGCCCAAATTGCAATTATCTTATAATTACAATTCTAGTCCCTTAAGTTTAATTAATCTCTTTAAGTCACAAAATTAATTACCAATTAATTATTGACTAATATTAATTAAATAATATGATTTCTCCTTTAATATATTATTCTCACAATATATTAATAAATCATATTTAATCCTTTCTCTCCATAATTCATCCTATCAAGTTGCTTTGGTGAAGGCAACCCAAAAGGACCATGCACCATCGGGTCAAGTACATACCAAAATAGTTATGGACTTAGACACTAATCCAAAAGTCTCTCACTTGGATAAGTCTAATAACTATTATGCGTATGACTTCAGATCCTGATCTGCAATCGTAGCTTTCCAAAGCCGCTGTCAACTCTGATCTTATCAGATACATGTGTCCTTAGATAAGGGATCATATACTCCTCCATTCTAGATATCGTAAGACATGATTTCTAATCATTCTCTTTGTACTATTTCTCGACTTCCGATTTATGACGACTGACTAATTGAACAAATCAAATTAGCCCTAGCCCGACCGAGCATTTACGTTTGTCATCAGTAAATCATCGAGGGGCCCAAAGATATCGCTTTTATCCTACTTTGTATAAAATGAACGGATAAACTTTGATACAATGCTTGCTTGCACTCAGTCACCGAATCACACAGAACAACATGTTTTATAACAGCAAGTTACTGGTGCGTTTACATATTATCAATGTGCAACTGATTTGCAAGATACAACTCACACATCTCGGTTTCAAGAATATAAGATATTATCGTCTCACCAATCACTCGGGAGACAATTCATGGAGTGATCCAAGGGAGCGTGGGTTTAATCCAATGCTAAAATCACATTCATAAGCACTCATGAACGTTGCAGCAAACATTTGCTTATGTCTAATACCTTTTAGACAATCCACACACCAATTCACGACAGTCTTCATTCATATCTACTTCCAACATATGAACGACTGTGGCCCTTTCGAATAATTTAACTGTTCTTAACCAGTTAAATTATTCAGGAAGTCAAAACATGCAAAGTGAAACACAAGAATAATACTAATCCCATATGGTCTCAAACCTTTGAGCATAAATTAAACACCTTTTATTTATCACCATATCGATTACTCATTATTTGTCGTTTCGGGTAATCAACTTCTTACTTGAATTATTACACTTGTCCCATGCTCTTATCATGCACACAATGTTTACCTATGGTACTTACTTTGTGAAATAGATCAAATGAACACATTTCCAATCATACTCATTTCACAACTCCTAATCCTTTTCCATAAGTGAAATAATATCAAATTCTTGCCACTTATTGAATATGCTAGATTCTAACATTTTATGCAATGATCCTTTCGTAATGTCATAGCACAAAAGTCACAATGACTATTGCTAATGACATTACAATGTCCTCTATAGGAGATTGTTACGAGACAATTCCTTAGATATGATGTCTCTCACTCAAAGTATATTCCTTTGAACATCCTTTTGCATAAAAGTTTCTAATCTAGACATAGATTTTCAATATTCAATTCCCAATATGGAAAACTTTCCATACTTACCATATGACAACTCATTCTCAATAGAATCTTATCTATTCATAATAATGTCGATATGGTCCACCAATATTATACATCCAACTATTCACAAGCGACCAATCCTCGGCGAACTTTGGATTGTCCTTTGATAGTTGTTTAATTATCTTAGTGAAAACCGATTCTTGTCCTTTTCCCTCTAAATGCACTAGACATTTGGAAAATTTTAGAATGTTCAAATATTGTAGCATTTGCTATCGATCCTATACCTGAAGAGTATGGGACTCGATGCATAATGTCTTACATAAAGATTTGATACTTTATCAATCTTTTGCCATAATATTTTATGTGCTACGTTCTCAAAATTCGAACTATGAAGAGGAATGCCGTAATCATAATCGAAATTTGTGAACACACTATGTTTCCTTGACTAAATTATTAACATTCCTCAACCTAAGCCTTAAATTTAAAATGAAACATAATATTCTCTCCCTTAATTATAGCAAAACAACTTTTCAACTATTGCGACTTTGCAAAGTATAACTCTTGTTTTCTATAATTAATATTTCTAACTTGCAATACTTTCCATAATAATCATACAATCATAACATTTATGCTCCCACTATCATGATGATTATTATAAACATAACACTTATGCTCTCACTAGCTTTGACATGTATTCAGAAATCAGCTTAACTTTCAGAAAAACAATACTTATTGAATTTCTTAAGTTCATGTTTCTAATACCTAATGCTTTGATAATCCTTTATCTAAGCTTATACACCTTTCCCTTAGATAGCTCATATGTGTGTCTAAACAATTCAGACTAATTGTTAAATCTCACAATTCGAATCATGGAAAGGGATACCGTAACCATAATCGAATTCGAGAATCCAATTTTCACTATCCTTTTAAAATCTCTCTTAGTGAAAGCATTTCCTCATAGTCATTTTCATGAAGGAGGGAATCTTATGACACTTAAATTTTAATGGTGTATGTGTTCCTATCCATGTGAATTTGTCAAAGTTCACGACAAATTCAAACTCATATGGACCGAACTTTCTTAATCTTGACTTCTTGCCTTATGGTAACACAGTTGCCCACCATGTCTTCCAAGTAGTTAAGCAGCTCACCCTTTCCTATCAATGTACTTTCCATTGATCAAGGTGCCTGCCTTTTATGCATTCAAATGAGAACTCATAGAACTCACATGCATAATTAACTCAATTGGAATGGCACAGAAACAAAATAGTGTCAACACGATAGGTTATAAACCTCAACTCGTGTGCTAGTGATGATCGATAAGGTTTATTTTGATTTGTTCTTGAAACCTTTCAAGACCATTAAGACTCCCACTGACTCCTTGACATATAAGATTCTCTTGTCAATAAACATTTCTTGACAAACAAATATTCAAGAGTTAGTGTAGTCTTTTTATCAAAACACTTCATAAATTGGTCCTAGTTGGTCTTTGTCTTATCCAAGACATCACAACTTTCCACATGTCATAAACCTTCTTATCACTTGTCACTCATTGTCATAATCTTAACTCTAAGACTTGTTTTGGAACGAATTATGATTGACTTCTTGATTTAACCATTTCTTTAATTCTTGATTCCTCTTCTTAGACATACAATTGTACTAAGACGCACTTAGAGGATCAATTCAGATATGGTTATTAATCATTAAGACTTATCATAAAACATAAAAGGTACTCTCCCATCTTCTTAGAATGGAGAAACTTTTATCTTTCTGCCTACTTGATTCTTCTTATGCGTTCTGCTATTGATTTAAACTTTTTCAATCAATTCATAATTACACTTAATCTTGTAAGTATAATCATATTTACTAAACCTTTAGCAAATTATGACGAGTATCTTTGTTACTCTTATAGTGGACTTGATCAACACGCAACTTTGTGTACTCGATCTCCTAGTCCTGTTGGATAAGGTGTCTAAGTCCATAACTTATTTGGTATATACTTGACCCCACCCGGCATGGTCCATTTGGGTTGCATCTCACCCGAACTATTTATGGATAATTTTATGAGAGTTATACACATATGTTTATTAATATATTATAAGTTATAATATATTAATATGAAGTTATGTTATTTAATTAGTATTAGTCTTAAATTAATTATGAATTAATTTAGAGATTAAAAGGAAGACTAATTAGATTATGGGCTATTGGTTTTATATGGTGTGGGCTAACACTCATTTGTTAATGGGCTAGGCTTATATGGAAGCCCATAGATGATCCATGGTGCTTTTAACCCATGGATCCTTGGAAAGGAAAGGTCATGGGTTATTAGGATTTCACCCTAATCATGTACACTATATAAGCATGCTTATGTTGCATGAAATGCCCCCAAAAAGGGTAACTAGTGAACTAGTGTGTGTGTGCTTGTGTGTGGCCGAAAATACAAGTGTGTATTCTCTCTCAAAGTTTTCCAAGAGTTTGTGGTGTTTTGTGATTCCATTTGAGGCATTCACACTATTAGTGCTTGGCCCTCAAACTCCTTAAGAACCAAACTCGTCAAAAAGGTATGTAATCTCTTCTAATTCTTTTATGTTTAAAAGTACCCCATGCCATGTTAGATAGGTTATGAACCTTGGAAAATTATTATTTTGCATGTATTTAGACAAACATAGATCCAAGGTTTATTAGGGTTGCATGCACACTTAGGAAGTGTTAGATTGCTCAAAACCCAACAAGTCCTGCACTTGACATTTTGCCAATGAGCTAGTCTAATTTCCAAATATGAAATTTCTCATTCATCATGCAACCAATTTGCATGATTCCAAGTTTCTGTCCAATTGAAACTTGGGCGATGAGAAACTTTCCTTATTTGGTAAATTTTCGACATTTCCATAAATAACATAACAAAAACCAAATCCATTAGTGCTAATAATAGAAACATTCAAACATCAATTTTTCATATACGCCTTTGCAAGGATAAATAAATAATATAAAATCAAAATTTATTTTATTGCGGAAAAAATTTGTCCTTACTATGCAATTCATTGAAAAACTATGCTAATACATCTTTCTTAGCAATCTAATTCTAAATCTAAGTAGTAGCTCAAGAATATAATCTTCGAGAAATGCGATCGAAATCCATTCCTTCACGGTTAGATTCTGCTCACTTCTTCCCTTAAGCTTCCTTTCTTTTCTTCGATCCTACAAAACATCAATTGTAATCTTATCACATTATGTATTAAGAATCTAGAATAGAAGCTTAAAAGAGTTAGTTAATGGATTTTACCTATATTAGAGCCATACGTTTCGACTCTCCCATCTCTTAGATCTCTTAGGTAAGTGGGGCAGCTTCGTCTCCAATGCCCTTTCTCTTGGCAATAAAAGCAAGTTGACTCTTTTGGAACAGGACATGGAACTACTTCAGACATTGCCTTTCTCTTATGATTAAACTTTTCGATCATAGCATGTCTTTCATTTCCATTGTCTATATCCATAGAGGTCTTGAAGGCAGATTCACCAATCAACTTTGCTTTTCTATTGCGCCAAACCATTGTTGATTCAACAGCAATAAGCATATAGGTGAGATCTATAAGGTTCACGTCGCAGTTCATCATATAGTACTCTCTTACAAACTCACTATATGAGTTAGGAAGTGACTGAAGAACCCAATCAACAGGTATTTCCACACAGACAACGAATCCCAACATTCTTAAGCTATCAATGTGTGACTTCATGTCACACCCCGAAAACCAAAGGCGGAAACGTTCCCGGGGTTGACTCCATGTTGTGTATCAAATCCAATGTACATAGTAATCACAGTAAACAACCATTACATTACATATATATATGAAAGTTTACATTTGGTTCAAAAGTAAATTGTACAAAAGTTATACATATATCATATGAACAAAAGAGACGGTTCTTCGGAGCACTCCATCTTCACCAAAAGATATCGCCGGGTACCTGTCTAACTTGGACCTGAGAATACAAGCGGTTTGCAAATCAGCATAAAGCTGGTGAGTTCATAAGCGGTTTTGTTTTGTGAAAATGTATCGATTTCCTTTAGTTTTCTGAAAAGATTTGATATCCAAGAAAATCCCATATTTTCTTATGTAAAGTAGTTAAGTTATCTTTCATTACAGTTCTGTTATAGATATAAGTTAACCCCAGGAAAATCCCATATTTTCCTAATTGTAAGATTGATTTGATAACACATAGCATAGTTTAATATACAAAACTATAATTTAGACGAACTGTAAATAGAAAGTATTTTGAAAACCTTGGGACTACATCCCGAACTAATTAGTATTTGAAAACCTTGGGACTACATCCTGAACCAATTAGTATTTGAAAACCTTGGGACTACATCCCAAACCAGTTATAAGATAATTCGATAAAGATCATGGGATCACTATTCCCGAAAGTAGATATAAGATAGCTTGATAAACCATGGGATCACTATCCCGAAACTAGATAATAGTTTGATAAAATCATGGGATTATCATCCCGTATAAGATTTAGTTTCAAAACCGTGGGATTTCTATCCCGAACGAGATATAGACACAAGATCATGGGATAATCATCCCGAACGAAATATAGACATAAAACCATGGGATTACCATCCCGAACGAGATATAGATACAAAACCATGGGATTACCATCCCGAACAAGATATAGATTCTAAACAAACCCTAGCTATGAATAAGTTATATTAATACGTATTGTGAGTCGGGTAACCATACTGATACGACAACGAGACCTCCTTGACGTTAGTCAGACGTCGAATGATATCCAGAATTTGTCACCCCAGGCGTGCCCGCCTAACTGTAGCTAGCAGTTAAGGTGTGGGATTGTCAGTCCCCAATAGATCTATTCACAAACTCTTCGCTCTCCCTCCAGGAGACTCTGGTTACACTTCCGGAGAGGATTTACTTGATCATCCATAAAGGGTAGTGACTATCTCACAAACTAGTATTAATCTATTCACAGGATTCTCATACGATTACAAACATACATAGATTTTAAGACATGATACAGTGAAAAATAGATACATACAATGAGACTATCTGGCAAAATATTCGAATGATATAGAGATAAACTGAACCAGACATAGTTTATCTAATAACTTAGTACAGGTATCAATACTTGATATAAAAAGTAACATAGAACCCCAAATTATTCCCATAATAATTTGATTAGATTGTTTATTTTCTTAACTAAAATCCATTTAGTTGTAATTGAAAATCATTCCTTATGCTCAACATAATACATAAGGAGTAAAAGAGTTTATATATTTGCCAGATATTATTTGAAACACATAAATGTTATGAATTGAAAACAGTTTTGGTTTGCTTGTATTCCCCCCCTGAAAACAGTTAAAAACAGTGAAAAAGGCGTAGGGGTATGAAGTCACCAGACGAGAAGTATGACGATTTGGATGCTAAGAGTTGATCCGGGCTTGCAAATACACGAGGTTCCTAATTATAATGTAAAGATACACATTTGTTTCTAATTAGGACCTAGATTGATTGTTGGATAGGGACAATTGCTTCAAGTCGTGAAAACACTCCGATACGAGTGTTTGGAGGGACCCGGGTGGCGTTTAAGGATGGGAAATGGTACTAGGGACTTGGGACTTGAGTTTACTCCCCATGAGTAAACTTTTAAATGAGTTCACAACCACAAAACACACACATACATGAGTTTACGGCCGTAAACTCATGTGGGTGTGGTTTTGGGTGTTTAAATGGCTTAAATGGCTTATATGGACATGGGAATTGATTCTAGGCTTTGTTCTAAATGCATGGAATGGATTAAAATCACCAAAATGATTAATTTATGGGAGTTTACGGCCTAGCATAGGCTCCTGGCCGTAAACTCCTAATTACTCAAGGAAATGGTGCTAAATGGTGCTAGAACAAATCACATGTGATTGGTAAAATTAATCCAAGGCTTAACATGAGTTTGCATGGGATTTTTGGGGGATTTGTGGAGTTTACGGCCCATGAAACCCCCTTCATGGCCGTAAACTCTTGTGTGTGGTGTTCCAAGGTGTTTCAAGGTCTAGAACATGCATGAAAGGACTTCTAAAATTCATCTAAGGGCCTTAGGGGTGTGTAGTTTGCATTCTAACACCAAAATTTTTGGAGTTTACGGCCCAAGAACAGGTCTTGGCCGTAAACTCTTAGAAACCCCATAAAATATGTGTTTTAGGCCCTCAAAGTATTTTTGGTTAGTCCCTTGATTTATTCCAAGGCTTTTGGTGGTGTTGGATGGCTTTCTAACACTTTAGAATGAGATTTATGCCATGTTTTTGTGGAGTTTACGGCCCAAGAACTCTCCTTGGCCGTAAACTCATCTAAGTCCCTCAAAATTAATGTTTCAAGTGTCCAAATGCAAGAATCAAGGTCCTATAATTCATATCTAAGCTGTAGGGGCGATTTGGAAGGGTTTAAAGACATGAAAAACACCATTTTCATGAGTTTACGGCCCAAGCTTATGCCTTGGCCGTAAACTCCTTCAAAGTCCACAAATTTATAGTTTTAGGTGTTCTAAGTCCATATCTTGAACTCCCTTAGCCATATCTAAAGTCCATTTGAGTCTAGGAAGGAGTTTAAGGGCTAAAAACCCTTCAAAATGGTGTTTACGGCCTAGGCTGCCTCCTGGGCCGTAAACTCACATACTTTGTCCAATTTCTTGATTAAGTGACTAATTTTGAAGCTAAACATGCTAAAGATTAAGACTAGGAAGGTACCTTAAGGATTTGAAGCCTTAAATTTGAGTTTTGGACACTTAATCTTTGGATTTAGGAGAGAGGTTAGAGAGAGAGTAGAGAGAGAAGGAAAAAGCTTCAAATGAGTGCTAAAACATGTTTATATAGTCCCTAAAATTTGGACACGGTGGAATTCTACCCGATACCGGCCTTAAACGATGCTTTGGGTCGCACCCGATTGAGTTTTCGTCACCCGACGAGGATATTTCTAAAACTTATAAAATAAATGTCTTGGGCTAATTTCATGAGTTCCTAGATGATTTGGACCCTCATTGAATGAAAATAAATATTTAATTTTAGGTAACTAAGCCAAAAAACGATAACGGGACATTTCGATTTCCGACGAGTTATACGGGTAGAACGGGTTTTCGGCGATGAACAACTTCGGGTTGTTACATTATCCCCACGTTAGAGGGAATTTCGTCCCGAAATTCAAAGAATAAGATACAGGTCATGGATTGGAATGTAACACGAAGGGATTTGTTGCTTCGAATCTTCACTTTCTCAAGTGGAATCAGGTCTCTACTGGGCGTTCTAACGAATTCTCATTATCGGAACATGCCTTGGTTTCGTTTCTTGACTCTCTCTCAATTCACGATATCAATCTGCTTTCTCGTGGAAGTTCCAACCCTGAACGACTTCGGTTTCCTCAAGGAATCACTAGGGTTTCGTTGGGCAAACGTTTCAAAGGATTCGAGACATGATGGTCTAGATAGATATTACCAAGCTCTAAGGGCTTCCGAAACCTGAAAGCTGCTGAATCGATCTTCTACGAAGATCTCGAAAGGTTTGAGGTGAGACTAAACTAGATGCTCGAAAGAAACTCCCGGGAATCCTTCGGGATAGACATTTAGAGGGAATAGTTGCTAACTTCCCGTTTCTCAATAATCACAGAAACGAGGGATGCGTGATAATTCACATTGGGAAAACTTTTGAGTTCTAAAGCATAAAATGATACGGAAGTTTGATGCCGAAGATCACGAGAACCGGGTCGAGAAAGAAATCTAGACGAGCGACCCTTTCGAAAACAAAGATAACAACGCGAACGAGAACTCGGTCATTTCTGGTTAAACATGGCATCAAAGTATTTTCATGGAAAGTTTCCCCCTTTTTAAATCGAATGGAATAGAATAGTCCTCCGGACCGAGGATTCAATCTATAGATACAAAGTTAGTGTTCTCTATCTCACTAGTTAGTCGTCTCGATGGTACACGTCTCGATTACATACGAAGGATTGAGTTTAGAATATGTTCGAATAGATAGATAACAGGTTTCCCTTTTGCACCCAAAATCAAAAAGAGTTGCAAGTATAGGAATTATCAAAGAGAGATATACCTGCGGCAGCAGAGGGATTTGTGGTTGTAGCTGTCTTGGGACAATTCCTTTTGAAGTGCCCGGCTTCACCACAATTGTAGCAGGCCGGACTGATTCCCGTTCCAAATGATTGGTTTGTTGGCTTGGCTGGTTTTCTACAGGTTCGCGCAAAATGGCCCTTATTGCCACAGTTGTCGCAGATCCTTTCGCGACATGGTCCAGGAATGCGGTGGTGGTAGTTACACTTACCACACCAAGGAAGGGTACCAGTATATCCACTAGCGGGAGTTTGGGCTGTGGAACCTACAGCTGAAACGGTGACAGGGGCAGTAGCAGCATGGACTGCTACCGTTTGCTGTTTCTTAGAAGACCCTTGCGTACTCTGGGCCTTCCGTTTGTTCCAGGATTTCTTTTTACTTCCGCCTCCACTAGTGACTGGCTCGGGGTTAGTAGCTTCTTCATCAGAGTTGTCTTCGTGATCTATCAGGATTTTCGCAAGGCACTTGGCACTGTCATAAGTGTCTGGCTTCGCAGCCAAGACATTCCCTTTTGTTGGCTGGGTCAATCCCCAGATGAATCTCTCTATCTTTTTACTTTCCGGGGTAACCATTCCCGGACAAAGTAGGGCCAGATCGTCGAATCTTGAGGTATAAGCAGCTATGTCAGAACCCTTCATCTTAAGGTTCCATAGTTCGTGTTCTAGCTTCTGAAGCTCGCCCCGAGGGCAATACTCTGCGAGGAGAATCTCCTTCATAGCTTCCCAACCCATAGCATTAGCTACAGGTAAAGTTAAGGATTTGACTCGGCTATTCCACCAAGTCAGGGCTTTGTCTAGGAAGGTACAGGCGGCAAACTTGACTCTATCAAACTCCGAACAGCCACATATTTCAAAGATTGATTCGATTCTGTCGAACCATCGGGTTAAGGCAATGACACCCCCTGTGCCATCGAAGAATGTCGGTTTTGCGTTCATGAAATCCTTATAGGAACCCCCTTTTTGGTGTCCCTGGCTATCTTCTGGGTTTTGGGGTTGGGGATCACCTCCTGAATTTCTAGAGTTCATTTGCGACATGGCTGCTACCATTGCAGCAGTCAGAACTGTCTGAAGTGATGCAAGATCAAGTTGAAAAGGAGGATTGTTGTTGTTCGTTGAGCTGGGTCTCTTTCTTGGAGGCATCGTGATCTAACAAGATCAGGAAAGAGAGGATCATAAGTCCTCTGAATTGAATCAAGAGATATGGGACAGGAGATATCTCATCAAGACAAATATAGCATCATACTAAGCGATAAAGCAGAAAGGAGTTACCAAGATAGAACATTTTATCGCTAGAGGAATGGTTAAGGAATAACGTGTATACGAGGATTTTCTACAAAGGATCGGCTCGAGAAATACTCCCATAGTATTTCATGGTTCGCTGCAGCGACGATTTGTTGTTTGGGATATTGGGTAAGTTTTAGGTATGCCGCATACCACAGTCACTCCCAAGCACATGTTGGCCGTGTCTCGAATGAATATAGTTGGCCAGACTATATTGACCCTAGACACGACTACATAACTGCTCAGGTTTAACCGCAGTGTACAACACCCATTTACTTATGTTTTGTTCTACTTGTAGTTACGGATTTCGACGGCTCGGCATACTTAAATACTTTTGAAAATACTTATATCTTGTAGGATACTTTTAGTTCAGAGCACTTAGGCCCCTTAATGTTTATAGTCTTATACCATGTAAGGTTTGGTATACTCTGTTCACTATAAACAAGGGCTCTGATACCAATCTGTCACACCCCGAAAACCAAAGGCGGAAACGTTCCCGGGGTTGACTCCATGTTGTGTATCAAATCCAATGTACATAGTAATCACAGTAAACAACCATTACATTACATATATATATGAAAGTTTACATTTGGTTCAAAAGTAAATTGTACAAAAGTTATACATATATCATATGAACAAAAGAGACGGGTCTTCGGATCACTCCATCTTCACCAAAAGATATCGCCGGGTACCTGTCTAACTTGGACCTGAGAATACAAGCGGTTTGAAAATCAGCATAAAGCTGGTGAGTTCATAAGCGGTTTTGTTTTGTGAAAATGTATCGATTTCCTTTAGTTTTCTAAAAAGATTTGATATCCAAGAAAATCCCATATTTTCTTATGTAAAGTAGTTAAGTTATCTTTCATTACAGTTCTGTTATAGATATAAGTTAACCCCAGGAAAATCCCATATTTTCCTAATTGTAAGATTGATTTGATAACACATAGCATAGTTTAATATACAAAACTATAATTTAGACGAACTGTAAATAGAAAGTATTTTGAAAACCTTGGGACTACATCCCGAACTAATTAGTATTTGAAAACCTTGGGACTACATCCTGAACCAATTAGTATTTGAAAACCTTGGGACTACATCCCGAACCAGTTATAAGATAATTCGATAAAGATCATGGGATCACTATTCCCGAAAGTAGATATAAGATAGCTTGATAAACCATGGGATCACTATCCCGAAACTAGATAATAGTTTGATAAAATCATGGGATTATCATCGCGTATAAGATTTAGTTTCAAAACCATGGGATTTCTATCCCGAACGAGATATAGACACAAGATCATGGGATTATCATCCCGAACGAAATATAGACATAAAACCATGGGATTACCATCCCGAACGAGATATAGATACAAAACCATGGGATTACCATCCCGAACAAGATATAGATTCTAAACAAACCCTAGCTGTGAATAAGTTATATTAATACGTATTGTGAGTCGGGTAACCATACTGATACGACAACGAGACCTCCTTGACGTTAGTCAGACGTCGAATGATATCCAGAATTTGTGACCCCAGGCATGCCCGCCTAACTGTAGCTAGCAGTTAAGGTGTGGGATTGTCAGTCCCCAATAGATCTATTCACAAACTCTTCGCTCTCCCTCCAGGAGACTCTGGTTACACTTCCGGAGAGGATTTACTTGATCATCCATAAAGGGTAGTGACTATCTCACAAACTAGTATTAATCTATTCACAGGATTCTCATACGATTACAAACATACATAGATTTTAAGACATGATACAGTGAAAAATAGATACATACAATGAGACTATCTGGCAAAATATTCGAATGATATAGAGATAAACTGAACCAGACTTAGTACAGGTATCAATACTTGATATAAAAAGTAACATAAAACCCCAAATTATTCCCATAATAATTTGATTAGATTGTTTATTTTCTTAACTAAAATCCATTTAGTTGTAATTGAAAATCATTCCTTATGCTCAACATAATACATAAGGAGTAAAAGAGTTTATATATTTTCCAGATATTATTTGAAACACATAAATGTTATGAATTGAAAACAGTTTTGGTTTGCTTGTATTCCCCCCCTGAAAACAGTTAAAAACAGTGAAAAAGGCGTAGGGGTATGAACTCACCGGACGAGAAGTATGACGATTTGGATGCTAAGAGTTGATCCGGGGCTTGCAAATACATGAGGTTCCTAATTATAATGTAAAGATACACATTTGTATCTAATTAGGACCTAGATTGATTGTTGGACAGGGACAATTGCTTCAAGTCGCGAAAACACTCCGATACGAGTGTTTGGAGGGACCCGGGTGGCGTTTAAGGATGGGAAATGGTACTAGGGACTTGGGACTTGAGTTTACTCCCCATGAGTAAACTTTTAAATGTGTTCACAACCAGAAAACACACACATACATGAGTTTACGGCCGTAAACTCATGTGGGTGTGGTTTTGGGTGTTTAAATGGCTTAAATGGCTTATATGGACATGGGAATTGATTCTAGGCTTTGTTCTAAATGCATGGAATGGATTAAAATCACCAACATGATTAATTTATGGGAGTTTACGGCCTAGCATAGGCTCCTGGCCGTAAACTCCTAATTACTCAAGGAAATGGTGCTAAATGGTGCTAGAACAAATCACATGTGATTGGTAAAATTAATCCAAGGCTTAACATGAGTTTGCATGGGATTTTTGGGGGATTTGTGGAGTTTACGGCCCATGAAACCCCCTTCATGGCCGTAAACTCTGGTGTGTGGTGTTCCAAGGTGTTTCAAGGTCTAGAACATGCATGAAAGGACTTCTAAAATTCATCTAAGGGCCTTAGGGGTGTGTAGTTTGCATTCTAACACCAAAATTTTTGGAGTTTACGGCCCAAGAACAGGTCTTGGCCTTAAACTCTTAGAAACCCCATAAAATATGTGTTTTAGGCCCTCAAAGTATTTTTGGTTGGTCCCTTGATTTATTCCAAGGCTTTTGGTGGTGTTGGATGGCTTTCTAACACTTTAGAATGAGATTTATGGCAAGTTTTTGTGGAGTTTATGGCCCAAGAACTCTCCTTGGCCGTAAACTCATCTAAGTCCCTCAAAATTAATGTTTCAAGTGTCCAAATGCAAGAATCAAGGTCCTATAATTCATATCTAAGCTGTAGGGGTGATTTGGAAGGGTTTAAAGACATGAAAAACACCATTTTCATGAGTTTACGGCCCAAGCTTATGCCTTGGCCGTAAACTCCTTCAAAGTCCACAAATTTATAGTTTTAGGTGTTCTAAGTCCATATCTTGAAGTCCCTTAGCCATATCTAAAGTCCATTTGAGTCTAGGAAGGAGTTTAAGGGCTAAAAACCCTTCAAAATGGTGTTTACGACCTAGGCTGCCTCCTGGGCCGTAAACTCACATACTTTGTCCAATTTCTTGATTAAGTGACTAATTTGGAAGCTAAACATGCTAAATATTAAGACTAGGAAGGTACCTTAAGGATTTGAAGCCTTAAATTTGAGTTTTGGACACTTAATCTTTGGATTTAGGAGAGAGGTTAGAGAGAGAGTAGAGAGAGAAGGAAAAAGCTTCAAATGAGTGCTAAAACATGTTTATATAGTCCCTAAAATTTGGACACGGTGGAATTCTACCCGATACCGGCCTTAAACGATGCTTTGGGTCGCACCCGATTGAGTTTTCGTCACCCGACGAGGATATTTCTAAAACTTATAAAATAAATGTCTTGGGCTAATTTCATGAGTTCCTAGATGATTTGGACCCTCATTGAATGAAAATAAATATTTAATTTTAGGTAACTAAGCCCAAAAACGATAACGGGACATTTCGATTTCCGACGAGTTATACGGGTAGAACGGGTTTTCGGCGATCAACAACTTCGGGTTGTTACACTTCATCCCTAGGACGTGTGCACACACTGGATTTCCTTCTTTTGTTTACTTGCCAAAAGGGCTTGAGTGATCTTGAACTATTCAAGCCTTTGAACTTGTGTGTTAGGGAGAATAATTGGAGGAGATGGAGGAAGTGAAGCATGATTTCTTGTTCCTCGATCGAATCGTGGAATATCATCTTCATGTGGAAAGCTTGTTCCACGGGATTTGGGAAGACCATAGTTGTCGAACTTTGACATCTACAAAACGAGAGAAAACGAATTCAAGTTAGTTGATTGATTGAGTCCTTAATAAATCACCCAAATGAGATACTAAGGCTAGGACCCAACACAATATTCTACAACTCGGGAGAGAGATGCCGTAACCCAAATTGCAGAACATTTGAAGGTAAGTGAATGACGATTCACTAATTCCTATGAGATTCATTGAACATCTCAATGGCATGTTTAAATCTCGATATGCCCCTCTTGTTTGTGACTGGGATGCCGAGGATCACAAAGCGGGTGTGAATAACCATGCAAACTACGTGGTGCCCCCACATGTTACAGTCACCTATTCGATGTGCCGGTAAACCACACACGCTCCACCGAACTATGACAAACATTGAGTCACCCTTTGCTACCTTTGCTTAGAACCATTTAGTGTGCCAGTAAACCACACACGCTCCACTAACGTCTTCGCAAGAGCACAAAGTGTAATTTCATGGAATTGCATCAATTGACTTTTGCCTAAGTAACTAAGATTGGGAATTTGTAAAACATTTAGTTACTTTTGTAATTCATTATACTTATAATGGAAGGTTTCGTCCTATCCTACCCGTTCGGCTAATGACCCTCCACTAGTCAAGAGTGCGGTGGGTAAGAGTGGATACCCATTCAATCGCCATTTTATAGCCAATTTCCTTAAACACCCCTTATAGACCAGCTTCGTGAATGAGGCCTACTAACGGTAAGACTGACTTTTACTCACACACACACACATATATATATATATATATATATATATATATATATATATATAATGTTAGACTGTTAATGTTATGTATAGTATAGGGTGTATTTTACAACTTTTAAAATATTAGGTGGTCAAATTTAACAATTATACTTTTAATTCAATTAAATTGTAAACTAAAACTTTTATGGATTTATTAAACCTCTTTCAATTATACACCTTAATTAATTAATAAAACTATAAGGGTGTGATTTGAACTTTTTCAAAAAAATACTAGGGTTTTAGAATTTAACATTCCTAATTAAACTTTTAATCAACTTTTAAAATCCAAAACTTGAGGGCATGTTTTGAAACATTTCAAAATATTAGGGTTTAGAATTTAAATATACATCAAAATTAAACTATCAGTCGAAATTTAAATTCCAAAACTTGAGGGCAAGTTTTGAAACCTTTTTCAAAACATTAGGGTTTCAACTATTTAAATTTCAAAACAACAAAACTTTTGAGGTCAAATTTAAACTATAAAACCGAAAGGGGAAAATATGAAACATTTCATAACACAAGGATCAAATAACAAATAATCTAAATTAACATTCATCATATAATTATCCATATTTGATTTATTTAATGATTTCTTGCAAAACAATTTACCAATTTAATCAAAATAATTAATCATTTATCACATAAGGAAACAAATATTTTATTAATTGATAAATATCTCAAATTAGATCAAGAATATAGTCATATATATCAAAAAAATCGGACTTATATTGATCTAATATGATAAGGCAACTATCCTTAAGCAAAAACAACAAGAAATCCCGGTTTTCGCTCTTTTTGACCAGCCGACTCGTCGAGTCAGGCATGCACTCGTCGAGTCAGCATGAACTCGACGAGTTCATCTAGAAACTCAGCGAGTTAAGCAAGAAGAACCACAAAAAACGAATTTTTTCAACATACAAGGCATCAATACAATAGAAACCAACCAGTCTCTGATACCACTGATGGGTTTTGGTCCTAAGAACATCCTATGTGCTCATACAGACCCTAATGCTTGGATCTAGGTTTCTCTATTGTACATGCAAGTTATCCAAGACTATAAACCCTGATTCTAGCATACAAGTAATCATATTAACATGAGAATAGGTTTAAGATATTACCTTGATTGTTATGTAGCAATAACAATCCCAATTCCTTCTTGTATTGACTTTAGAAAGCTTAGAGTCACAAATGTCACTCCTCTAATGGTTCACAAACACCAAGAGCAAGAGGATGAAGAGGAAAGATGAAGGAGGATGCCCAAAAACGTCTACAGACCCTAGAGAAGTCTTAGCCACGTTTTTCGGTCATAAGGGACGTATATATAGTTAGACTATTAGGGTTATCTAACAAGGAAACCCTAATTTGGATGCTTAAGCCCTAAGCAACCCCTGGATCCCTTTCCTTAAGGCCTTGGACGATTTCTTATGGGCTTCCCCATAGAATTCGTCCACTCCTTAATACAAGGCAATCCATGGCCCAAATTGCAATTATCTTATAATTACAAATCTAGTCCCTTAAGTTTAATTAATCTCTTTTAGTCACAAAACTAATTACCAATTAATTATTGACTAATATTAATTAAACAATATAATTTGTCCTTTAATATATTATTCTCACAATATATTAATAAATCATATTTAATCCTTTCTCTCCATAATTCATCCTATCAAGTTGCTTTGGTGAAGGCAACCCAAAAGGACCATGCACCATCGGGTCAAGTACATACCAAAATAGTTGTGGAGTTAGACACTAATCCAACAACATAAAGAGTTCGGCCACATGAACCATGGATCATAAAACCCATGGGTATGGATTTGGGTTATATCCATGAGCCGGGAAATCCCACATATAAATAGATACTTTATTGCCCAAAATCGCCACTTTGTATCTTCTTGGAGTTCATGGTGTCTTTTGTGTGCATGAAATTCTGTCTCTAGTTCATCCTTTGTCCATGGTGTGTTGTGATTCCATTTGAGGCTTTCACACTATTGGGGCTAAACTCTTTAAGGCCAAATACACCAATGATGGGTTTTGAGCATTCTAACACTTCCTAAGTGTACATGCAACCCTAATAACCTTGAATCTATGTTTTCTCTATATACGTGCAAATTTCTTTTTCAAGGTTATTTCCTAACTAGCATGGCATGGGGAATATATGAAACATAAAAACTAGTAGAAATACATACCTTGTTGTTGCTTGGATTCCTTCAAGATTTTGTGAGCCTAGCACCCAAAATGTTGTGCCTCAAATGCTTCACACAACACCACAAAACTTGGAATAACTTGAGAGAATACTTCTAGCACTCAAAATCGGTTATGCCCTCTCTAGTAACACTAGGTCACGATTTTGCTAGCCAAAGGGTTCCTTTTATAGTGGTGTCACAATTAGGGTTTCATTAAGAAGACCCATAATTGTCATGACTCTTCATTTCTCATGACCCATGGGTTTGTAACTCCCATGGACTATCCATAGAGCTCCAAATGGTTACATCCATAACCCATAAACCATTGATCATTAATCCACCATAAAAAAATTAATGATTGTCATAATCAACCCTATCTATTTAATTAGTCTCACTTTGATCACCAAATTAATACTAGATTAATACTTGATCAATACTAATTAAATAACACTATTATTAATATATTACAACTTTAATATATTAATAATCATAAGTACCATATTCTCTCATTTAGTCTATCCAAGTATTGCAATGCCATGCAACCCAAATGGACCATGCCGGGTCGGATCAAGTACATACCAAGTAAAGTTATGGACTTAGACACTATATCCAACAGTCTCCCACTTGGATAAGTCTAATAACTATATTTGCAAATATGACTTCAAAATCCGACTACCAATCGTAGCTCTTTCAAAGTCTCTTGGAACTGAAATGATGATGATACGCCATTTAAGATAAGTGATCATATAATCCTCTGCTCTCATGTTATCAGCCGGATAAACACATGGAACATGGTCTTACTTCTTGTCCAGCATTTGTTTCTCGATCTCCGATTTGTTTCGACATAGAACTAAATTAAACACATCAATTAGGTTCTGACCGGGCCCGGTACATAGGTCAAAAGCAAATCATCGAGGGGCCCAGATATCACTTCTACTTCTAGAAGGAACAGATAAACTTCGACTGATATGCTTGTACTAACTATTTGTTGAATTACTCACAAAGGCACATTTTATAACATCGAGTTACCAATGCTTTTTTGTACAATCAATGAATAACCAACTCTTAGTCAACAACTCATATCTCTAGGTTTGAAGATTTATATGATATTACCGTCTCACGATCACTCGAGATAAATTCCATGAAGTGATGCAAGTGAGCGTGGGTTGAATCCAATACTCAGCCCTTATGAGTACTCATGAATGTTGTAGCAACCATTGCATTGTCTAAAGCACTTTAGACAAATCATACAAGCCAAATTCATGACAATCTTGAATCAATACTTACTTCCAAAGTTTGACTGACTGTGCATGGTTTGAATAATAACATGATTATTCTGAAAGTAAAAACATGCAAAATTGAAACATAGTAAACCATCAACACAAGATAGTAACACCTTAATCATAAATAAATAACAACTTTTATTTATCATCAAATGTCAATTATATTTTACAAGTTTCAGGAATCTAATTATTGAAACTAATATCATCCTTCAGCTCAATGCGCCTTGCATGCTGTAAATGCTTAACCCTGCTCAGTCCCTTCGTGAGGGGATCTGTCGGGTTCTCATCTGATGATACCCTCTTTGCCACGAGGAGTCCTTCTTCTATTCTATGTCTGATGAAATGGTATTTTCTGTCAATGTGTCTAGATCTCCCGTGATCTCTTGGTTCTTTCGCCAAAGAAACCGCACTTTCACTGTGATAGAAAATTTCCATTGTGTCCTTTATAGATGGCACAACTCCAAGGTCTCTGATGAAGTTCTTTATCCATATCGCCTCTTTTGCTGCCTCGCTTGCTGCTATGTACTCTGATTCACAAGTCGAATCAGCTACTGTCTCCTGCTTGGAACTTTTCCAAGTAATTGCTCCTCCATTTAGGATAAAGACCCAGCCTGACTGAGAGCGGAAATTATCCCTATCAGTTTGAAAGCTAGCATCACTATATCCTTCCACTCTCAAGTCATCACTGCCTCTGAGGGTAAGGACCCAGTCCTTAGTCCTCCGCAAATACTTGAGAATGTTCTTTACCGCTGTCCAGTGTGCCTTGCCAGGGTTCCCTTGATATCTACTGACCATGCTCAAAGCAAAGGCCACATCAGGGCGAGTACCGGTCATAGCATACATGATCGAGCCCACAGCGGAAGCATATGGTATCTGACTCATCTCAACTATCTCAGCCGTTGTACTCGGACTCTGAGTCTTACTTAGCATGACATTACTCTGGATTGGTAACTCTGCTTTCTTGGAATCTTGTATACTGAACCTCTTCAGTATCTTATCCACATAAGTACTTTGACTAAGTCCAATTAGTCTCTTACTCCTATCTCTCAATATCCTTATCCCTAGGATATAGGCAGCTTCCCTAAGGTCCTTCATAGCAAAACACTTCCCAAGCCAGGCCTTAACCTCCTGCAAAGTTGGGATGTCGTTTCCTATGAGAAGTATGCCATCCAAATACAACACCAAGAAGCTAACTATGCTCCCACTAGCCCTGACATACACACAAGACTCATCCTCACTCCTAGAAAAGCCAAACTCTTTGACTTTCTCATCAAAGCAAAGATTCCACCTACGAGATGCTTGTTTCAATCCATAAATGGATTTTTCTAGCTTACACACTCTATTAGGGTATTTTGGATCGACAAAACCCTCTGGCTGAGCCATGTAAACATCCTCAGCCGACTTCCCATTAAAGAAAGCGGTTTTGACATCCATTTTCCATATTTCATAGTCATGAAATGCAGCTATGGCTAACAACACTCTAATAGACTTAATCTTAGCTACTGGTGAGAAGGTCTCATCATAGTCAACTCCCGAAGTTTGAGTAAATCCCTTCGCAACCAGTCGCACTTTATAAGTGTGTACTTTCCCATACATGTCGGTCTTCTTCTTGAAGATCCATTTGTACCCAACTGTCTTACGACCTGGTACATTGTCAACCAAGCTCCAAACTTGATTGTCATACATGGACTGAATCTCGTTGTCCATAGCCTCCTTCCATTTCGCAGAATCAGGGCCTGCCATGGCTTCCTTATAATTATTAGGTTCATCCAAATCTATCAGTGTACCATCACTGATAAATGTATCACCTTAAGTGGTGATGTGATAACCATAATAATATTCATGTGTGTTCCTCATCCTAGTGGAACGTCTTGGAGGTACAGACTCATCTATCGGCTCAACAAGAGTTTCCTCCTCAGGTTGGCTGGCAGCATTTGAGGTTCCTTCACCACTTGACTCTTGAAGCTCTTCAAGGTCAATTTGCCTCCCACTGTCCCCTTGGCTTATGAATTCTCTATCACTAAAGAATCCTCTTCTTGCTACAAAGACCACATTGTCACTAGGTCTGTTGAAGAGGTAACCAAAGGATCTTTGTGGGTAGCCGATGAAAATACACCTCTCGCTTCGGGGCTTAAGCTTGTCATGAGTCGCACGCCTCACAAAAGCTTCACAACCCCAAATCTTGATGTGCTCCAAATTGGGCACTTTCCCAGTCCACATCTCGTGAGGTGTTTTGGCAACCTTTTTAGTAGGGACTAGATTAAGGATATGTGCGGCAGTCTCTAAGGCGTACCCCCCAGAAAGAGATTGGTAACGAAGCTCGACTCATCATGGAACGAACCATATCCAATAGGGTTCGATTGCGCCTCTTAGCTACACCATTCAACTGTGGTGTCCTGGGAGGTGTCAATTGTGAGACAATCCCACATTCCTTAAGATAGTCAAGGAACTCAAAACTAAGATACTCTCCTCCCCGATCGGATCGGAGCATCTTGATGTTCCTGCCCAATTGATTCTCAACTTCCTGCTTAATCTCTATGAACTTTTCAAAGGTTTCTAACTTATGCTTGATTAAGTAAATATATCCATATCTACTGTAATCATCAGTAAAAGTCACATAATAACGATTAGCATCCCTTGTAGCAACTCAGAAGGGCCCCCACACATCTGTGTGTACAAGGTCCAACAAACCTTCACCCCTATCACAAGTACCTGTGAAGGGTGACTTTGTCATTTTTCCAAGTAAACAAGACTCACAACTATCATCTGACTTGAGGTCAAATGATTCCAAGACTCTAGCCTTTTGGGGTTGGCCTATGCGCTTCTTGTTCACATGTCCAATATGACAATGCCACAAGGATGCTTTGTCCAAGCTATCAGAAGAATCAATATACAACACATTATTTCCTAAATTGTCTACAACATTCACAGCTTCATATACACCATCACTGGTGGGTTTTGGCGATATGAACATTGCTATGTGCATATGCAAACCCTAATGCTTGGATCTAGGTTTCTCTAATTAAACATGATTTGAATCCAAGACTTCTAATGACTAATTAGGTATAAGAACTATACAAAATCAGATCTAGAATTTTACCTTTGAATCTCTTGTTTCATCTTGTTGTCTTGGAGCTCTAAAGTCACAATTCTCACTCCTCTAATGGCTTACAAACACCAACTAGCAAGGATGATTATTTGAGAGAGAGGAGAGGGATTAGAAATCAGCTAGGGTTTCTTTGCTTTAGCAGAGGTGCCGATTTCCCTTGCCCTAGACATCTACTTATACTTGTAAGGCTCCTAGGGTTTCACCCTTAAACCCTAGTTGGATAATCCTTCCTTAAAGCAATCCAAATCCTTTCCAAAGATAAGCCTTGGACGAATTTGAGGCTATCCCAAGCCCTAGAATCGTCCAACCCTTATCCCTTAAGGATTTACAGCCCAAAGTGCAACTATCAAACAATTGACAGTTTATACTCTCTTATTTAATTAATCCCTTTAAGTCACTATATTAATACTAATTAATCAATGACTTATATTAATCAAATAACAATATTATTATTCCTTATATTATTCTCATAATATATTCATAATATTTATTCTCTCATAATAAATCATCCTATCAAGTTGCTATGGCAAAGGCAACCCAAAAGGACCATGCACAATCGGGTCAAATACTTGCCTAATATAGTTGTAGCCTTTGACACTATTCCAACAGTCTCCCACTTGGATAAGTCTAGTAACTATATGCACAAGTACAATTCGATTTGCAATCGTAGCTCTCAAAGACACTTTCAAACTCTGATCTAATCAATCTTGTCCTTTAGATAAGGGATCGTACAGTCCTCTGTTAGATATCATGCAGAAAATTCTATGGAATAATAAGTCTAGCATTTTGGTTTCTCGATCTCCGATTTATTCGACATAGATCTTAATCGAACACTTCAATTCAGTTCTGACCGGGCCTGACACATAAGTCAAATCAAATCATCGAGCGGCCGAGATATCACTTTTACCTTCTTAGGATAAAAGTTACAGATAAACTTCGACTTATATGCATTTACTTATTCATTAATCAACTATACACAACCATGCATTTTATAACATCGAGTTACCAATGCGTTTTCGCATTATCAATGTAAAATCAATTAACAAATAACAAACCGTATATCTAGGTTTTAAGACTATATGATATTATCGTCTTGCGATCACCCTTTTTGTCGTATTCCATAAGGTGATTCCAGCAAGCACGGGTTTGTTCCAATGCTCAAAACCAGTTCATAAGCACTCATGAACGTCGCAACAATCTATTGCCATGTCTAATACCATTTAGACAATCTACGCACCAATTCACGACAATCTTCATTCATATCTACCTCCAACATATGAACGATTGTGGACAATTTGAATAATTCGACAATAACATTACTCATAAATAAAACTCCTTTATTTAATCATCAAATGTTAATTACATTTATCTATTACACGTTTCTAATACTATCTTATTTGTACTAATATCATCCTTCACCCCAATGCTCCTAGCATGCTGCAAGTGCTTAACCCTACTCAGTCTCTTCGTAAGCGGATCTGTTGGGTTATCTTCTGATGATATCCTCTTCACTATGAGTTGTCCTTCTTCTACACGATGTCTAATAGAGTGGTATTTTCTGTCGATGTGTCGTGATCTACCATGATCTCTCGGTTCCTTGGTCAAGGCAACCCCTCCTTCATTATCACAGAAAATCTCCATGGGCTCCTTTATGGCGGGTACAACTCGAAGATCACTGATGAAGTTCTTCAACCATATTGCCTCCTTTGACGCTTCGCTCGCTGCAATGTACTCTGATTCGCACGTTAAATCAGCTACGGTTTCCTGTTTGGAACTTTTCCAAGTCACTGCTCCTCCATTCAGGGTAAATACCCAGCCCGACTGCGAACGGTAGTTGTCCCTGTCGGTCTGAAAGCTGGCGTCAATATACCCTCGCACCTTCAAGTCATCACTCCCTCCGAGGACTATGAACCATTTATTCGTCCTCCAAAGGTACTTAAGGATATTCTTCACCGCAATCCAATGGGCTCTGTCAGGGTTCCCTTGATATCTACTAACCATGCTCAAAGCAAAGGCTACATCAGGGCGAGTACAAGTCATAGCGTTCATGATTAAGCCAACTGCGGAAGCGTATGGTACTCGGCTCATTTCTGCTATTTCTGCTTCGGTACTCGGACTTTGAGTCTTACTCAACTTGGCATTACTTTGTATCTGTAATTCTCCCTTCTTTGAGTTTTCCACACTAAAACGTTTCAGTACCTTCTCTAAGTAAGTGTTCTGACTAAGTCCTATTAGTCTCTTACTTCTCTCTCTTACTATCCTTGTTCCCAAAATATAGGAAGCCTCTCCGAGGTCTTTCATAGCGAAGCACTTCCCGAGCCAGGACTTAACCTCCTGCAGAGTCGGGATGTCGTTTCCTATGAGTAATATGTCATCGACTTATAGAACGAGGAAGCTTACTATACTCCCAATGGCTTTGACATATACACACGATTCATCTTCGCTTCATATGAATCCAAACTCTTTGACTTTCTCATCGAAGAAAAGATTCCATCTGCGAGACGCTTGCTTATGTCCATAAATGGACTTCTCAAGCTTACACACTCTATTCGGATGCTTCAGATCCACAAACCCCTCTGGCTGAGCCATGTAAACATCCTCAGCCAACTTTCCGTTAAGGAAAGCGGTCTTGACATCCATTTGCCAAATCTCATAATCATGAAATGTGGCAATCACTAGCATCACTCTAATAGATTTTATCTTCGTAACTGGTGAGAAGGTCTCGTCATAGTAAACTCCAGGAGTTTGAGTAAAGCCCTTCACGACCAATCGCGCTTTATATGTGTGTACGTTTCCATCCACGTCGGTCTTCTTCTTGAAGATCCATTTGCACCCAACGGTCTTACGTCCGGGCACATTATCAACCAAGTTCCAAACTTGGTTATCATACATGGATTGGATCTCGCTATCCATTGCCTCTTTCCATTTTGCAGACTCCGGGCCTACGATGGCTTCCTTATAGCTATTAGGTTCATCAAGGTTTATTAGTGTACCATCACTAATATACGTGTCCCCTTCGGTAGTAATATGAAAACCATAAAACTAGGGTTGAACTCTAACTCTTTCGGAACGTCTAAGAGGTAAGGACTCGTCAATCGATTCAACCGGAGTTTCCTCCTTGGGTTGAGTGCCAGCGGTAGAGGTTCCTGTTGGATAAGGTGTCTAAGTCCATAACTTATTTGGTATATACTTGACCCGACCGGCATGGTCCATTTGGGTTGCATCTCATCCAAACTATTATGGATAATTTTATGAGAGTTATACACATATGTTTATTAATATATTATGAGTTATAATATATTAATATGAAGTTACGTTATTTAATTAGTTTTAGTCTTAAATTAATTATGGATTAATTTAGAGATTAAAAGGAATACTAATTAAATTATGGGCTATTTGTTTTATATAGTGTGGGCTAATACTCATTTGTTAATGGGCTAGGCTTATGTGGAAGTCCATGGATGATCCATGGAGCTTTTAACCCATGGATCCTTGGAATAGGAAAAGACATGGGTTATTAGGGTTTCACCCTAACCATGCATACTATATAAGCATGCTTATGGAGCATGAAAGATAGCCTAAGATAGCCTAAGAGAAAGCTAGTGTTCTAGTGTGTGTGTGCATGTGTGTGGCCGAAAATACAAGAGTGTGTATACTCTCTCAAAGTTTTCCAAGAGTTTGTGGTGTTTGTGATTCCATTTGAGGCATTCACACTATTGGTGCTTGGCCCTCAAACTCCTAAGAACCCAACACAACAAAGGTATGTAATCTCTTCTAACTCTTTTATGTTGAAATGTTCCCCATGCCATGTTAGATAGGTTATAAACCTTGGAAAATTATTATTTTGCATGTATTTAGACAAACATAGATCCAAGGTTTATTAGGGTTGCATGCACACTTAGGAAGTGTTAGATTGCTCAAAACCCAACAGTGGTATCAGAGCCTAGGCTTGCTTGTTTGATACTTGATGCAAAATAGTGAAAAAAGTCGAAATCGTTGCTGTCTGCATGCTAGACTCGCCGAGTCCATTAGGGGGACTCGCCGAGTCCAAGGCAAACTTCAACCTACTCGACGAGTCCGTTCGTGCACTCGGCGAGTAGGATCGAAAGAATGCAGAATCTCGACTTTTGCTGCTGGAAATGGACTGGAAACATTACCCTAAATTGTTTTGGTGTTGTAAAACTTATTTTAGTTGGTGTAATGGTTGTTCTAATCCATTTACAATAGCATATATCAAAAATCCATGATTTTATGTGTTCATATAATTCTTGAATTTTTGATGATCATGTTCATGTTCTTATGAATTTAGAAAATGATAGGAATTATTTGTTGAATTGTTTAGAATTAATTCTTAATCATTTATGTGTTTTAATGGAGTCCATAATTTGTCCTCAAGTTATGGATTACCAAAGGTCACTTTCATTTAACACACACTTAAAACACATAAGTTACATGAAAATGAAGAGTCTTCATTTTTATGAACCTTTAATTCATAAGTTATGAAATGAAGAGTTTTGCAAAGTTACAAAACTTGTCCTCAAGTTTTGGAATTTGTAAAGTTTCACACACTTTAATAAACTTTAATTCCAAACCTTAGAGTTTTAATAGTTAAAATTCAACCCTTATACTATTTATAACATTAATGGTTAATTATTATATATATATGTATAAGAATAAGTCGTTTTACCGTTAGTAGGCCTCATTCACGAAGCCGGTCTATAAGGTGGGTATAAGGTTGTTGCCTATAAAATGGCGACTTAATGGGTGTATACTCTCACCCACCGCTTGCTTGATCGGTGGAGGGTCGTTAGCCGAACGGGTAGAACAACGACTTTAAATCCTCATTAAAAGTATAATGAATATTATAAAATAACTAAACTCTTTTAATTCCCAATCTTAGTTATTTTAGGAAAATGTGAACATGGTGCTAATCCATGGAATTCACACTTTGTACCTTACCAAGTCGTTAGTGGAGCGTGTGTGGTTAACCGGCACACTAATTAGACTAGTAAGGATCACG
Source organism: Lactuca sativa (assembly GCF_002870075.4). Classification (NCBI taxonomy): domain Eukaryota; kingdom Viridiplantae; phylum Streptophyta; class Magnoliopsida; order Asterales; family Asteraceae; genus Lactuca; species Lactuca sativa. Next base: position 249,064,419 of record NC_056623.2, read on the forward strand.
AAGGGTAACTTAATGTTGTCATAGATCAATGGAGCGTGTGTGGTTAACCGGCACATTGATTAGGTGATAATATTAGGAGTACCAAGTGAGTTAGCATGGTTATTCACACCTTGTTTTGTGATCCTCGGCATCCCAGTCACAAAACTTGAAGGGCACAATCGAGATTGAAACATGCCATTGAAAAGTTCAATGAATCTCAAAAGAATCTAGGAATTTCAAATCCAATTAAACCTAATTAATCATTTCGTTTTCATGGTGGAAATTGGTGAATCGTCATTCGCCTACCTTTCAAATATATTATTACTTAGATTACGGCATCCCTCTTCTAAGTGTAATATATTGTGATTGGATCCTAGCCTTAATATTACATTTGGGTGTCTTATTAAGGATCCTAAATATCTAATCTAAACTTACTTTCTTCTTTCAGATGTCTTCCAACACTAATGCTTCAGGCTCTAACCCAACTGGTTCTTTCTCTCTCATGAATCTTTGTGGGAGGGTCATCTTTGATGGTTCCAACTTCATGGATTGGATTAGGAACATCAGGATGGTTACTCGTTACGAGGACAAGGAATATGTCCTCGATAAGGAGTTAAAAGAACTTGATGAGTCTACTGCTACTCCTGAGGAGATCGCTGAATTCAGGACTCATGAGAGAGATGCTACTAAGGTGGCATGTATCATGATGGCCACGATGACAGCCGAGCTCCAAAAGTGATATGAAGATTTCTACCCTTTTGAGATGCACCAAGACTTGATGGAAAGGTACCATCAGAGTGCTCGTCAGGAGCGGTATGAAATAATCTCCTCCATAATAACTACCCGCATGAAGGACGGTGAATCCGTCACGGGCCACATGCAAAAGATGCAAAGGTATGTGGACCGTTTGCTGAAGCTGAATGTTAACATCCCCGAGGAGTTAGCAATTGACATCATTTTGCACTCCTTGCCTTCTTGTTATGATCATTTTCGAATGACATATCATATGAACAAGGAGGAAGTTACCCTCAGCAAGCTTCAAGGACTCTTGAAGACCGCTGAAACCGGTCTTAAGGGTAAAGCGGTTGTTACCTCTACTACTCCTACTCCAACTTCTACCCCTGTTTTAGCTATTGGGCAAGGCAAAGGGAAAAAGAGGAAACACCCTTCGAAGGGTACCAAGGGAAAGTCTCTTGAAGGCTCCTCATCCAAGACTAAGAACGGTTCTGTCACTCCTTCTGCCATTCCAAAGGATGCTGAATGCTTTTATTGCCATGAAAAGGCACACTGGAAGCGAAACTTCCCTAAGTACTTGCAGGATCTAAAGGATGGGAAAGTGAAACCCACCTATGCAGGTATTTACACTATATTGTCTAATTACTCAACATATTCTAACTCTTGGGTGCTTGATACAGGATGTGGTATTCACATATGTTCTGATTTGCAGGGCCTAAGAAGAAGTGAGGATGTGGAGCACGGGAAGATAAACTTAATCATGGGGAATAGGAAGGCTTCACCTGTTTCCAAGATTGGAGTTTATACTTTGTTGCTTAATAATGGGTTAAAATTAGATTTGAATAAATGTGTATACTCGTCTGAAATGGCGAGGAATATTATTTCTTTTCATGCTTTGTACAAACAAGGTTTTACCTTTTCGTTTGATAATGAATGTGGTGGTATTAATGCTTTCTTTAATAATGTGTTTTATTTTAAAGCATTACCTTGTGATGGCGTGTATGAAACTGTGTCGATTGTAGACAACTTAGGAAATAATGTGTTGTATATTGATTCTTCTACTAGCCTAGATAAAGCATCATTGTGGCATTGTCGTCTTGGACATGTAAACAAGAAACGCATAGACCAACTCCAAAAGAGTGGAGTCTTGGAATCATTTGACCTCAAATCAGATGATAGTTGTGAATCTTGTCTACTTGGAAAAATGACAAAATCACCCTTCACTGGAACTTGTGAGAGGGGTGAAGGTTTGTTGGACCTAATACATACTGATGTATGTGGGCCATTCAAAACCGCCACAAGGGACGCTAATCGGTATTATGTGACTTTTATTGATGATTATAGTAGATATGGGTATGTCTACTTGATCAAACACAAGTCCGAAACCTTTGAAAGGTTTAAGGAATTCAAACAGGAAGTAGAAAATCAATTGGGCAGGAACATTAAGATGCTTCGATCCGATCGAGGTGGTGAGTATCGTAGTACCGAGTTCCTTGACTATCTTAAGGAGTGTGGGATTGTCTCACAATTGACTCCTCCCAGGACACCACAGCTGAATGGTGTAGCTGAGAGGCGTAATCGTACCTTGTTGGACATGGTTCGCTCTATGATGAGTCGAGTTTCGTTACCAATCGCTTTTTGGGGGTATGCCTTAGAGACTGCCGCCCATATCCTTAATCTAGTCCCTACAAAGAAGGTTACCAAAACACCTCATGAGATGTGGACTGGGAAGGTTCCCAATTTGGACCACATCAAAATTTGGGGTTGCGAAGCCTTCGTGAGGCGTGAAACTCATGATAAGCTTGAACCCCGAAGTGAAAGGTGTATTTTCATCGGCTACCCACAGAAATCCTTCGGTTACCTTTTCTACAGACCCAGTGAGAATGTGGTCTTTGTAGCACGAAGAGGGATCTTTTGCGAGAAAGAATTTATAAGCCAAGGAGACAGTGGGAGGCAGATTGATCTTGAAGAAATTCAAGAATCAATTGGTGAAGGAACCTCAGACACTAGCAATCAACCTGAGGTAGAAACTCCTGTTGATCCAGCTGACGAGTCTGTACCTCCGAGACATTCCACACGGGTTAGGAACACACCTTCGTTTTATTATGGTTTTCATATTACTACGGAAGGTGATACGTTTATTAGTGATAGTACACTAGTAAATTTGGATGAACCTAGCAGTGTTAAGGAAGCCATGGCAGGCCCGGAGTCTGCTAAATGGAAGGAGGCTATGGACAGCGAGATACAGTCCATGTATGACAATCAAGTTTGGAACTTGGTTGACAATGTACCAGGCCGTAAAACAGTCGGGTGCAAATGGATCTTCAAAAAGAAGACCGACATGGAAGGAAAAGTGCATACTTATAAGGCTCGACTGGTTGCGAAGGGTTTTACTCAAACTCAAGGTATTGATTATGATGAAACCTTCTCGCCGGTGGCCAAGATTAAGTCTATTAGGGTTATGTTAGCCATTGCAGCATTTCATGATTATGAAATATGGCAAATGGATGTCAAAACCGCTTTCCTTAATGGAAAGTTGGCTGAGGATGTGTACATGAATCAGCCAGAGGGTTTTGTCAATGCAGAGTACCCTAATAGATTATGCAAGCTTAAGAAATCCATTTATGGATTAAAACAAGCATCTCATAGCTGGAATCTTTGTTTTGATGAGAAGGTAAAAGAGTTTGGCTTCTTGAGAAGCGAAGATGAGTCTTGCGTGTATGTCAGAGCTAGTGGGAGTATAGTTAGCTTCTTGGTACTGTATGTGGATGACATACTACTCATAGGAAATGACATCCCAACCTTGCAGGATGTTAAGTCCTGGCTTGGGAAGTGCTTTGCTATGAAGGACCTAGGGGAGGCTACCTATATCCTAGGTATAAGGATATTAAGAGAAAGGAGTAGAAGACTAATTGGACTTAGTCAGAGTATCTACTTGGATAAGGTGTTGAAAAGGTTCAACATGGAGAATTCCAAGAAAGGAGATTTACCGATCCAAAGCAATACCAAACTGAGTAAGACTCAGAGTCCGAGTACAGAGGCTGAGATAGCTGAGATGAGCCAATTACCATATGCTTCCGCAGTTGGCTCGATCATGTATGCTATGACTTGTACCCGTCCTGATGTGGCATTTGCTTTGAGCATGGTCAGCAGGTATCAGGGGAACCCTGGCAAGGCTCATTGGACCGCGGTAAAGAACATTCTCAAGTACCTGCGGAGGACTAAGGATTGGGTCCTTACCCTTGGTGGCAGTGATGACTTGAGAATATTAGGGTATAGTGATGCTGGTTTTCAGACTGATAGGGATAATTTCCGCTCTCAGTCGGGCTGGATCTTTACCTTAAATGGAGGGGCAATTTCTTGGAAGAGTTCCAAGCAGGAGACGGTGGCTGATTCGACTTGTGAATCAGAGTATATAGCAGCGAGTGAAGCAGCAAAGGAGGCGATATGGCTAAAGAACTTCATCGGAGACCTTGGAGTTGTACCAGCTATTAAGGAACCTATAGAAATTTTCCGTGACAACAATGCTGCGGTTATCTTAGCCAAGGAACCAAGAGATCATGGCAGATCCCGACACATTGACAGAAAATATCACTTCATAAGGCACAAGATTGAAGAAGGACTCCTTGTGACAAGGAGGATATCGTCAGATGAGAATCCTGTAGATCCCCTTACGAAGGGACTGACGAGGGTTAAGCATTTTCAGCATGCGAGACGCATCGGGCTGAGGGACGATATTAGTTTTACAGATTAGATAGTTTTCCTGAAACTTGTAAAATGTAATCGACGTTTGATGATGAATAAAATTTGTGGTTTACTTATGAGTAAAGTGTTACTATCATTGTCAATTATTTACTATTGTTTCAGTTTTGCATGTTTTGACTTCCAGAATAATTAATTTGTTCAAACCTCCACAATCGATCATACGTCGGAAGTAGGTATGAATCAAGATTGTCATGAATTGGGTTTGTAGATGCCTTAAAGGTGTTTAGGCATGGCAATGGTTGCTGCAACATTCATGAATACTCATAAGTTATGAGTATTGGTATAAACCCACGCTCACTTGTATCACTTCATGGAATTTATCTCGAGTGATCGTGAGACGATAACATCATATAAATCTTTAAACCTAGAGATATGAGTTGTTACCTATGAGTTGGTTGTGCATTGATTGCACGTAAACGCATCAGTAACTTGATGTTATAAAACGTGCCTTTGTGTACAATTCAATAAGTAGTAGAACAAGCATATCAGTCGAAGTTTATCTGTTCCTTCTAGAAATAGAAGCGATATCCGGGCCCCTCGATGATTTTGTGTTGACCCATATACCAGGCCTGGTCAGAACTAAACCGATGTGTTCAGTGAAGTTCTTCGTCAAACAAATCGGATAATCGAGAAACAACTGCTAGACAATAAGCAAGACATAGTTCCATGTGTTTGTCCGGCTGATATCATGAGAACAGAGGATTATGTGATCACTTATCTAAAATGGCGCTTCATAGTTCGACAGAGTCTTCATTGTTCGAGGGAGTTTTCAAGAGCTACGATTGTTGGTTGGTTCCTGAAGTTATAGGCAAATATAGTTATTAGACTTATCCAAGTGGGAGTCTGTTGGATAAGGTGTCTAAGTACATAACTTATTTGGTATATACTTGACCCGACCGGCATGGTCCATTTGGGTTGCATCTCATCCAAACTATTATGGATAATTTTATGAGAGTTATACACATATGTTTATTAATATATTATGAGTTATAATATATTAATATGAAGTTACGTTATTTAATTAGTTTTAGTCTTAAATTAATTATGGATTAATTTAGAGATTAAAAGGAATACTAATTAAATTATGGGCTATTTGTTTTATATAGTGTGGGCTAATACTCATTTGTTAATGGGCTAGGCTTATGTGGAAGTCCATGGATGATCCATGGAGCTTTTAACCCATGGATCCTTGGAATAGGAAAAGACATGGGTTATTAGGGTTTCACCCTAACCATGCATACTATATAAGCATGCTTATGGAGCATGAAAGATAGCCTAAGATAGCCTAAGAGAAAGCTAGTGTTCTAGTGTGTGTGTGCATGTGTGTGGCCGAAAATACAAGAGTGTGTATACTCTCTCAAAGTTTTCCAAGAGTTTGTGGTGTTTGTGATTCCATTTGAGGCATTCACACTATTGGTGCTTGGCCCTCAAACTCCTAAGAACCCAACACAACAAAGGTATGTAATCTCTTCTAACTCTTTTATGTTGAAATGTTCCCCATGCCATGTTAGATAGGTTATAAACCTTGGAAAATTATTATTTTGCATGTATTTAGACAAACATAGATCCAAGGTTTATTAGGGTTGCATGCACACTTAGGAAGTGTTAGATTGCTCAAAACCCAACAGTTCCTTCATCTATCGATTCTTGAATCTCTTCAAGCTCAATTTGCCTCCCACTATCTCCTTGGCCTATGAGTTCGCACTCTCGGAAAACTCCTCTCCTCGCAACGAAGACAACATTGTCCTTCGATCTATAGAAGAGATATCCAAAGGATTTCTGCGGGTAGCCGATGAAAATACATCGCTCACTACGAGGTTCGAGCTTGTCGTGAGTATCTCGTCTTACGAAAGCCTCGCAACCCCAAACCTTGATATGTGCCAACGAGGGAGCTTTCCCTTTCCACAGCTCGTGAGGTGTTTTGACAACCTTCTTAGTAGGGACTCGGTTAAGGATATGGGCGGCAGTCTCTAAGGCATACCCCCAAAAAGAGATAGGTATTGAAGCACGACTCATCATATAGCGAACCATGTCCAACAAGGTTCGATTACACCTTTCTACCACACCATTCAACTGTGGTTTCCTAGGTGGCGTCAATTCTGAAACTATTCCACACTCTTTGAGTTAATCGTGGAATTCAGGACTTAGGTACTCTCCTACTCGATCGGATGGAAGCATCTTGATTTTCATGCCCAATTGATTCTCCACTTCATTCTTGAACTCTTTGAACTTTTCAAAAGTTTCTGACTTTTGCATGATTAAATAGATATACCCATATCTACTATAGTCATCGATAAAAGTCACGTAGAATCGGTTCCCATCCTTCGTGGTTGATCTAAATGGTCCACAAACATCGGTATGTATTAGGTCCAATAGACCCTCGCCCCTTTCACACGTACTTGTGAAGGGTGACTTCGTCATATTTCCAAGTAAACAAGATTTGCATGTGTCATCTTCCCTTAAGGTCGAATGACTCCAACACTCCATCTTTTTGGAGTTGGGCTATGCGTTTCTTGTTGACATGTCCAAGACGACAATGCCACAAGGATGCTCTATCCATACTATTGGAAGAATCTATGTTCAAAACATCATTTCCTAAGTTATCAACAATCATAACAGTTTCATAAATTCCATTACACGGTATTGCTTCAAAATAAAAGACACCATTTAGATAAGCCAAAATAGAACCATTCTCATTATTAAAAGAAAATCTAAAACCTTGTCTAAACAAACCATGAAATGAAATGATGTTTCTATCCATTTCTGGCGAATAGCAACAATTGTTCAAATTTAAACTTAAACCATTCCTAAGCACTAAAGAATATACTCCAATCTTGGTCATAGGCGACGATCTTCTGTTCCCCATGATTAGATTAATTCTTCCAGCCTCCACATCCCTATTTCTTCTTAGTCCCTGCACATTAGAACAAATGTGGTAACCACAACCGGTATCAAGAACCCAAGAAATAGCATGAGACGAATCGTTAGATTTAATTGTGTATATACCTGCAAAGGACGCCTTGATCTTTCCTTCCTTGATGGCTTGCAGGTACTCTAGGCAGCTTCTCTTCCAATGTCCTATCTTGTGGCTGTGGTGGCACTCTGCTTCCTTTGGGTTAGGGCAGGGCTTAGCAGGATCAACTTTGGTCCCACTAGAAGAGGCACCATCTCGGGCTTTAACCTTGCGATAGTTCTTAGACGAAGCCTTCCTCTTCTTTCCCTTTCCTTGCCTAATAGTCAAGACAGGAGCAGCGGGTGGATTGGGAGTTGGCGCAATAGACTTGTCCTTGAAGTTGCTCTCAACGACCCTCAAGAGACCTTGGAGTTTGCTTAGGGTGACCTCCTCTTTGTTCATGTGGTAGGTCGTCCTCAATTGATTGTAGCTTGGAGGCAAAGAGTGAAGCACCATGTTGATCGCCAAGTCTTCCCCAAAGTCAACATTCAACTTGCGAAGATGGTTGACATACCTTTGCATCTTTTGCAGGTGCACGGTAAGAGACTCTCCATGACCCATTTTAGCTGAAATCATGTTAGTGAAAATCTTGTAACGCTCTTGTCTCGCGTTCTGGTGGTATCTCTCTAATAAGTCTTGGTGCATCTCGTACGGGTACATGTCCTCATAGGACTTTTGGAATTCGGAGTTCATAGTGGCTATCATGATGCAATGTACCTTCGTTGCATCTCGCTTGTGAGTTTCAAAAGCGGTCATTTCAGCCGGAGTAGCGATTTCAGGGTTGATTTTCTCGAGCTTCTCATCGAGGACATACTCCTGATCCTCATAGCGAGCAATAGTGCGAATGTATCTTATCCATTCGCTAAAGTTCGTCCCATCGAAGGTGACCTTTTGACAAAGGCTCATCAATGTGAAAGAACTAGCAGCAACGTTGTTTGCGTTCGACATCTACAAATAGAAAGGACAAAGATAGATTAGAATATGAATCCCTAATTATCACCCAATTAGAAAATCAGGGCAAGGATCCAACAACAATATTTACATATTAGAAAAGGGATGCCGTAATCTAACATGCAAACAATTTGAAGGTAAGTGAATGACGATTCACTAATTCTCCACCATGGAAACCTAACTTTAAGTTCTAAATGAATTTGAGAATTCCTAGGTTTAGATGAGATTCATTGAAACTTTTCAATGGCATGTTTAAATCTCGATACGCCCCTCTTGTTTGTGACTGGTATACCGAGGATCACAAAGCGGGTGTGAATTACCATGCAAATTCACATGGTGCCTTCATTGTCACGATCACCTATTCGATGTGCCGGTAAACCACACACGCTCAATCGAACTATGATAAACAATGAATCACCCTTTGCCACCTTTGCTTAGAACCAATTAGTGTGCCGGTAAACCACACACACTCCACTAACTTCTTAGCAAGGGTGCAAAGTGTAATTTCATGGGATTGCATCAATTCACTTTTCCTAAAGTAACTAAGATTGGGAAATTTTTAAAAACATGTAGTTACTTTGTATTTCATATTATACTTTTAATGAGAGGATGAGGTTGCCCTATCCTACCCGTTCGGCTAACGACCCTCCACCGATCAAGCAAGCGGTGGGTGTGAGTGTACACCCATTAAGCGCCATTTTATAGGCCGCAACCTTATACCCACCTTATAGATCGGCTTCGTGAATGAGGCCTACTAACGGTAAGACTAGCATTTTCATTATATATATATATATATATATATATATATATATATATATATATATTAATCTTGTAATATTATATTAGTATAGGGTTGTATTTTAAACTTGTAAAATTCTAGGGTTTGAAATTTAATTTGTCTAAATTAAACTTTTAATCACAAAACATAAATTTCAAAACTTGAGGACAAGTTTTAAACATTTAAAACATGGAGGATCAAATAACAAATAATCTTAATTAACAATTAATTCCATAATTATCCATATTTGATTTATTTAAGATTTCTTGCATAATAATTTACCAATTTAATCAAAATAATTAGTTAATTATCACATAAGGAAATTAAATATTTTATTAATTGATAAGTCTCTTTAATTAGATCAAGATTATAGTCGTATATATCAAAAAATCGGATTAGGGTTGATCTAATATGATAAAGGCAAGTTTCCATAAGATAAATATCAAAAAATCCCGAATTTGGCCCTTCCTGACGCTCGGACTCGCCGAGTGCACCCTGGAACTCGCCGAGTCAGGCCAACTCGCTGAGTCCACAATGGGACTCACCGAGTCCATGACTCAGAAACACAAATGTCGAATTTTGCAAGTAAGATTCAAACAAACAAGCAACAATTTAATAGAAACCAATCTAGGCTCTGATACCACTGATGGGTTTTGGCCATATGAACATTCCTATGTGCACATGTAAACCCTAATGCTTGGATCTAGGTTTCTCTAATTAAACATGCTTTGAATCCAAGACTTCTAATGACTAATTAGGTATAAGAACTATACAAAATCAGATCTAGAAGTTTACCTTTGAATCTCTTGTTTGATCTTGTTGTCTTGGAGCTCTAGAGTCACAATTGTCACTCCTCTAATGGCTTACAAATACCAACTAGCAATGAGGATGATTTGAGAGAGAGGAGAGGGATTAGAAATCGGCCAGTGTTTCTTTGCTTTAGCAGAGGTGCCGATTTCCGTTGCCCTAGAAGTCTATATATACTTGTAAGGCTCCTAGGGTTTCACCCTTAAACCCTAGTTGGATAATTTTTCCTTAAAGCAATCCAAATCCTTTCCAAAGATAAGCCTTGGACGAATTTGAGGCTATCCCAAGCCCTAGAATCGTCCAACCCTTATCCCTTAAGGATTTACAGCCCAAAGTGCAACTATCAAACAATTGACAGTTTATACTCTCTTATTTAATTAATCCCTTTAAGTCACCAAATTAATACTAATTAATCTATGACTTATATTAATCAAATAAAAATATCATTATAATAAACATTAATAGCACCATTTTTATTATCAAATGAAAATGTAAAACCTTGTTTGTACAAGCCATGAAAAGAAATAATATTTCTCGCCATTTCGGGTGAGTAACAACACTTATTCAAATTTAACATTAACCCATTATTAAGCAATAAAGAATAAACTCCTATCTTGGTAACAGGTGATGCTTTCCTGTTGCCCATGACTAAGTTTATCTTCCCGTGCTCCACTTGCTCACTTCTTCTTAGTGCCTGCAAATCAGTACAAATGTGAATACCACACCCTGTATTAAGCACCCAAGAATTAGCATTAGAAGAGTTGTTAGACAATATTGTGTAAATACCTGCATGGGTGGGTTTAACCTTCCCATCCTTTACATCTTGCAGATATTTGGCGCAACTTCGCTTGAAGTGTCCCTTATCTTGACAATAGAAGCACTGTGCTTCCTTTGGGTTCAAAGAAGGAGTAATGAGACCTTTCTTTGTCCCACTTGAAGAGGAACCATCAAGAGTCTTACCCTTGGTACCCTTTGAAGGATTTTTCCTCTTCTTACCCTTCCCTTGCCCAATTGCAAAACAGGGGCTATTAAAGGAGTAGAAGTAGCAACCGCTTTACCCTTAGGGCCATTTTCAGCTGTCCTTAAGAGTCCTTGAAGTTTGCTAAGTGTGACTTCCTCCTTGTTCATATGATAATTCATACAAAACTGATCATAACCTTGAGGTAAGGAATGGAGAATGATGTCAATCGCCAATTCCTCAGGGAGGTCAACATTAAGCTTTAGCAACCGGTCAACTAACCTCTGCATCTTCTGCAAGTGACCGGTGATGGGTTCACCATCCTTCATCCTTGCGATTATCATGGAGGAAATGATTTCATACCACTCTTGACGCGCGCTCTGATGGTACCTTTCCATCAGATCTAGGTGCATCTCATAGGGGTAGAAATCTTCAGAAGATTTTTGGAGTTCCGGATGATGGGTTTTGGTCATAAGACATCCTATGTGCTCATACAAACCCTAATGCTTGGATCTAGGTTTCTCTATTGTACATGCAAGTTATCCAAGGCAACAAACCCTAATTCTAGCATACAAGTAATCATATTAACATAAGAATGGGTTTAAGATATTACATTGATTGTTATGTAGCAATAACAATCCCAATTCTTCGTATTCACTTTAGAAAGCTTAGAGTCACAAATGTCACTCCTCTAATGGTTCACAAACACCATAAGCAAGAGGATGAAGAGGAGCGAGGATAGAGGCTGCCCAAAACGTGTTCTAACCCTAGAAGAAGTCTTATACCCGTTTTTGGGTCATAAGGGTCATATATATAGTGAGGCTATTAGGGTTATCTAACAAGGAAACCTTAATTTGGATGCTTAAGCCTTAAGCAACCCTTGGATCCCTTTCCTTAAGGCCTTGGATTATTTCCTTATGGGCTTCCCCATAGAATTCGTCCACTCCTTAATACAAGGCAATCCATGGCCCAATTTGCAATTATCTTATAATTACAATTCTAGTCCCTTAAGTTTAATTAATCTCTTTTAGTCACAAAACTAATTACTAATTAATTCTTGACTAATATTAATTAAACAATATGATTTCTCCTTTAATATATTATTCCCATAATATATTAATAAATCATATTTAATCCTTTCTCTCCATAATTCATCCTATCAAGTTGCTTTGGTGAAGGCAACCCAAAAGGACCATGCACCATCGGGTCAAGTACATACCAAAATAATTATGGACTTAGACACTTATCCAACACCGGAGTCATTGTGGCCATCATGATGCAGGACACCTTGGTGGCATCCTTTTCATGTGCAATGTACTTCGCAAGCTCTTCTGGACTAGCAGTGGCTTCATTAAAAACCTTAAGCTCCCTGTCAAGGACATATTCTTTGTCCTCATAGCGGGTAATCATCCTGATGTTTCTGATCCACTCATTAAAGTTGGATCCATCAAAGATGACCTTACCACACAATTTCATTAGGGAAAAGGAGCCTCTCGGGTTTGAGCCAGCAACGTTATTGGAAGACATATGGAATAAAAGGAAGATAAGTTTCATTAGATTAAGAGTCGTTAATAAGTCACCCAAATGAAATACTAAGGCTAGGATCCAACAAACTATTTATAGGTGGAAGAGGGATGTCGTAATCCACACTATAAAATATTTGAAGGTAGGTAAATGACGATTTAACTGTTGGGTTATGAGCATTCTAACACTCCTATGTGTACATGCAACCCTAAATACCTTGGATCTATGTTTTCTCTATTATACATGCAAATATGAACATCCAAGGTATTATCCTAATCTAGCATATAAAATAATGAATATAACAAGATAGAATACATACCTCTTTCATGTAGAAAGTCTTCATGAAGCTTGAGTGCCAAGTGCCCCAAGTGTGACACCTCAAATGGTTCACACAACACCAAATACACTTGGACTAACTTGAGAGAATTCTACACTTCATGAAAATCGGCTAGCCCTTTCTTGTCTCACTCTAGTGGCTAATTTTTTGTCCATAATAAGATCTTTATATAGTGTTACAATTAGGGTAAACCCTAATTTTCATGACTTTCCATTTCCTTGGATCCATGGGTTCAAATACACCATGGATCATCCATGGACCATCCTATGGGTTTTAGCCCAACCCGATTATCCATGGAGCATTAGCCCACTATACAAGTATGGATGATTTACACAATCAACCCATATATTTAATTAGTCTTCTTTTGATCACTTAATTAATCCTAGATTAATTCTTGATCAATACTAATTAAATAATCTGATTATTCTTATTATTAATATACTAGAACTTATAATATATTAATAACCATAAGTGTCTTATATCTCTCATTATAGTCTATCCAAGTGCATGATGCCATGCAACCCAAATGGACCATGCCGGGTGGGGTCAAGTCTTACCAATTATAGTTATGGACTTAGACATTAATCGAACAGTCTTCCACTTGGATAAGTCTAAAACTATTATTGCGTATGACTTCAGGAACCAACTGGCAATCGTAGCTCTCAATAGCTTCTGTCGAACTCTGACCTAGTAGATAAACTCTGACCTTTGTCAATGACTTGTCCATTAGATAAGGGATCATATATTCCTCCATTCTAGATATTAGATGGACTGAGACATGGATTATAATCATTCTCTCTGTCCATTTGTTGTTTCCCGATTTCCGATTTATGACGACTGACTAATTGAACAAATCAAATCAGTCCTGGCCCGGCCAAGCACTTCCATTTGTCATCATCAAATCATCGAGGGGCCCACAGATATCGCTTTTATCTGGTAGGTAAAAGGAATGGATAAACTTCGACTCATATGGCTTGTTCTACTACTTGTTGAATCATACACAAAGGCACGTTTTGTAGCATCGAGTTACCATATGCGTTTTCATGCAATCAATGTACAACCAACTCATACTAACAACTCATATCTCTACGTTTGATGAATATAAGATATTATCGTCTCATGATCACTCGTGATAAAATCCATGAAGTGATTCCAATGAGCGCGGGTTGAATCCAATACTCAGAACTTATGAGCACTCATGAGTGTTGTAGCCCTTTTTCCAACACCTTAAACCTCTACAAGCCAACCCATGACAGTCTTAATTCATATCTACTTCCAACATATGACCGACTGTGGATGGTTTGAATAACTTAGTCATTCCGGAAGAAAAACCCAGTTTATTCGGGAAGTCAAAACATGCAAAGTGAAACACAATAATAATTGAATCCAATATGGTATCAAACCCTATGAACATAAATAAAACACCTTTTATTTATCACCATATGATTACAAATTATTCATTGTATACTGTTTCAGCTATCAACTTTATTCTTGAATTTAAAACAATAGTTGTCCCAGGCTCCAAGCATGTACACTATGTTTTCTAAACAGTAGTCATGCCATACACCAAGTATGCATACTATGTTTGTCTATGATCTTTACTTTGTGAACTAGATCAATTGAACATAACTTCAATGATTCTATTTTCACACTCCCAAATCCTTATTGCAAATGCACGAATTCCAAATTCATGCCATTTACTGAAATCTGTTAGATTCTAAACTTATATGCATTGAACCTCTTGTAATGATTATGCACAAAGTCAGAAGGACTTGACAACAACCATTACAGACCATTCCAAAGGGGATCAGCTCCTTGGGAACACCCTTCTTGCATTAAGTTTCCTAATCTTAGACAGATTGAAAATTCTAACTTTGAAACATTTCCAGATTCCATTTTGACTTTCACTTCTGAACAGGAGTTGCCTCCTTACAGATTATGTCAATATGGTCCTTCTAGAATTATCACTATACTTCCAACTGTCCTTGAGCAACCAATCTTTGGTAAACCTTAGATTGTCCTCGACAATTGTTTAGTCCTTTTAGTCATATCCAGTTCTAAACCTTTTCCCTTCTTAATGGCCTAGGCATTTGGAAAATTTTAGAAAGGATGAATATAGCACATGTAATCGATCCTATATCCGAAGCATATGGGAATCGATTCATGATGTCTCACATAAAGACTAAACCAGTCTTTTGCTATAACATTTCCATTTCAATTTGCCAAGTTCTCATAATTCAGATTATGAAAAGGGATGTCGTAATCATAATTGAATTTTAGAACGCAAATAATGGACCCATATACAGAATTTCCTTATGTTGAGCCATTCCAACATGAAATTCATATATATATCTTTGACTAAATGATTAAAACCTCATGATCTAAGCTTATAGATTTGAGATGAAGTATAATTTCCTCTCCCTTAATTATAGCAAAACAATTTTTCCGAATTGAAACCTTTTGTTTTCTATAATTAACATTGCCAACTTGCAATACTTATCATAATTATCATGCTCCCACTAACATGATGATTATTAGCATAACACTTATGCTCCCACTAGCTTTGACATGTACTCAGAAATCAGCTGGACTTCTAGAAATCAATACTTCATTGACTTTCTTACCAAAGTTCAGATTTCTGATACTATATTGTTTTGATAAGACTTTATCAAAATCATACACCTTCCCTTAGATAGCACACTTGTGTGTCTAAACAATTATGAAGAGGGATGCCGTAATCATAATGATTACACCTTTTTGCCACTTCTCACAAGTCCAGGTTAGTGTGCCGGTAAACCACACACGCTCCACTAACGACTTTGAGAACACAATTGCTATCTAGCTAATATCTACTTAGTGAAAGTGTTTCCTCACCATCATTTTCATGAATCGGAGAGAAACCTTATGACACTTAGATTTAATGGTGTATGATTTCCTACCCATATGAATTTGTCAAAACCATAATCACAAGAAAAGGATAATGACAAATCCAAACTCATATGGATTGTGCTCAATCTTAAATTCTTGCCACCTGGCAGTTCAAGGGCCTGCCATTGCTTCCAAGTTGTTGTGCAACACATTGAGAACTCTAAGACCACATATGCAAAGCCAATTTTAACTGGAATGGGCACAGAATATGTCAACACGATAGGTTATAAACCCCAAGTCGTGTGCTGGTGAAGAAGTTCAGGTTCTCTTCTTGATTAGTTCTTGAAACTTTCAAGACCTTTAAGACTCCCACTATCCTCTTGACATATAAGACTCCCTTGTCAAATATCCAAGAGATAGTGTGGATTCTAATCAAGACAAACACTTCACAAAATTGGCCTAAGTTGGTCTTTCTTTTATCTAAAACATCACAACTTACCAATTTCAAATGTACAAGAGTAGAAAACTTTTACTCTTACATTTGACAAGTGTTTTAAACCTTCTTTAAGACATGTCACTCAAGTTACAATCTTGGAGTACGTCTCTAAGACTTGTATTGGACGAAGTATGACTCATCTTCTTGATTTAACCATTTCAACAATTCAAGTCCCTTTTCTTAGTCATAAGAATGCACTAAGATTTCCTTAGAGAAATAATTTTGATATGGTTTCTTAATCATTAAGATGATCACAAAAACTGATACTAAAGTACTCTCCCATCTTTTCAGATTTGAGAAACTTTTATCCTTCTAACCACACCTAGACCTTGCCTTGCCAATAGGGCTTGAGTGACCTTAAACTTTTCAAGAACTTCTGTGTTAGGAGAATAATTGGAGGAGGTGAATGAAGTATGATTTCCATGGGACATCATCTTCATTTAGGAAAGCTTGTTTCAAGAGATTTGGGAAGATCATAAATGTCTAAACCAGACATCTTTTGGGAGATATTCAAGATAGTTGATCTTAAGTCCTTAATATGACACCCAATATGAAATATTAAGGCTAGGACCCAACAAACTATTTTATAACTTAGAAGAGGTATGACGTAATCCAAGCTATAAAATATTTGAAGGTAGGTGAATGACGATTCACCAATTTCCACCAAGATAAACGAAATGTATTATTAGGTTTTAATTGGTTTTGAAACTCCTAGATCTTTAAGATTCATTGAACTGTTCAATGGCATGTTTCAATCTCGAGTGTGCCCTTCAGGTTTTGTGACTGGGATGCCGAGGATCACAAAACAAGGTGTGAAGTAACCATGCAAATTACTTGGTACCCTTAAGTGTTTACCCCTCAATCGATGTGTCAGTTAACCACACACGCTCCATCGATACTAAGATAAACATTAAGGTACCCTTGGCCTACCTTGTTAAATACGAGTTAGTGTGCCGGTTAACCACACACGCTCCACTAACCGACTTAAACAAAGTGCAAAGTGTAATTTCATGGATTAGCACCTTATTCACATTTTCCTAAGTAACTAAGATTGGGTATTATTAAGAGTTTAGTTACTTAGTATTTATCATTAATACTTTTAATGAAGGGAGAATTATAGTCCTATCAAACCCGTTCAGCTAACGACCCTCCACCAGTCAAGCAAGCGGTGGGTGATAGTGGACACCCATTAAGTTGCCATTTTATAGGCAACCACCTTATACCCACCTTATAGACCAACTTCGTGAATGAGGTGTGCTAGCGGTAAGACTGACTTTACTCTTATACATATATATATATATATATATATATATATATATATATATATATATATATATATATATATATATATATATATATATATTATTAACTTATAATATTATAAAGTATAAGGATTGAATTTTAACTTTTAAAATTCTAAGGGCTAACTTGGAATTAAAGTATTCATAAGAGAAAACTTTACAAATTCCAAAAATTGAGGGCAAGTTTTTGAAACTATTCAAAACTAATTAATTCCATAACTTATGTGTTTAAAGTAGTTTTAATCCAAAAACTCTTCAAGTTCCATAACTTGAGGACAAGTTATGGAAGACTTTAAACTAATAAAAGAATTAACTTTTTCTTTATTTTATAACTTATGGAATTAATTAAGGTTACACTTTATTTATTTATTTTTTAATGAAGTGACTCTTGAACCTCCATAACTTAAGGACAAGACTCTTCATCTTTTGTAACCATTGCCAACTTTTATGAGTTTTATGAAACTTAAATGTGATTTTTCATATAACTTGAGGACAAGTTACAAAAACACATTTTAGAATCAACTCTTAGATTAATTCGGATTGAAAACAACTATTTCACTCAACTTTCTATTAATCTAAGCAACTCATAAGAACAAGATAATTCAAATCAAACTTTTTCATGTAATTAGTCTAAGCCTTAAGCTAATACAAAACATGAATCTATTGACAATTATCTTTGAAATTGGATTAGCATGAACATTACCACATCAATAACTAGTTTATAAGTCCAAAAACATCTTAGGGTAATGTTCCTAGTCTAATTCCAGCCAAAAAAGTCGAATTTATGCTGCCTGGGGGTCCATCTCGTCGAGTGCATGACCCAACTCGACGAGTTGGATGGATTTGATCACTTTTTAGGCATGGACTCGCCGAGTCTCCTGATGGACTCGCCGAGTCTGATGATCAGATAGTAACAACTTCGATTTTTTTAAGCAGTTTTGCAAGTATAACAAGAAAAGAAGCCTAGGCTTTGATACCATTGTTGGGTTATGAGCGTTCTAACACTCCTAAGTGTACATGCAACCCTAAATACCTTGGATCTATGTTTTCTCTATTATACATGCAAATATGAACATCCAAGGTATTATCCTAATCTAGCATATAAAATAATGAATATAACAAGATAGAATACATACCTCTTTCATGTAGAAAGTCTTCATGAAGCTTGAGTGCCAAGTGCCCCAAGTGTGACACCTCAAATGGTTCACACAACACCAAATACACTTGGAATAACTTGAGAGAATTCTACACTTCATGAAAATCGGCTAGCCCTTTCTTGTCTCACTCTAGTGGCCAATTTTTTGTCCAGAATAAGATCTTTATATAGTGTTACAATTAGGGTAAACCCTAATTGTCATGACTTTCCATTTCCTTGGATCCATGGGTTCAAATACACCATGGAGCATCCATGGACCATCCTATGGGTTTTAGCCCATCTTGATTATCCATGGAGCATTAGCCCACTATAGAAGTATGGATGATTTACACAATCAACCCATATATTTAATTAGTCTTCTTTTGATCACTTAATTAATCCTAGATTAATTCTTGATCAATACTAATTAAATAATCTTATTATTCTTATTATTAATATACTAGAACTTATAATATATTAATAACCATAAGTGTCTTATATCTCTCATTATAGTCTATCCAAGTGCATGATGCCATGCAACCCAAATGGACCATGCCGGGTCGGGTCAAGTCTTACCAATTATAGTTATGGACTTAGACATTAATCCAACATTACCAATTTCCACCATAAGATGAAATATTTTATTATTAGGTTTTATTGGTTTTGAAACTCCTAGATCTTTTGAGATACATTGAACTTTTCAATGCCATGTTTGAATCTCGAATGTTCCCTCTCAAGTTTGTGACTGGGATGCCGAGGATCACAAATAAGGTGTGAATAACCATACAAATTGACTTGGTACCCTTAACAATATTACCTAATCGATGTGTCGGTTAACCACACACGCTCTACCGATCTACAATAAAGTCAAGTTACCCTTTGCCACTCTTACTAGTCCATGTTAGTGTGCCAGTTAACCACACACACTCCACTAATGACTTGGTAAGGTACAAAGTGTAATTTTATGGGCTAGCACCAAATTCACATTTTCCTAAAGTAACTATGATTGGGAATTTATAATGTATATTTACTTTATAATTCATTATACTTTTAATGAGAATTTAAAGTCATATCCTACCCGTTCGGCTAACAACCCTCCACCGATCAAGGAAGCGGTGGGTGAGAGTAGACACCCGTTAAGTCACCATTTTATAGGCAACAACCTTATACCCCCCTTATAGACCGGCTTCGTGAATGAGGCCTACTAATGGTAAGAACGACATATTCTTATACATATCTATATAATAAAATTATAATAATAGTATAAGTGTTGATTTTTTAACTTTTTAAAAATCTAAGGATTAATTTGGAATTAAAGTATTAGAGTGTAAGACTTTTCAAATTCCAAAACTTGAGGGCAAGAATTGAAACTATTCCAAGTCTCTTGAATTTGTAACTTATGAGTTTTAATGGTTCATAAAAATGAAGACTCTTCATTTTATGAAAACTCTTTAGTTCTTTAATCATAATTTAAAGAAGTGACTTTTGGTTATCCATAACTTGAGGACAAGTTATGAACACCATCATTACAATTAAGATCCTGAATTAAACAGACATGGAGGTTACACATAATTCCTATGATCTTCTAAAAACTCATAAGAACACAAATTCATGCCAAGCAATTTCATGAATCATATTAACATATACAATTCTTGAAAATTGATAAAAGTAATGTGAAAATGGGTTAACATATTCACTATCATTTTGAAAAACAGTTTTTACAAGTCCAAAATAGATTGGGATAATGAATTTAATCCATTTCCAGCAACAAAACACGAAAAGACTGCCCATCACGCACCTACTCGTCGAGTGCATGATCCTACTCAACGAGTAGGATGACTTTGTACATGGACTCGGTGAGTCCTCCCCGTGAACTCGGCGAGTCCAGTCGACAGTGAGCAGAATTTTCGATTTCCAAGCAGTTTTGCATCAAGTATACAGAAAACAATCCTAGGCTCTGTTACCACTGATGGGTTTTGAGCATTTTAACACTTCCTAAGTGTACATGCAATCCTAATAACCTTGAATCTATGTTTTCTCTATATACATCCAAATTTCTTTTTCAAAGTTATTTGCTAACTAGCATGGCATGGGGAATATATGAAACATAAAAACTAGTAGAAATACATACCTTGTTGTTGCTTGGATTCTTTCAAGACTTTGTGAGCCTAGCACCCCAAATGTTGTGCCTCAAATGCTTCACACAACACCACAAAACTTGGAATAACTTGAGAGAATACTTCTAGCACTCAAAATCGGTTATGCCCTCTCTAGTAACAATAGGTCACGATTTTGCTAGCCAAAGGGTTCCTTTTATAGTGGTGTCACAATTAGGGTTTCATTAAGAAGACCCGTAATTGTCATGACTCTTCATTTCTCATGACCCATGGGTTTGTAACTCCCATGGACTATCCATGGAGCTCCAAAATGGTTACTGTTGGATAAGGTGTCTAAGTCCATAACTTATTTGGTATATACTTGACCCGACCCGACATGGTCCATTTGGGTTGCATTTCACCTGAACAATTTATGGATAATTTTATGAGAGTTATACACATATGTTTATTAATATATTATAGGTTATAATATATTAATGTGAGGTTATGTCATTTAATTAGTCTTAGTCTTAAATTAATTATGAATTAATTTAGAGATTAAAAGGAAGACTAATTAGATTATGGGCTATTGGTTTTATATGGTGTGGGCTAACACTCATTTGTTAATGGGCTAGGCTTGGATGGAAGTCCATGGATGATCCATGGAGCTTTTAACCCATGGATCCTTGGAAAAGGAAAGGTCATGGGTTATTAGGGTTTCACCCTAACCATGTACACTATATAAGCATGCTTATGGTGCATGAAATGGCAACTAGTGAGCTAGTGTGTGTGTGTGCTTGTGTGTGGCTGAAAATACAAAGTGTGTATACTATCTCAAAGTTTTCCAAGAGTTTGTGGTGTTTTGTGATTCCATTTGAGGCATTCACACTATTGGTGCTTGGCCCTCAAACTCCTCAAGAACCAAACTCATCAAAAAGGTATGTAATCTCTTCTAACTTTTTATGTTGAAATGTTCCCCATGCCATGTTAGATAGGTTATAAACCTTGGAAAATTATTATTTTGCATGTATTTAAACAAACATAGATCCAAGGTTTACTAGGGTTGCATGTACACTTAGGAAGTGTTAGATTGCTCAAAACCCAACAGTGGTAACAGAGCCTAGGCTTGCTTGTTTGATACTTGATGCAAAATAGTTGAAAAAGTCGAAAAACTTGTTGTCTGCCTGATGAACTCGCCGAGTCCATGGGGGGACTCGCCGAGTTCATGTGTATCTTCAACCTACTCGCCGAGTAGGTTCATGCACTCGATGAGTAGGAGCCACAAAGTGCAGATTTTCGACTTTTGCTGCTGGAAATGGACTAGAAACATTACCTTAAACTGTTTTGGTGTTTTAAAACTTGTTTTAGTTGGTGTAATGGTTGTTCTAATCCATTTACAATAGCATATATCAAAATTCCATGATTTTTATGTGTTCATATAATTCTTGAAATTTTGATGATCATGTTCATGTTCTTATGAATTTAGAAGATGATAGGAATTATTTGCTGAATTGTTTAGAATTAATTCTTGATCATTTATGTGTTTTAATGGAGTCCATAATTTGTCCTCAAGTTATGGATATCCAAAGGTCACTTTCTTTAACACACACATTTAAACACATAAGTTACATGAAAATGAAGAGTCTTCATTTTTATGAACCTTTAGTTCATAAGTTATGAAATGAAAAGTTTTGGATAGTTACAAAACTTGCCCTCATGTTTTGGAATTTGTAAAGTTTCACACACTTTAATAAACTTTAATTCCAACCCTTAGAATTTTAATAGTTAAAATTCAACCCTTATACTATTTATAACATTAATGGTTAATTATCATATATATGTATAAGAATAAGTCCTTCTACCGTTAGTAGGCCTCATTCACGAAGCCGGTCTATAAGGTGGGTATAAGGTTGTTGCCTATAAAAAGGCGACTTAATGGGTGTCCACTCTCACCCACCGCTTGGTTGACTGGTGGAGGGTCGTTAGCCGAACAGGTAGGACAATGACTTTAAATCCTCATTAAAAGTATAATGATTATTATAAAGTAACTAAACCTTTTTAATTCCCAATCTTAGTTATTTTAGGAAAAATGTGAACATGGTGCTAGTCCATGGAATTCACACTTTGTACCTTACCAAGTCGTTGCTGGAGCATGTGTGGTTAACCGGCACACTAACTTGGACCAGTAAGGATCACGAAGGGTGACTTAATGTTTGTCATGGATCAATGGAGCGTGTGTGGTTTACCGGCACATTGATTAGGTGATAATATTAAGGGTACCAAGTGAATTAGCATGGTTATTCACACCTGGTTTTGTGATCCTCGGCATCCCAGTCACAAAACTTGAAGGGCACAATCGAGATTGAAACTTGCCATTGAAAAGTTCAATGAATCTCAAAATAATATAGTAATTTCAAATCCAATTAAAACCTAATAATACATTTTGTTTTCATGGTGGAAATTAGTGAATCGTCATTCACCTACATTTCAAATATATTATTACTTAGATTACGACATCCCTCTTCTAAGTATAATATATTGTGATTGGGTCCTAGCCTTAATATTACGTTTGGGTGTCTTATTAAGGATTCTATATATCTAATCTAAAATTGATCTCTTCCTTCAGATGTCTTCCAACACTAATGCTTCAGGCTCTAACCCAACTAGTTCTTTCTCTCTCATAAATCTTTGTGGGAGGGTCATCTTTGATGGTTCCAACTTCATGGATTGGATTAGGGACATCAGGATGGTTACTCGTTATGAGGACAAGGAATATGTCCTCGATAAGGAGTTAAAAGAACTTGATGAGTCTACTGCTACTCCTGAGGAGATCACTGAAGTCAGGACACATGAGAGAGATGCTACTAAGGTGGCATGTATCATGATGGCCACGATGACAGCCGAGCTCCAAAAGTGATATGAAGATTTCTACCCTTTTGAGATGCACCAAGACTTGATGGAAAGGTACCATCAGAGTGCTCGTCAGGAGCGGTATGAAATAATCTCCTCCATAATAACTACCTGCATGAAGGACGGTGATTCCGTCACGGCTCACATGCAAAAGATGCAAAGGTATGTGGACCGTTTGCTGAAGCTGAATGTGAACATCCCTGAGGAGTTGGCAATTGACATCATTTTGCACTCCTTACCTTCTTGTTATGACCATTTTCGTATGACATATCATATGAACAAGGAGGAAGTTACCCTTAGTAAGCTTCAAGGACTCTTGAAGACCGTTGAAACCGGTCTTAAGCGCAAGGCAGTTGTTACCTCTACTACTCCTACTCCAACATCTACCCCTGTTTTCGCTATCGGGCAAGGCAAAGGGAAAAAGAGGAAGCACCCTTCGAAGGGTACCAACGGAAAGTCTCTTGAAGGCTCCTCATCGAAGACCAAGAGCGGTTCTGTCACTCCTTCTGCCATTCCCAAGGATGCTGAATGCTACTATTTCCATGAAAAGGCACACTGGAAGCGAAACTGCCCTAAGTACTTGCAGGATCTAAAGGATGGGAAAGTGAAACCCACCCATGCAGGTATTTACACTATATTGTCTAATTACTCATTATATTCTAACTCTTGGGTGCTTGATACAGGATGTGGTATTCACATATGTTCTGATATGCAGGGCCTAAGAAGAAGTGAGGATGTGGAGCACGGGAAGATAAACTTGATCATGGGGAATAGGAAGGCTTCACCTGTTTCCATGATTGGAGTTTATACTTTGTTGCTTAATAATGGGTTAAAATTAGATTTGAATAAATGTGTGTACTCGTCTGAAATGGCGAGAAATATTATTTATTTTCATGCTTTGTACAAACAAGGTTTTACCTTTTCATTTGATAATGAATGTGGTGGTATTAATGATTTCTTTAAAAATGTGTTTTATTTTAAAGCGTTACCTTGTCATGGTGTGTATGAAACTGTGTCGATTGTAGACAACTTAGGAAATAATGTGTTGTATATTGATTCTTCTACTAGCCTAGATAAAGCATCATTGTGGCATTTTCGTCTTGGACATGTAAACAAGAAACGCATAGGCCAACTCCAAAAGAGTGGAGTTTTGGAATCATTCGACCTTAAATCGGATGATAGTTGTGAATCTTGTCTACTTGGAAAGATGACAAAATCACCCTTCACTGGAACTTGAGAAAGGGGTGAGGGTTTGCTGGACCTAATACATACTGATGTATGTGGGCCATTCAAAACCGCCACAAGGGATGCTAATCGGTATTATGTGACTTTTATTGATGATTTTAGTAGATATGGGTATGTCTACTTAATCAAACATAAGTCAGAAACCTTTGAGAAGTTTAAGGAATTCAAACAGGAAGTAGAAAATCAATTGGGCAGGAACATTAAGATACTTCGATCCGATCGAGGTGGTGAGTATCTTAGTACCGAGTTCCTTGACTATCTTAAGGAGTGTGGGATTGTCTCACAATTGACTCCTCCCAGGACACCACAGCTGAATGGTGTAGCTGAGAGGCGTAATCGAACCCTGTTGGACATGGTTCGCTCTATGATGAGTCGAGTTTTGCTACCAATCTCTTTTTGGGGGTATGTCTTAGAGACTGCCGCCCATATCGTTAATCTAGTCCCTACAAAGAAGGTTACCAAGATACCTCATGAGATGTGGACTGGGAAGGTTCCCAATTTGGACCACATCAAGATTTGGGGTTGCGAGGCTTTCGTGAGGCGTGAAACTCATGATAAGCTCGAACCCCGAAGTGAAAGGTGTATTTTCATCGGCTACCCACAGAAATCCTTCGGTTACCTCTTGTACAGACCCAGTGAGAATGTGGTCTTTGTAGCAAGAAGAGGGGTCTTTCGTGAGAGAGAATTTATAAGCCAAGGAGACAGTGGGAGGCAAATTGATCTTGAAGAAATTCAAGAAGCAATTGGTGAAGGAACCTCAGACACTAGCAATCAACCGGAGGGGGAAACTCCTATTGAGCAAGCTGACATGTCTGCACCTCCGAGGCGTTCCACACGGGTTAGGAACACACCTTCATTTTATTATGGCTTTCATATTACTATGGAAGGTGATACGTTTATCAGCGATAGTACAATGGTAAATTTGGATGAACCTAGCAGTGTTAAGGAAGCCATGGCAGGCCCGGAGTCTGCTAAATGGAAGGAGGCTATGGACAGCGAGATACAGTCCATGTATGACAATCAAGTTTGGAACGTGGTTGACAATCTACCAGGCCGTAAAACAGTCGGGTGCAAATGGATCTTCAAGAAGAAGACCAACATGGAAGGAAAAGTGCATACTTATAAGGCTCGACTGGTTGTGAAGGGTTTTACTCAGACTCAGGGTATTGATTATGATGAAACCTTCTCGCCGGTAGCAAAGATTAAGTCTATTAGGGTTATGCTAGCCATTGCTGCATTTCATGATTATGAAATATGGCAAATGGATGTCAAAACCGCTTTCCTTAATGGAAAGTTGGCTGAGGATGTGTACATGAATCAGCCATAGGGTTTTGTCAGTGCAGAGTACCCTAATAGAGTATGCAAGCTTGAGAAATCCATTTATGGATTAAAACAAGCATCTCGTAGCTGGAATCTTTGTTTTGATGAGAAGGTCAAAGATTTTGGCTTCTCGAGAAGTGAAGATGAGTCTTGCGTGTATGTCAGAGCTAGTGGGAGTATAGTTAGCTTCTTGGTACTGTATGTGGATGACATACTACTTATAGGAAATGACATCCCAAACTTGCAGGAGGTTAAGTCCTGACTTGGGAAGTGCTTTGCTATGAAGGACCTAGGGGAGGCTACCTATATCCTAGGGATAAGGATATTAAGAGAAAGGAGTAAAAGACTAATTGGACTTAGTCAGAGTACCTACTTGGATAAGGTGTTGAAAAGGTTCAACATGCAGAATTCCAAGAAAGGAGATTTACCGATGCAAAAAAATGCCAAACTGAGTAAGATTCAGAGTCCGAGTACGGAGGCAGAGATAGCTGAGATGTGCCAATTACAGTATGCTTCCGTTGTTGGCTCAATCATGTATGCTATGACTTGTACCCGCCCTAATGTGGCCTTTGCTTTGAGCATGGTCAGCAGGTATCAGGGGAACCCTGGCAAGGCTCATTGGACCGCGGTAAAGAACATTCTCAAGTATCTGCGGAGGACTAAGGATTGGATCCTTACCCTTGGTGGGAGTGATGACTTGAGAGTATTAGGGTATAGTGATGCTGGTTTTTCAGACTGATAGGGATAACTTCCGCTCTCAGTCGGGCTGGGTCTTTACCTTAAATGGAGGGGTAATTTCTTGGAAGAGTTCCAAGCAGGAGACGGTGGCTGATTCGACTTGTGAATCAGAGTATATAGCAGCGAGTGAAGCAGCGAAGGAGGCGATATGGCTAAAGAACTTCATCGGAGACCTTGGAGTTGTACCAGCTATTAAGGAACCTATGGAGATTTTCTGTGACAACAATAGTGTGGTTGCCTTAGCCAAGGAACCAAGAGATCATGGCAGATCCCGACACATTGATAGAAAATATCACTTCATAAGACACAAGATTGAAGAAGGACTCCTCGTGACAAGGAGGATATCGTCGGATGAGAATCCTGCAGATCCCCTTACGAAGGGACTGACGAGGGTTAAGCATTTTCAGCATGCGAGGCGCATCGGGCTGAGGGACGATATTAGTTTTACAGATTAGATAGTTTTCCTGAAACTTGTAAAATGTAATCAACGTTTGATGATGAATAAAATTTGTTATTTATTTATGAGTAAAGTGTTACTATCATTGTCAATTATTTACTATTGTTTCAGTTTTGCATGTTTTGACTTCCAGAATAATTAATTTATTCAAACCTCCACAATCGGTCATACGTCGGAAGTAGGTATGAATCAAGATTGTCATGAATTGGGTTTGTAGATGGCTAAAGGTGTTTAGACATGACAATGGTTGCTGCAACATTCATGAGTACTCATAAGTTATGAGTATTGGTATAAACCCACGCTCACTTGTATCACTTCATGGAATTTATCTCGAGTGATCGTGAGACGATAATATCATATAAGTCTTCAAACCTAGAGATATGAGTTGTTACCTATGATTTGGTTGTGCATTGATTGCACGTAAACGCATCAGTAACTTGATGTTATAAAACGTGCCTTTGTGTACAATTTAACAAGTAGTAGAACAAGCATATGAGTCGAAGTTTATTTGTTCCTTCTAGAAATAGAAACGATATCTGGGCCCCTCGATGATTTTGTGTTGACCCATGTACCGGGCCCGGTCAGAACTAAACTAATGTGCTCAGTAAAGTTCTTTGTCAAACAAATCGGAAATCGAGAAACAACTGCCAGACAATAAGCAAGACATAGTTCCATGTGTTTGTCCGGCTGATATCATGAGAACAGAGGATTAAATGATCACTTGTCTTAAAATGGCGCTTCATAGTTCAACAGAGCTTTCGAGAGCTACGATTGCTGGTTGGTTCCTGAAGTTATATAGGCAAATAGAGTTATTAGACTTATCCAAGTGGGAGTCTGTTGGATAAGGTGTCTAAGTCCATAACTTATTTGGTATATACTTGACCCGACCCGGCGTGGTCCATTTGGGTTGCATTTCACCCGAACACTTTATGGATAATTTTATGAGAGTTATACACATATGTTTATTAATATATTATAAGTTATAATATATTAATGTGAGGTTATGTTATTTAATTAGTCTTAGTCTTAAATTAATTATGAATTAATTTAGAGATTAAAAGGAAGACTAATTAGATTATGGGCTATTGGTTTTATATGGTGTGGGCTAACACTCATTTGTTAATGGGCTAGGCTTGGATGGAAGTCCATGGATGATCCCTGGAGCTTTTAACCCATGGATCCTTGGAAAAGGAAAGGTCATGGGTTATTAGGGTTTCACCCTAACCATGTACACTATATAAGCATGCTTATGGTGCATGAAATGGAAACTAGTGAACTAGTGTGTGTGTGCTTGTGTGTGGCCGAAAATACAAAGTGTGTATACTCTCTCAAAGTTTTACAAAAGTTTGTGGTGTTTTGTGATTCCATTTGAGGCATTCACACTATTGGTGCTTGGCCCTCAAACTCCGCAAGAACCAAACTCATCAAAAAGGTATGTAATCTCTTCTAACTTTTTATGTTGAAATGTTCCCCATGCCATGTTAGATAGGTTATAAACCTTGGAAAATTATTATTTTGCATGTATTTAGACAAACATTGATCCAAGGTTTATTAGGGTTGCATGCACACTTAGGATGTGTTAGATTGCTCAAAACCCAACAGTTACATCCATAACCCATAAACCATGGATCATTAATCCACCATAAAAAAATTGATGATTGTCATAATCAACCCTATCTATTTAATTAGTCTCACTTCGATCACCAAATTAATAATAGATTTATACTTGACCAATACTAATTAATTAACACTATTATTAATATATTAGAACTTATAATATATTAATAATCAAAAGTGCCATATTCTCTCATTTAGTCTATCCAAGTATTGCAATGCCATGCAACCCAAATGGACCATGTCGGGTCGGATCAAGTACATACCAAATAAAGTTATGGACTTAGACACTATATCCAACAACCAACACTTCAATCTCCATCAAAAGGTATGTTATGCTCACTATGCTAGTTATAGGCTTAATACCTTGGAATCATCTTTGCATGTATAATTAGTGAAAACATAGATCCAAGGTATTTAGGGTTGTATGTGCACCATAGGAGGTTGTATGATACCAAAACCCAACATAAACCTACATCTAGGGCCTAACTATCAGATAACCACAAAACATCTCAAGCTTGCTTTCACGTATGGCCTTTTGAGCTCAAAGGCCATAAATATGTCTTTATCACTTGTATAGGGGCTCTAAGGGCATAAAGTTTGCACCTTTATGTCCTTACAACCTCTCTAGGCACTAGATCTAGAAGAGTAACTCTTGGTTCGATCCTTACCCACAAGGTTTTGGAACAAGGAGGCTGCAAGTGAGGCTAAGGGGTGGGGATTAAGGTGTTTAAATAGGGTACAAAACCCTGAAATTAGGGTTTCACCCAGACTGAGCTACTCATTGAGATAGGGACATAACTCGCCGAGTAGATAACTAAAACCCCGCCCATATTCTGCTTTCTACTTGATGAGTTAGGGCTACCAACTCGTCGAGTCCCTATCTTAAATAAATAATTAATCAAATTAAATGTGTACCAGGGAACCGAGCATTACATCACCGATGAGAGAGGATGCATTCGGAGAAGGAAGTGTACGTTGAGGTGATCAAATTTGACCTTTTTAAAAAAAATCTTTTTTTACTGGAAATACATACCAATCTATCACATTTTTTACCTCACTTCACAACCTTCAAATTATCACTCCACCCATTGACTTTTTTTTTTTTGAAAAAATGGCTTCCTACTACAACCCAAAAGCTCAATGAAATACAAAACGAAACACTCAAAACACAAGCGTCTCTCCTTCTTCACCAACATTCATCCAAAATCAACGCAATTGGCCTATTTATTATCCACCAAATCTTCATGTTGGTGGTATTTACTACCCATTTCAATCCCAAAATCAACTTCAATACCAGAATCAACCTCAATTCCAAAACCAACCACAATTTGAAAGACAACTCCAATTTCAAAATCAACCACAAATGAACTTCTCATCCCAAATGATACATGAGTTCAATCCATTTGATGATCTTCTCAAGTCCCCAATAAAGCACAAAACAGAATTCCAAACTGAAGCGGAACCCGATGTCGTCATGGAAACAGAATCTGAGACGAAAGAGAATCAACCTCAACCAAAAAATGGCACCTCCAAAACAATGGAAATTCGCCGAATAAAATACGTTAGCGCATGCTTGGTTGGATGGTTCTAAGGATCATGTATGTAACATCCGGATTTCCAGGTATCATAATTGATGTGTTTATTTTCAGTTATGACGGGGGACTCGATGAGTTGGCGCCTAAACTCGTCGAGTAGGATCGCGACTGATGACTCGGATTAATGAGTGGACTCGACGAGTCCGCGTTGTGGACAAAAACCTTAAATCCTTGGGCCTGAGCCCTATTTAAAGTCACTTAGCCTTCATTACGTCTTCCATTCCAGAAGAGAAAACCCAAACGAGCTTGAGCTTGTAGAGTGAGAGAAAGAGCCATCTTTAGCTATTTGGTGTGATTTTGCAAGGGAGGAGAAGAGCTCCAGCAAGAAAGATCAAAGGAAATTGTTGTTTTGAGTTAGTCAAGCTTGGAGCTTCATCTTCAGGTACCAAATCGGACCCCTCTTTCTCTTTATTGTATAGATTTCATCCTTTGGGGGTTAGGACTTGAATCATCTCTTTTTGGGGTTTTGGATGCCTCAAACCCCTCTTGCAAGTTTGTATTTATGATCTGGACCCTTTTAGGTCCGGAGAGTCCCAAGCATCCAGCCTTATGCAATCTCATTGGAGTTTTGAACCTAGGTTGTCATTTTAAGAGTTATTTCTTCAAATAGAGCCATATGAGTGTTGCATGAGCATAAAGATTGGACGTTTACAAGACTTTTGAGAGTTTGAAGGTCAGATTTATAAATTAGAGAAACGGATCTGACCTTAGAAGGTCATTTGGGAGTTGCCATGGAGGAAACTCGCCGAGTCCATTCAGGTTGCCCCGCGATTCGTGATCAGTGGTAACCCGCCGAGTGAAAGGTTAACTCGACGAGTCAAGTAAGTCCTTAGAAGGATTCAGAGGATATGCCTAAACTCGCCAAGTCCCACGAGTGCACTCGGCGAGTCTGGTCAAAGTTGGACCGTTGACTGAGTTGACTTTTGTTGACTTTTAGGGTTTGGTTAACAAGTGTACTTTTGGGTCTTGGAGGGGTAAAATGGTCTTTTACCATTCTGAGGAATTGTAAGGGGGATTAATCTAGCCTTTGAGAGCAGTTGTTACTTACATAAAATTGTTTATGTGATTAGGCGGAGGCTAGATCAGTATTTCAAGTTTATGATTATCCGAGTTACCCGAGGTGAGTCTTCTCGCTACACATTACCTAGAGTGGTATCTATGTACAGACCGTAGTGTCTTATGTGTGTGTGCATGATTGTGATTTTTGTGCTTTGTGTTATATGTATGTTATATGTTATATAGACCAGACCAGAGGGTCCAACAACTCACAAGGCCTGAGGGTCCTCGATCAGAACAGATCAGAGGGTCCAACGATTCAGAACGGACAGGAGGGTCCAACGAGCTAGACCGGACCGGAGGGTCCAATGAGATACAGGACTGGAGGGTACTACTAGGACACATTGACCGGAGGGCTATACCGAGTTTTAGCCTCGAGTGGCTTATGTGTTGTATGTGGTATTTTGAGGAACTCACTAAGCATTTATGCTTACCGTGTTATGTGATATGTGTTTCAGGTACAAGCGAGGATCCCGGGAAGGGGACGGCATGATCTGTACACACTAGAAGACGAGTTGTTTGAGATTCTGTGATTGTTATTATTAAGACATTTGACGTTATGAGATTTTGAGAATTATTATATGAGTTATGGTTGTATCCAAAAAGGAAAAATTGTTTTAAATTTTCGCGTCATTAGAAGTTGGTATCAGAGCCTTGGTTTGAGGGATCCGGATGCACCTTCGAGTGTATCTGGACTCAAACTGAGTATTTGAGAAAAAATTTCATAAAAGAAACTTTTTTTTATAAAAGAGTAAAAGATTTTGAGAAAAGTTGAACGGAGCAGTGTGTATGATCAGCCAGCGCCCGAACGATGATTACCCAAAATACCGTTACATTATGTGTTAAGAGATATTATGTGATATGCTATGCATGCTAGAATAGGCTAGGTATTCATATCTAGGACTAGAGTGGCCTGATTTGTGATGCCTTAGCCTAGGAGATTACTGCTACTATGAGTTACTTTGAGAGTGAGTAGGTAGCACCGAGGAGCTTATGAGTGGTCTACTGGAGGGTATCATGTGTTCAGTAAGATACAATGTACTTGTTATCTGGGATCCTAGGATGAGGACTTGGGGTGAATACTAATGCGGTGTGAAAGGTAATATAAGGGCTCGTACTACTAGAAACACCGGATCAGTGAGCAACCCAAGTAAGATTCCTTAGGGTACTAAGGAACAACTAGGGTTGAGTATTGAGTGCGAGTATACTCGAGGGAGTCTTTGATTTCTTTTGTGTTGTGTTTCAGAGACATCATGGTTGGGTCATGCCACCCTCCGGGGAGCAGTAGTTTTAGCAATGATGAGATTCGTAGGATGATTCATGATGAGGTAGCTGTAGACATTTGGGCTAAGATACCGGAGATGTTTGGGTCTATCAAGACCACGCTGATTGAGACGTTTGATGAGTGGTACGCTGATCTTACCGAGGCTACTGTTGTTGTGGCCACCGCAACCGTTGCTGTACCGGGAGTTCAACAACACGAAGCCACCAAAGTTTGATGAGACGCAGTACCCGATAGCCGCTATGAGGTGGATCTCTAACATTGAGGGCTGCTTCTACACCTGTTCGTGTCCGGAGCATCCGAGAGTACGGTTCGCTTTGAACCAGCTTGTCTTGGGGGCGACGGACTGGTGGAAATTTGTGACGACTGATTTCATTTCTGCAAAAATTACAGCAGTGACCTGGGAGAGATTCACCATAATGTTCCGAGATGGGTATGTTCCCCCAGTGGAGAGGGAATGGTTGGTACAGGAGTTCTTATCCCTCAAGCAGGGGACGGAGTCCGTGACTGTGATTACACGAATGTTTAATGAGAGGGCGTTGTTTTGCCCTGAGCACGTGTCTACCAAGCAGGCACGTATGAGCCGAAATCCGAGCATTCTGAGGAGGGACATTCGTGAGTTCCTGGTGAAATCAACGTACGAGACATTTTCCGAGCTCCAGGAAAATGCCCGGAAGAGGGAGATTGAGCTAGAGACTTAGGCCAGGGAGGAGACCGAGTCTCAGAGGAGGGACAGGTGACCGGTGCAGTCACAGCCGGCAGCCAAGCGGGCAAAGCCCGCTGATTCGAGATCTGGGGGTCAGAAGGGCCGCACTTGTGGGAAGTGCGACAGGAGCCATGAGGGATTATGTAGAGAAGTGGTGTGCTACAAGTATGGCAAGGAGGAACATCTCGCGAGCGATTGCCCCAAGGGGTTTGCAGTTTCTTTTCACTGCAACCAGACTGGCCATCGGAAGGCCGAGTGCCCGCAACTAGTTCAGGGATCAATACAGGGATCTGCACCTACATCTAGAGTTACCGAGGTCCGGCCAGCGAAGGCTGAGGCACCGAAGGCTTGCGGGAGAGCCTTTTAGTTGACAGCGGAGGAGGTCCGCGCACCGCCCGATGTCGTTCCTAGTACTTTTCTTGTAAATTATGTACCTGCTTTGGTGTTATTTGACTCAGGTGTGAGTCGATATTTCATGTCATTAGCATTTAGTCAGCACATCAGTATCCAACGAGAGGTGTTGAGTCGACCTCTACGAGTTTTTATAGCTGACGAGCCAGCAGATTTTGCAAATGATATGATTCTAGGATGTGTACTCGAGATTTTCAGCATTGAGTTCCCGATGTATTTGGTACCGATTGCGATGGGGGATGTCTATGTCATCGTGGGTATGGACTGGTTGAGCCGATTCAGAACTGTTATCGACTGCAAGCATCATTTGGTGACCATACGAGATCCAAGTGGGGGAGTACTTATGGTGTATGGCGAGGGTACCCGATCTGGGTCAGCATTTTGCTCGGCTGCCAGAGCGAGGCAGAGTCTACAGTAGGGTTGCAGAGGGTTTGTAGCCTATTTGATGGATTCACGAGTTGCCGCTGAGAGGCCGAGTTCTGTCGATGAGGTCCCGATAGTGCATAAGTTCCCAGATGTTTTCCAAGAGGAGGTTCCGGGTGTGCCTCCGGAGAGGCAGGTAAAGTTTCATATTGATTTGGTTTCAGGAGCAACGCCTATTGCCAAGGCACCCTATCGCCTTGTGCCACCAGAGATGCAGGAGTTGTCCTCACCGTCGGGAGCATCGATCCTTTTGTCAAGAAAAAGGATGGTTCGCACCAAATGTGTATCGATTACCGGGAGTTGAACAAGTTGACTGTCAAGAACTGTTATCCACTATCGAGGATCGACGATTTGTTTGATCAGTTGCAGGATGCATCTTGTTTCTCCTAGATTTACGTGAGGTCTGGATATCATCAGATGAGGGTGCTGGATGAGGATATCTCAAAGACGGCGTTGAAGACTTGTAATGGGTATTACGAGTTCATGGTGATGCCTTTTGGGCTCACCACCAGCAGCATTCATGGATCTCATGAACCGAGTGTGAAGGCCGATGTTGGATTGTTCGATGATTGTGCTCATTGATGATATTTTAGTATATTCAAGATCCAGAGAGCAACATGAGGAGCATGTGAGAGAGATCCTTGGAGTGTTGAGATCGGAGAGGCTTTATGCCAAATTCTCCAAGTGTGATTTCTGGTTACGGGAGGTCCCGTACTTGGGACACATCGTTAATCAGAATGGGATACTGGTTGATCCGGCCAATATTGAGGCGATTATGAATTGGGAGGTGCCGAGATCCCCCAACGAGATCAGGAGTTTTCTGGGGTTAGCCGGCAATTATCGGAGACTTATCAGGGATTTCTCGAAGATTGTCGTTCCTCTCATCAGATTGACCTAGAAGGGCATTGCTTTTATTTGGGGTCCCGATCAGCAGACCTCATTTGAGACTCTTCTCCAGAGATTATGCAAAGCCCTGATGTTATCCCTTCCGGAGGGAATGGAGGATTTTGTGGTGTAGTGTGACGTGTCTATATCGGGGTTGCGAGCGGTGCTCATGCAGAGAGGGCATGTGACAGCATACGCATCGAGGCAGCTGAAGCCTCATGAGACGAGGTATCCCACCCACGATTTGGAGTTGGCGCCATTATTGGTATGGGGTTCGGTGTACCATATAAACGGACCATAAGAGTTTGAGGTATCTAATGGATCAGCCCAACCTGAACATGCGCCAGGGGAGATGGTTGGGTGTGGTAAAGGATTATGATTGTGAGATCCTGTACCACCTAGGCAAGGCTAACGTGGTAGCCGATGCTCTGAGCCGCAGGGCGGAGAGTGCCCCGATTCGAGATATATGCATGAGGATGATGGTGATGACTCCGATATTGGATACAATCCGGGAGGCCCAGGCAGAGGCGGTGAGACCGAAGATGTCACACCCCCAAACCTGAACGACGGAAACGTTCGGGGGCGGATGACTTCATGTGGTAACGTAACAAATGAATACATAGTAAAGAAAGCAATACAACCATCATATATATAATTGAAAGTTTACATTTGTCAAAAGTTGCATGTTCAAAACTTAATTACAATATGATGTTAAAAACACGAGATTAAACTGGCGCCGCAGCATCCCTTCATCAAAAGTGTAATGAATACCTGAAATTACTGATTTCCTGGGACATAGAAGTAATTTTGAAAGAGTAGATCAGCATTTAAGCTGGTGAATTTCATAAGTATTTAAGTGACAATGTTCAAATGAAATGAAATGTTTTATCTTTGTTTGTTTGTGGTTAGAAAATCCTATATTTTCTACTAGTATAAAAGTAGCCTTCACTCAAGACCAATGTTTGTCTCCAAAATGTATGTAAGTGTAAAATAACCGATGAGTTTGAAAACCTTGTAAATCAATGCATTTTTAATACCGCTTGTGAGTTTTATAACCATACTATTGACTCGGAATGCCTATACACAACGTTCTTCAGGCGTTGGAATGTTATGACGTTTGTCACCCCAAACGGTGGACTGCAACTAACAGTCAGGGCGCGGGTTTGTCAAGCCCGTATAGATCTATACACAAACACCATGCTCCCCCTCCAAGGGATTCTGGTATATAATACAGGACTTGAAATGTGTACTCGAACGTACATGAAGTTAGTGTCTCACAAAACCGTGGTATAAAAACAGATCTACTTGTTAAAATGTTACGTTTGTTCTTGTATACGAAAGTAAACTTCTTGAAATTCATGTTTCTAGTACATAAGAGATAGAAATTTGTTCGTAAAACTATACCTATTATAGTTTTCTAAAAGTGTGTCTTGTTTGTTTAGAAATACCTAGAAAAAGAATCACTTGTTTATGAAAGCATAGATTTTTGGTGTAGAGTCTAAGATAGACAACAATAATCTAAGAAAAGTTTAGTTTATACATGCATTATAACAAATTTATATTTCAAAAGATAGAATGCTATTTTAACATATGTTATATATATATATATATATATATATATATATATATATATATATATATATATATATATATATATAAGTTCCTTAAAGGTTTATAAATCGCATGTGATTTGAATATATAACAGCATATAAAATAGTTTCTTTATGTAACACACGATAATACTCGTGTGTTTTACTTGTAATCCCCCCCCCTTGAAAGCATATAAAAGCATTTAGAATATTTAAAAAGGTTGATTAAGGGGTATGAAACTCACTTGAAAGTTTGAAGATAGCGAGATAGAAAACCGGGCAGAGTTTCGTCTCAGGAAACGGATTTTCCTCGGGATCCTCGGGAATCTCGGGAGTAAAATCGACCCTCGGGACTTGAGCCAAAAAGACCAAAGCTTCAGGTTTGAACGGGCACGGAAAACGAGACAAGATCGTGAGAGAGAGGAGAGAAATGAGCCCTTTTCTCGGAAGCCCTCGCATCCTATTTATAGGAAGGCTGGTCTGCCTCGGTACGCGGGGCGTACACTCGTACGCAGCGCGTACGCGTACGTCATGCATGACCGAAGCCTCGACTGCCTCGGCTTCGGATGGGACAGGTTGCTGGGTACGCGGGTCGGATGGGACGGCGGGTCGGATGGGACAGCGGGTCGGACGGGTCGGCGCTTCGGACGGGTCGGACGGGTCGGATTCCTCGGATATGGCGACGTGGACGATCAGAGGCCAAGTCCTTCGAGTACACTGGGCGTACAGGGGTACGCAGCGCGTACCCGGATGAGGACGCTGACTCCTCTTCGGATAAGGTCCGAATTTTGAATTAAATAAATATATAATTTATTTAATAAAATTCAAAAATTCATATCTTCTTCATACGAACTCCGTTTTCGATGGTCTTTATATCCACGCGTAGGTGAGACTACGCTCTACATCTTTCGTTTAGACTCCGTCGGCAAATTCCGAAATTTTTTTTTATTATTTATTATAACTCATCGTGTTTAAGGAATTTCTTTGAAAATTCATAACTTTTTTATCTGATGTCGGTTTTTGCCAGACTTTTTACCGCTAGAATACCATTGTCGAGACCTTCGATTCTCGTTTAGGTCATTCCGGACAAAAGTCGCTCAATCTCCGATTCGAGTTTTTAGCTGTCTGTTGCTAAGCCGAACTTGGGAAAATCATAACTTCGCTATATGAAGTCGGATTTGGGCGTTCTTTTTACGTACGATCATGGTTCAAAGACATTTAAACATAGAAGGAAATAAAGAAGCATATCCAAGTGGGATTCTGTTGGATAAGGTGTCTAAGTCCATAACTTATTTGGTACATACTTGACCCGGCCCGGCATGGTCCATTTGGGTTGCACTTCACCCAAACGATTTATGGATAATTTTATGAGAATTGTATACTTACGATTTATTAATATATTATAAGTTATAATATATTAATATGAAGTCATGTTATTTAATTAGTTTTAGTCTTAAATTAATTATGAATTAATTTAGAGATTAAAAAGAAGACTGATTAAATTATGGGCTATTATATTTTATATAGTGTGGGCTAATACTCATTTGTTAATGGGCTAAGCTAATATGAAAGTCCATGGATGATCCATGGAGCTTTTAACCCATGGATCTTTGGAAAGGAAAAGACATGGGTTATTAGGGTTTCACCCTAACCATGCATACTATATAAAGAAGCATATGATGCAAGAAACATGGCTCTAAGTGTAGACACTAGTAGTGTGAGACTTAGTGGTGGCCGATTCCACAAGAAAGTATACTACTCTCTCAAAGTTTTGCAAGTGTTTGTGGTGATTTGTGATTCCATTTGAGGCATTCACACTATTGGTGCTTGGCTCTCAAACTCCAAACAATCAACCATCATCAAAAGGTATGTATTTCTACTAGTACTTTTATGATTCATAATCCTTATGCTATGTTAGTTAGGAAGAAACCATGGAAGTTATTATTTGCATGTATTTTAGAAGAAAACATAGATCCAAGGTTTATTAGGGTTGCATGCACACTTAGGAAGTGTTAGATTGTTCAAAACCAACAGATACAACAGGTCAAACAGAGGTTACTGACAGCCCAGAGCCACCAGAAGATTTATGTGGATAGGCGGCGATCCGAGCTTGAGTTCCAGGTTGGAGACTTTGTACTCCTAAAGGTATCTCCTTGGAAAGGAGTGATCTGATTTAGAAAGAAAGGCAAGCAGGGACCTCGATACATTGGTCCTTTCAGAGTGATTGCCATAGTGGGCAAGGTAGCATACTGTTTAGAGCTACCCGAGGAGTTGAGTCAGATTCATCATACCTTCCACGTATCCCAATAGAGGAAGTATATAGCCGATGTGACGGCGGTAGTGCCGCTAGAGTATATTCAGTTGGATGTAGGCCGGAACTACATTGAAAGGTCGATAACGATATTTGATCGGAAGATCAAGGTTCTAAAGAACAAGGAAGTGCCCCTGGTTCAGGGCCAGTGGAAGCATCGGTGTAACGACGTGAAAAATTAAAACAATTTTTTTTCAAACAACATAAAACTCATATAATATTCTCAAATCTCAAGTTCATCAAATGTCATTATAATAAAACATATCCCAATATCACAAAATACAATCCTCAGTCCATGTGTAAAAATCATGTCCGCGCCTTCCCGCGATCCTCGCTGGTACCAGAAACACATATCACATAACACTGTAAGCATAAATGCTTAGTAAGTTCCCCAAAATACCACATACAACACATATTAGCCAATCAAGGTTATAACTGTTGGAATAGTGTCTAAGGCTGCAACTATATTGGGCAAGTATTTGACCCGGTTGTGCATGGTCCTTTTGGGTCGCCTTCACCATAGCAACTTGACAGGATGATTTATTGTGAGAGAAGAAATATTATTAATATATTATGAGAATAATATAAGGAATAATAATATTATTATTTGATTAATATAAGTCATAAATTAATTAGGAATTCAGTTGGTGACTTAAAGAGATTAATTGAATAAAGGGGCATAAACTGTCAATTGTATGATAGTTGTACTTTGGGCTATAAAACCCTTATGGATAAAGGGGGACGGATTTAAGGACTATGGATAGGCCTTGAAATCGTCCAAAGGCTTATCAATTAGGGTATTGGATTGCTTAGGGCCTAAGTTATCCAATTAGGGTTTAAGGGTGAAACCCTAGGAGCCTTACTAGTATAAATAAACCCTAAGGGTCAAGGGAAATCGGCACCTATACTTTAGAAGAAACCCTAGGCGATTTTGATCCCTTATCCCCTCTCTCAAATCATCCTCTTGCTAGTTGGTGTTTGTAAGCCATTAGAGGAGTGACAATTGTGACTCTAAAGCTCCAAGGACAAGAAGATCAAGCAAGTGATTCAAGGTAAACTTCTAATTCTGATTTCTTATTGTTATTATACTCTATTAGCCATTAGAAGTTTTGGATTAAATGCATGTTCAATTAGAGAAACCTAGATCCAAGCATTAGGGTTTGCATGCGCACATAGGAATATTCATATTGCCAAAACCCATCAGTGGTATCAGAGCCTAGATTGGTTTCTATTGAATTGATGCATTGGTTGCTTGTTTGATGCCTTCAAAATTCGAATTTTATGTTTCTGTCTGATGGATTCGGCGAGTCCCATAGTGGACTCGGTGAGTAGGCTCGACTCGTCGAGTCCATTGGGGTACTCGGCAAGTCCAAGCGTCAGAAAGAGAAAATATCGGGATTTCTTGTTGTTTATCTTTGAGATACTTGCCTTTATCATATTAGATCAATATAAATCCGATTTTATGATATATATGAGTATATTCTTGATCTAATTGAAGATATTTATCAATTAATAAAATATTTATTTCCTTATGTGATAATTGATTAATTATTTTGATTAAATTGGTAAATTGTTTTGCAAGAATTTATTAAATAAATCAAATATGGATAATTATGTGATTAAATGTTAATTTAGATTATTTGTTATTTGATCCCCTATGTTTTTTAAAAGTTTAAAACTTGCCCTCAAGTTTTGAAATTTATGTTTGTGATTAAAAGTTTAATTTAGACAATTTAAATTTCAAACCCTAGAATTTTACAAGTTTAAAATTCAACCCTATACTAATATAATATTACAAGACTAATATATATATATATATATATATATATATATATATATATATATGTATAATTAAAATGCTAGTCTTACCGTTTGTAGGCCTCATTCACGAAGTCGGTCTATAAGGTGGGTATAAGGTGCTGCCTATAAAATGGAGCTTAATGGGTGTACACTCACACCCACCAATTGCTTGATCGGTGGAGGGTCGTTAGCCGAACGGGTAGGATAGGGCAACCTGATCTTCTCATTAAAAGTATAATATGAAATATAAAGTAACTACATGTTTTTCAAAAAATTCCCAATCTTAGTTACTTTAGGAAAAGTGAATTGATGCAGTCCCATGAAATTACACTTTGCACCCTTGCTAAGAAGTTAGTGGAGCGTATGTGGTTTACCGACACACTAATGGGTTCTAAGCAAAGGTGGCAAAGGTGATTAATTGTTTATCATAGTTCGATGGAGCGTGTGTGGTTTACCGGCACATCGAATAGGTGATTATTACAATGAATGCACCATGTGAATTTGCATGGTAATTCACACGCACTTTGTGATCCTCGGTATCCCAGTCACAAACGAGGGGGGCATATCGAGATTTAAACATGCCATTGAAAAGTTTCAATGAATCTCATCCAAACCTAGGAATTCTCAATACATTTAGAACTTAAAGTTTTGTTTTCATGGTGGAGAATTAGTGAATCGTCATTCACTTACCTTCAAATTGTTTGCATGTTAGATTATGGCATCCCTTTTCTAATATGTAAATATTGTTGTTGGATCCTAGCCCTAATTTTTCTTATTGGGTGATAATTAGGGATTCAAATTTTAATCTATCTTTGTCCTTTCTAATTGTAGATGTCAAACGCGAACAACGCTGCTAATAGCTTGTTCACATTGATGAGCCTTTTCAAAAAGGTGACTTTCGATGGGACGAACTTTAGAGAATGGATAAGATACATTCGCACAATTGCTCGCAATGAGGACAAGGAGTATGTCCTCGATGAGAAGCTCGAGAAAATCAACCCAGAAATCGCTACTCTGGCTGAAATGACTGCTTTTGAGACTCATGAACGTGATGCAACGAAGGTTCATTGCATCATGATAGCCACAATGAACGCCAAATTCCAAAAGTCCTACAAGGACATGTATCCGTACGAAAGGCACCAAGACTTGTTTGAGAGATACCACCCAAACGTGAGGCAGGAGTGTTACGAGATTTTCACTAACATGATCTCCGCCAAAATGGGTCATGGAGAATCTCTAACCGTGCACCTGCAAAAGATGCAAAGGTATGTCGATCATCTTCGCAAGTTGAATGTTGACTTTGAGGAAGACTTGGCGATCGACATGGTGCTTCACTCTTTGCCTCCGTGTTACAATCAATTTAGGATGACCTACCACATGAACAAAGAGGAGGTCACCCTAAGTAAGCTCCAAGGTCTCCTTAGGGTTGCTGAAAGTAACCTCAAGGACAAGTCTGTTGCACCCACTCCCAATCCACCCGCTGCTCTTGTTTTGGCCATTAGGCAATGAAGAGGCAAGAAGAGGAAGGCTCTGTCTAAGATCCACCACAAGGGAAAGTCCCGAGATGGTTCCTCTTCTAGTGGGATCAAAGTTGATCCTGCTAAGCCTAACCCTAACCCGAAGGAGGCAGAGTGCCACCACTGCTACGAAATAGGGCATTGGAAGAGAAGTTGCCCAGACTACCTGCAAGCCATAAGGGAAGGAAAGATCAAGCCGTCTTTCGTAGGTATATATACAATTAAATCTAACGATTCATATCATGCTATTTCTTGGGTCCTTGATAGCGGTTGTGGTTACCACATTTGTTCTGAATTGCAGGGACTAAGAAGAAGTGGGGATGTGGAGCATGGAAGAATAAATCTAATCATGGGGAACAGAAGATCGTCGCCTGTGACCAAGATTGGAGTGTATTCTTTAGTGCTTAGGAATGGTTTATGTTTAGATTTGAACAATTGTTGCTATTCGCCAGAAATGGCAAGAAACATCATTTCATTTCATGGTTTGTTTAGACAAGGATTTAGATTTGCTTTTAATAATGAGAATGGTTCTATTTGTGCTTATCTAAATGGTGTCTTATATTTTGAAGCAATACCATGTAATGGAATTTATGAAACTGTTATGATTGTAGATAACTTAGGAAATGATGTTTTATGCATGGATTCTTCTAATGGTATGGATAGGGCATCCCTGTGGCATTGTCGTCTTGGACATGTCAACAAGAAACGCATAGCACAACTCCAAAAGGATGGATTGTTGGAGTCATTCGACCTTAGGGAAGATGACACATGCGAGTCTTGTTTGCTTGGA
This sequence comes from Lactuca sativa, assembly GCF_002870075.4. Lineage (NCBI taxonomy): Eukaryota > Viridiplantae > Streptophyta > Magnoliopsida > Asterales > Asteraceae > Lactuca > Lactuca sativa. The sequence continues at coordinate 249,107,754 of NC_056623.2, forward strand.
AAGATGACTAAGTCACCCTTCACTAGTACGTGTGAAAGGGGTGAGGGTCTATAGGACCTCATACATACCGATGTATGTGGACCGTTTAGATCAACCACAAAGGATGGGAACTGCTTCTATGTGACTTTTACCAATGACTATAGTAGATATGGGTATATCTACTTAATCAAGCAAAAGTCAAAAACATTTGAAAATGTGACAACCCGATATTTCGAGTCAATGTAATGTAAAACCGATCAAATTTAGGTCAAAATGTAACCTTCCTAAAATCTTATTCGGATTAAATAAAGTAATAGCAATCATATCAAGGTTTGCGTACATAAAAAGAACGTCCAAATCTGACCTCAGATGAGGAAGTTATGAATTTTTGAAGAAATTCCTTAATCACGTCATTTTAATAAATAAATAATAAAAATAATTTCGGAATTTGCCAGCGGAATCTAAACGAAAGTTGTAGATCATGGTCTCACCTTCGCGTGGATATAAAGAACGTCAAAAACAGAGTTCGTATGAGAGAGATACGAATTTTTGAAGTTTATTTAAAATAAATATGAATTTAATTATAAATTCCCGGTAATATCCGAAGGGGAGTCATCGGATTGGACCGAAGTACGCCCTGCGTACCTTCGTACGCCCCGCGTACTGAGATCGAGGGTCTCGGATCGTCCACGTCGCACTATCCGAAGAGTTCTAAACCGTCCGACCCGTCCGAAGCTCCGACCCGTCCGACCCGTTGTCCCGTCCGACCCGCCGTCCCATCCGACCCGCGTACCCAGCAACCCGTCCCATCCGAACCGAGGCAGTCGACGCTTCGGTCATGCATGACGTACGCGTACGCGCTGCGTACGAGCGTACGCCCCACGTTCGGAGGCGGTTCAGCCTTCCTATAAATAGGATGCGAGGCTTTCCGAAAATGTTGCTCATTTCTCTCCTCTCTCTCACAACCTTGCCTCGTTTTCCGTGCCCATTATAACCCGAAGCTCTGGTCTTTTTGCTCAAGTCCCAAGGGTCGATTTTACTCCCGAGATTCCCGAGGATCCCGAGGAAAATCCGTTTTCCGAGACGAAACTCTGCCCGGTTTTCCATCTCGCTTTCTTCAATCAATCAAGTGAGTTTCATACCCCTTAATCAACCTGTTAAATATTCTAAATGCGTTTATATGCTTTCAAAGGGGGGGGGGGAATACAAGTTAAATACTTATAGTTATTGTTTCAATCACATATGATTGCTCTAATCACATGTGATTAATAACTAGGGAAACCAGTGATTTTACCACTATTCAAACTATCTATCAAACTGTTTTACTTCTAAATGTTTTCCAAACCCATTTACTTTTCGAATTTACACTGCAACTGTGATTTAAACAAATGTTCCTTATACTTAATCTGTTTTAATCAAATCTACGCCTTCAAATGGTTTTATAGATTGACATCAAGCCAATATTTCTTTAAAAATAATACTTATGTTTCAAATGCCTTATAAATACTTATTATGCTTTTTTTTTTATAAATTGCATGCCCGTATATGTGTAGTTATATAAGTAATGTTTAAAAGACTTAGGAAGGCTATCCACCTTGTTTCCTTTTCCTCGATTTGGATGTGGTCTGATAGGATTTTGGGTGACCATCCGAAGGTCGTTTCCATATTAATTATATATCAAATATACATATATAGACATAAAAGTACTTCCATAATCATACGTACTAAACACACTGTTAACAAGTTACCATCGGGGTAACACAGAATCATACTATTACAACTGCTAGATCAATGAGTCAGTTCATTCATGAGTCTATACTAGGAAGAGAATATATACAACTATGCTACGAGAACATATACAACTATACTAGAACAAGAAACATTTCATCACACATGCAAGAATACGATAACAAATGTGATCCACTGTATCGGAGCATGCCTTAAATGTCATGGCCCGAGTTGTAGCCAGAATTCTCTTGGAGGGAGAGCGTTGAGTTTGCGTATAGATCTATACTGGATTGGCTATCCTACACCTTGCTGCTAGCTACAGCCGGACCTGCAGGTCTGCGGGTGCCAAACGTCATTCCGTTATTACGACCGTCCTTTATGTCGTTGTTATCAGTCGATAGTATGGTGCAATTATCACATTACACCTTAATATAAATCCGGTTTAAGGTAGTAGTAATTAGTACAACAGTAGTTCTCATTATACAAAACTACAGTACTACAATGATTTACCCATTACATATTTTGGTGATAATCTCACTTAAGCATTAATGTACAAACTATATTTTATCAAATGATAGTTATACTTGGGTAATCACACACTTTTACAACAGACGAGTTTACAAAATAGTTAAGCCTTGGTAGAAGGTTACTTTTATAGAAAATATAGGATTTTCTGAGAGATTCAAACTTTTGCAAATACTTTTAAACATTTATTTACATTTTTACAAACTTATACATTGGGACAAGTTCAAACGTTTTTGAAAATGAACATTGACACTAAAATACTTATGAACTCACCAGCTTAATGCTGATAAACTCTTTCAAAATAACTTGTATTCTCAGGTCATCAGTAGACAGGTACCGATGCCAGCTTTTGAGATGATGGAGCGTACTCAAGACTCATCATTTTGTTATTTTGATTTACGTTATATTTTTGGTGTCTAAAATTGTACAGAACACGCATGTATTAAAATTTATATAATGAAATGGATGATGTTGTTTGCCTAATTACATTTACTGTGTTGTGATTACCTACATGACGTCCTCCGCCCCAGAACGTTTCCGCCGTTCTTGGTTTTGGGGTGTGACAGAAAAGTTCAAAGAATTCAAGAATGAAGTGGAGAATCAATTGGGCAAGAAAATCAAGATGGTTCGATCCGATCGAGGAGGAGAGTACCTAAGTCTTGAATTCCACGACTATCTTAAGGAGTGTGGAATAGTTTCACAATTGAAGCCACCTAGGACACCACAATTGAAGGGTGTGGCAGAAAGGCGTAATCGAACCTGGTTAGACATGGTCCGCTCTATGATGAGTCGTGCTTCACTACCTATCTCATTCTGGGGGTATGCCTTAGAGACTGCCGCCCATATCCTTAACCGAGTCCCTACTAAAAGGTTGCCAAAACACCTCACGAGATGTGGACATGGAAAGCTCCCTCGTTAGCACATATCAAGGTTTGGGGTTGCGAGGCTTTCGTAAGACGAGATACTCACGAAAAGCTCGAACCTCGTAGTGAGCGATGTATTTTCATCGGCTACCTGCATAAATCCTTTGGATATCTCTTCTATAGAGCGAAGGACAATGTTGTCTTCGTTGCGAGGAGAGGAGTTTTCCGAGAGCAAGAACTCATAAGCCAAGGAGACAGTGGGAGGCAAATAGAGCTTGCAAAGATTCAAGAGTCGATAGATGAAGCAACCTCTACCGCTGGCACTCAACCCAAGGTGAAAACTTCGGTTGAACCGATTGATGTGTCATTACCTCTTAGACGTTCCGAAAGATTTAGAGTTCAACCCTATTTATATGGTTTTCATATTACTACCGAAGGGTACACGCATATTAGTGATAGTACACTAATAAATTTAGATGAACCTAATAGCTATAAGGAAGCCATGGCAGGCCCGGAGTCTACGAAATGGAAAGAGGCAATGGACAGCGAGATCCAGTCCATGTATGACAACCATGTTTGGAATTTGGTTGATAATGTGCCCGGACGTAAGACCGTTGGGTGCAAATGGATCTTCAAGACGAAGACCGACGTTGATGGAAACATACATACGTATAAGGCGCGATTAGTTGCGAAGGGCTTTACTCAAACTCCCGGAGTTGACTATGATGAGACCTTTTCACCAGTTGCAAAGATAAAGTCTATTAGAGTGATGCTAGCTATTGCCGCATTTCATGATTATGAGATTTGGCAAATGGATGTCAAGACCGCTTTCCTTAATGGGAAGTTGGCTGAGGATGTTAACATGGATCAGCCAGAGGGTTTTGTCGATCGGAAGCATCCAAATAGAGTGTGTAAGCTTGAGAAGTCCATCTATGGACTTAAGCTAGCGTCTCGCAAATGGAATATTTGCTTTGATGAGAAAGTCAAAGAGTTTGGATTTGTACGAAGCGAAGATGAATCATGTGTATATGTCAAAGCCAGTGGGAGTATAGTAAGCTTCCTCATTCTGTATGTCGATGACATACTACTCATAGGAAAACAACGTCCCGACTCTGCAGGAGGTTAAATCCTGGCTCGGGAAGTGCTTCGCTATGTGTCACAACTAGAAATTTTGTGCCTTGTAACTACAACACATAAGTAAAATTTCGAATCAAAAACTTAAGAGCATGTATGATGCTTACTTTATGACATCAAAATTTGCAATCAAATACACCATACAAGCATTACAAATGGTCAATAAGCAATTGGAAACCCTAAAAGTTCTTGCTTAGGTCCATTTTGGACTAGGACTTCCTTATTGGGCCCAATGGACCAATAAGCTTCCAATTTGACCATCTTAGGTTTAGAACTCTTAAATGGGCTCTAATTGGACCCATTTCCATTTAATTCAATATTTTGGGCCATATTGGCACTAGAATGAAATAAAATACCCTAATGGACCTTATTGGGTCACAACAAATTTATATAGCCCTAATGGATCATAAAAATCATTCCTTGATTTATTTGGGCCGAAAATTACATAATTAAGTCATAATATGGGCTTAAACACAAGAAGCCCAATATTCTTCCTTTCCTTTCTCCTCTTCTCGGCCCAACAACCCAACATGGAAGAGGGTTGACTTTCATTTGCCACCTCTTTATTACCTCTTGGATCTCCATGAACTAACTCATGTTCCCATGCACACATCACTTCACTCACTTCTCTTCCCCCTCTCTCTTTTTCCTTTGGCCGAGAGTCTCCCAAACACACACACTTCACAACAAAACTCTCTCTAAATCACTCAAGACTCATCCCTTCTTCTTCATCCAAAAATCTCGAAATTTTGCTTGTGTTTCAAGAGGATTTCACAAGATAATCATCATCCTTTGGTAAGTTTTCACATGTCTAAGTTACAAAACTCCTCTCTCAAGTTTTTGGTGATCATACTCCTAGAAAACTCCTTAAGTTCGAGATCTTCCAAGGAGGCTTGCTAGGATCAAGTTTTCTTCATTTCTTCCTTCTAAACCGAAAACAACAAGCAAAGGTGAGCTTCATACCCCCTATTTTTCGATTTGTATAAGTTTTGTGGGGTTGTGGGGGGGGGGGGGGGAATACAAGCAAATGTGTAGATCTATGAGTACATGTATGCTTTGTGTGATTTCTATGCTTGTATATATGTTCGTATGTGATTGTGGTGTTGGATCTAGTCAAAAAGACCTTAAAACCGAGATCTATATTAAGTTGTATGAAATAAGTATAAATTATGTTATTTCACACAAACCATTTCTAGAAAAATAACCAAGTTGGTTAATATGAAAATCTTTGGGCTTAAAACCCATTTTTGGACTCAAAATGCTAAAAATATGAAACTAAAGGGCCCAAAATGTCAAAATACAAATTTTGAGGGATGAGATGAGTCAAAACAGTTTCAAGATTGTATTTTCTGGAAATTTACTCTTTTGAAGGATTAAACTGTGAATTTTTAAGCATAATGGGACAAAAATGAACTTTTCGGCCCAATAAAGCCCAAACTGCGAGATTTTCAAATTAGAGGGGCTGAAACTGTACTTTTTTGTAAAACAGGGGACTACTAGTGCTCAAAGTCCATTTCAGGGGTTAAAAATACTTTTCATATTTAAAAGGGACCAAAGATGCAAAACTTTTCTATTTTGGGCCAAAAATGTAAAAATTGTGAAAATAGAGGTTTCAGCCGAGAAAAATTCATTATGAGGGACTAAAACTGTTTTTCAAATAAATTTGAGCTGAAAAATACCTTTTCAACAAGTTTTGATACTAAAGTGTCAAGAAAAATGGTTTAAGGACTAAAATGGAAATTCTTTTATAAAAAGGGCTAAAATTGTAAATTTATTAAAAAGAAAGGGGCCGCAAAAGTAAAATTCCAATGTTTTAAACAATAAATCCGTCATGATGAAGTACTAGTACCACGACTACTGACGAAACATAATAAACCTTCAACACCAAAAATCGTTACCAAACGAATTGATTCGGTCTCGAATCAATAATGAATCAAAAATCTATACACGACGATACTACAATACACACACTGAAATTACGGGAAGTCAATACACATGTGGGAATTCACCAGATGTCGATACACCATCTTTGGGCCCAAAAGTTTCAAATCGTGCTTGTTGGGCCTAGCTAGCCCAATGACATGATCTTTAGGACCGAAGGAAATTCGCTTACATGTTGTTGGGTCTTATATGACCTAATTCCATGTAAAAGGACTTTCACTGGCTTTTGTGCTGTTGGGCCTCGAGGGTCCTGTGGTACTACTAGCAAAGTCGAGAATTCACCAATGCGAGTCCGGCCAAGGGCCTTTCGCATTCACGATAGCCTTGAACGACTTATGGAAATAGCGGAGGCTTCACACCCTCTTTTCTCCTCGGTTGTGGGGCTATGGGAAGTCAAGGTGGTTGGATTAAGTGAATAGTACAGACAACGCCTAAGGGATCGTTTGTATAATTGTAAACTATTCGTTTTCATTAATGCGTGTTTATAACAATTCACAATCCATAATTAATCCAATGTCACCTGGAATTATCGAATACACATGTCACAACGGTATAATAAAATACAAAACGTGTAATTCAAAATATTAGGAAAACATCGGGTTTTCCTAGGGTTTTCAATTCATACACCTACAAGATGCATACCAAGTCTAACAATTTTTTTTTACAATTATAGAAACAAACAAGCATACTTACGGATCTTCACACTTTTTACATGATACTCTTTTTAGAAAATATTGGATTTTCTGGTGGTTTTCAAAACAATACAAAACATTATGTTTCAAACATTACTTATGAACTCACCAACATTTCATATGTTGACGTTTTTCAAAATACTTGTATTCTCAGGTAACAGGTAAATCGAGGGGAAAATGTACTTAGTGATGTCTTGTTGTTTGTTTAACTAGTATCGAACAATCTACTTTTTGGGAATGTAATGTTATGAAACAATGTACTAAATGTAAACACTACCAGTTGTACTATTTCAATGCATGGTGATGAATGATGTTATGTTTCATGTATATTCACTGTGATGGTATTCAATTGAGTCACAACAGCCCTCGGACGTTTCCGCCGTCTGGTTCGGGGGTGTGACAGGTTGGTATCAGAGCTTTGTTTATAGTGAACTAGCATATCTAGCCACACATTGATATGCAACTATAAACCAAAAGAGGGACAAACACAACTCTGAACAAAACAAGTGAAACACAACAATAAAACACCCTTGCTTGCGTTAGGAATAAGTGTTGGATATAGTGTCTAAGTCCATAACTATATTTGGTATGTACTTGACCCGACCCGACATGGTCCATTTGGGTTGCACTTCCCCCGAACAATTTATGGATAATATTTGAGAATAGTACAAGTTATGATTTATTAATATATTATAAGTTCTAATATATTAATATAAGATCATATTATTTAATTAGTAGTGATCTATAATTAATCTAGGATTAATTTAGAGATCAAAGATATTACTAATTAAATATGGGCTTCTATATTTATATATTGTGGGCTAGTGCTTATTTGAAATGGGCTAGGCTTGCATGGAAAAGTCCATGGATACTTCATGGAGCTTTAACCCATGGATCTCATGGAAATGAAGAGACATGGGTATTAGGGTTTACATGGATGTAACCCTAATCCATCACACTATATAAAGGAGGCTTTGGTTCTTGAATTCACACTAGTTGACACTTGTTGAGGTGAGGGCCGATTTCAAGATAGTAGTGACTATTCTCTCAAAGTTCCAAGTTTGTGGTGATTTGTGATTTCCATTTGAGGCATCCACACTATTGGTGCTAGCCTCTAAAACTCCAAGAAATCAACTACAACTACAAGGTAAGTATTTCTACTGGCTTTATTTGATTCATGTTCCCCATGCCATGCTAGTTAGGATATGAACCTTGGAAAAATAATTATTTGCATGTATCTTAGACAAACATAGATCCAAGGTTTATTAGGGTTGCATGTACACTTAGGAAGTGTTAGAATGCTCAAAACCCATCAGTGGTATCAGAGCCTAGGCTTGTTTGTTTGATACTTCTTGCAATATTATGGAAAAAGTCGAAAAACTTGCTGTCTGACTGTTGGACTCGGCGAGTCCATGGGGGGACTCGTCGAGTTCACTTGTATCTTCAACCTACTCGGCGAGTAGGTTCATGCACTCGGCGAGTAGGAGCCACAGAGTGCAGATTTTCGACTTTAGTTGCTGGAAATGGATTAGAAACAATACCCTAAACTGTTTTGGTACTCGAAAACTTGTTTTAGTTGGTGTAATGTCTTGCTAATTCATTTACAACAACTAGTTAACAAAATTACAAAGTTTTAAATGTGATTTTGATTCTTGAAAGTGTTCATATTCATGTTCTTGTTCTTATAATGTTTAGATGATCATAGGAATTATTTGTAACCTATGTGGTAGTTTAATTCTTGATCATAATGTGTTTTAATGGTATCCATAACTTGTCCTCAAGTTATGGAAAACCAAAAGTCACTTGAGTTAAAAACCATTAAAAGAACACAAGAGTTAGAAAAATGAAGAGTCTTCATTTTATTACTCTAATAAACTCATAAGTTACAAGAAAGGAAAAGTTTTGAAAGATTAAACTTGCCCTCAAGTTTTGGAACAAGTAAAGTCAAGTTAAACTTTAGTTCCAACCGTTAGAATTTTAAAAAGTTAAAATTCAACCGTTATACTTATATTATTATAATTTAATTATATATATATATATATATATATATATATATATATATATATATATATATATATATATATATATATATATGTATAAGAACAAAGTCGTCTTACCGCTAGTACGCCTCATTCACGAAGTCGGTCTATAAGGTGGGTATAAGGTTGTTGCCTATAAAATGGCAACTTAATGGGAGTCCACTCTCACCCACCGCTTGCTTGACCGGTGGAGGGTCGTTAGCCGAACGGGTAAGACAAGGACTTACAAATTCTCATTAAAAGTATGATGGATATTATAAAGTAACTAAATGTTTTATTAAATTCCCAATCTTAGTTACTTTAGGAAAAATGTGAATAAGGTGCTAATCCATGAAATTACACTTTACACTTTGTTTAAGTCGTTGGTGGAGCGTGTGTGGTTAACCGGCACACTAACTTGGACTTAACAAGGTAGGTAAAGGGTGACTTAAGGTTTATTATAGTATTGATGGAGCGTGTGTGGTTAACCGACACATCGATTGAGTGATAAACATTAAGGGTACCAAGTGATTTGCATGGTTACTTCACACCTCGTTTTGTGATCCTCGGTATCCCAGTCACAAAACTTGGAGGGCACACTCGAGATTGAAACATGCCTTTGAAAATTTCATTGAATCTCAAAGAATCTAGGAATTTCTAAGAACCAATCAAAAAACCTAATATCTAATATTTCGGTTTTTGTGGTGGAAATTGGTGAATCGTCATTCACCTACCTTTCAAATATGTTATAGCTTTGATTACGGCATACCTCTTCCAAGTTATAATATATTGTGATTGGATCCTAGCCTTAATATTACATTTGGGTGTTTTATTATGGACTTTCCTAATATCTAAACTAATCTTGTCCATTTCTTTCAGATGTCTTCAAACAATATTGCTTCTGGCTCTAACCCTAATAGCTCCTTTACCCTTATGAACTTGTGTGGGAAAGTCACCTTTGATGGATCCAACTTCAATGAGTGGATCAGAAACATCAGGATGATTACCCGCTACAAGGACAAAGAATATGTCCTTGACAAGGAGCTTAAGGAGATTGATGAGACCACTGCAACTCCTCAGGAGATCGCTGACTTTCGGGCACATGAAAGGGATGCTACGAAAGTGGCTTGCATCATGATGGCCACGATGACAGCGGAACTCCAAAAGTCTTATGAGGATTTCTACCCTTATGAAATGCACCAAGATTTGATGGAAAGGTACCATCAAAGTGCACGACAAGAGAGGTATGAAATCATCTGCTCCATGATAACAACCATGATGAAGGACGGGGAATCCGTCATGAGCCACATGCAGAAAATGCAAAGGTATGTGGATTGTTTGCTGAAGCTTAATGTGAACTTCCCTGAGGATCTTGCAATAGATATCATTTTGCACTCCTTACCATCGTGCTATGATCAATTCCGAATGACATATCACATGAATAAGGAAGAGGTCACACTCAGCAAACTTCAGGGACTTCTCAAGACCGCAGAAACAGGTCTTAAGGGGAAGTCGGTTGTTAACACTCCTACTCCAAACTCTACTCCGGTTTTGGCAATCGGGAAAAGTCGAGGGAAGAAAAGAAAGAGATCTTCGAAGGGTACCAAGGGTTGGACCCTTGATGGCTCTTCTTCAAGTGGAACCAAGAAAGGTTTAATCACTCCTTCTTCTGACCCAAAAGAGGCTGAATGCTTCTATTGCCATGAAAAAGCTCATTGGAAGCGGAACTGCCCAAAGTACCAGCAGGATGTAAAGGATGGGAAAGTTAAACCCAACCATGCAGGTATTTACACTGTCTTATCTAATAACTCACCCCATTCTAAATCTTGGGTTCTTGATACCGGTTGTGGTATTCATATTTGTTGTGACTTGCAGGGACTAAGAAGAAGTGAGAATGTGGAGCAAGGAAGAATAAACTTGATCTTGGGGAATAGGAAAGCTTCACCTATCACCAAGATTGGAGTTTATACTTTATCGCTAAGTAGTGGGTTTAATTTAGATTTGAATAAATGTTGTTATTCACCAGGAATGGCAAGAAATATTATTTCCTTTCATGCTTTGTACAAACAAGGGTTTACCTTTTCGTTTAATAATGAAGTTGGTTCTATTGATGGTTTCTTGAATAATGTTCTTTATTTTAAAGCATTACCTTGTGATGGTGTGTATGAAGCTGTATCTGTTGTAGATAAATTAGGAAATAATGTTTTGTGTATTGATTCTATTATTAATAATAACTTAGATAAAGCATCATTATGGCATTGTCGCCTTGGACATATAAGCAAGAAACGCATAGGCCAACTCCAAAAGGATGGAGTCTTGGAGTCATTTGACCTAAAGTCAGATGATAGTTGCGAATCATGCTTACTTGGAAAAATGACAAAGTCACCCTTCAAAGGCTCGTGTGAGAGGGGTGAAGGTTTGTTGGATCTTGTACACACGGATGTGTGTGGACCATTCAAACATGCCACAAGGGATGCTAATCGTTATTATTTGACTTTTACTGATGATTATAGTAGATATGGATATGTCTACCTAATCAAGCATAAGTCAGAGACTTTCGAGAAGTTTAAGGAATTTAAACAGGAAGTCGAGAATCAATTGGGCAGGAACATTAAGATGCTTCGATCCGATCGTGGTGGTGAGTATCTTAGTTCAGAGTTCCTTGACTATCTTAGGGAATGTGGGATTGTCTCACAATTGACACCTCCCAGGACACCATAGTTGAATGGTGTAGCTGAGAGACGTAATTGAACCTTGTTAGATATGGTTCGTTCCATGATGAGTCGAGCTACGCTACCAATCTCATTCTGGGGGTATGCCTTAGAGACTGCCGCCCATATTCTTAATCTGGTCCCTACAAAGAAAGTTGCCAAAACTCCTCACGAGATGTGGACTGGTAAAGTACCTAAACTAGACCACATCAAGATTTGGGGTTGCGAGGCTTTCGTGAGACGCGAGACTCATGATAAGCTCGAACCCCGAAGCGAGAGGTGTATTTTCATCGGTTACCCATAGCAATCCTTTGGTTACCTCTTCTACAGACCTAGTGATAATGTGGTCTTTGTAGCAAGAAGAGGAGTTTTTCGAGAAAGAGAGTTTATAAGCCAAGGAAAAAGTGGGAGGCAAATTGATCTTGAAGAAATTCAAGATTCAAGTGGTGAAGGAACTTCAAACCCTAGCCCTCAACTTGAGGAGGAAACTCCTGTTGAGCCAGTTGATGTGCCTGTACCTCTGAGGCGTTCCACGAGAGTTAGGAATGCACCTGAGCATTATTATGGTTTCCATATTACTGCGGAAGGTGAGACACTTATTAGTGATGAGACACTAGTAGGTCTAGATGAACCTAACAGCTACACGGAAGACATGGCAGGCCCTGAGGCTGCTAAATGGAAAGAGGCTATGGATAGCGAGATACAATCCATGTATGACAATCAAGTTTGGAACTTGGTTGAGAATGTACCTGGTGGTAAGACTATAGGGTGCAAATGGATCTTCAAGAAGAAGACCGACATGGATGGTAATGTACACACTTATAAGACACGACTGGTTGCAAAAGGTTATTCTCAAACTCCGAGAGTTGATTATGATGAAACCTTTTCACTAGTGGCCAAGATAAAGTCTATTAGGGTTCTGTTAGCCATTGCTGCATTTCATGATTATGAAATATGGCAAATGGATGTCAATACCGCTTTCCTTAATGGAAAGTTGGCTGAGGATGTTTACATGGTTCAGCCACAGGGTTTTGTCAGTACAGAGTACCCCGATAGAGTGTGTAAACTCGAGAAATCCATTTATGGATTAAAACAGGCACCTCGCAGGTGGAATCTTTGCTTTGATGAGAAAGTCAAGGAATTTGGCTTTTCAAGGAGTGAAGATGAATCTTGCGTCTATATCAAGGCTTGTGGAAGCATAGTCAGTTTTTGGTACTGTATGTGGATGACAAACTACTCATAGGAAATGACATCCCAACCCTGCAGGAAGTAAAGTCCTGGCTTGGCAAGTGTTTCGCTATGAAGGACCTTGGTGAAGCTGCCTATATCCTAGGGATAAAGATTTTGAGAAACAGGAGTAAAAGACTAATTGGACTTAGTCAAAGTACCTACTTGGACAAAGTGTTGAAAAGATTCAACATGCATAACTCCAAGAAAGGTGACTTACCCATTCAGAGTAACGTCAGATTGAGTAAGACACAAAGCCCTAGTATTGAGGCTGAGATAGCAGAAATGAGTCGACTTCCTTATGCTTCAGCTGTAGGATCGATCATGTATGCTATGACGTGTACTCGACCTAATGTAGCCTTTGCTTTGAGCATGGTTAGCAGGTATCAGGGGAACCCTGGCAAGGAACACTGGACTGCGGTAAAGAATATCCTCAAGTACCTGCGAAGGATTAAGGACTGGGTCCTTACCTTCGGTGGGAGTGAGGACTTGAGAGCTGTAGGGTATAGTGATGCTAGCTTCCAGACTGAGAGGGATAATTTCCGCTCTCAGTCGGGCTGGGTCTTTACCTTAAACGGAGGAGCAATCACTTGGAAGAGTTCCAAGCAGGAGACAGTGGCTGATTCTACTTGTGAATCAGAGTATATACCGGCAAGCTAGGCAGCAAAGGAGGCTATATGGCTAAAGAACTTCATCGGAGACCTTGGAGTTCTACCAGCTATAAAAGAGCCAATGGAGATTTTCTGTGACAGCAATAGTGTGGTTGCCTTAGCCAAGGAACCAAGAGATCATGGGAGATCCAAACACATTGACAGAAAATATCACTTCATCAGACATCGAATAGAAGAAGGGATCCTCGTGGCGAAGAGAGTATAATCAGATGAGAACCCAGCAGATCCCCTCACGAAGGGACTGAGTAGGGTTAAGCATCTCCAGCATGCTCGAAGCATAGGGCTGAAGGATGATATAAGTTTTAGTAGTTAGATAAATTATGAAATTTGTGTAGTGTAATTGACATTTGATGATGAATAAAAGGTGTTTTGTTTATGAGTAAAGTGTTGCTATCTCTTGTCAGTCGTTTACTATATTTCTTTTGCATGTTTTGACTTCCAGAATAATTATGTTTGGAATATCATATTATTCAAACCTCCACAGTCGGTCATATGTCGGAAGTAGGTATGAATCAAGACTGTCATGATTGATTGCAGAGGTCTAAGGTGTTGGACATGGCTACAACAACCATGAGTGCTCATAAGTTCTGAGCATTGGACTCAACCCACGCTCACTGGAATCACTTCATGGAATTTTATCTCAAGTGATCGTGAGACGGTAATATCATATAAGTCTTCAAACCTAGAGATATGATTTGTTACTTACGAGTTGGTTATGCATTGATTGTACGAGAACGCATTGGTAACTCGATGTTATAAAACGTGCTTTTGTGTGTAATTCAATGAGTGGTAGAACAAACATATGAGCCGAAGTTTATCTATTCCTTCTTGGATTAGAAGCTGATATCTGGGCCCCTCGATGATTTTGTTTTGACCTATGTATCGGGCCCGGTCATAACTAAATTGATGTGTTCAGTTGAGTTCTATGTCAAACAAATCGGAAATCGGGAAACAAATGTTGGACAATAAGCAAGACAATGTTCCATGTATTTGTCCAGCTGATATCTATAACAGAGGATTATATGATCACTTATCTAAATGGCGCGCTCTAGTTCAACAGAGTTTAAAGAGCTACAATTGTTGATGGGTTCCTAAAGTTATACTTGCAACTATAGTTACTAGACTTATCCAAGTGGGAGACTGTTGGATATAGTGTCTAAGTCCATAACTATATTTGGTATGTACTTGACCCGACCCGACATGGTCCATTTGGGTTGCACTTCACCCGAACAATTTATGGATAATATTTGAGAATAGTACAAGTTATGATTTATTAATATAATATAAGTTCTAATATATTAATATAAGATCATATTATTTAATTAGTAGTGATCTATAATTAATCTAGGATTAATTTAGAGATCAAAGATATTACTAATTAAATATGGGCTTCTATATTTATATACTGTGGGCTAGTGCTTATTTGGAATGGGCTAGGCTTGCATGGAAAAGTCCATGGATACTTCATGGAGCTTTAACCCATGGATCTCATGGAAATGAAGAGACATGGGTATTAGGGTTTACATGAATGTAACCCTAATCCATCACACTATATAAAGGAGGCTTTGGTTCTTGAATTCACACTAGTTGACACTTGTTGAGGTGAGGGCCGATTTCAAGATAGTAGTGACTATTCTCTC
The DNA here is from genome assembly GCF_002870075.4 of Lactuca sativa. Classification (NCBI taxonomy): domain Eukaryota; kingdom Viridiplantae; phylum Streptophyta; class Magnoliopsida; order Asterales; family Asteraceae; genus Lactuca; species Lactuca sativa. The sequence continues at coordinate 249,122,883 of NC_056623.2, forward strand.
AAAGTTCCAAGTTTGTGGTGATTTGTGATTTACATTTGAGGCATCCACACTATTGGTGCTAGCCTCTAAAACTCCAAGAAATCAACTACAACTACAAGGTAAGTATTTCTACTGGCTTTATTTGATTCATGTTCCTATGCCATGCTAGTTAGGATATGAACCTTGGAAAAATAATTATTTGCATGTATCTTAGACAAACATAGAGCCAAGGTTTATTAGGGTTGCATGTACACTTAGGGAGTGTTAGAATGCTCAAAACCCATCAATAAGAACATAACGCCGAATCAAACAAGATAAATACTAGTAACTCGGTTAATCCAGGACTGTTCTTAGTAGTATCAAGAAGCGGATGTAGTCTGATCAACTACATTCCCTCCAAGGTATAACTAACACATGTTCTGATGAGATCGCGATAGCTAGGGAGCCTAAAAGCATACCCCTCTATAAGCAAAAAGAGAACGTCTGTTTAGTCTATGCCATAGTTGTAGAGTTGTAGGAGTAACGATAGTTTATACCTTACCCCAGTCTTCATGGAGGGAGAGCAGTAGGGTATCCAGTTCCATCAAGTCCTAGTGACTCATGGAATGCTTGAAGATGAACCATAAGGGAATCAAGAGGAAGCACACGACGTCGGACCTGACGAATACACAGACACTGACTACGAGTTCGAGGAGACCGATGATGACATCGAGGGAGGACAAGACCCTGACAAAGCTCATGCCATGTCGTTTGTAGACAAGGCGCAACCAGACCACCCCGCCCCACCAGTGAACCCCCTAAGGGAGAACCGCTCTCCCGAAGCTTAGATCACCGCCCTGCGGTAACAACTGTACGCCATGGAAGCACGTGCAGTGCAAGCTGAGCATGAGAGGGATGAGGTTATTGGAGACATGACTGAGATGGCTCAGTGGCTGGCTCAACACTTCGACATATGACCCCGCCACAATGTAGGACGCATCACGGAGTGTTAGGGATAGGCTTATCTTACTAGGTCATTAGGAACTATGCTATATACCCCGACTCTATGTTTAAGTGACTACACTACTCATAGAGCCGTCATGCTGCCGAACTAGTGTCACTTATGTATGCTCTTACGAACAAAATTTTCATGTATTAAATGCGGATAATATTAGTGAAATTTTTACGTGCTTTGATATGATATTACAAATTGCTATGTGTTGCGAATCTATGATTGTACGTTACATGATAGAAGTACCAAAGTTCGTGCCATACACCTAGTCAGTAGGATCACAACCACATGGAATCCACGTACACTCAACATCTTTCTATTTCATGACAGAAAGATGCCTCAACGACCTACTCGTGGAAACCCTGGACCAACCCCACCCGAAGTTGACTCAGCCGCATTCCAGGCAGCGGTCTCTGCTTCGATCACCGCAGCGATGGCACAAATTCATCAGGGGAACAATGGAGGAGTCAACAGACAAGGGGCCGGGAGTTCGAACAACGGAATGAATCAAGGACCCACCAAAACATGTACCTACAACGACTTCACCAACGCCAAACCACGAACCTTTAACGGCACTGGAGGGGTGATCACTCTAAAGTGATGGATCAAGAAGGTGGAATCGGTGTTCGAGATATGCGATTGTCCTGAGGAGATGAAGGTGAAGTTCGCAGCCTGCACTATTGTTGATCAAGCGCTCACTTGGTGGAACGGACACGTGGAAGCCATGACACTCCCTGTAGCGAACTCCATCACCTCAGAAGGAAAGAAGATTGAGCGATTCATCTGGGGACTAACCTCTCCGATCCAAGGAAACGTGATAGCTGCAAATTCCGAAACTTTTGACAGTGCTAAAAGATTGGCGAAGAAGTTGTATGACCACAACAACAAGAAGGGTGAGAAGCCAACGGAGACTGAGACCAAGAAGGAAAGTGATGGCAAGAAAAGGAAGAACAACAAAAGGAAGGGGCTGCAAGGCTTCGAGACTTCCAAGAAGCAGCAGACAGTGGCGGTTAATGCTACCACCGTGCAGGTCCCAGCTACACCACATGTGTTGGATAAGGTGTGTAAGTCCATAACTTATTTGGTACATACTTGACCCGACCCGACATGCTCCATTTGGGCTGCACTTCACCCAAACGATTTATGGATAATTTTATGAGAATTGTATACTTACGATTTATGAATATATTATAAGTTATAATATATTAATATAAAGTCATGTTATTTAATTAGTTTTAGTCTTAAATTAATTATGAATTAATTTAGAGATTAAAAAGAAGACTGATTAAATTATGGGCTATTATATTTTATATAGTGTGGGCTAATACTAATTTGTTAATGGGCTAAGCTAATATGGAAGTCCATAGAGCTTTTAACCCATGGATCCTTGGAAAGCAAAAGACATGGGTTATTAGGGTTTCACCCTAACCATGCACACTATATAAAGAAGCATATGATGCAAGAAATGTGACACTAGTAGTGTGAGACTTAGTGGTGGCCGATTCCACAAGAAAGTATACTACTCTCTCAAAGTTTTCCAAGTGTTTGTGGTGATTTGTGATTCCATTTGAGGCATTCACACTATTGGTGCTTGGCTCTTAAACTCCAAACAATCAAGCATCATCAAAAGGTATGTATTTCTTCTAGTACTTTTATGATTCATAATCCTTATGCTATGCTAGTTAGGAAGAAACCTTGGAAGTTATTATTTGCATGTATTTTAGAAGAAAACATAGATCCAAGGTTTATTAGGGTTGCATGCACACTTAGGAAGTGTTACATTACTCAAAACCCAACAACATGCTCCAACCTTAGCTGCCCCAAATGCTACTAGACCTTATTCCGGTAATCTTCCCAAGTGCAACAAGTGCGGTTTCCATCATAATGGAGAATGCAAGGAGTTGCAGTGCACCAGTTGCAATCGAAGGGGACACACGGCGAGGTACTGCAGGGCCTAGCCACACCTGCTATGGGTGTGGGAGGACTGGGCATTTCCGCCGAGATTGCCCTAACAACAGAAATCCTGGAAATGGAGGAACGAGAAGGGTGCTGGCCATAGGTCAGGGGGAAGCAATTCAGGATCCCGCAGTCCTTATCGGTACGTTTCCCCTAAACCAGACTTATGCATGCATCCTATTTGACACCGGAGCGGAGCGAAGTTTCATAAGCAATAAGTTTAAGCATTTATTAAATCAACAACCCCAGAAGCTCAATGAAACCTTTACGGTGGAAATGGCCAATGGGAAAACCGAATCCACGGGGGAAATCTACATCGGATGTACCCTAACCCTAAACCAACACGTCTTTCGAATAGACTTAATGGTTGTGTCCACTAGGAGTTTCGATGTGATTATTGGCATGGACTGGTTAAGCCTCTACCATGCTGAGATTATGTGTCACGAGAAGGCCGTTCATCTTCGCCTTCCTAATCACGAAACCCTAGTTATTTACGGAGACAAACCCAGCACGAACCTTCACCTCATCTCGTGCATCCAGGCACAAAAGCATCTACGAAAGAAAGATTTGACGTTCCTGGCCCACATAGTGGATAAAACCAAGGAAGAGACTAACATTCAAAATATTCCAGTAGCACGTAAATTTCCAGACGTATTTCCTGAAGATCTTCCGGGAGTACCCCCAGAAAGGCAAGTTGAATTCCGAATTGATCTCGTTCCAGGAGAAACCCCTCTCGCTAAATCTGTTGGGTTTTGAGCATTCTAATACTCCTATGGTGTACATGCAACCCTATAAACCTTGGATCTATGTTTTCTCTATTATACATGCAAATAAGAACTTCCAAGGTATTATCCTAATCTAGCATACAAAAACAATGAATGTAACAAGATAGAATACATACCTCTTGATGTAGAAAATCTTCATGAAGCTTGAGTGCCTAGCCCCAATAGTGTGGAAGCCTCAAATGGAATCACAATCACCAAAACACTTAGAATAAATTGAGAGAATTCTACAACTCATGAAATCGGCTAGCCCTTTTGCTTCACAAACTAGTGGCCGATTTTGGTCAAGAATAAGATGCTTATATAGTTGGGGTTACACCATGTAAACCCTAATTGACATGGCCTTTCATTTCCATGATCCATGGGTACAAATACACCATGGAGCATCCATGGACCATCCTGTGGGTTTTAGCCCAACTTGATTATCCATGGAGCATTAGCCCACTATACAAGTATGGATGATTTACACAATCAACCCATATATTTAATTAGTCTTCTTTTGATCACTTAATAAATCCTAGATTAATTCTTGATCAATACTAATTAAATAATCTTATTACTCTTATTATTAATATACTAGAACTTATAATATATTAATAACCATAAGTGTCTTATTTCTCTCATTATAGTCTATCCAAGTGCATGATGGTATGCAACCCAAATGGACCATGCCGGTTCGGGTCAAGTCTTACCAATTATAGTTATGGACTAAGACATTAATCCAACAATCTCCCACTTGGATAAGTCTAAAACTATTATTGCGTATGACTTCAGGAACCAACTGGCAATCGTAGCTCTCAAAAGCTTCTGTCAAACTCTGACCTTGTAGATGAACTCTGACCTTTGTCAATGACTTGTCCATTAGATAAGGGATCATATATTCCTCCATTCTAGATATCATATGGACTGAGACATGGATTATAATCATTCTCTCTGTCCATTTGTTGTTTCCCGATTTCTGATTTATGACGACTGACTAATTGAACAAATCAAATCAGTCCTGGCCCGGCCGAGCACTTCCATTTGTCATCATCAAATCATCGAGGGGCCCATAGATATCGCTTTTATCCCGAAGGTAAAAGGAACGGATAAACTTCGACTCATATGGCTTGTTCTACTACTTGTTGAATCATACACAAAGGCACGTTTTATAGCACCGAGTTACCAAATGCGTTTTCGTGCAATCAATGTACTACCAACTCGTAGTAAAAACTCATATCTCTAGGTTTGAAGAATATCAGATATTATCGTCTCATGATCACTCGTGATAAAATCCATGAAGTGATTCCACTGAGCGCGGGTTGAATCCAATACTCAGAACTTATGAGCACTCATGAGTGTTGTAGCCCTTTGTCCAACACCTTAGACCTCTACAAGCCAACCCATGACAGTCTTAATTCATATCTACTTCCAACATATGACCGACTATATATGGCTTGAATAACTTAGTCATTCTGGAAGAATAAGCTAGTTTATTCGGGAAGTCAAAACATGCAAAATGACACACAATAATAATTGAATCCAATATGGTATCAACCCTTTGAACATAAATAAAACACCTTTTATTTATCACCATATGATTACACATTATTCATTGTATATTGTTTCAGCTATCAACTTTATTCTTGAATTTAAAACAATAGTTGTCCCATGCTCCAAGCATGTACACTATGTTTTTTCAAAATGCTAGTCATGCCACACACCAAGTATGCATACTATGTTTGTCTATGATCTTTACTTTGTGAACTAGATCAATTGAACATAACTTCAATGATTCTCTTTTCACACTCCCAAATCCTTACTGCAAATGCAAGAATTCCAAATTCTTGCAATTTACTGAAATCTGTTAGATTCTAAACATGTATGCATTGATCCTCTTGTAATGATTATGCACAAAGTCATAAAGACTTGACAACAAACATTACAGAGCATTCCAAAGGAGTTCAACTCCTTTGGAAACATCCTTCTTGCATTAAGTTCCCTTTAATCTTACACAGATTGAAAATACTAACTTTGAAACATTTCCAGATTCATTTTGACTATCACATCTGAAAAAGAGTTGCCTCCTTACAGATTATGTCAATATAATCCTTCTAGAATTATCACTATACTTCCGACTGTCCTTGAGCAACCAATCTTTGGTAAACCTTAGATTATCCTCGACAATTGTTTAATCCTTTTAGTCATATCCAGTTCTAAACCTTTTCCTTTCTTGATGCCCCATGCATTTGGAAAATTTTAGAAAGGATAAATATAGCACATGTAATCGATCATATATCCGAAGCATATGGGACACGATTCATGATGTCTCACATAAAGACTAAACCAGTCTATTGCTATAACATTTCCATTCCTATTTGCCAAGTTCTCATAATTCAGATTATGAAAAGGGATGTCGTAATCATAATCGAATTTTAGAACGCAAATAACGGACCCATATACAGAATTTCCTTATGTTGAGCCATTCCAACATGAAATTCATATATATATCCTTGACTAAATGATTAAAACCTCACGATCTAAGCTTATAGATTTGAGATGAAGTATAATTTTCTCTCCCTTAATTATAGCAAAACAACTCTTTCCCAATTGAAACTTTTGTTTTCTATAATTAACATTTCTAACTTGCAATACTTATCATAATTATCATGCTCCCACTAACATGATGATTATTAGCATAACACTTATGCTCCCACTAGCTTTGACATGTACTCAAAAATTAGCTGAATTACTACCAAAGTTCAGATTTCTGATACTAGATTGTTTTGATAAGACTTTATCAAAACATACACCTTCCCTTAGATAGCACACTTGTGTGTCTAAACAATTATGAAGAGGTATACCGTAATCATAATGGTTAGACCTTTTTGCCACTTCTCACAAGTCCAGGTTAGTGTGCTGGTAAACCACACACGCTCCACTAACGACTTTGAGAATGCAAATATCACAATTGCTATCTAGCTAAAATCTACTTAGTGAAAGTGTTTCCTCACCATCATTTTCATGAATCGGAGAGAAACCTTATGACACTTAGATTTAATGGTGTATGTGTTCTTATCCATGTGAATTGTCAAAACCTTAGTCACGGGGCAAGGGTAATGACAAATCCAATCTCATATGGACCGAACTCAATCTTAACTTCTTGCCACCTGGCAGCTTAAGGGCCTGCCATTGCTTCCAAGTTGTTGTGCAACAAATTGAGAACTCTAAGAACTCATATGCAAAGCCAACTTTAACTGGAATGGGCACAGAATATGTCAACACGATAGGTTATAAACCTCAAGTCGTGTGCTAGTGAAGAACTTCAGGTTTATTCTTGATTAGTTCTTGAGACTTTCAAGACCTTTAAGACTCCCACTGTCCTCTTGACATATAAGACGCCCTTGTCAAACATCCAAGAGATAGTGTGGATTCTGATCAAGACAAACACTTCACACAATTGGCCTTAGTTGGTCTTTGTTTTATCCAAAACATCACAACTTACCAATTTCAAATGTACAAGAGTTTTAAACCTTCTTTAATACATGTCACTCAAGTTACAATCTTAGAGTATAACTCTAAGAATTGTTTTTAGAACGAAGTATGAATCATCTTCTTGATTTAACCACTTCAACAATTCAAGTTCCTCTTCTTAGCTATAAGAAGGCTCTTAGAGGATGAATTGTGATAAGGTCTCTAAATCATTAAGATGATCACAAAACTGATACGAAAGTACTCTCTCCCATCTTTTCAGATTTGAGAAACTTTTATCCTTCTACCTAATTTGATTCTTCTTATTCGCTCTGCCATACATTGGAACCTTTTCCAATGTCTCAGAATTACACTTAAGCTTGTAAGTATAACCATATTTACTAAGCTATAGTAAATTATGACGAATAATATTATCGATCTTTTGTGGTGGACTTAATTAGTGCACAAGACTATGTACTCGATCCCTTAGTCCTTCACTTGACTCACACATCCATGTGAACAAGTAATTAGTCTTAATTTTCCAATACTTGAAAGTTCTCATTCATCATGCTATACAACTTGCATGATTCCAAGTTCCGGTCCAATTGAAACTTGGTTGATGAGAATCTTTCCTTATTTGGTAAATTTAGACATTACCACAAATGAAAGAATCAATTTCATACTTCCACTCTTGCTATTAATGGAATCTTATAAGCAACAAAAATTTCCACAGATGCCATTGTAAGGATATTTTAAAATAAATAAAATCAAAAATTTTCCTTTTATTTTAAAAACTTTGCGGAAGAACTTGTCCTTAGAATCCATATGAAAACTTGTTGTTATCTATTCCTAAACAATATCTCATAACTCCTAAGAAGTAGCTCAAGAATCCGATCTTCAAACTATGCGATAGAAATCCATCTACGTCATCAGATTCAACATATTCTTTCTTTAAGTTTCTTCACTTTTCTTTGATTCTTAAAACATCACCATGTGACCCAGTCACATCATGTATCAGGAATCTCAGAATAGAAACTTAGCAGAGTTAGATAGTGGAATTTACCTGAAATAGAGTCAAACTTATTGACTTTAACATCCTTAGGTAAATTTGGCAGCTTCGCAACCAATGCCCCTTCCTTTGGCAATATAAACATATGGACCCTTTGATAATGGTACAAGGGACTATCACAGACTTAGCTTTTCTCTTTACCATTTGGTCAACCGAGTTGACTATGGCCGATCCCTTTACCATTGGGAAGAGAATGCTTTTCTGGATTTCCTGTGTCACTATTGTCAATGTCCATCAAGTTTTAAGGAAGTTGATCTTAACAAATAGATAAGATCATTAAGGGTCTTGTCATAGTCTGTTTCATAGGTGTCCCAAAGGAACTCACTATGTGACTTAGAAAGTGATTGAACCACCAACTTTCTCAAGACTTTGACACCCAACTCTCCCGGCTTGTCAATATGTGACTACATCTCCAAGATGTGATCACACCTAGACCTTGCCTTGCCAATAGGGCTTGAGTGACCTTGAACTTGTGGGTAAGGGAGAATAATTGGAGGAGGTGAAAGAAGTATGATTTCCATGAGACATCATCTTCATTTAGGAAAGCTTGTTTCAAGAGATTTAGGAAGATGATAAATGTCTAAACCAGACATCTTTTGGGAGATATTCAAGATAGTTGATCTTAAGTCCTTAATATAACACCCAATATGAAATATTAAGGCTAGGACCCAACAAACTATTTTATAACTTAGAAGAGGGATGCCGTAATCCAAGCTATAAAATATTTGAAGTTAGGTGAATGACGATTCACCAATTTCCACCAAGATAAACGAAATGTATTATTAGGTTTTAATTGGTTTTGAAACTCCTAGATCTATTGAGATTCATTGAACTATTCAATGGCATGTTGCAATCTCGAGTGTGCCCTTCAGGTTTTGTGACTGGGATGCCGAGGATCACAAAACAAGGTGTGAAGTAACCATGCAAATTACTTGGTACCCTTAAGTGTTTACCCCTCAATCGATGTGCCGGTTAACCACACACGCTCCACCGATACTATGATAAACATTAAGTTACCCTTTGCCTACCTTGTTAAATACGAGTTAGTGTGCCGGTTAACCATACACGCTCCATTAACCGACTTAAACAAAGTGCAAAGTGTAATTTCATCGATTAGCACCTTATTCACATTTTCCTATGTAACTAAGATTGGGTATTTATAAGTGTTTAGTTACTTAGTATTTATCATTAATACTTTTAATGAAGGGAGAATTATAGTCCTGTCAAACCCGTTCGGCTAACGACCCTCCACCAGTCAAGCAAGCGGTGGGTGAGAGTGGACACCCATTAAGTTGCCATTTTATAGGCAACAACCTTATACCCACCTTATAGACCGGCTTCGTGAATGAGACGTACTAGCGGTAAGACTGACTTACTCTTATACATTTATATATTATTAACTTATAATATTATAAAGTATAAGGGTTGAATTTTAACTTTTAAAATTCTAAGGGCTAACTTGGAATTAAAGTATTCATAAGAGAAAACTTTACAAATTCCAAAACTTGAGGGGAAGTTTTGAAACTATTCAAAACTAATTAATTTCATAACTTATGTGTTTAAAGTAGTTTTAATCCAAAAACTCTTCAAGTTCCATAACTTGAGGACAAGTTATGGAAGACTTTAAACTAATAAAAGAATTAACTTTTCTTTATTTTATAACTTATGGAATTAATTAAGGTTACACCTTTTTTTATTTTATTTTATTTTATTAAATGAAGAGACTCTTGGTCCTCCATAACTTGAGGACAAGTTATGGAGTCATAAAACCATTTAATTAGAACTAGACTCTGCATTTTTGTAACCTTTGCCAATTTTTATGAGTTTTATGATTCTTAAATGTGACTTTTCATATAACTTGAGGACAAGTTACAAAAACACATTTTAGAATCAATTCTTAAATTAATTTGGATTAAAACCAACTATCACATAATTTTATTCATTAATCTAAATTCACTCATAAAACAAGGTAACACAAAAAACATTTGGTGATCCATAACTTATTCTTAAGTTATGGAATCCTTTAAAACATTAACACCAAATTTTGTAACTCCATAAAAACTTTGAATCAATTTTGTTTAAAACCTTTTCATATCCATAACTTATGGAGGTTTCAAAAAATAAAACTCTTTAGATCAAACTTTTAAAACTAATAAAACAATCATATCATTTTATCTTTTATTAAATTTGACCTAATTCAACTCATAAAGCAAATTATTCAAATTTTACAAATAATTAGTTTTTCACAAGAACAAGTAATTATCTTAAAATTTGACAAACTTCATGTTTTTTTTTCTTTTTTTTTTCAACTTTGAAAATAAAATATTTGCATCAATATAACAGAAAACAACCCGTGGCTCTGATACCACTGTTGGGTTTTGAGCATTCTAATACTCCTATGGTCTACATGCAACCCTATAAACCTTGGATCTATATTTTCTCTATTATACATGCAAATAAGAACTTCCAAGGTATTATCCTAATCTAGCATACAAAAACAATGAATGTAACAAGATATAATACATACCTCTTGATGTAGAAAGTCTTCATGAAGCTTGAGTGCCTAGCCCCAATAGTGTGGAAGCCTCAAATGGAATCACAATCACCAAAACACTTAGAATAACTTGACAGAATTCTACAACTCATGAAATCGGGTAGCCCCTTTGCGTCACACACTAGTGGCCGATTTTGGTCAAGAATAAGATACTTATATAGTTGGGGTTACACCATGTAAACCCTAATTAACATGGCCTTTAATTTCCATGATCCATGGGTACAAATACACCATGGAGCATCCATGGACCATCCTATGGGTTTTAGCCCAACTTGATTATCCATGCAGCATTAGCCCACTATACAAGTATGGATGATTTACACAATCAACCCATATATTTAATTAGTCTTCTTTTGATCACTTAATTAATCCTAGATTAATTCTTGATCAATACTAATTAAATATTCTTATTACTCTTATTATTAATATACTAGAACTTATAATATATTAATAACCATAAGTGTCTTATTTCTCTCATTATAGTCTATCCAAGTGCATGATGGTATGCAACCCAAATGTACCATGCCGGGTCGGGTCAAGTCTTACCAATTATAGTTATGGACTTAGACATTAATCCAACAAAATCGCCATATCGGCTAGCTCCTGCTGAAATGCAGGAATTGTCCAGTCAACTCAGCGAACTCCTGGACAAGGGATTCATCCGGCCTAGTTACTCGCCATGGGGAGCTCCGGTCATGTTTGTAAAAAAAAAGGACGGATCTTTTAGGCTGTGCATCGATTACAGAGAGTTAAACCAACTCACTATCAAAAATCGCTATCCACTCCCACGAATCGACGATCTATTTGACCAGCTCCAAGGAGCTAGTTACTTTTCTAAGATAGATCTACGGTCCGGATACCATCAACTCAATGTCCGGGAAGAGGATATTCCTAAAACCGCTTTCCGAACTCGTTATGGACATTATGAATTTGTCGTAATGCCCTTCGGTCTAACGAATGCTCCTGCCGCATTTATGGATCTGATGAACCGAATCTGTCAACCATTCCTCGACAACTTTGTCATTGTCTTCATTGATGACATTCTCGTCTATTCCCGAAGCGAGGAAGAGCATGGTCAACATCTCCGACAAATTCTAGAAAGTCTGCGATCGGAGAAGCTATACGCAAAACTCTCCAAGTGTGAGTTCTGGCTCCGTAGTGTGAACTTCCTAGCTCATGTTGTTAGTCAAGAAAGAATTCATGTGGATCCTTCCAAGTTCAAAGCCGTCGAAGGATGGGTCGTCCCGACAACACCCACGGAAATTCGCCAATTCTTAGGTCTAGCAGGCTACTATAGGAGGTTTATTCAAAACTTCTCTAAGATCTCCAAGCCACTTACCTCACTTACACAAAAGGGAGTATCATTCAAATGGACGGACAAGCAAGAGGTTGCATTCCGAACCCTGAAGCAAGCCCTCTGTAGTGCCCCGGTACTATCTCTACTGGAGGGAACGGAAGATTTCGTGGTCTACTGTGACGTGTTGAATCAGGGCTTAAGTTGCGTTCTCATGCAGCGTGGAAGGGTGGTAGCTTACGCATCGCGCCAACTAAAGACGCACGATGTGAATTATACAACCCATGATCTGGAATTGGGAGCCGTAGTCTTTGCTTTGAAGATTTGGAGGAATTACCTTTATGGTATGAAGTGCACCATCTTCACGGACCACAAAAGTCTCCAGCATATCTTGAATCAAAAAGAGCTGAATATGAGGCAACGAAGATGGGTCGAATTATTAAACGATTACGAGTGTGAAATCAAGTACCACCCGGGCAAGGCCAACGTGGTAGCTGATGCATTGAGCCGGAAGGAGTACTGTAATCGTCGTGCGAAAACACTCTCAATAACCATTCAATCTCACTTAGCCACTCAGATTGGAGTAGCCCAGTTAGAGGCCATGAAGACGGAAAACAGATCAAGCGAAGCATTACGCGGAATGGAGAAGAATCTAGAGGCAAAAGAGGACGGAGTATACTATTTCATGAACTGTATTTGGGTCCCTAAACTCTGAGGATTTAGGGAGGTAGTCATGAAGGAAGCCCACAAGACGCGATACTCCATCCATCCCGACTCAGAGAAGATGTATTTGGATATTAAACAACACTATTTGTGGCCTAACATGAAGGCAGAGATTGCCACCTATGTCGGTAAGTGCCTTACTTGTGCCAAGGTAAAGGTGGAGTACCAAAAGCCCTCAGGGTTATTACAGCAACCGGTAATCCCTGAGTGGAAATGGGAAGGGATTTCTATGGATTTCGTGACCAAGCTACCCAAGACGTCGGATGGACTAGACACCATATGGGTAATAGTCGACCGACTGACGAAATCTGCCCATTTCCTGCCAATAAAGGAATCCTACAGGATGGAGAGATTGACACGTTTATATATTCGAGAAATCGTGAGACTCCACGGAGTACCAGTGTCTATTATCTCAGATAGAGACAGTAGGTTCACTTCACGTTTTTGGCAATCACTCCAGAAAGCACTGGGAACTCATCTCGACGTGAGCACCGCTTATCATCCACAAACGGATGGTCAAAGCGAACGAACCATTCAAACGCTCGAAGACATGCTTCGCGGATGTGTGATAGACTATGGGAAGTCTTGGGATACCCTTTTACCTTTAGTCGAATTCTGGTATAACAACAGTTACCATTCGAGCATCAAGGTCGCTCCTTTTGAAGCACTATACGGGCGTAAGTGTAGATCACCGTTATGTTGGGCTGAGGTGGGCGACACCCAGCTAGCAAAAGCACTCACATCGGACAAGGCGCTGACGAGACCGAAGATCATTCGTGAAACCACGGAAAAGATCGTTCAAATAAGAGCTCGATTACAAGCATCGCGCGACCGACAAAAGAGCTATGCTGATAAACGGCGAAAGCTGTTAGAATTTCAGGTCGGGGATCGAGTACTGTTAAAAGTCTCACCTTGGAAAGGAATCATTCGTTTCGAAAAACGGGGAAAACTGAACCCACGATACATTGGACCTTTCGAGATCGTCACCCGAATAGGTCCAGTGGCGTATAAACTGCAACTACCCGCAGAGCTAAACATTGTACACCCCGTGTTCCATGTCTCTAATCTAAAGAAGTGCCTGTCGGATGAAACCCTCGTCATTGCCCTTGACGAGATTGAAATCAACGAGAATCTCCTGTTCGTTGAAGAACTGGTTGAAATGATGGACAGGGAGGTGAAGCGTACTAAGCAAAGTCGCATCCCGATCGTCAAAGTACGGTGGAACGCGAAGCGTGGGCCAGAATTCACGTGGTAACGCGAAGATCAAATGAAGCAAAAGTACCCTCACCTATTCTAGCATTCTCAAATCTAGCTTTCAAACAGAATTTCGGGACGAAATTCCCTCTAACGGGGGAATGATGTCACAACTAGAAATTTTGTGCCTTGTAACTACAACACATAAGTAAAATTTTGAATCAAAAACTTAAGAGCATGTATGATCCTTACTTTATGACATCAAAATTTGCAATCAAATACACCATACAAGCATTACAAATGGTCAATAAGCAATTGGAAACCCTAAAAGTTCTTGCTTAGGTCCATTTTGGACTAGGACTTCCTTATTGGGCCCAATGGACCAATAAGCTTCCAATTTGACCATCTTGGGTTTAGAACTCTTAAATGGGCTCTAATTGGACCCATTTCCATTTAATTCAATATTTTGGGCCATATTGGGCCTAGAATGAAATAAAATACCCTAATGGACCTTATTGGGTCACAACAAATTTATATAGCCCTAATGGATCATAAAAATCATTCCTTGATTTATTTGGGCCGAAAATTACATAATTACGTCATAATATGGACTTAAACACAAGAAGCCCAATATTCTTCCTTTCCTTTCTCCTCTTCTCAGCCCAACAATCCAACATGGAAGAGGGTTGACTTTCATTTCCCACCTCTTTATTACCTCTTGGATCTCCATGCACTAACTCATGTTCCCATGCACACATCACTCCACTCACTTCTCTTCCCCCTCTCTCTTTTTCCTTTGGCCGAGAGTCTCCCAAACACACACACTTCACAACAAAACTCTCTCTAAATCACTCAAGACTCATCCCTTCTTCTTCATCCAAAAATCTCGAAATTTTGCTTGTGTTTCAAGAGGATTTCACAAGATAATCATCATCTTTTGGTAAGTTTTCACATCTCTAAGTTACAAAACTCCTCTCTCATGTAAGATCACTTATTCTAAACAAGTTTTTGGTGATCATACTCCTAGAAAACTCCTTAAGTTCGAGATCTTCCAAGGAGGCTTACTAGGATCTAGTTTTCTTCATTTCTTCCTTCTAAACCGAAAATAACAAGCAAAGGTGAGCTTCATACTGCCTATTTTTCGGTTTTTATAAGTTTTGTGGGGGGGGGGGGGGGGGAATACAAGCAAATGTGTAGATCTATGACTATATGTATGCTTTGTGTGATTTCTATGCTTGTATATATGTTCTTATGTGATTGTGGTGTTGGATCTAGTCAAAAAGACCTTAAAACCGAGATCTACATTAAGTTGTATGAAATAAGTATAAATTATGTTATTTCACACAAATCATTTCTAGAAAAATAACCAAGTTGGTTAATATGAACATATGTGGGCTTAAAACCCATTTTTGGACTCAAAATGCTAAAAATATGAAACTAAAGGCCCAAAATATCAAAATACAAATTCTGAGGGATGAGATGAGTCAAAACAGTTTCAAGATTGTATTTTCTGGAAATTTACTCTTTTGAAGGATTAAAATGTGAATTTTTAAGCATAATGGGCCAAAAATGAACTTTTCGGCCCAATAAACCCCAAATTGCGAGATTTTCAAATTAGAGGGGCTGAAACTGTACTTTTCTGTAAAACAGGGGACTACTAGTGCTCCAAGTCCATTTCAGGGGTTAAAAATACTTTTCATATTTAAAAGGGACCAAAGATGCAAAAATTTTCTATTTTGGGCCAAAAGTGCAAAAACTGCGAAAATAGAGGTTTCAGCCGAGAAAAATTCATTCTGAGGGACTAAAACTATTTTTCAAATATATTTGAGCTGAAAAATACCTTTTCAACAAGTTTTGATACTAAAGTGTCGAGAAAAATGGTTTAAGGACTAAAATGGAAATTCTTTTATAAAAAGGGCTAAAAGTGTAAATTTATTCAAAAGAAAGGGGCTGCAAAAGTAAAATTCCAATGTTTTAAACAATAAATCCGTCAAGATGAAATACTAGTACCACGACTACTGATGCAACATAATACACCTTCAACACCAAAAATCGTTACCAAACGAATTGATTCAGTCTCGAATCAATAATGAATCAAAAATCTATACACGACGATACTACAATACACACGCTGAAATTACGGGAAGTCAATACACACGCGGGAATTCACCAGATGTCGATACACCATCTTTGGGCCCAAAAGTTTCAAATCGTGCTTGTTAGGCCTAGCTAGCCCAATGACATGATCTTTAGGCCCGAAGGAAATTCGCTTACATGTTGTTGGGTCTTATATGACCTAATTCCATGTAAAAGGACTTTCACTGGCTTTTGTACTGTTGGGCCCCAAGGGTCCTTTGGTACTGCTAGCAAAGTCGAGAATTCACCAATGCGATTCGGGCCAAGGGCCTATCGCATTCACGATAGCCTTGAACGACTTATGGAAATAGTGGGGGCTTCGCACCCTCTTTTCTCCTCGGTTGTGGGGCTATGGGAAGTCAGGGTGGTTGGATTAAGTGAATAGTACGGACGACACCTAAGGGATCGTTTATATAGTTGTAAACTAATCGTTTTCATTAATGCGTGTTTATAACAATTCACAATCCATAATTAATCCAATGTCACCTGGAATTATCGAATACACACGTCACAACGGTATAATAAAATACAAAACGCGTAATTCAAAATATTAGGAAAACATCGGGTTTTCCTAGGGTTTTCAATTCATACACCTACAAGATGCATACCAAGTCTAACAATTTTTTTTACAATTATAGAAACAAACAAGCATACTTACGGATCTTCACACTTTTTACACGATACTCTTTTCAGAAAATATTGGATTTTCTGGTGGATTTCAAAACAATACAAAACATTATGTTTCAAACATTACTTATGAACTCACCAACATTTCATATGTTGACGTTTTTCAAAATACTTGTATTCTCAGGTAACAGGTAAATCGAAGGGAAAATGTACTCAGTGATGTCTTGTTGTTTGTTTAACTAGTATCGAACAATCTACTTTTTGGGAATGTAATGTTATGAAACAATGTACTAAATGTAAACACTACCGGTTGTACTATTTCAATGCATGGTGATGAATGATGTTATGTTTCATGTATATGTTGGATTAATGTCTAAGTCCATAACTATATTTGGTAAGACTTGACCCGACCCGGCATGGTCCATTTGGGTTGCATACCATCATGCACTTGGATGAGAGAAATAAGACACTTATGGTTATTAATATATTATAAGTTCTAGTATATTAATAATAAGAATAATAAGATTATTTAATTAGTATTGATCAAGAATTAATCTAGGATTAATTAAGTGATCAAAAGAAGACTAATTAAATATATGGGTTGATTGTGTAAATCATCCATACTTGTATAGTGGGCTAATGCTCCATGGATAATCAAGTTGGGCTAAAACCCATAGGATGGTCCATGGATGCTCCATGGTGTATTTGTACCCATGGATCCAAGGAAATGGAAAGCCATGACAATTAAGAGTTTACCCTAATTGTGTAACTATATAAGCATCTTATTATTGAAGAAAAATCGGCCACTAGAGATAGTGAAGAAAGGGCTAGCCGATTTTGAAGAGTGTAGAATTCTCTCAAATCATTCCAAGTGTTTTGATGATTGTGATTCCATTTGAGGTGTCACACTTGGGGCACTAGGCACTCAAGCTTCATGAAGACTTTCTACATCAAAGAGGTATGTATTCTATCTTGCTATAGTCATTGTTTTGTATGCTAGATTAGGATAATACCTTGGAAGTTCTTATTTGCATGTATAATAGAGAAAACATAGATCCAAGGTATTTAGGGTTGCATGTACACTTAGGAGTGTTAGAATGCTCAAAACCCAACAGTATATTCACTGTGATGTTATTCAATTGAGTCACAACAGCCCTCGGACGTTTCTGCCGTCTGGTTCGGGGGTGTGACACTATGAAGGACCTCAGAGAGGCTTCCTATATTCTGGGAATAAGGATAGTGAGAGAAAGAAGTAAGAGAATAATAGGACTTAGTCAGAACACTTACTTAGATGAAGTGCTGAAACGTTTTAGTACGCAAAACTCGAAGAAGGGAGAATTACCGATACAAAGTAATGCCAAGTTGAGTAAGACTCAAAGTCCAAGTACCGAAGCTGAAATAGCATAAATGAGCCGAGTACCGTACGCTTCCACAGTTGGCTCAATCATGTATGCTATGACTTGTACTCGCCCTGATGTAGCCTTTGCTTTGAGCATGGTTAGTAGATATCAAGGGAACCCTGGCAGAGCCCATTGGATTGCGGTTAAGAATATCCTTAAGTACCTTCGGAGGACGAAGGAATGGTTTTTATTCCTCGAAGGGAGTGATGAATTGAAGGTGCGGGGGTATAGTGACGCCAGCTTTCAGATCGACAGGGACAACTACTATTCGCAGTCGGGCTGGGTCTTTACCCTGAATGGACGAGCAGTAACTTGGAAAAGTTCCAAGCAGGAAACCATAGCTGATTCAACGTGTGAATCGGAGTACATTGCAGCGAGCGAAGCGTCGAAGGAGACAATATGGTTGAAGAACTTCATCGGTGATATTGGAGTTGTACCTACCATAAAGGAGCCCTTGGAGATTTTCTGTGATAATGAAGGAGCAGTTGCCTTGACCAAGGAACCGAGAGAACATGGTAGATCTCGACATATCGACAGAAAATATCACTTTATTAGACATCGTGTAGAAGAAGGACAACTCGTGGTGAAGAGGATATCATCAGAAGATAACCCAGCAGATCCGCTTAAGAAGAGACTGAGCAGGGTTAAGCACTTGCAGCATGCTAAGAGTATTGGGCTGAAGGATGATATTATTATAGATTAGTTAGTATTAGAAACGTGTAATAGATAAATGTAATTGACATTTGATGATTAAATAAAGGAGTACTATTTATGAGTAATGTTACTATCTTATGTTAATTGTTTAACTATTGTTTCACTTTGCATGTTTTGACTTCCAGAATAATTGAGCTTATTAAGAATAATCGAGTTATTCAAATTGTCCACAATCGTTCATATGTTGGAAGTATATATGAGTGAAGATTGTCACGAATTGGTGTGTAGATTGTCTAAATGGTATTAGACATAGCAAAAGGTTGCTGCAACGTTCATGAGTGCTTATGAACTGGTTTTGAGCATTGGAACAAACCCGCGCTTGCTGGAATCATCTTATGGAATGTGATAAAAAGGATGATCGCAAGACGATAGTATCATATGGTCTTAAAACCAAGATATATGGTTTGTTATGTGTTAATTGGTTGTACATTGATAATGCAAAACCACATCAGTAACTTGATGTTATAAAACGCATTGTTGTGTATAGTTGATTAATGAATAAGTAAATGCATATAAGTCGAAGTTTATTTGTTACTTTTATCTTAAGATGGTAACAGTGATATCTCGGCCACTCGATGATTTGATTTGACTTATGTGTCGGGCCCGGTCAGAACTAAATTGACGTGTTCGATTAAGTTCTATGTCAAATAAATCTGAGATCGAGAAACCAAATGCTAGAAAAATTGGTTTCATAGAATTGTCAGCATGATATCTAAACAGAGGACTGTACGATCCCTTATCTAAAGGACAAGATTGATTAGATCAGAGTTTGACAGCGTCTTTGAGAGCTACGATTGCTAATCGGATTATACTTGTATATAGTTACTAGACATATCCAAGTTAGACCTGGCAATTTTAGACACGAAGACACGAATCTGTGAGAGACACGACACGACACGAATACACGACACGAATACATCTTAAAAATTGAGATAAAGCTTATTTCTCATCGTGTAACCGTATGGTGTCAAATTTGTGGCTGACACGTTTTCATGACACGAATACACGAATTGCCAGGTCTAATCCAAGTGGAGACTGTTGGAATAGTGTCTATGGCTGTAACTATATTGGGCAAGTATTTGACCCGGTTGTGCATGGTCCTTTTGGGTTGCCTTCACCATAGCAACTTGACAGGATGATTTATTGTGAGCGAAGAAATATTATTAATATATTATGGGAATAATATAAGGAATAATAATATTATTATTTGATTAATATAAGACATAAATTAATTAGGAATTAAGTTGGTGACTTAAAGAGATTAATTGAATAAAGGGGCATAAACTGTCAATTGTATGATAGTTGTACTTTGGGCTATAAATCCCTTATGGATAAAGGGGGACGGATTTAAGGACTATGGATAGGCCTTGAAATCGTCCAAAGGCTTATCAATTAGGGTATTGGATTGCTTAGGGCCTATGTTATCCAATTAGGGTTTAAGGGTGAAACCCTAGGAGCCTTACTAGTATAAATAGACCCTAAGGGTCAAGGGAAATCAGCACCTATGCTTAAGGAGAAACCCTGGCCGATTTTGATCCCCTCTCCTCTCTCTTAATTCATCCTCTTGCTAGTTGGTGTTTGTAAGCCATCAGAGGAGTGACAATTGTGACTCTAAAGCTCCAAGGACAAGAAGATCAAGCAAATGATTCAAGGTAAACTTCTAATTCTGATTTCTTATTGTTATTATACTCTATTAGCCATTAAAAGTCTTGGATTCAATGCATCTTCAATTAGAGAAACCTAGATCCAAGCATTAGGGTTTGCATGTGCACATAGGAATGTTCATATGGCCAAAACCTAGATTCAAGGTAAACTTCTAATTCTGATTTCTTATTGTTATTATACTCTATTAGCCATTAGAAGTCTTGGATTCAATGCATCTTCAATTAGAGAAACCTAGGTAATGTATAGTGAGAAGACTCACCTCGGGTAACTCGGATAAATCTCGAACTCGCTATACAGATCTAGCCTCCACCTACTCACCTAAATTAAATAATCATAATAATTAAGGCACTCAAAGGCTAGGCTAACGCCTATCTAAATTCTCTCAGAAGGGTAAAAGACCATTTTACCCCTCTATTGTTTCAACAGTCCAAATATTGACTAGATGCTAAAAGTCAATGACAGTCAACCCTCCGAGTACGAGGCGCGTAACAACTTTGTACGCTAGGCATACTTGGATACTTCACAGAATCGGGGAGCTCAACCCCTACGCTGCGCGTATTAGGATTACGCCCAACGTAAGTCCCAGTCTTATATTCTTTTGAGTTTTGGTCTTAAACGGTTAAGACATAAGCTCAAATTCCAGATCTAGCTATTTTAAGGCCACTTAATCCATAAAGTCTTGCATGGTTGTAAAAGTCACCAATCACTCCAACCAGCTTTCCTCTTTTCTCATTAAGCCTGTATCTCATGCATGACTTAATATTAACATCCAAGATTGGATTTTTATGGATCCACAACACATATTACACTTGAATAGGGCAGATCTAAGCTTATGGAGACCCTTTGCTGATAAAGTCTCCACCTTGGGGCCAAAAACCCTAAAAATGGGTCCATAAAGCACAGATCAAAGATGACAAGGAAAGCTTTGAGCTTTGTTACCTCCAACTGAAGCTCCAACTTCTGTAGAACTCAGATCTAAGCTTGTACTCCATCTACCAGCTTCCACAATGGCTTCGTCTTCTTCTTCACGACCACAAAATGGCACTTTTAAGCTTAAGAACACAAACACAAGCTTATAACGGGGTTTTTCTCTCTAACGGTTTCACTCTCTGTAATATGTTGGCTCGGGTAAGGACCATATCATTCCTTTTATAGTCCACAAGTCTCATTTAGGGTTTTGCATCTGAGACAGTTACGCCAATCGTAACTTTGGTATGCCCAGCATGCCTAATTGAGTATGTGTCCATAATAAGCGCATGAGTACACGCAGTGTATGGACGCCCAGCGTACTCATTTGCAACATTTTCCACTTAGGGGCTAATCGTGACAATTTGGCAAAGAAGAAGGGTAAGGGAAATATACTTGAATTTCGGGATGCTATAATTCTCCCCCACTAGAATCAGACATCACCCTCAAACTCTCTCTGTGAAAATAACTCTAGATGCTGCTCCCGCATCTCTGAGTCCAGCTCCCAAGTCAGCTCAGATCCTCTTCGATGTTGCTACTAGACCTGAACCAGGGGAACCTCCTTGTTTCTCAGAACCTTGATCTTCCTATCCAAGATGGCGAACGGTCTCTCAGTGTAATTGAAACTCGCGTCCACCTGAATATCCTCGAGCGGCACTACCGCCATCTCATCGGCTATATACTTCCTCAACTGAGACACATGGAAGGTATCATGCATCTGGCTCAACTCCGCAGGTAGATCTAAATGATATGCTACCCTACCCAACCTCGTAATCAGCCTTAAAGGACCGATGTACCGGGGCCCAAACTTGCCCCTCTTCCAGAATCGGATCATTCCTTTCCAAGGAGATACCTTCAGGAGTACGAAGTCTCCAACCTGAAACTCAAGCTCAGATCGTCGCCTATCCGGATAACTCTTCTGGCGCCTCTGAGCTATCAGCAATCTCTGTTTGACCTGATGTATCTTATCGATCGTTTGAAGCACTATCTCAATGCTACCCATCACTTGCTGCCCTACCTCTCCCCAGCAGATGGGAGTCCGATATATCCTCCCATATAAAAGCTCAATGGCAGGCATACCAACGCTCGAATGGTGGTTGTTGTTGTAGGAAAACTCAGCCAACGGTACGTATGTGTCCTAGCTGATGGGTTTTGAGCATTCTAACACTTCCTAAGTGTACATGCAACCGTAATAAACCTTGGATCTATGTTTGTCTAAGATACATGCAAATAATTATTTTTCCAAGGTTCATATCCTAACTAGTATGGCATGGGGAACATGAATCAATTAAAGCCAGTAGAAATACTTACCTTGTAGTTGTAGTTGATTTCTTGGAGTTTTAGAGCCTAGCACCAATAGTGTGGATGCCTCAAATGGAAATCACAAATCACCACAAACTTGGAACTTTGAGAGAATAGTCACTACTATCTTGAAATCGGACCTCACCTCAACAAATGTCAACTAGTGTGATTTCAAGAACCAAAGCCTCCTCTATATAGTGTGATGGATTAGGGTTACATCCATGTAAACCCTAATACCCATGTCTCTTCATTTCCATGAGATCCATGGGTTAAAGCTCCATGAAGTATCCATGGACTTTTCCATGCAAGCCTAGCCCATTCCAAATAAGCACTAGCCCACAATATATAAATATAGAAGCCCATATTTAATTAGTAATATCTTTGATCTCTAAATTAATCCTAGATTAATTATAGATCACTACTAATTAAATAATATGATCTTATATTAATATATTAGAACTTATAATATATTAATAAATCATAACTTGTACTATTCTCAAATATTATCCATAAATTGTTCGGGTGAAGTGCAACCCAAATGGACCATGCCGGGTCGGGTCAAGTACATACCAAATATAGTTATAGACTTAGACACTATATCCAACAGTCTCCCACTTGGATAAGTCTAGTAACTATAGTTGCAAGTATAACTTCAGGAACCGATCAGCAATCGTAGCTCTTTAAACTCTGTTGAACTAGATCGCGCCATTTAGATAAGTGATCATATAATCCTCTGTTCTAGATATCAGCCGGACAAATACATGGAACATTGTCTTGCTTATTGTCCAGCATTTGTTTCCCGATTTCCGATTTGTTTAACATAGAACTCAACTGAACACATCAATTTAGTTCTGACCGGGCCCGGTACATAGGTCAAAACAAAATCATCGAGGGGCCCAGATATCAGCTTCTAATCCAAGAAGGAACAGATAAACTTCGACTCATATGTTTGTTCTACCACTCATTGAATTACACACAAAATCACGTTTTATAACATCGAGTTACCAATGCGTTTTCGTACAATCAATGCATAACCAACTCGTAAGTAACAAATCATATCTCTAGGTTTGAAGACTTATATGATATTACCGTCTCACGATCACTCGAGATAAAATTCCATGAAGTGATTCCAGTGAGCGTGGGTTGAGTCCAATGCTCAGAACTTATGAGCACTCATGATTGTTGTATCCATGTCCAACACCTTAGACCTCTGCAACCAATCATGACAGTCTTGATTCATACCTACTTCCGACATATGACCGACTATGGAGGTTTGAATAATATGATATACCAAACATAGTTATTCTGGAAGTCAAAACATGCAAAAGAAATATAGTAAACGATCGACAAGAGATAGCAACACTTTACTCATAAATAAAACACCTTTTATTCATCATCAAATGTCAACTACACTTTACAAATTTCATAATTTATCTAACTACTAAAACTTATATCATCCTTCAGCCCTATGCTCCGAGCATGCTGGAGATGCTTAACCCTACTCAGTCCCTTCGTGAGGGGATCTACTGGGTTCTTATCTGATGATACTCTCTTCGCCACGAGGATCCCTTCTTCTATTCGATGTCTGATGAAGTGATATTTTCTGTCAATGTGTTTGGATCTCCCATGATCTCTTGGTTCCTTGGCTAAGGCAACCGCACTATTGCTGTCACAGAAAATCTCCATTGGCTCTTTTATAGCTGGTACAACTCCAAGGTCTCCGATGAAGTTCTTTAGCCATATAGCCTGCTTTGCTGCCTCGCTTGCCGCTATATACTCTGATTCACAAGTAGAATCAGCCACTGTCTCCTGCTTGGAATTCTTCCAAGTGATTGCTCCTCCGTTTAAGGTAAAGACCCAGCCCGACTGAGAGCGGAAATTGTCCCTATCAGTCTGGAAGCTGGCATCACTATACCCTTCAGCTCTCAAGTCATCACTCCCACCGAAGGTAAGGACCCAGTCCTTAGTCCTTCACAGGTACTTGAGGATATTCTTTACCGCAGTCCAGTGTTCCTTGTTAGGGTTCCCCGGATACCTGCTAACCGTGCTCAAAGCAAAGGCTACATCAGGTCGAGTACACGTCATAGCATACATGATCGATCCTACAGCTGAAGCATAAGGAAGTCGACTCATTTCTGCTTTCTCAACCTCAGTACTAGGGCTTTGTGTCTTACTCAATGTGGCGTTACTCTGAATGGGTAACTCACCTTTCTTGGAGTTATGCATGTTGAATCTTTTAAACACTTTGTCCAAGTAGGTACTTTGACTAAGTCCAATTAGTCTTTTACTTCTGTTTCTCAAAATCTTTATCCCTAGGATATAGGCAGCTTCACCAAGGTCCTTCATAGCGAAACACTTCCCAGGCCATGACTTTACTGTTGGGTTTTGAGCAATCTAACACTTCCTAAGTGTGCATGGAACCCTAATAAACATTGGATCTATGTTTGTCTAAATACATGCAAAATAATAATTTTTCCAAGGTTCATAACCTATCTAACATGGCATGGGGTACTTTTAAACATAAAAGAATTAGATGAGATTACATACCTTATGATGATGAGTTCAATTCCTAAGGAGTTTGAGGGCCAAGCACCAATAGTGTGAATGCCTCAAATGGAATCACAAATCACCACAAACTCTTGGAAAACTTTGAGAGAGTGTACACACACTTATAAAATCGGCCACACACTAACACACATACTCTAGTAACACTAGTCACACTAGTGGCCATTTCATGCAACATAAGCATGCTTATATAGTGTACATGATTAGGGTGAAACCCTAATAACCCATGACCTTTCCTTTTCCAAGGATCCATGGGTTAAAAGCTCCATGGATCATCCATGGACTTCCATATAAGCCTAGCCCATTAACAAATGAGTGTTAGCCCACACCATACAAAACAATAGCCCACAATTTAATTAGTCTTCCTTTTAGTCTCTAAATTAATTCATAACTAATTTAAGACTAAGACTAATTAAATAACATGACTTCACATTAATATATTATAACTTATAATATATTAATAATCATATGTGTATAACTCTCATAAAATTATCCATAAATAGTTTGGATGAAATGCAACCCAAATGGACCATGCCGGGTCGGGTCAAGTATATACCAAATAAGTTATGGACTTAGACACCTTATCCAACAGACTCCCACTTGGATAAGTCTAATAACTATATTTGCGTATGTTACTTCAGGAACCAACCAGCAATCGTAGCTCTCGAAAACTCTGTTGAACTATGAAGCGCCATTTTAGATAAGTGATCGTATAATCCTCTGTTCTCATGATATCAGCTGGAGAAATACATGGAACAATGTCGTACTTATTGTCCAACAGTTTGTTTCCCGATTTTCGATTTGTTTGACAAAGAACTTAATCGAACACATCAATTTAGTTCTGACCGGCCGGTACATAGGTCACAACAAAATCATCGGGGGGCACAGATATCGCTTCTATTTCTAGAAGGAACAGATAAAATTTGACTCATATGCTTGTTCTACTACTTGTTGAATTGTACACAAAGGCACGTTTTATAACATCAAGTTACTGATGCGTTTACGTGCAATCAATGCACAACCAACTCATAGGTAACAACTCATATCTCTAGGTTTGAAGATTTATATGATATTACTGTCTCACGATCACTCGAGATAAATTCCATGAAGTGATACAAGTGAGCGTGGGTTTATTCCAATACTCATAACTTATGAGCACTCATGAATGTTGTAGCAACCATTGCTATGACTAAACCCATTTAGCCATCTACAAACTCGATTCATGACAGTCTTGATTCATACCTACTTCCAACATATGAACGACTGTGGAGTGTTTAAATAACTTAGTCATTCGGAAAGAATAACCTAGCTATTTAGGAAGTCAAAACATGAAAAGTGAAACACAATAATAATCGAATCCAATATGGTCTTAGAACCCTTTTGAATATAAATAGAACCACCTTTTATTTATCACCATATTGATTACACATTATTCATTGTATAATGTTTCAAACAATCAACTTAAGACTTGAATAAAAACAACAGTCGTCCCATGCTCCTAGCATGTACACTCTGTTTTTCTAAACAATAGTTATGCCATACTCCATGTATGCACACTATGTTTGTCTATGATCCTTACATTGTGATGTAGATCAGTTGAACATGATTCCATTGATACTCATTTCACAATCCCAAATCCTTATTGTAAATGTGAGAATCCCCGATTCCTATCATTTACCAAAAAATCTGCTAGATTTTAAACTTTTATGCAATGTTCCTCTTGTAATGATTATGCACAAAGTCACCAAAACCTTGTCACCAGTCATTACAGAGTATTCCAAAGAAGGTCAACTTCTATGGAATGGAAGTCTCATATTCAAAGTACATTGCTTTGAACATCCTTCTTGCATTAAGGTTTTCTAATCTTACATAGATTGAATAACTTCCACCTATGGAGAGTTTTCCACAGTCCCATTTTGACTATCACTTCCGAAAAAGAGTTACTTCTTTTCAGAATATGTCAATATGGTCCTTTCCGACAACTTACATCATACTTCCACCTGTCCCTGAGCAACCAATCTTTGGCGAACCTCAGATTTGTCCTCGACAATTGCTTAATAACTTTAGTCATATCCAGTTCTAGACTTTTCCCTTCTCAATTCCTTAAGCATTTGGAAAATTTAGAAAAAATGAATATTATAGCACATGCAATCGATCCTATATCCGAAGCATATGGGACACAATTCATGATGTTTGACATAAAGACATGATACTAGACAAGTCTTTTGCTACAATATATATATATATATATATATATATATATATATATATATATATATATATATATATATATTTGCCATGTTTTCAAAATTTAACTATGAAGAGGGATGCCGTAATCATAATCAAATTTTGAAAACGCAATATATATAGAATTTCTTGAAGTAGAACCATTCCAACATAAAACTCATATATATGTCCTTGACTAAATATGATTAAAATCTCAATCTAAGCTTTAGAATTGAAATGAAGTATAATTTCCTCTCCCTTAATTATAGCAAAACAACTTTTCAACCCCTGCAACTTCACGAATTGAAACTTTTTTTTCTATAATTAACATTGCTAACTTGCAACATTAAACGTAATAATCATGCTCCCACTAGCTTTGACATATTTCCAGAAATCTGCCGGACTTCTGAAATTTAGATTCATACACCCTTTCTTAGATAGCTCACATGTGTGTCTAAACAATTTTCAGGACTATGAAAAGGGATGTCGAAATCATAGTCTCAATTGCTTAGGCATTTGCCATTTCTCACAAGTCCACGTTAGTGTGCCGGTTAACCACACGCGCTCCACTAACGACTTTTGAAAATGCAAATAACACAATTGATATCTACGTAAAATCTACTTAGTGAAAGCGTTTCCTCACCATCATTTTCATGAATCGGAGAGAAACCTTATGACACTTAGATTTTATAGTGTATGAGTTCCTATCCATGTGAATTTGTCAAAACCATAATCACAAGATAAGATTAGTGACAAATTCAGCCTTACATGGATTAAACTTGTTCAATCTTAGTTTCTTGTCACCTTGGTAGCACAAGGCCCACCAATGCTTCCAAGTTGAACTCTGATAACTCACATGCAAATTCAACTTATTTGAAGTTGGTACAGAAATAAGAATTATGTCAACACGATAGGTTGCAAACCTTAAGTCGTGGGCTAGTGATAAATTACAGGTTTTACTCTTGATTAAATCTTGAAACTCTTTTAGGATTTTTAGGGCTCCCACTGTCCCCTTGACATATAAGTTTCCCCAGTCAAGAACCATTCCTTGACAAAACAAATACTCAAGGGATAGTGCGGATTCTTATCAAGACTAACACTTCACACAATTGGTCTTAGTTGGTCTTTGTCTCATCCAAGACATCACAACTTACCAATCACAAATATACAAGAGTAGAAAACATTTTACTCTTGCATTTGACTAGTGTTAATAAATCTTCCTTTATGTCACTCAAGGTTACAATCTTGGAGTATGAATCTAAGAATTGTTTTGGAACGAAGTATGACTCATCTTCTCGATCTTAACCAATCCAACAATTCATGACCTCTCTTCTTAGCCATAACAATGCACTAAGATGTCCTTAGAGTATGAATTTGTGATATGGTTTCATAATCATTAAGATGATCATGAAATACAATACTAAAGTACTCTCCCATCCTTTCAGATTTGAGAAAGTTTTATCTTTCTGCCTAATTTGATTCTTCTCATTTGTTTTGTCATACATTGTAACCTTTCCAATGTTACATAATTATACTCAACTTCATCAGTACCTAATTCCTTAGTCCTTCAATTGACTCACATATACATCTGATCAAAGAATTAGTCTTAATTTTCAAAGATGAAAATTCTCATTCATCATACAATACAACTTGTATGATTCCAAGTTTCTGTCCAATTGAAACTTGGGTGATGAAAAACTTTCTTCATTTGGTAAATTCAGACACTACCACAAATGAAAGAATCAAATCCACTTTCCAATATTGCTATTACTGGAAACATATAAGCAACAATTTTCCACAGATGCCATTGTAAGGATATTTTTGAAATAAATAAATAAAATTAAAACCCTTTTTTTCTTTTATTTTAAAACTTTGCGGAAAAACTTATCCTCACAATCCACATGAAAACCTTGTTGTTATTTATTCCTAAGTAATATATCATAACTTTTAAGCAACAGCTCAAAATTCTGATCACCGAACCATGCGATCGAAACCCACCTTCGCAATCAGAATCAACATATACTTACTTTAAGCTTCCTATCTTTTCTTTGATTCTTAAAAACATCAGCATGTGACCCATTAACTTTTCTTTATTTTATAACTTATGGAATTAATTAAGGTTACACCTTTTTTTATTTTATTTTATTTTATTAAATGAAGAGGGTATCAGAGCATTCTAACACTCCTAAGTGTACATGCAACCCTAAATACCTTGGATCTATGTTTTCTCTATTATACATGCAAATAAGAACTTCCAAGGTATTATCCTAATCTAGAATACAAAAGCAATGAATGTAACAAGATAGAATACATACGTCTTGATGTAGAAAGTCTTCATGAAGCTTGAGTGCCTAGCCCCAATAG
This sequence comes from Lactuca sativa, assembly GCF_002870075.4. Classification (NCBI taxonomy): domain Eukaryota; kingdom Viridiplantae; phylum Streptophyta; class Magnoliopsida; order Asterales; family Asteraceae; genus Lactuca; species Lactuca sativa. Next base: position 249,152,840 of record NC_056623.2, read on the forward strand.
TGTGGAAGCCTCAAATGGAATCACAATCACCAAAACACTTAGAATAACTTGAGAGAATTCTACAACTCATGAAATCGGCTAGCCCTTTTACTTCACACACTAGTAACCGATTTTGGTCAAGAATAAGATGCTTATAGAGTTAGGGTTACACCATGTAAACCCTAATTGACATGGCCTTTCATTTCCATGGTCCATGGGTACAAATACACCATGGAGCATACATGGACCATCCTATGGGTTTTAGCCCAACTTGATTATCCATGGAGCATTAGCCCACTATAAAAGTATGGATGATTTACACAATCAACCCATATATTTAATTAGTCTTCTTTTGATCACTTAATTAATCTTAGATTAACTCTTGATCAATACTAATTAAAAAATCTTATTATTCTTATCATTAATATACTAGAACTTATAATATATTAATAACCATAAGTCTCTTATTTCACTCATTATAGTCTATCCAAGTGCATGATGGTATGCAACCCAAATAGACCATGTCGGGTCGGGTCAAGTCTTACCAATTATAGTTATGGACTTAGACATTAATCCAACAGTCTCCCACTTGGATAAGTCTAAAACTATTATTGCGTATGACTTCAAGAATCAACTGGCAATCGTAGCTCTCAAAAGCTTCTGTCGAACTCTGACATTGTAGATGAACTCTGACCTTTGTCAATGACTTGTCCATTAGATAAGGGATCATATATTCCTCCATTCTAGATATCATATGGACTGAGACATGGATTATAATCATTCTCTCTGTCCATTTGTTGTTTCCCGATTTCCGATTTATGACGACTGACTAATTGAACAAATCAAATCAGTCCTGGCCCAGCCGAGCACTTCCATTTGTCATCATCAAATCATCGAGGGGCCCACAGATATCGCTTTTATCCCGAAGGTAAAAGGAATGGATAAACTTCGACTCATATGGCTTGTTCTACTACTTGTTGAATCATACACAAAGGCACGTTTTATAGCACCAATTACCAAATGCGTTTTCATGCAATCAATGTACTATCAACTCATAGTAACAACTCATATCTCTAGGTTTGAAGAATATAAGATATTATCGTCTCATGATCACTCGTGATAAAATCCATGAAGTGATTCCGATGAGCGCGGGTTGAATCCAATACTCAGAACTTATGAGCACTCATGAGTGTTGTAGCCCTTTGTCCAACACCTTAGACCTCTACAAGCCAACCCATGACAGTCTTAATTCATATCTACTTCCAACATATGACCGACTGTGGATGGTTTGAATAACTTAGTCATTCCGGAAGAATAACCTAGTTTATTCAGGAAGTCAAAACATGCAAAGTGAAACACAATAATAATTGAATCCAGTATGGTATCAAACCCTATGAACATAAATAAAACACCTTTTATTTATCACCATATGATTACACATTATTCATTGTATACTGTTTCAGCTATCAACTTTATTCTTGAATTTAAAACAATAGTTGTCCCATGCTCCAAGCATGTACACTATGTTTTTTCAAAACACTAGTCATGCCACACACCAAGTATGCATACTATGTTTGTCTATGAACTTTACTTTGTGAACTAGATCAATTGAACATAACTTCAATGATTCTCTTTTCACACTCCCAAATCCTTACCGCAAATGCAAGAATTCCAAATTCATGCAATTTACTGAAATCTGTTAGATTCTAAACTTATATGCATTGATCCGCTTGTAATGATTATGCACAAAGTCATAAAGACTTGACAACAAACATTTCAGAGCATTCCAAAGGAGGTCAACTCCTTTGGAAACATCCTTCTTGCATTAAGTTCCCTTTAATCTTACACAGATTGAAAATACTAACTTTGAAACATTTCCAGATTCATTTTGACTATCACATCTGAAAAAGAGTTGCCTCCTTACAGATTATGTCAATATAATCCTTCTAGAATTATCACTATACTTCCGACTATCCTTGACCAACCAATCTTTGGTAAACCTTAGATTGTCCTCGACAATTGTTTAATCCTTTTAGTCATATCCAGTTCTAAACCTTTTCCCTTCTTAATGCCCCATGCATTTGGAAAATTTTAGAAAGGATGAATATAGCACATGTAATCGATCCTATATCCGAAGTATATGGGAATCAATTCATGATGTCTCACATAAAGACTAAACCAGTCTTTTGCTATAACATTTCCATTTCAATTTGCCAAGTTCTCATAATTCAGATTATGAAAAGGGATGCCGTAATCATAATCGAATTTTAGAACGCAAATAATGGACTCATATACAAAATTTCCTTATGTTGAGCCATTCCAACATGAAATTCATATATATATTCTTTACTAAATGATTAAAACCTCACGATCTAAGCTTATAGATTTGAGATGAAGTATAATTTTCTCTCCCTTAATTATAGCAAAATAACTCTTTCCCAACTGAAACTTTTGTTTTCTATAATTAACATTTCTAACTTGCAATACTTATCATAATTATCATGCTCCCACTAACATGATGATTATTAGCATAACACTTATGCTCCCACTAGCTTTGACATGTACTCAGAAATTAGCTGACTTTCTACCAAAGTTCAGATTTCTGATACTAGATTGTTTTGATAAGACTTTATCAAAAACATACACCTGCCCTTAGATAGCACACTTGTGTGTCTAAACAATTATGAAGAGGTATGCCGTAATCATAATGGTTAGGCCTTTTTGCCACTTCTCACAAGTCCAGGTTAGTGTGCCGGTAAACCACACACGCTCCACTCACGACTTTGAGAATGCAAATATCACAATTGCTATCTAGCTAAAATCTACTTAGTGAAAGTGTTTCCTCACCATCATTTTCATGAATCGGAGAGAAACCTTATGACACTTAGATTTAATGGTGTATGTGTTCTTATCCATGTGAATTGTCAAAACCTTAGTCACAGGGCAAGGGTAATGACAAATCCAATCTCATATGGACTGAACTCAATCTTCACTTCTTGCCACCTGGCAGCTTAAGGGCCTGCCATTGCTTCCAAGTTGTTGTGCAACAAATTGAGAACTCTAAGAACTCATATGCAAAGCCAACTTTAACTGGAATGGGCATAGAATATATCAACACGATAGGTTATGAACCTCAAGTCGTGTGCTAGTGAAGAACTTCAGGTTTATTCTTGATTAGTTCTTGAGACTTTCAAGACCTTTAAGACTCCCACTGTCCTCTTGACATATAAGACGCCCTTGTCAAACATCCAAGAGATAGTGTGGATTCTAATCAAGACAAACACTTCACACAATTGGCCTTAGTTGGTCTTTGTTTTATCCAAAACATCACAACTTACCAATTTCAACTTTCAAGACCTTTAAGACTCCCACTGTCCTCTTGACATATAAGACACCCTTGTCAAACATCCAAGAGATAGTGTGGATTCTAATCAAGACAAACACTTCACACAATTGGCCTTAGTTGGTCTTTGTTTTATCCAAAACATCACAACTTACCAATTTCAAATGTACAAGAGTTTTAAACCTTCTTTAAGACATGTCACTCAAGTTACAATCTTAGAGTATAACTCTAAGAATTGTTTTTAGAACGAAGTATGAATCATCTTCTTGATTTAACCACTTCAACAATTCAAGTTCCTCTTCTTAGCTATAAGAAGGCTCTTAGAGGATGAATTGTGATATGGTCTCTAAATCATTAAGATGATCACAAAACTGATATGAAAGTACTCTCTCCCATCTTTTCAGATTTGAGAAAATTTTATCCTTCTACCTAATTTGATTCTTCTTATTCGCTCTGCCATACATTGAAACTTTTCCAATGTCTCAGAATTACACTTTAGCCTGTAAGTATTGAAGGGTTTTTGAGCATTCTAACACTTCCTAAGTGTACATGCAACCCTAATAAACCTTGGATCTATGTTTGTCTAAGATACATGCAAATAATTATTTTTCCAAGGTTCATATCTTAACTAGCATGGCATGGGGAACATGAATCAAATAAAGCTAGTAGAAATGCTTACCTTGAAGTTGTAGTTGATTGCTTGGAGTTTTAGAGCCTAGCACCAATAATGTGGATGCCTCAAATGAAAGTCACAAATCACCACAAACTTGGAACTTTGAGAGAATAAATACTACTATCTTGAAATCGGCCTCACCTCAACAAGTGTCAACTAGTATGATTTCAAGAACCAAAGCCTCCTTTATATAGTGTGGTGGATTAGGGTTACATCCATGTAAACCCTAATACCCATGTCTCTTCATTTCCATGAGATCCATGGGTCAAAGCTCCATGGAGTATCCATGGACTTTTCCATCCAAGCCTAGCCCATTCTAAATAAGCATTAGCCCACACAATATAAATATAGAAGCCCATATTTAATTAGTAATATCTTTGATCACTAAATTAATCCTAGATTAATTATAGATCACTACTAATTAAATAATATGATCTTATATTAATATATTAGAACTTATAATATATTAATAAATCATAACTTGTACTATTCTCAAATATTATCCATAAATTGTTCGGGTGAAGTGCAACCCAAATGGACCATGCCGGGTCGGGTCAAGTACATACCAAATATAGTTATGGGCTTAGACACTATATCCAACAGTCTCCCACTTGGATAAGTCTAGTAACTATATTTGCAAGTATAACTTCAGGAACCGATCAGCAATCGTAGCTCTTTAAACTCTGTTGAACTAGAACGCGCCATTTAGATAAGTGATCATATAATCCTCTGTTCTAGATATCAGCCGGACAAATACATGGAACATTGTCTTACTTATTGTCCAGCAGTTTGTTTCCCGATTTCTGATTTGTTTGACAAAGAACTTAATTGAACACATCAACTTAGTTCTGACCGGGCCCGGTACATAGGTCAAAACAAAATCATCGAGTGGCCCAGATATCAGCTTCTAATCCAAGAAGGAACAGATAAACTTCGACTCATATGTTTGTTCTACCACTCATTGAATTACACACAAAAGCACGTTTTATAACATCGAGTTACCAATGCGTTTTCGTACAATCAATGCATAACCAACTCGTAAGTAACAAATCATATCTCTAGGTTTGAAGACTTATATGATATTACCGTCTCACGATCACTCGAGATAAAATTCCATGAAGTGATTCCAGTGAGCGTGGGTTGAGTCCAATGCTCAGAACTTATGAGCACTCATGATTGTTGTAGCCTTGTCCAACACCTTAGACCTCTGCAACCAATCATGACAGTCTTGATTCATACCTACTTCCGACATATGACCGACTGTGGAGGTTTGAATAATATGATATACCAAACATAATTATTCTGGAAGTCAAAACATGCAAAAGAAATATAGTAAAAGATCGACAAGAGATAGCAACACTTTACTCATAAATAAAACACCTTTTATTCATCATCAAATGTCAATTACACTTTACAAATTTCTGGGTTATCTAACTACTAAAACTTATATCATCCTTCAGCCCTATGCTCCGAGCATGCTGGAGATGCTTAACCCTACTCAGTCCCTTCGTGAGGGGATCTGCCGGGTTCTCATCCGATGATACCCTCTTTGCCATGAGGAGTCCTTCTTCAATTCGATGTCTGATAAAATGGTATTTTCTGTCGATGTGTCTGGATCTCCCGTGATCCCTTGGTTCCTTGGCTAAGGCAACCGCACTATTGCTGTCACAGAAAATCTCCATTGGCTCTTTTATAGCTGGTACAACTCCAAGGTCTCCGATGAAGTTCTTTAGCCATATAGCCTCCTTTGCTGCCTCGCTTGCTGCTATATACTCTGATTCACAAGTTGAATCTGCCACTGTCTCTTGCTTGGAACTCTTCCAAGAAATTGCTCCTCCGTTTAGGGTAAAGACCCAGCCTGACTGAGAGCGGAAATTATCCCTATCAGTCTGGAAACTAGCATCACTATACCCTACAACTCTCAAGTCATCACTCCCACCGAGGGTAAGGACCCAGTCCTTAGTCCTTCGCAGGTACTTGAGGATATTCTTTACCGCAGTCCAGTGTTCCTTGCCAGGGTTCCCCTGATACCTGCTAACCATGCTTAAAGCAAAGGCTACATCAGGTCGAGTACACGTCATAGCATACATGATCGATCCTACAGCTGAAGCATAAGGTAGTCGACTCATTTCTGCTATCTCAGCCTCAGTGCTAGGGCTTTGTGTCTTACTCAATCTGGCATTACTCTGAATAGGTAACTCACCTTTCTTGGAGTTATGCATGTTGAATCTTTTCAACACTTTGTCCACATAGGTGCTTTGACTAAGTCCAATTAGTCTTTTACTCCTGTTTCTCAAAATCCTTATCCCTAGGATATAGGCAGCTTCACCAAGGTCCTTCATAGCAAAACACTTCCCAAGCCAGGACTTTACTTCCTGCAAGGTTGGGATGTCATTTCCTATGAGTAGTATGTCATCCACATACAGTACCAAAAAACTGACTATGCTCCCACTAGCCTTGATATAGACGCAAGATTCATCTTCACTCCTTGAAAAGCCAAATTCCTTGACTTTCTCATCAAAGCAAAGATTCCATCTGCGAGGTGCCTGTTTCAATCCATAAATGGATTTCTCGAGCTTACACACTCTATTGGGGTACTCTGTACTGACAAAACCCTCTGGCTGAACCATGTAAACATCCTCAGCCAACTTTCCATTAAGGAAGGCAGTTTTGACATCCATTTGCCATATTTCATAATCATGAAATGCAGCAATGGCTAACAGAACCCTAATAGACTTTATCTTGGCCACTGGTGAAAAGGTTTCATCATAATCAACTCCCAGAGTTTGAGAATAACCTTTTGCAACCAGTCGTGCCTTATAAGTGTGTACATTACCGTCCATGTCGGTCTTCTTCTTGAAGATCCATTTGCACCCCACTGTCTTACGACCTGGTACATTTTGAACCAAGTTCCAAACTTGATTGTCATACATGGATTGTATCTCGCTATCCATTGCCTCTTTCCACTTGGCAGCCTCAGGGCCTGCCATGGCTTCCGTGTAGCTGTTAGGTTCATCCAGACCTACTAGTGTCTCATCACTAATAAGTGTCTCACCTTCCGCAGTAATATGGAAGCCATAATAATGCTCAGGTGCATTCCTAACTCTTGTGGAACGCCTAAGAGGTACAGGCACATCAACTGGCTCAACAGGAGTTTCCTCCTCAAGTTGAGGGCTAGTGTTTGAAGTTCCTTCACCGCTTGACTCTTGAATTTCTTCAAGATCAATTTGCCTCCCACTGTCCCCTTGGCTTATAAATTCTCTCTCTCGAAAAACTCCTCTTCTTGCTACAAAGACCACATTATCACTAGGTCTGTAGAAGAGGTAACCAAAGGATTGTTGTGGGTAGCCGATGAAAATACACCTCTCGCTTCGAGGTTCGAGCTTATCATGAGTCTCGCGTCTCACGAAAGCCTCACAACCCCAAATCTTGATGTGGTCTAGCTTAGGTACTTTCCCAGTCCACATCTCGTGAGGAGTTTTGGCAACTTTCTTTGTAGGGACAAGATTAAGAATATGGGCGGCAGTCTCTAAGGCATACCCCCAGAATGAGATTGGTAGCGTAGCTCGACTCATCATGGAACGAACCATATCCAACAAGGTTCGATTACGCCTCTCAGCCACACCATTCAACTGTGGTGTCCTGGGAGGTGTCAATTGTGAGACAATCCCACATTCCCTAAGATAGTCGAGGAACTCTGAACTAAGATACTCACCTCCTCGATCGGATCGAAGCATCTTAATGTTCCTGCCCAATTGATTCTCGACTTCCTGTTTAAATTCCTTAAACCTCTCGAAAGTCTCTGACTTATGCTTGATTAAGTAGACATATCCATATCTACTGTAATCATCAGTAAAAGTCAAATAATAACGATTAGCATCCCTTGTGGCATGTTTGAATGGTCCACACACATCCGTGTGTATAAGGTCCAACAAACCTTCACCCCTCTCACACGAGCCTGTGAAGGGTGATTTTGTCATTTTGCCAAGTAAGCATGATTCGCAACTATCATCTGACTTTAGGTCAAACGACTCCAAGACTCCATCCTTTTGGAGTTGGCCTATGCGTTTCTTGCTTATATGTCCAAGACGACAATGCCATAATGATGCTTTATCCAAGTTATTATTATTAGTAGAATCAATACACAAAACATTATTTCCTAAGTTATCTATAACAGATACAGCTTCATACACACCATCACAAGGTAATGCTTTAAAATAAAAAACATTATTATAGAAAACATCTATAGAACCAACTTCATTATTAAATGAAAAGGTAAACCCTTGTTTGTACAAAGCATGAAAGGAAATAATATTTCTTGCCATTCCTGGCGAATAACAACATTTATTCAAATCTAAATTAAACCCACTACTTAGCGATAAAGTATAAACTCCAATCTTGGTAACAGGTAAAGCTTTCCTATTCCCCATGATCAAGTTTATTCTTCCTTGCTCCACATTCTCACTTCTTCTTAGTCCCTGCAAGTCACAACAAATATGAATACCACAACCGGTATCAAGGACCCAAGATTTAGAATGGGGTGAGTTATTAGAAATGATAGTGTAAGTACCTGCATGGTTGGGTTTGACTTTCCCATCCTTCACATCCTGCTGGTACTTTGGGCAGTTCCGCTTCCAATGAGATTTTTCATGGCAATAGAAGCATTCAGCCTCTTTTGGGTCAGAAGAAGGAGTGACGAAACCTTTCTTGGTTCCACTTGAAGAAGAGCCATCAAGGGTCCGAGCCTTGGTACCCTTCGAGGACCTCTTTCTCTTCCTCCATCGATTTTTCCCAATTGCTAAAACCGGAGTTGAGTTTGGAGTAGGAGTGATAGCAACCGACTTCCCCTTAAGACCTGATTCTGCGGTCTTGAGAAGTCCCTGAAGTTTGCTGAGTGTGACCTCTTCCTTATTCATGTGATATGTCATGCGGAATTGATCATAGCACGATGGTAAGGAGTGCAAAATGATATCTATTGCAAGATCCTCAGGGAAGTTCACATTAAGCTTCAGCAAACGATCCACATACCTTTGCATTTTCTGCATGTGGCTCGTGACGGATTCCCCGTCCTTCATCATGGTTGTTATCATGGAGCAGATGATTTCATACCTCTCTTGTCTTGCACTTTGATGGTATCTTTCCATCAAATCTTGGTGCATTTCATAAGGGTAGAAATCCTCATAAGACTTTTGGAGTTCCGCTGTCATCGTGGCCATCATGATGCAAGCCACTTTCGTAGCATCCCTTTCATGTGCCCGAAAGTCAGCGATCTCCTGAGGAGTTGCAGTGGTCTCATCAATCTCCTTAAGCTCCTTGTCAAGGACATATTCTTTGTCCTCGTAGCGGGTAATCATCCTGATGTTTCTGATCCACTCATTGAAGTTGGATCCATCAAAGGTGACTTTCCCACACAAGTTCATAAGGGTAAAGGAGCCATTAGGATTAGAGCCAGAAGCATTGTTTGAAGACATCTGAAAAGAAGAGAACAAGATTAGTTTAGATATAAGAGAGTCCTTAATAAAACACCCAAATGTAATATTAAGGCTAGGATCCAATCACAATATAATATAACTTAGAAGAGGTATGCCGTAATCTAAGCTATACCATATTTGAAAGGTAGGTGAATGACGATTCACCAATTTCCACCACGAAAACCAAAATGTTTAAATATTAGGTTTTTGATTGGTTCTTAGAAATTCCTAGATTCTTTGAGATTCAATGAACTTTTCAAAGGCATGTTTCAATCTCAAGTGTGCCCTCCAAGTTTTGTGACTGGGATGCCGAGGATCACAAAACGAGGTGTGAAGTAACCATGCAAATCACTTGGTACCCTTAAGGTTTATCACTCAATCGATGTGCCGGTAAACCACACACGCTCCACCGATACTATAATAAACCTTTAAGTCACCCTTTACCTACCTTGTTAAGTCCAAGTTAGTGTGCCGGTTAACCACACACGCTCCACCAACGACTTAATCAAAGTGTAAAGTGTAATTTCATGGATTAGCACCTTATTCACATTTTTCCTAAAGTAACTAAGATTGGGAATTTAATAAAACATTTAGTTACTTTATAATATTCATCATACTTTGAATGAGAATTTATAAGTCCTTGTCTTACCCGTTCGGCTAACGACCCTCCACCAGTCAAGCAAGCGGTGGGTGAGAGTGGACACCCATTAAGTCACCATTTTATAGGCAACAACCTTATACCCACCTTATAGACCGGCTTCGTGAATGAGGCGTACTAGCGGTAAGACGACTTTGTTCTTATACATATATATATATAATTATTAAATCATAATAATATAAGTATAAGGGTTGAATTTTAACTTTTTAAAATTCTAAGGGTTGGAACTAAAGTTTTAACTTAACTTTACTTGTTCCAAAACTTGAGGGCAAGTTTTGTAAACTTTCAAAACTCTTCATATCTTGTAACTTATGAGTTTAATAGAGTAATAAAATGAAGACTCTTCATTTTTCTAACTCTTATGTTCTTTTAATGGTTTTTAATCCAAGAGACTTTTGGTTTTCCATAACTTGAGGACAAGTTATGGACTCCATTAAAACACATTATGATCAAGAATTAAATTACCACATAGGTTACAAATAATTCCTATGATCATCTAAACATCATAAGAACAAGAATATGAATATGAACACTTTCAAGAATCAAAATCACATAAAACTTTGTAATTTTGATAACTAGTTGTTGTAAATGAATTAGCAAAAACATTACTCCATCTAAAACAAGTTTTCAAGTACCAAAACAGTTTAGAGTAATGTTTCCAATTCATTTCCAGCAACTAAAGCCGAAATTCCGTTTTTTTTTTTTTTTTTTTTTTTTTTTAATTATTTTCGACTTTTCCAACTTTTTTTTTTTTTTTTGCATCAAGTATCAAACAAATAAACCTAGGCTCTGATACCACTGAAGGGTTTTTGAGCATTCTAACACTTCCTAAGTGTACATGCAACCCTAATAAACCTTGGATCTATGTTTGTCTAAGATACATGCAAATAATTATTTTTCCAAGGTTCATATCTTAACTAGCATGGCATGGGGAACATGAATCAAATAAAGCTAGTAGAAATGCTTACCTTGAAGTTGTAGTTGATTGCTTGGAGTTTTAGAGCCTAGCACCAATAATGTGGATGCCTCAAATGAAAGTCACAAATCACCACAAACTTGGAACTTTGAGAGAATAAATACTACTATCTTGAAATCGGCCTCACCTCAACAAGTGTCAACTAGTATGATTTCAAGAACCAAAGCCTCCTTTATATAGTGTGGTGGATTAGGGTTACATCCATGTAAACCCTAATACCCATGTCTCTTCATTTCCATGAGATCCATGGGTCAAAGCTCCATGGAGTATCCATGGACTTTTCCATCCAAGCCTAGCCCATTCTAAATAAGCATTAGCCCACACAATATAAATATAGAAGCCCATATTTAATTAGTAATATCTTTGATCACTAAATTAATCCTAGATTAATTATAGATCACTACTAATTAAATAATATGATCTTATATTAATATATTAGAACTTATAATATATTAATAAATCATAACTTGTACTATTCTCAAATATTATCCATAAATTGTTCGGGTGAAGTGCAACCCAAATGGACCATGCCGGGTCGGGTCAAGTACATACCAAATATAGTTATGGGCTTAGACACTATATCCAACAAGTATAACCATATTTACTAAGCTTTAGAAAATTATGACGTATAATCTTATCGATCTTTTGTGGTGGACTTAATCAGTGCACAAGAATGTGTACTCGATCCCTTAGTCCGTTACTTGACTCACACATCCATGTGAACAAGTAGTTAGTCTTAATTTTCTAATACTTGAAAGTTCTCATGCATCATGCTATACAACTTGCATGATTCCAAGTTCCGGTCCACTTGAAACTTGGGTGATGAGAATTTTTCCTAATTTGGTAAATTTAGACATTACCACAAATGAAAGAATCAATTTCATATATCCACTCTTGCTATTAATGGAATCATATAAGCAACAATTTTTCCTCAAATGGCATTGTAAGGATATTTTAAAATAAATAAAATCAAAAATTTTTCTTTTATTTTAAAACTTTGCGGAAAAACTTATCCTTACAATCCATATGAAAACTTGTTGTTATCTATTCCTAAGCAATATCTCATAACTCCTAAGAAGTAGCTCAAGAATCTGATCTTCAAACTATGCGATAGAAATCTATCTACGCAATCAGATTCAGCATATTCTTTCTTTAAGTTCCTTTACTTTTCTTTGATTCTTAAAACATCACCATGTGACCTAGTCACATCATGTATCAGGAATCTCATAATAGAAACTTAACAGAGTTAGATAGTGGACTTTACCTGAAGTAGAGTCAAACTTATTGACTTTAACAGCCTAAGGTAAATTTGGCAGCTTCACAACCAATACCCCTTCCTTTGGCAATATAAACATATGGACCCTTTGATAATGGTACAAGGGACTATCATAGACTTAGCTTTTCTCTTTACCATTTGGTCAACCGAGTTGACTATGGCCGATCCCTTTACCATTGGGAAGAGAATGATTTTCTGGATTTCCTGTGTCACTATTGTCAATGTCCATCAAGTTTTAAGGAAGTTGATCTTAACAAATAGATAAGATCATTAAGGGTCTTGTCATAGTCTGTTTCATAGGTGTCCCAAAGGAACTCACTATGTGACTTAGAAAGTGATTGAACCACCAACTTTCTCAAGACTTTGACACCCAACTCTCCCGGCTTGTCAATATGTGACTACATCTCCAAGATGTGATCACACCTAGACCTTGCCTTGCCAATAGGGCTTGAGCGACCTTGAACTTGTGGGTTAGGGAGAATAATTGGAGGAGGTGAAAGAAGTATGATTTCCATGGGACATCATCTTCATTTAGGAAAGCTTGTTTCAAGAGATTTAGGAAGATCATAAATGTCTAAACCAGACATATTTTGGGAGATATTCAAGATAGTTGATCTTAAGTCCTTAATATAACACCCAATATGAAATATTAAGGCTAGGACCCAACAAACTATTTTATAACTTAGAAGAGGGATGCCGTAATCCAAGCAATAAAATATTTGATGGTAGGTGAATGACGATTCACCAATTTCCACCAACATAAACGAAATGTATTATTAGGTTTTAATTGGTTTTGAAACTCCTAGATCTATTGAGATTCATTGAACTGTTCAATGGCATGTTTCAATCTCGAGTGTGCCCTTCAGGTTTTGTGACTGGGATGCCGAGGATCACAAAACAAGGTGTGAAGTAACCATGCAAATTACTTGGTACCCTTAAGTGTTTACCCCTCAATCGATGTGCCGGTTAACCACACACGCTCCACCGATACTATGATAAACATTAAGTTACCCTTTACCTACCTTGTTAAATACGAGTTAGTGTGCCGGTTAACCACACACGCTCCACTAACCGACTTAAACAAAGTGCAAAGTGTAATTTCATGGATTAGCACCTTATTCACATTTTCCTAAGTAACTAATATTGGGTATTTATAAGTGTTTAGTTACTTAGTATTTATCATTAATACTTTTAATGAAGGGAGAATTATAGTCCTGTCAAACCCGTTCGGCTAACGACCCTCCACCAGTCAAGCAAGCGGTGGGTGAGAGTGGACACCCATTAAGTTGCCATTTTATAGGCAGCAACCTTATACCCACCTTATAGACCGGCTTCGTGAATGAGGCGTACTAGCGGTAAGACTGACTTTACTCTTATACATATAAATATATATATATATATATATATATATATATATATATTATTAACTTATAATATTATAAAGTATAAGGGTTGAATTTTAACTTTTAAAATTCTAAGGGCTAACTTGGAATTAAAGTATTCATAAGAGAAAACTTTACAAATTCCAAAACTTGAGGGCAAGTTTTGAAACTATTCAAAACTAATTAATTCCATAACTTATGTGTTTAAAGTAGTTTTAATCCAAAAACTCTTCAAGTTCCATAACTTGAGGACAAGTTATGGAAGACTTTAAACTATTAAAAGAATTAACTTTTCTTTATTTTATAACTTATGGAATTAATTAAGGTTACACCTTTTTTTATTTTATTTTATTTTATTAAATGAAGAGGGTATCAGAGCATTCTAACACTCCTAATTGTACATGCAACCCTAAATACCTTGGATCTATGTTTTCTCTATTATACATGCAAATAAGAACTTCCAAGGTATTATCCTAATCTAGCATACAAAAAAAATGAATGTAACAAGATAGAATACATACCTCTTGATGTAGAAAGTCTTCATGAAACTTGAGTGCCTAGCCCCAATAGTGTGGAAGCCTCAAATGGAATCACAATCACCAAAACACTTAGAATAACTTGAGAGAATTCTACAACTCATGAAATCGGCTAGCCCTTTTACTTCACACACTAGTAACCAATTTTGGTCAAGAATAAGATGCTTATATAGTTAGGGTTACACCATGTAAACCCTAATTGACATGGCCTTTCATTTCCATGATCCATGGGTACAAATACACCATGGAGCATACATGGACCATCCTATGGGTTTTAGCCCAACTTGATTATCCATGGAGCATTAGCCCACTATAAAAGTATGGATGATTTACACAATCAACCCATATATTTAATTAGTCTTCTTTTGATCACTTAATTAATCCTACATTAATTCTTGATCAATACTAATTAAATAATCTTATTATTCTTATTATTAATATACTAGAACTTATAATATATTAATAACCATAAGTGTCTTATTTCTCTCATTATAGTCTATCCAAGTGCATGATGGTATGCAACCCAAATGAACCATGCCGGGTCGGGTGAAGTCTTACCAATTATAGTTATGGACTTAGACATTAATCCAACAAGACTATCTCATAATTTGCCTTTCTCTTTACTATTTGGTCAACCGAGTTGACTATAGCCGATCCCTTTCCATTGGGAAGAGAAATCTTTTTCTAGATATCTAATGCTACCATTGTCAATGTCCATGTAGACTTGGGAAGTTGTTCTTTTAATCAAGTTTGCTTTACTGGTGTTCCAAATCATTGCTGGTTCCACAACACCAAGCAAATAGATAACATCATTAAGGGTCATGTCATAGTCTGCCTCATAGTAGTCCCAAAGAGACTCACTATGTTACTAAGAAAGTGATTGAACATCCAACTTTCACGAGACTTTGACACCCAACTCTCCCGGCTTGTCAATATGTGACTTTATCTCCAAGATGTGAGCACACATAAACTATGCTTGCCAATAGGGATTGAGTGACTTTAAACTTTTCAAGAACTTGTGGGTGAGGGAGAATAATTGGAGGAGGTGGAGGAAGTGAAGCATGATGTTGAGGGACACCATCTTCAAGAGATTTGGGAAGATCATAGTTGTCTGAACCAGACATCTATAATGGGAGAAAATCAAGTTAGTTGATTCAAAGTCCTTAATATAACACCCAATATGACATATTAAGGCTAGGACCCAACACAATATTTTATAATTTGGAAGAGGGATGCTGTAATCCAAGCTATAACATATTTGAAGGTAGGCGAATGACAATTCACCAATTTCCACCATGAAAAACGAAATAATTTATTAGGTTTTAATTGGATTTGAAATTCCTAGATCTTTTGAGATTCATTGAACTTTTCAAAGGCATGTTTCAATCTCGAGTGTGCCCTCTCAAATTTTGTGTCTGGGATGCCGAGGATCACAAAACAAAGTGTGAATAACCATACCAATTCACTTGGTACCCTTAATATTATCACCTAATCAATGTGCCGGTTAACCACACACGCTCCATTGATCTATGACAAACATTAAGTCACCCTTCGTGATCCTTACTAGTCCAAGTTAGTGTGCCGGTTAACCACACACGCTCCACCAACGACTTGGTAAGGTACAAAGTGTGAATTCCATGGGCTAGCACCAAATTCACATTTTTCCTAAAGTAACTAAGATTGGGAATTAAATAAAAAAATATTTAGTTACTTTATAATAATCATTATACTTTTAATGAGGATTTAAAGTCATTGTCCTACCCGTTCGGCTAACGACCCTCCACCAGTCAAGCAAGCGGTGGGTGAGAGTGGACACCCATTAAGTCGCCATTTTATAGGCAACAACCTTATACCCACCTTATAGACCGGCTTCGTGAATGAGGCCTACTAACGGTAAAACGACTTGTTCTTATACATATATATAATAATTAACCATTAATCTTATAATAGTATAATCATAGAATTTTAACTTTTAAAACTACTAGGGTATGGAATTAAAGTTTATTAAAGTGTGTGAAACTTTTCCAAATTCCAAAACTTGAGGGCAAGTTTTGAAACTATTCAAAACTAATTAATTCCATGATTTATGTGTTTAAAGTAGTTTTAATCCAAAAACTCTTCAAGTTCCATAACTTGAGGACAAGTTATGGAAGACTTTAAACTAATAAAAGAATTACTTTTCTTTATTTTATAACTTATGGAATTAATTAAGGTTATACTTTATTTACATATTTATTAATGAAGTGACTCTTGAACCTCCATAACTTAAGGGCAAGACTCTTCATCTTTTGTAACCATCCAAGACGTTTCATTTCATAACTTATGAATTAAAGGTTCATAAAAATGAAGACTCTTCATTTTAATGTAACTTATGTGTTTTAAGTGTGTGTTAAATAAAAGTGACCTTTGGATATCCATAACTTGAGGAAAAATTATGGAATCCATTAAAACACATAAATGATCAAGAATTAATTCTAAACAATTCAGCAAATAATTCCTATCATCCTCTAAATTCATAAGAACATGAACATGATCATCAAAATTTCAAGAATTATATGAACACATAAAAAGCATGAAATTTTGATATATGCTATTGTAAATGGATTAGAACTACCATTACACCAACTAAAATAAGTTTTAAAACATCAAAACAGTTTAGCATAAAGTTTCTAGTCCATTTCAAGTAGCAAAAGTCGAAAATCTGCATTCTGAAACTTCTACTCGCCGAGTGCACGAACCTACTCGGCGAGTAGGATGAGTTTTGCCTTGGACTCGGCGAGTCCCCCATGGACTCTGCGAGTCCATCTTGCAGACATCAAAAATTTCAACTTTTTTCACTATTTTGCATCAAGTATCAAACAAGCAAGCCTAGGATCTGATACCACTGTTGGGTTTTGAGCAATCTAACACTTCCTAAGTGTGCGTGCAACCCTAATAAACCTTGGATCTATGTTTGTCTAAATACATACAAATTAATAATTTTTCCAAGGTTCATAACCTATCTAACATGGCATGGGGTACTTTTAAACATAAAAGAATTAGATGAGATTACATACCTTATGATGATGAGTTCAATTCCTAAGGAGTTTGAGGGCCAAGCACCAATAGTGTGAATGCCTCAAATGGAATCACAAATCACCACAAACTCTTGGAAAACTTTGAGAGAGTGTACACACACTTATAAAATCGGCCACACAGTAACACACATACTCTAGTAACACTAGTCACACTAGTGGGCATTTTATGCAACATAAGTATGCTTATATAGTGTACATGATTAGGGTGAAACCCTAATAACCCATGACCCTTCCTTTTCCAAGGATCCATGGGTTAAAAGTGAAGGGTTTTGAGCATTCTAACACTTCCTAAGTGTACATGCAACCCTAATAACCTTGGATCTATGTTTGTCTAATTATCATGCAAAGTTGAATTCCAAGGTTATATTCCTATCTAGCATACATGGGAACAATTTTAACTTGAATTATAGATAGAATAACTTACCTTGTTGTTGCTTGTGTTCCTTGAAACCTTGTGAGCCTAGCACCCCAAGTGTGATGCCTCAAATGCTTCACACAACACCAAATGCTCTTGGAAAGACTCTTGAGATAACACACACTTCTCAAAATCGGCCAAGCCCTCTAGTTTCTTAGTAGTGCCGATTTTGGTGGAGAATATGCTTCTTATATAGTGTTGACACATCTAGGGTTACACCATGTAAACCCTAATGTGTCATGACTCTTCATTTCCATGACCCATGGGTTTGTAACTCCCATGGAGCATCCATGGAGTATCCTATGGGTAGAGCCCAACTTGATAATCCATGGAGCCTCTTAGCCCACTATACAAGATATGGATGATTTACATAATCAACCCATATATTTAATTAGTTATCCTTTGATCACTTAATTAATTCCAAATTAATTCTTTGATCAACTAATCAAATAATATTATTAATATATTAGAACTTATAATATATTAATAATCTCCAAGTGTTATTTCTCTCATTTAGTCTATCCAATTGCATGGTGCCATGCAACCCAAATGGACCATGCCGGGTCGGGTCAAGTACAAGCCCGAAATAGTTATGGACTTAGACACCTTATCCAACAATCTCCCACTTGGATAAGTCTAATAACTATATCTCTAGTACTTCAGGAACCGACCGGCAATCGTAGCTCTTTCAAGGTCTCTCGGAACTGAGAAGATGATGGTACGCCATTTAAGATAAGTGATCATATAATCCTCCGTTCTAGATATCAGCCGGACAAATACATGGAACAGAGTCTTGCTTATTGTCCAGCATTTGTTTCCCGATTTCCGATTTGTTTGACATAGAACTTAATTGAACACATCAACTTAGTTCTGACCGGGCCCGGTACATGGGTCAAAACAAAATCATCGAGGGGCCCAGATATCAGCTTCTAATCCAAGAAGGAACAGATAAACTTCGACTCATATGTTTGTTCTACCACTCATTGAATTACACACAAAATCACGTTTTATAACATCGAGTTACCAATGCGTTTTCGTACAATCAATGCATAACCAACTCGTAAGTAACAAATCATATCTCTAGGTTTGAAGACTTATATGATATTTGAAGGGTTTTTGAGCATTCTAACACTTCCTAAGTGTACATGCAACCCTAATAAACCTTGGATCTATGTTTGTCTAAGATACATGCAAATAATTATTTTTCCAAGGTTCATATCTTAACTAGCATGGCATGGGGAACATGAATCAAATAAAGCTAGTAGAAATGCTTACCTTGAAGTTGTAGTTGATTGCTTGGAGTTTTAGAGCCTAGCACCAATAATGTGGATGCCTCAAATGAAAGTCACAAATCACCACAAACTTGGAACTTTGAGAGAATAAATACTACTATCTTGAAATCGGCCTCACCTCAACAAGTGTCAACTAGTATGATTTCAAGAACCAAAGCCTCCTTTATATAGTGTGGTGGATTAGGGTTACATCCATGTAAACCCTAATACCCATGTCTCTTCATTTCCATGAGATCCATGGGTCAAAGCTCCATGGAGTATCCATGGACTTTTCCATCCAAGCCTAGCCCATTCTAAATAAGCATTAGCCCACACAATATAAATATAGAAGCCCATATTTAATTAGTAATATCTTTGATCACTAAATTAATCCTAGATTAATTATAGATCACTACTAATTAAATAATATGATCTTATATTAATATATTAGAACTTATAATATATTAATAAATCATAACTTGTACTATTCTCAAATATTATCCATAAATTGTTCGGGTGAAGTGCAACCCAAATGGACCATGCCGGGTCGGGTCAAGTACATACCAAATATAGTTATGGGCTTAGACACTATATCCAACAGTCTCCCACTTGGATAAGTCTAGTAACTATATTTGCAAGTATAACTTCAGGAACCGATCAGCAATCGTAGCTCTTTAAACTCTGTTGAACTAGAACGCGCCATTTAGATAAGTGATCATATAATCCTCTGTTCTAGATATCAGCCGGACAAATACATGGAACATTGTCTTACTTATTGTCCAGCAGTTTGTTTCCCGATTTCTGATTTGTTTGACAAAGAACTTAATTGAACACATCAACTTAGTTCTGACCGGGCCCGGTACATAGGTCAAAACAAAATCATCGAGTGGCCCAGATATCAGCTTCTAATCCAAGAAGGAACAGATAAACTTCGACTCATATGTTTGTTCTACCACTCATTGAATTACACACAAAAGCACGTTTTATAACATCGAGTTACCAATGCGTTTTCGTACAATCAATGCATAACCAACTCGTAAGTAACAAATCATATCTCTAGGTTTGAAGACTTATATGATATTACCGTCTCACGATCACTCGAGATAAAATTCCATGAAGTGATTCCAGTGAGCGTGGGTTGAGTCCAATGCTCAGAACTTATGAGCACTCATGATTGTTGTAGCCTTGTCCAACACCTTAGACCTCTGCAACCAATCATGACAGTCTTGATTCATACCTACTTCCGACATATGACCGACTGTGGAGGTTTGAATAATATGATATACCAAACATAATTATTCTGGAAGTCAAAACATGCAAAAGAAATATAGTAAAAGATCGACAAGAGATAGCAACACTTTACTCATAAATAAAACACCTTTTATTCATCATCAAATGTCAATTACACTTTACAAATTTCTGGGTTATCTAACTACTAAAACTTATATCATCCTTCAGCCCTATGCTCCGAGCATGCTGGAGATGCTTAACCCTACTCAGTCCCTTCGTGAGGGGATCTGCCGGGTTCTCATCCGATGATACCCTCTTCGCCATGAGGAGTCCTTCTTCAATTCGATGTCTGATAAAATGGTATTTTCTGTCGATGTGTCTGGATCTCCCGTGATCCCTTGGTTCCTTGGCTAAGGCAACCGCACTATTGCTGTCACAGAAAATCTCCATTGGCTCTTTTATAGCTGGTACAACTCCAAGGTCTCCGATGAAGTTCTTTAGCCATATAGCCTCCTTTGCTGCCTCGCTTGCTGCTATATACTCTGATTCACAAGTTGAATCTGCCACTGTCTCTTGCTTGGAACTCTTCCAAGAAATTGCTCCTCCGTTTAGGGTAAAGACCCAGCCTGACTGAGAGCGGAAATTATCCCTATCAGTCTGGAAACTAGCATCACTATACCCTACAACTCTCAAGTCATCACTCCCACCGAGGGTAAGGACCCAGTCCTTAGTCCTTCGCAGGTACTTGAGGATATTCTTTACCGCAGTCCAGTGTTCCTTGCCAGGGTTCCCCTGATACCTGCTAACCATGCTTAAAGCAAAGGCTACATCAGGTCGAGTACACGTCATAGCATACATGATCGATCCTACAGCTGAAGCATAAGGTAGTCAACTCATTTCTGCTATCTCAGCCTCAGTGCTAGGGCTTTGTGTCTTACTCAATCTGGCATTACTCTGAATAGGTAACTCACCTTTCTTGGAGTTATGCATGTTGAATCTTTTCAACACTTTGTCCACATAGGTGCTTTGACTAAGTCCAATTAGTCTTTTACTCCTGTTTCTCAAAATCCTTATCCCTAGGATATAGGCAGCTTCACCAAGGTCCTTCATAGCAAAACACTTCCCAAGCCAGGACTTTACTTCCTGCAAGGTTGGGATGTCATTTCCTATGAGTAGTATGTCATCCACATACAGTACCAAAAAACTGACTATGCTCCCACTAGCCTTGATATAGACGCAAGATTCATCTTCACTCCTTGAAAAGCCAAATTCCTTGACTTTCTCATCAAAGCAAAGATTCCATCTGCGAGGTGCCTGTTTCAATCCATAAATGGATTTCTCGAGCTTACACACTCTATTGGGGTACTCTGTACTGACAAAACCCTCTGGCTGAACCATGTAAACATCCTCAGCCAACTTTCCATTAAGGAAGGCAGTTTTGACATCCATTTGCCATATTTCATAATCATGAAATGCAGCAATGGCTAACAGAACCCTAATAGACTTTATCTTGGCCACTGGTGAAAAGGTTTCATCATAATCAACTCCCAGAGTTTGAGAATAACCTTTTGCAACCAGTCGTGCCTTATAAGTGTGTACATTACCGTCCATGTCGGTCTTCTTCTTGAAGATCCATTTGCACCCCACTGTCTTACGACCTGGTACATTTTCAACCAAGTTCCAAACTTGATTGTCATACATGGATTGTATCTCGCTATCCATTGCCTCTTTCCACTTGGCAGCCTCAGGGCCTGCCATGGCTTCCGTGTAGCTGTTAGGTTCATCCAGACCTACTAGTGTCTCATCACTAATAAGTGTCTCACCTTCCGCAGTAATATGGAAGCCATAATAATGCTCAGGTGCATTCCTAACTCTTGTGGAACGCCTAAGAGGTACAGGCACATCAACTGGCTCAACAGGAGTTTCCTCCTCAAGTTGAGGGCTAGTGTTTGAAGTTCCTTCACCGCTTGACTCTTGAATTTCTTCAAGATCAATTTGCCTCCCACTGTCCCCTTGGCTTATAAATTCTCTCTCTCGAAAAACTCCTCTTCTTGCTACAAAGACCACATTATCACTAGGTCTGTAGAAGAGGTAACCAAAGGATTGTTGTGGGTAGCCGATGAAAATACACCTCTCGCTTCGAGGTTCGAGCTTATCATGAGTCTCGCGTCTCACGAAAGCCTCACAACCCCAAATCTTGATGTGGTCTAGCTTAGGTACTTTCCCAGTCCACATCTCGTGAGGAGTTTTGGCAACTTTCTTTGTAGGGACAAGATTAAGAATATGGGCGGCAGTCTCTAAGGCATACCCCCAGAATGAGATTGGTAGCGTAGCTCGACTCATCATGGAACGAACCATATCCAACAAGGTTCGATTACGCCTCTCAGCCACACCATTCAACTGTGGTGTCCTGGGAGGTGTCAATTGTGAGACAATCCCACATTCCCTAAGATAGTCGAGGAACTCTGAACTAAGATACTCACCTCCTCGATCGGATCGAAGCATCTTAATGTTCCTGCCCAATTGATTCTCGACTTCCTGTTTAAATTCCTTAAACCTCTCGAAAGTCTCTGACTTATGCTTGATTAAGTAGACATATCCATATCTACTGTAATCATCAGTAAAAGTCAAATAATAACGATTAGCATCCCTTGTGGCATGTTTGAATGGTCCACACACATCCGTGTGTATAAGGTCCAACAAACCTTCACCCCTCTCACACGAGCCTGTGAAGGGTGATTTTGTCATTTTGCCAAGTAAGCATGATTCGCAACTATCATCTGACTTTAGGTCAAACGACTCCAAGACTCCATCCTTTTGGAGTTGGCCTATGCGTTTCTTGCTTATATGTCCAAGACGACAATGCCATAATGATGCTTTATCCAAGTTATTATTATTAGTAGAATCAATACACAAAACATTATTTCCTAAGTTATCTATAACAGATACAGCTTCATACACACCATCACAAGGTAATGCTTTAAAATAAAAAACATTATTATAGAAAACATCTATAGAACCAACTTCATTATTAAATGAAAAGGTAAACCCTTGTTTGTACAAAGCATGAAAGGAAATAATATTTCTTGCCATTCCTGGCGAATAACAACATTTATTCAAATCTAAATTAAACCCACTACTTAGCGATAAAGTATAAACTCCAATCTTGGTAACAGGTAAAGCTTTCCTATTCCCCATGATCAAGTTTATTCTTCCTTGCTCCACATTCTCACTTCTTCTTAGTCCCTGCAAGTCACAACAAATATGAATACCACAACCGGTATCAAGGACCCAAGATTTAGAATGGGGTGAGTTATTAGAAATGATAGTGTAAGTACCTGCATGGTTGGGTTTGACTTTCCCATCCTTCACATCCTGCTGGTACTTTGGGCAGTTCCGCTTCCAATGAGATTTTTCATGGCAATAGAAGCATTCAGCCTCTTTTGGGTCAGAAGAAGGAGTGACGAAACCTTTCTTGGTTCCACTTGAAGAAGAGCCATCAAGGGTCCGAGCCTTGGTACCCTTCGAGGACCTCTTTCTCTTCCTCCATCGATTTTTCCCAATTGCTAAAACCGGAGTTGAGTTTGGAGTAGGAGTGATAGCAACCGACTTCCCCTTAAGACCTGATTCTGCGGTCTTGAGAAGTCCCTGAAGTTTGCTGAGTGTGACCTCTTCCTTATTCATGTGATATGTCATGCGGAATTGATCATAGCACGATGGTAAGGAGTGCAAAATGATATCTATTGCAAGATCCTCAGGGAAGTTCACATTAAGCTTCAGCAAACGATCCACATACCTTTGCATTTTCTGCATGTGGCTCGTGACGGATTCCCCGTCCTTCATCATGGTTGTTATCATGGAGCAGATGATTTCATACCTCTCTTGTCTTGCACTTTGATGGTATCTTTCCATCAAATCTTGGTGCATTTCATAAGGGTAGAAATCCTCATAAGACTTTTGGAGTTCCGCTGTCATCGTGGCCATCATGATGCAAGCCACTTTCGTAGCATCCCTTTCATGTGCCCGAAAGTCAGCGATCTCCTGAGGAGTTGCAGTGGTCTCATCAATCTCCTTAAGCTCCTTGTCAAGGACATATTCTTTGTCCTCGTAGCGGGTAATCATCCTGATGTTTCTGATCCACTCATTGAAGTTGGATCCATCAAAGGTGACTTTCCCACACAAGTTCATAAGGGTAAAGGAGCCATTAGGATTAGAGCCAGAAGCATTGTTTGAAGACATCTGAAAAGAAGAGAACAAGATTAGTTTAGATATAAGAGAGTCCTTAATAAAACACCCAAATGTAATATTAAGGCTAGGATCCAATCACAATATAATATAACTTAGAAGAGGTATGCCGTAATCTAAGCTATACCATATTTGAAAGGTAGGTGAATGACGATTCACCAATTTCCACCACGAAAACCGACATGATTAAATATTAGGTTTTTGATTGGTTCTTAGAAATTCCTAGATTCTTTTGAGATTCAATGAACTTTTCAAAGGCATGTTTCAATCTCGAGTGTGCCCTCCAAGTTTTGTGACTGGGATGCCGAGGATCACAAAACAAGGTGTGAAGTAACCATGCAAATCACTTGGTACCCTTAAGGTTTATCACTCAATCGATGTGCCGGTAAACCACACACGCTCCACCGATACTATAATAAACCTTTAAGTCACCCTTTACCTACCTTGTTAAGTCCAAGTTAGTGTGCCGGTTAACCACACACGCTCCACCAACGACTTAATCAAAGTGTAAAGTGTAATTTCATGGATTAGCACCTTATTCACATTTTTCCTAAAGTAACTAAGATTGGGAATTTAATAAAACATTTAGTTACTTTATAATATTCATCATACTTTGAATGAGAATTTATAAGTCCTTGTCTTACCCGTTCGGCTAACGACCCTCCACCAGTCAAGCAAGCGGTGGGTGAGAGTGGACACCCATTAAGTCACCATTTTATAGGCAACAACCTTATACCCACCTTATAGACCGGCTTCGTGAATGAGGCGTACTAGCGGTAAGACGACTTTGTTCTTATACATATATATATATAATTATTAAATCATAATAATATAAGTATAAGGGTTGAATTTTAATTTTTTAAAATTCTAAGGGTTGGAACTAAAGTTTTAACTTAACTTTACTTGTTCCAAAACTTGAGGGCAAGTTTTGTAAACTTTCAAAACTTTTCATATCTTGTAACTTATGAGTTTAATAGAGTAATAAAATGAAGACTCTTCATTTTTCTAACTCTTATGTTCTTTTAATGGTTTTTAATCCAAGAGACTTTTGGTTTTCCATAACTTGAGGACAAGTTATGGACTCCATTAAGACACATTATGATCAAGAATTAAATTACCACATAGGTTACAAATAATTCCTATGATCATCTAAACATCATAAGAACAAGAATATGAATATGAACACTTTCAAGAATCAAAATCACATAAAACTTTGTAATTTTGATAACTAGTTGTTGTAAATGAATTAGCAAAAACATTACTCCATCTAAAACAAGTTTTCAAGTACCAAAACAGTTTAGAGTAATGTTTCCAATCCATTTCCAGCAACTAAAGCCGAAATTCCGTTTTTTTTTTTTAATTATTTTCGACTTTTCCAATTTTTTTTTTTTTTTGCATCAAGTATCAAACAAATAAACCTGGCTCTGATACCACTGAAGGGTTTTTGAGCATTCTAACACTTCCTAAGTGTACATGCAACCCTAATAAACCTTGGATCTATGTTTGTCTAAGATACATGCAAATAATTATTTTTCCAAGGTTCATATCTTAACTAGCATGGCATGGGGAACATGAATCAAATAAAGCTAGTAGAAATGCTTACCTTGAAGTTGTAGTTGATTGCTTGGAGTTTTAGAGCCTAGCACCAATAATGTGGATGCCTCAAATGAAAGTCACAAATCACCACAAACTTGGAACTTTGAGAGAATAAATACTACTATCTTGAAATCGGCCTCACCTCAACAAGTGTCAACTAGTATGATTTCAAGAACCAAAGCCTCCTTTATATAGTGTGGTGGATTAGGGTTACATCCATGTAAACCCTAATACCCATGTCTCTTCATTTCCATGAGATCCATGGGTCAAAGCTCCATGGAGTATCCATGGACTTTTCCATCCAAGCCTAGCCCATTCTAAATAAGCATTAGCCCACACAATATAAATATAGAAGCCCATATTTAATTAGTAATATCTTTGATCACTAAATTAATCCTAGATTAATTATAGATCACTACTAATTAAATAATATGATCTTATATTAATATATTAGAACTTATAATATATTAATAAATCATAACTTGTACTATTCTCAAATATTATCCATAAATTGTTCGGGTGAAGTGCAACCCAAATGGACCATGCCGGGTCGGGTCAAGTACATACCAAATATAGTTATGGGCTTAGACACTATATCCAACAATATTACCGTCTCACGATCACTCGAGATAAAATTCCATGAAGTGATTCCAGTGAGCGTGGGTTGAGTCCAATGCTCAGAACTTATGAGCACTCATGATTGTTGTATCCATGTCCAACACCTTAGACCTCTGCAACCAATCATGACAGTCTTGATTCATACCTACTTCCGACATATGACCGACTATGGAGGTTTGAATAATATGATATACCAAACATAGTTATTCTGGAAGTCAAAACATGCAAAAGAAATATAGTAAACGATCGACAAGAGATAGCAACACTTTACTCATAAATAAAACACCTTTTATTCATCATCAAATGTCAACTACACTTTACAAATTTCATAATTTATCTAACTACTAAAACTTATATCATCCTTCAGCCCTATGCTCCGAGCATGCTGGAGATGCTTAACCCGAGTCAGTCCCTTTGTGAGGGGATCTGCCGGATTCTCATCCGATGATACCCTCTTTGCCACGAGGTGTCCTTCTTCGATCCGATGTCTAATGAAATGGTATTTTCTGTCGATGTGTCTGGATCTCCCGTGATCCCTTGGTTCCTTGGCTAAGGCAATAGCACTTTCACTATCACAGAAAATTTCCATTGGCTCTTTAATAGCTGGTACAACTCCAAGGTCTCCAATGAAGTTCCTCAGCCATATCGCTTCCTTTGCTGCTTCGCTAGCTGCAATATACTCTGATTCACAAGTAGAATCTGCCACTGTCTCTTGCTTGGAACTCTTCCAAGAAATTGCTCCTCCGTTTAGGGTAAAGACCCAGCCCGACTGAGAGCGGAAATTATCCCTATCAGTCTGGAAGCTAGCATCACTATACCCTACAACTCTCAAGTTATCACTCCCACCGAGGGTAAGAACCCAGTCCTTAGTCCTCCGCAGGTACTTGAGGATATTCTTTACTGCAGTCCAGTGTGCCTTGCCAGGGTTCGCCTGATACCTACTAACCATGCTCAAGGCAAAAGCTACATCGGGTCGAGTACACGTCATAGCATACATGATCGATCCTACAGCCGAAGCGTAAGGTGTTCGACTCATTTCTGCTATCTCAGCCTCAGTGCTAGGGCTTTGTGTCTTACTCAATCTGGTGTTACTCTGGATGGGTAACTCTCCTTTCTTGGAATCCTGCATGCTGAATCGCTTCAGCACTTTATCCAAGTAGGTACTCTGACTAAGTCCAATTAGTCTTTTACTCCGATCTCTCAAGATCCTTATCCCTAAAATATAGGTAGCTTCACCAAGGTCCTTCATAGCGAAACACTTCCCAAGCCAGGACTTTACTTCCTGCAGAGTTGGAATGTCGTTTCCTATGAGTAGTATGTCATCCACATACAATACCAAAAAGCTAACTATACTCCCACTAGCCTTGACATACACACAAGATTCATCTTCACTCCTAGAAAAGCCAAATTCCTTGACCTTTTCATTAAAGCAAAGATTCCATCTGCGAGGTGCTTGCTTCAATCCATAAATGGATTTCTCAAGCTTACACACTCTATTAGGGTACTCGTTGCTGACAAAACCCTCTGGCTGACTCATGTAAACATCTTCAGCCAACTTTCCATTAAGGAAAGCGGTTTTGACATCCATCTGCCATATTTCATAGTCATGAAATGCAGCTATGGCTAACAGAACCCGAATAGACTTAATCTTGGCTACCGGAGAAAAGGTCTCATCATAATCCACTCCAGGAATTTGAGAGAAGCCCTTTGCAACCAGTCTAGCCTTATAAGTGTCTACTTTACCATCCATGTCAGTCTTCTTCTTGAAGACCCATTTGCACCCTACTGTCTTACGACCTGGTACATTTTCAACCAAGTTCCAAACATGATTGTCATACATGGATTGTATCTCGCTATCCATAGCCTCTTTCCATTTAGCAGACTCGGGGCCTGCCATGGCCTCCTCGTAGCTATTAGGGTCATCTTGACTTACTAGTGTTTCATCACTAATAAGTGTCTCACCTTCTGCAGTAATATGGAATCCATAGTAATGCTCAGGTGCACTCCTAACTCTCGTGGAACGTCTCAGAGGTACAGATTTGTCAATTGGCTCAACAGGAGTTTCCTCCTCAAGTTGAGGGCTAGAGTTTGAAGTTCCTTCACCGCTTGATTCTTGAACTTCTTCAAGATCAATTTGCCTCCCACTGTCTCCTTGGCTTATAAACTCTCTTTCTCGAAAGACTCCTCTTCTTGCTACAAAAAGCACGTTGTCACTAGGTCTGTAGAAGAGGTAACCAAAGGATCGCTATGGGTAACCGATGAAAATACACCTCTCGCTTCGAGGTTCGAGCTTATCATGAGTCTCGCGTCTCACGAAAGCCTCGCAACCCCAAATCTTGATGTGGTCTAGTTTAGGTACTTTACCAGTCCACATCTCGTGAGGAGTTTTGGCAACTTTCTTTGTAGGGACTAGATTAAGAATATGGGCGGCAGTCTCTAAGGCATACCCCCAGAATGAGATTGGTAGCGAAGCTCGACTCATCATGGAACGAACCATATCCAACAAGGTTCGATTACGCCTCTCAGCCACACCATTTAACTGTGGTGTCCTGGGAGGTGTCAATTGTGAGACTATCCCACATTCCCTTAGATAGTCGAGGAACTCTGAACTAAGATACTCACCACCACGATCGGATCGAAGCATCTTAATATTCCTGCCCAATTGATTCTCGACTTCCTGTTTAAATTCCTTAAACCTCTCGAAAGTCTCTGACTTATGCTTGATCAAGTAGACATATCCATATCTACTATAATCATCAGTAAAAGTCAAATAATAACGATTAGCATCCCTTGTGGCATGTTTGAATGGTCCACACACATCCGTGTGTATAAGGTCCAACAAACCTTCACCCCTCTCACATGAACCTGTGAAGGGTGACTTTGTCATTTTTCCAAGTAAGCATGATTCGAAACTATCATCTGACTTTAGGTCAAACGACTCCAAGACTCCATCCTTTTGGAGTTGGCCTATGCGTTTCTTGCTTATATGTCCAAGACGACAATGCCATAAAGATGCTTTATCCAAGTTATTATTAGTAGAATCAATACACAAAACATTATTTCCCAAGTTATCTACAACAGATACAGCTTCATACACACCATCACAAGGTAATGCTTTAAAATAAAAGACATTATTATAGAAAACATCTATAGAACCAACTTCATTATTAAATGAAAAGGTAAACCCTTGTTTGTACAAAGCATGAAAGGAAATAATATTTCTTGCCATTCCTGGCGAATAACAACACTTATTCAAATCTAAACTAAACCCACTACTTAGCGATAAAGTATAAACTCCAATCTTGGTAACAGGTATAGCTTTCCTATTCCCCATGATCAAGTTTATTCTTCCTTGCTCCACATCCTCACTTCTTCTTAGTCCCTGCAAGTCACAACAAATGTGAATACCACACCCGGTATCAAGGACCCAAGAATTAGAATGGGGTGAGTTATTAGAAATGATAGTGTAAATACCTGCATGGTTGGGTTTAACTTTCCCATCCTTCATATCTTGCTGGTATTTTGGGCAGTTCCGCTTCCAATGAGCTTTTTCATGGCAATAGAAGCATTCAGCCTCTTTTGGGTCAGAAGAAGGAGTAATGAAACCTTTCTTGGTTCCACTTGAAGAAGAGCCATCAAGGGTCCGAACCTTGGTACCCTTAGAAGAGCTCTTTCTCTTCCTCCCTCGACTTTTCCCGATTGCCAAAACCGGAGTAGAGTTTTGAGTAGGGGTGATAGCAACCGACTTCCCCTTAAGACCTGTTTCTGCGGTCTTGAGAAGTCCCTGAAGTTTGCTGAGGGTGACTTCTTCCTTGTTCATGTGATATGTCATGCGGAATTGATCATAGCACGATGGTAAGGAATGCAAAATAATATCTATTGCAAGATCCTCCGGGAAGTTCACATTAAGCTTCAGCAAACGATCCACATACCTTTGCATTTTCTGCATGTGGCTCGTGACGGATTCCCCGTCCTTCATCATGGTTGTTATCATGGAGCAGATGATTTCATACCTCTCTTGTGTTGCACCTTGATGGTATCTTTCCATCAAATCTTGGTGCATTTCATAAGCGTAGAAATCCTCATAAGACTTTTGGAGTTCCGCTGTCATCGTGGCCATCATGATGCAAGCCACTTTCGTAGCATCCCTTTCATGTGCTCGAAATTCAGCGATCTCCTGAGGAGTTGCAGTGGACTCATCAATCTCCTTAAGCTCCTTGTCAAGGACATATTCTTTGTCCTCGTAGCGGGTAATCATCCTGATGTTTCTGATCCACTCATTGAAGTTGGATCCATCAAAGGTGACTTTCCCACACAAGTTCATAAGGGTAAAGGAGCCATTAGGATTAGAGCCAGAAGCATTGTTGGAAGACATCTGAAGAGAAGAGAACAAGATTAGTTTAGATATAAGAGAGTCCTTAATAAAACACCCAAATGTAATATTAAGGCTAGGATCCAATCACAATATAATATAACTTAGAAGAGGTATGCCGTAATCTAAGCTATACCATATTTGAAAGGTAGGTGAATGACGATTCACCAATTTCCACCACGAAAACCGAAATGATTAAATATTAGGTTTTTGATTGGTTCTTAGAAATTCCTAGATTCTTTTGAGATTCAATGAACTTTTCAAAGGCATGTTTCAATCTCGAGTGTGCCCTCCAAGTTTTGTGACTGGGATGCCGAGGATCACAAAACGAGGTGTGAAGTAACCATGCAAATCACTTGGTACCCTTAAGGTTTATCACTCAATCGATGTGCCGGTTAACCACACACGCTCCATCGATACTATAATAAACCCTAAGTCACCCTTTACCTACCTTGTTAAGTCCATGTTAGTGTGCCGGTTAACCACACACGCTCCACCAACGACTGAGTCAAAGTGTAAAGTGTAATTTCATGGAATAGCACCTTATTCACATTTTTCCTAAAGTAACTAAGATTGGGAATTTAATAAAACATTTAGTTACTTTATAATATTCATCATACTTTGAATGAGAATTAATAAGTCCTTGTCTTACCCGTTCGGCTAACGACCCTCCACCGATCAAGCAAGCGGTGGGTGAGAGTGGACACCCATTAAGTCACCATTTTATAGGCAACAACCTTATACCCACCTTATAGACCGGCTTCGTGAATGAGGCGTACTAGCGGTAAGACGACTTTGTTCTTATACATATATATATATATATATATATATATATATATATATATATATATATATATAATTATTAAATCATAATAATATAAGTATAAGGGTTGAATTTTAACTTTTAAAATTCTAAGGGTTGGAACTAAAGTTTTAACTTGACTTTACTTGTTCCAAAACATGAGGGCAAGTTTTGTAAACTTTCAAAACTTTTCATTTCTTGTAACTTATGAGTTTAATAGAGTAATAAAATGAAGACTCTTCATTTTTCTAACTCTTATGTTCTTTTAATGGTTTTTAATCCAAGAGACTTTTGGTTTTTCCATAACTTGAGGACAAGTTATGGACTCCATTAAAACACATTATGATCAAGAATTAAATTACCACATAGGTTACAAATAATTCCTATGATCATCTAAACATCATAAGAACAAGAATATGAATATGAACACTTTCAAGAATCAAAATCACATAAAACTTTGTAATTTTGATAACTAGTTGTTGTAAATGAATTAGCAAAAAACATTACTCCATCTAAAACAAGTTTTCAAGTACCAAAACAGTTTAGAATAATGTTTCCAATCCATTTTCCAGCAACGAAAGTCGAAATTCCGTTTTTTTTTATTTTTTTTTTATAATTATTTTCGACTTTCTTCAACTTTTAAGCACAAATAACAAACAAACAAGCCTAGGCTCTGATACCACTGAAGGGTTTTGAGCATTCTAACACTTCCTAAGTGTACATGCAACCCTAATAACCTTGGATCTATGTTTGTCTAATTATCATGCAAAGTTGAATTCCAAGGTTATATTCCTATCTAGCATACATGGGAACAATTTTAACTTGAATTATAGATAGAATAACTTACCTTGTTGTTGCTTGTGTTCCTTGAAACCTTGTGAGCCTAGCACCCCAAGTGTGATGCCTCAAATGCTTCACACAACACCAAATGCTCTTGGAAAGACTCTTGAGATAACACACACTTCTCAAAATCGGCCAAGCCCTCTAGTTTCTTAGTAGTGCCGATTTTGGTGGAGAATATGCTTCTTATATAGTGTTGACACATCTAGGGTTACACCATGTAAACCCTAATGTGTCATGACTCTTCATTTCCATGACCCATGGGTTTGTAACTCCCATGGAGCATCCATGGAGTATCCTATGGGTAGAGCCCAACTTGATAATCCATGGAGCCTCTTAGCCCACTATACAAGATATGGATGATTTACATAATCAACCCATATATTTAATTAGTTATCCTTTGATCACTTAATTAATTCCAAATTAATTCTTTGATCAACTAATCAAATAATATTATTAATATATTAGAACTTATAATATATTAATAATCTCCAAGTGTTATTTCTCTCATTTAGTCTATCCAATTGCATGGTGCCATGCAACCCAAATGGACCATGCCGGGTCGGGTCAAGTACAAGCCCGAAATAGTTATGGACTTAGACACCTTATCCAACAAAAAGCTCCATGTATCATCCATGGACTTCCATATAAGCCTAGCCCATTAACAAATGAGTGTTAGCCCACACCATACAAAACAATAGCCCACAATTTAATTAGTCTTCCTTTTAATCTCTAAACTAATTCATAATTAATTTAAGACTAAGACTAATTAAATAACATGACTTCATATTAATATATTATAACTTATAATATATTAATAAACATATGTGTATAACTCTCATAAAATTATCCATAAATAGTTTGGATGAAATGCAACCCAAATGGACCATGCCGGGTCGGGTCAAGTATATACCAAATAAGTTATGGACTTAGACACCTTATCCAACATTTACTTCCTGCAGGGTTGGGATGTCATTTCCTATGAGTAGTATGTCATCCACATATAGTACCAAAAAACTGACTATGCTCCCACTAGCCTTGATATAGACGCAGGATTCATCTTCACTCCTTGAAAAGCCAAATTACTTGACTTTCTCATCAAAGAAAAGATTCCACCTGCAAGGTGCCTATTTCAAGCCAAATTACACACTCTATCGGGGTACTCTATACTGACAAAACCCTCTGGCTGAACCATGTAAACATCCTCAGCCAACTTTCCATTAAGGAAAGCGGTTTTGACATCCATTTGCCATATTTCATAATCATGAAATGTAGCAATGGCTAACAGAACCCTAATAGATTTTATCTTGGCCACTGGTGAAAAGGTTTCATCATAATCAACTCCCGAAGTTTGAGAATAACCTTTTGCAACCAGTCGTGCCTTATAAGTGTGTACATTACCATCCATGTTGGTCTTCTTCTTGAAGGTCCATTTGCACCCGACAATCTTACGACCAGGTACATTCTCAACCAAGTTCCAAACTTGATTGTCATACATGGATTGTATCTCGCTATCCATAGCCTCTTTCCATTTAGCAGCCTCAAGGCCTGCCATGGCTTCCGTGTAGCTGTTAGGTTCATCCAGACCTACTAGTGTCTCATCACTAATAAGTGTCTCACCTTCCGCAGTAATATGGAAACCATAATAATGCTCAGGTGCATTCCTAACTCTCGTGGAACGCCTCAGAGGTACAGGCACATCAACTGGCTCAACAGGAGTTTCCTCCTCAAGTTGAGGGCTAGGGTTTGAAGTTCCTTCACCACTTGACTCTTGAATTTCTTCAAGATCAATTTGCCTCCCACTGTTTCCTTGGCTTATAAACTCTCTTTCTCGAAAAACTCCTCTTCTTGCTACAAACACCACATTATCACTAGGTTTGTAGAAGAGGTAACCAAAGGATTGCTGTGGGTAGCCGATGAAAATACACCTCTCGCTTCGGGGTTCGAGCTTATCATGAGTACCGCGTCTCACGAAAGTCTCGCAACCCCAAATCTTGATGTGGTCTAGTTTAGGTACTTTACCAGTCCACATCTCGTGAGGAGTTTTGGCAACTTTCTTTGTAGGGACCAGATTAAGAATATGGGCGGCAGTCTCTAAGGCATACCCCCAGAATGAGATTGGTAGCATAGCTCGACTCATCATGGAACGAACCATATCTAACAAGGTTCGATTACGCCTCTCAGCTACACCATTCAACTGTGGTGTCCTGGGAGGTGTCAATTATGAGACAATCCCACATTCCCTAAGATAGTCAAGGAACTCTGAACTAAGATACTCACCACCACGATCGGATCGAAGCATCTTAATGTTCCTGCCCAATTGATTCTCGACTTCCTATTTAAATTCCTTAAACTTCTCGAAAGTCTCTGACTTATGCTTGATTAGGTAGACATATCCATATCTACTGTAATCATCAGTAAAAGTCAAATAATAACGATTAGCATCGCTTGTGGGATGTTTGAATGGTCCACACACATCCGTGTGTACAAGATCCAACAAACCTTCACCCCTCTCACACGAGCCTGTGAAGGGTGACTTTGTCATTTTTCCAAGTAATTATGATTCGCAACTATCATCTGAATTTAGGTCAATTGACTCCAAGACTCCATCCGTTTGGAGTTGGCATATGCGTTTCTTGCTTATATGTCCAAGGCGACAATGCCATAATGATGCTTTATCCAAGTTATTATTATTAATAGAATCAACACACAAAACATTATTTCCTAATTTATCTACAACAGATACAGTTGTTGGGTTTTGAGCAATCTAACACTTCCTAAGTGTGCATGCAACCCTAATAAACCTTGGATCTATGTTTGTCTAAATACATGCAAAATAATAATTTTCCAAGGTTTATAACCTATCTAACATGGCATGGGGAACATTTCAACATAAAAGAGTTAGAAGAGATTACATACCTTTGTTGTGTTGGGTTCTTAGGAGTTTGAGGGCCAAGCACCAATAGTGTGAATGCCTCAAATGGAATCACAAACACCACAAACTCTTGGAAAACTTTGAGAGAGTATACACACTCTTGTATTTTCGGCCACACACATGCACACACACACTAGAACACTAGCTTTCTCTTAGGCTATCTTAGGCTCTCTTTCATGCTCCATAAGCATGCTTATATAGTATGCATGTTAGGGTGAAACCCTAATAACCCATGTCTTTTCCTATTCCAAGGATCCATGGGTTAAAAGCTCCATGGATCATCCATGGACTTCCACATAAGCCTAGCCCATTAACAAATGAGTATTAGCCCACACTATATAATTAATTTAAGACTAAAACTAATTAAATAACGTAACTTCATATTAATATATTATAACTCATAATATATTAATAAACATATGTGTATAACTCTCGTAAAATTATCCATAATAGTTTGGATGAGATGCAACCCAAATGGACCATGCCGGTCGGGTCAAGTATATACCAAATAAGTTATGGACTTAGACACCTTATCCAACAGACTCCCACTTGGATAAGTCTAATAACTATATTTGCCTATAACTTCAGGAACCAACCAACAATCGTAGCTCTCGAAAACTCCCTCGAACAATGAAGACTCTGTCGAACTATGAAGCGCCATTTTAGATAAGTGATCACATAATCCTCTGTTCTCATGATATCAGCCGGACAAACACATGGAACTATGTCTTGCTTATTGTCTAGCAGTTGTTTCTCGATTATCCGATTTGTTTGACGAAGAACTTCACTGAACACATCGGTTTAGTTCTGACCAGGCCTGGTATATGGGTCAATACAAAATCATCGAGGGGCCCGGATATCGCTTCTATTTCTAGAAGGAACAGATAAACTTCGACTGATATGCTTGTTCTACTACTTATTGAATTGTACACAAAGGCACGTTTTATAACATCAAGTTACTGATGCGTTTACGTGCAATCAATGCACAACCAACTCATAGGTAACAACTCATATCTCTAGGTTTAAAGATTTATATGATGTTATCGTCTCACGATCACTCGAGATAAATTCCATGAAGTGATACAAGTGAGCGTGGGTTTATACCAATACTCATAACTTATGAGTACTCATGAATGTTGCAGCAACCATTGCCATGCCTAAACACCTTTAAGGCATCTACAAACCCAATTCATGACAATCTTGATTCATACCTACTTCCGACGTATGATCGATTGTGGAGGTTTGAACAAATTAATTATTCTGGAAGTCAAAACATGCAAAACTGAAACAATAGTAAATAATTGACAATGATAGTAACACTTTACTCATAAATAAATCACAAATTTTATTCATCATCAAACGTCGATTACATTTTACAAGTTTCAGGAAAACTATCTAATCTGTAAAACTAATATCGTCCCTCAGCCCGATGCGTCTCGCATGCTGAAAATGCTTAACCCTCGTCAGTCCCTTCGTAAGGGGATCTGCAGGATTCTCATCTGACGATATCCTCCTTGTCACAAGGAGTCCTTCTTCAATCTTGTGCCTTATGAAGTGATATTTTCTGTCAATGTGTCGGGATCTGCCATGATCTCTTGGTTCCTTGGCTAAGATAACCGCACTATTGTTGTCACAGAAAATCTCTATAGGTTCCTTAATAGCTGGTACAACTCCAAGGTCTCCGATGAAGTTCTTTAGCCATATCGCCTCCTTCGCTGCTTCACTCGCTGCTATATACTCTGATTCACAAGTCGAATCAGCCACCGTCTCCTGCTTGGAACTCTTCCAAGAAATTGCCCCTCCATTTAAGGTAAAGATCCAGCCCGACTGAGAGCGGAAATTATCCCTATCAGTCTGAAAACCAGCATCACTATACCCTAATATTCTCAAGTCATCACTGCCACCAACGGTAAGGACCCAATCCTTAGTCCTCCGCAGGTACTTGAAAATGTTCTTTACCGCGGTCCAATGAGCCTTGCCAGGGTTCCCCTGATACCTGCTGACCATGCTCAAAGCAAATGCCACATCAGGACGGGTACAAGTCATAGCATACATGATCGAGCCAACTGCGGAAGCATATGGTAATTGGCTCATCTCAGCTATCTCAGCCTCTGTACTCGGACTCTGAGTTTTACTCAGTTTGGTATTGCTTTGGATCGGTAAATCTCCTTTCTTGGAATTCTCTATGTTGAACCTTTTCAACACCTTATCCAAGTAGATACTCTGACTAAGTCCAATTAGTCTTCTACTCCTTTCTCTTAATATCCTTATCCCTAGGATATAAGTAGCCTCCCCTAGGTCCTTCATAGCAAAGCACTTCCCTAGCCAGGACTTAACCTCCTGCAAGGTTGGGATGTCATTTCCTATGAGTAGTATGTCATCCACATACAGTACCAAGAAGCTAACTATACTCCCACTAGCTCTGACATACACGCAAGACTCATCTTCGCTTCTCAAGAAGCCAAACTCTTTTACCTTCTCATCAAAACAAAGATTCCAGCTACGAGATGCTTGTTTTAATCCATAAATGGATTTCTTAAGCTTGCATACTCTATTAGGGTACTCTGTATTGACAAAACCCTCTGGCTGATTCATGTACACATCCTCAGCCAACTTTCCATTAAGGAAAGCGGTTTTGACATCCATTTGCCATATTTCATAATCATGAAATGCTGCAATGGCTAACATAACCCTAATAGACTTAATCTTGGCCACCGGCGAGAAGGTTTCATCATAATCAATACCTTGAGTTTGAGTAAAACCCTTCGCAACCAGTCGAGCCTTATAAGTATGCACTTTTCCTTCCATGTCGGTCTTCTTTTTGAAGATCCATTTGCACCCGACTGTTTTACGGCCTGGTACATTGTCAACCAAGTTCCAAACTTGATTGTCATACATGGACTGTATCTCGCTGTCCATAGCCTCCTTCCATTTAGCAGACTCCGGGCCTGCCATGGCTTCCTTAACACTGCTAGGTTCATCCAAATTTACTAGTGTACTATCACTAATAAACGTATCACCTTCCGTAGTAATATGAAAACCATAATAAAACGAAGGTGTGTTCCTAACCCGTGTGGAACGTCTCGGAGGTACAGACTCGTCAGCTGGATCAACAGGAGTTTCTTCCTCAGGTTGATTGCTAGTGTCTGAGGTTCCTTCACCAATTGATTCTTGAATTTCTTCAAGATCAATCTGCCTCCCACTGTCTCCTTGGCTTATAAATTCTTTCTCGCGAAAGATCCCTCTTCGTGCTACAAAGACCACATTCTCACTGGGTCTGTAGAAAAGGTAACCGAAGGATTTCTGTGGGTAGCCGATGAAAATACACCTTTCACTTCGAGGTTCAAGCTTATCATGAGTTTCACGCCTCACGAATGCTTCGCAACCCCAAATTTTGATGTGGTCCAAATTGGGAACCTTCCCAGTCCACATCTCATGAGGTGTTTTGGTAACCTTCTTTGTAGGGACTAAATTAAGGATATGGGCGGCAGTCTCTAAGGCATACCCCCAAAAAGAGATTGGTAACGAAACTCGACTCATCATAGAGCGAACCATGTCCAACAGGGTACGATTACGCCTCTCAGCTACACCATTCAGCTGTGGTGTCCTGGGAGGAGTCAATTGTGAGACAATCCCACACTCCTTAAGATAGTCAAGGAACTCGGTACTAAGATACTCACCACCTCGATCGGATCGAAGCATCTTAATGTTCCTGCCCAATTGATTTTCTACTTCCTGTTTGAATTCCTTAAACCTTTCAAAGGTTTCGGACTTGTGTTTGATCAAGTAGACATACCCATATCTACTATAGTCATCAATAAAAGTCACATAATACCGATTAGCGTCCCTTGTGGCGGTTTTGAATGGCCCACATACATCAGTATGTATTAGGTCCAACAAACCTTCACCCCTCTCACAAGTTCCAGTGAAGGGTGATTTTGTCATTTTTCCAAGTAGACAAGATTCACAACTATCATCTGATTAGAGGTCAAATGATTCCAAGACTCCACTCTTTTGGAGTTGGTCTATGCGTTTCTTGTTTACATGTCCAAGACGACAATGCCACAATGATGCTTTATCTAGGCTAGTAGAAGAATCAATATACAACACATTATTTCCTAAGTTGTCTACAATCGACACAGTTTCATACACGCCATCACAAGGTAATGCTTTAAAATAAAACACATTATTAAAGAAAGCATTAATACCACCACATTCATTATCAAACGAAAAGGTAAAACCTTGTTTGTACAAAGCATGAAAAGAAATAATATTCCTCGCCATTTCAGACGAGTATACACATTTATTCAAATCTAATTTTAACCCATTATTAAGCAACAAAGTATAAACTCCAATCTTGGAAACAGGTGAAGCCTTCCTATTCCCCATGATTAAGTTTATCTTCCCGTGCTCCACATCCTCACTTCTTCTTAGGCCCTGCAAATCAGAATATATGTGAATACCACATCCTGTATCAAGCACCCAAGAGTTAGAATATGTTGAGTAATTAGACAATATAGTGTAAATACCTGCATAGGTGGGTTTCACTTTCCCATCCTTTAGATCCTGCAAGTACTTAGGGCAGTTTCGCTTCCAGTGTGCCTTTTCATGGCAATAAAAGCATTCAGCATCCTTTGGAATGGCAGAAGGAGTGACAGAACCGTTCTTAGTCTTGGATGAGGAGCCTTCAAGAGACTTTCCCTTGGTACCCTTCGAAGGGTGCTTCCTCTTTTTCCCTTTGCCTTGCCCAATAGCTAAAACAGGGGTAGAAGTTGGAGTAGGAGTAGTAGAGGTAACAACCGCTTTACCCTTAAGACCGGTTTCAGCGGTCTTCAAGAGTCCTTGAAGCTTGCTGAGAGTAACTTCCTCCTTGTTCATATGATATGTCATTCGAAAATGATCATAACAAGAAGGCAAGGAGTGCAAAATGATGTCAATTGCTAACTCCTCGGGGATGTTAACATTCAGCTTCAGCAAACGGTCCACATACCTTTGCATCTTTTGCATGTGGCCCGTGACGGATTCACCGTCCTTCATGCGGGTAGTTATTATGGAGGAGATTATTTCATACCGCTCCTGACGAGCACTCTGATGGTACCTTTCCATCAAGTCTTGGTGCATCTCAAAAGGGTAGAAATCTTCATATGACTTTTGGAGCTCGGCTGTCATCGTGGCCATCATGATACATGCCACCTTAGTAGCATCTCTCTCATGAGTCCTGAATTCAGCGATCTCCTCAGGAGTAGCAGTAGACTCATCAAGTTCTTTTAACTCCTTATCGAGGACATATTCCTTGTCCTCGTAACGAGTAACCATCCTGATGTTCCTAATCCAATCCATGAAGTTGGAACCATCAAAGATGACCCTCCCACAAAGATTCATGAGAGAGAAAGAACCAGTTGGGTTAGAGCCTGAAGCATTAGTGTTGGAAGACATCTGAAAGAAGAAAGTAAGTTTAGATTAGATATTTAGGATCCTTAATAAGACACCCAAATGTAATATTACGGCTAGGATCCAATCACAATATATTACACTTAGAAGAGGGATGCCGTAATCTAAGTAATAATATATTTGAAAGGTAGGCGAATGACGATTCACCAATTTCCACCATGAAAACGAAATGATTAATTAGGTTTAATTGGATTTGAAATTCCTAGATTCTTTTGAGATTCATTGAACTTTTCAATGGCATGTTTCAATCTCGATTGTGCCCTTCAAGTTTTGTGACTGGGATGCCGAGGATCACAAAACAAGGTGTGAATAACCATGCTAACTCACTTGGTACTCCTAATATTATCACCTAATCAATGTGCCGGTTAACCACACACGCTCCATTGATCTATGACAACATTAAGTTACCCTTCGTGATCCTTACTAGTCTAATTAGTGTGCCGGTTAACCACACACGCTCCACTAACGACTTGGTAAGGTACAAAGTGTGAATTCCATGGATTAGCACCATGTTCACATTTTCCTAAAATAACTAAGATTGGGAATTAAAAGAGTTTAGTTATTTTATAATATTCATTATACTTTTAATGAGGATTTAAAGTCGTTGTTCTACCCGTTCGGCTAACGACCCTCCACCGATCAAGCAAGCGGTGGGTGAGAGTATACACCCATTAAGTCGCCATTTTATAGGCAACAACCTTATACCCACCTTATAGACCGGCTTCGTGAATGAGGCCTACTAACGGTAAAACGACTTATTCTTATACATATATATAATAATTAACCATTAATGTTATAAATAGTATAAGGGTTGAATTTTAACTATTAAAACTCTAAGGTTTGGAATTAAAGTTTATTAAAGTGTGTGAAACTTTACAAATTCCAAAACTTGAGGACAAGTTTTGTAACTTTGCAAAACTCTTCATTTCATAACTTATGAATTAAAGGTTCATAAAAATGAATACTCTTCATTTTCATGTAACTTATGTGTTTTAAGTGTGTGTTAAAAGAAAGTGACCTTTGGTAATCCATAACTTGAGGACAAATTATGGACTCCATTAAAACACATAAATGATTAAGAATTAATTCTAAACAATTCAGTAAATAATTCCTATCATTTTCTAAATTCATAAGAACATGAACATGATCATCAAAAATTCAAGAATCATATGAACACATAAAATCATTAATTTTTGATATATGCTATTGTAAATGGATTAGAACAACCATTACACCAACTAAAATAAGTTTTACAACACCAAAACAATTTAGGGTAATGTTTCCAGTCCATTTCCAGCAGCAAAAGTCGAGATTCTGCATTCTTTCGATCCTACTCGCCGAGTGCACGAACGGACTCGTCGAGTAGGTTGAAGTTTGCCTTGGACTCGGCGAGTCCCCCCAATGGACTCGGCGAGTCTAGCATGCAGACAGCAACGATTTCGACTTTTTTTACTATTTTGCATCAAGTATCAAACAAGCAAGCCTAGGCTCTGATACCACTGTTGGGTTTTGAGCAATCTAACACTTCCTAAGTGTGCATGCAACCCTAATAAACCTTGGATCTATGTTTGTCTAAATACATGCAAAATAATAATTTTCCAAGGTTTATAACCTATCTAACATGGCATGGGGAACATTTCAACATAAAAGAGTTAGAAGAGATTACATACCTTTGTTGTGTTGGGTTCTTAGGAGTTTGAGGGCCAAGCACCAATAGTGTGAATGCCTCAAATGGAATCACAAACACCACAAACTCTTGGAAAACTTTGAGAGAGTATACACACTCTTGTATTTTCGGCCACACACATGCACACACACACTAGAACACTAGCTTTCTCTTAGGCTATCTTAGGCTCTCTTTCATGCTCCATAAGCATGCTTATATAGTATGCATGGTTAGGGTGAAACCCTAATAACCCATGTCTTTTCCTATTCCAAGGATCCATGGGTTAAAAGCTCCATGGATCATCCATGGACTTCCACATAAGCCTAGCCCATTAACAAATGAGTATTAGCCCACACTATATAAAACAAATAGCCCATAATTTAATTAGTATTCCTTTTAATCTCTAAGTTAATCCATAATTAATTTAAGACTAAAACTAATTAAATAACGTAACTTCATATTAATATATTATAACTCATAATATATTAATAAACATATGTGTATAACTCTCGTAAAATTATCCATAATAGTTTGGATGAGATGCAACCCAAATGGACCATGCCGGTCGGGTCAAGTATATACCAAATAAGTTATGGACTTAGACACCTTATCCAACAACAGCTTCATACACACCATCACAAGGTAATGCTTTAAAATAAAGAACATTATTAAAGAAAGCATCAATAGAACCAACTTCATTATTAAACAAAAAGGTAAACCCTTGTTTGTACAAAGCATGAAAGGAAATAAACTCTAATCTTGGTGACAGGTGAAGCTTTCCTATTCCCCATGATCAATTTTATTCTTCCTTGCTCCATATTCTCACTTCTTCTTAGTCCCTGCAAGTCACAACAAATATGAATACCACAACCAGTATCAAGGACCCAAGATTTAGAATGGGGTGAGTTATTAGATAAGATAGTGTAAATACCTGCATGGTTGGGTTTAACTTTCCCATCCTTTACATCCTGCTGGTACTTTGGGCAGTTCCGCTTCCAATGAGCTTTTTCATGGCAATAGAAGCATTCAGCCTCTTTTGGGTCAGAAGAAGGAGTGATGAAACCTTTCTTGGTTCCACTTGAAGAAGAGCCATCAAGGGTCCGACCCTTGGTACCCTTCGAAGATCTCTTTCTTTTCTTCCCTCGACTTTTCCCGATTGCCAAAACCGGAGTAGAGTTTGGAGTAGGAGTGTTAACAACCGACTTCCCCTTAAGACCTGTTTCTGCGGTCTTGAGAAGTCCCTGAAGTTTGCTGAGTGTGACCTCTTCCTTATTCATGTGATGTGTCATGCGGAATTGATCATAGCACGATGGTAAGGAGTGCAAAATGATATCTATTGCAAGATCCTCAGGGAAGTTCACATTAAGCTTCAGCAAACGATCCACATACCTTTGCATTTTCTGCATGTGGCTCGTGACGGATACCTCGTCCTTCATCATGGCTGTTATCATGGAGCAGATGATTTCATACCTCTCTTGTCGTGCACTTTGATGGTATCTTTCCATCAAATCATGGTGCATTTAATAAGGGTAGAAATCCTCATAAGACTTTTGGAGTTCCGCTGTCATTGTGGCCATCATGATGCAAGCCACTTTTGTAGCATCCCTTTCATGTGCCCGAAAGTCAGCGATCTCCTGAGGAGTTGCAGTGGTCTCATCAATCTCCTTAAGCTCCTTGTCAAGGACATATTCTTTGTCCTCGTAGCGCGTAATCATCCTGATGTTTTTGATCCACTCATTGAAGTTGGATCCATCAAAGGTGACTTTCCCACACAAGTTGATAAGGGTAAAGGACATATTAGGGTTAGAGCCAGAAGCAACATTGTTTGAAGACATCTGAAAGAAATAGACAAGATTAGTTTAGATATTAGAAGAGT
The DNA here is from genome assembly GCF_002870075.4 of Lactuca sativa. Lineage (NCBI taxonomy): Eukaryota > Viridiplantae > Streptophyta > Magnoliopsida > Asterales > Asteraceae > Lactuca > Lactuca sativa. The sequence continues at coordinate 249,197,528 of NC_056623.2, forward strand.
CCTTAATAAAACACTCAAATGTAATATTAAGGCTAGGATCCAATCACAATATATTATAACTTGGAAGAGGTATGCCGTAATCCAAGCTATAACATATTTGAAAGGTAGGTGAATGACGATTCACCAATTTCCACCACGAAAACCGAAATATTAGATATTAGGTTTTTTGATTGGTTCTTAGAAGTTCCTAGATTCTTTGAGATTCAATGAACTTTTCAAAGGCATGTTTCAATCTCGAGTGTACCCTCCAAGTTTTGTGACTGGGATACCGAGGATCACAAAACGAGGTGTGAAGTAACCATGCAAATCACTTGGTACCCTTAAAGTTTATCACTCAATCAATGTGCCGGTAAACCACACACGCTCCATCAATACTATAATAAACCTTAAGTCACCCTTTACCTACCTTGTTAAGTCCAAGTTAGTGTGCCGGTTAACCACACACGCTCCACCAACGACTTAAACAAAGTGTAAAGTGTAATTTCATGGATTAGCACCTTATTCACATTTTTCCTAAAGTAACTAAGATTGGGAATTTAATAAAACATTTAGTTACTTTATAATATCCATCATACTTTTAATGAGAATTTGTAAGTCCTTGTCTTACCCGTTCGGCTAACGACCCTCCACCGGTCAAGCAAGCGGTGGGTGAGAGTGGACACCCATTAAGTTGCCATTTTATAGGAAACAACCTTATACCCACCTTATAGACCGGCTTCGTGAATGAGGCGTAGTAGCGGTAAGACGACTATGTTCTTATACATATATATATATATATATATATATATATATATATATATATATATATATATATATATATATATATATATATATATAATTAAATCATAATAATATAAGTATAAGGGTTGAATTTTAACTTTTTCAAATTCTAAGGGTTGGAACTAAAGTTTAACTTGACTTTACTAGTTCCAAAACTTGAGGGCAAGTTTTGTAAACTTTCAAAACTTTTCATTTCTTGTAACTTATGAGTTTATTAGAGTAATAAAATGAAGACTCTTCATTTTTCTAACTCTTGTGTTCTTTTAATGGTTTTTAACTCAAGTGACTTTTGGTTTTCCATAACTTGAGGACAAGTTATGGATACCATTAAAACACATTATGATCAAGAATTAAACTACCACATAAGTTACAAATAATTCCTATGATCATCTAAACATCATAAGAACAAGAACATGAATATGAACACTTTCATGAATCAAAATCACATTTAAAACTTTGTAATTTTGTTAACTAGTTGTTGTAAATGAATTAGCAAGACATTACACCAACTAAAACAAGTTTTCGAGTACCAAAACAGTTTAGGGTAATGTTTCTAATCCATTTCCAGCAACTAAAGTCGAAAATCTGGACTCTGTCGACCCTACTCGCCGAGTGCATGAATTTACTCGCCGAGTAGGTTGAAGATACAAGTGAACTCGACGAGTCCCCCCATGGACTCGCCGAGTCCAGCAGTCAGACAACAAGTTTTTCGACTTTTTCCATAATATTGCAAGAAGTATCAAACAAACAAACCTAGGCTCTGATACCACTGATGGGTTTTGAGCATTCTAACACTTCCTAAGTGTACATGCAACCCTAATAAACCTTGGATCTATGTTTGTCTAAGATACATGCAAATAATTATTTTTCCAAGGTTCATATCCTAACTAGCATGGCATGGGGAACATGAATCAAATAAACCCAGTAGAAATACTTACCTTGTAGTTGTAGTTGATTTCTTGGAGTTTTAGAGCCTAGCACCAATAGTGTGGATGCCTCAAATGGAAATCACAAATCACCACAAACTTGGAACTTTGAGAGAATAGTCACTACTATCTTGAAATCGGCCCTCACCTCAATAAGTGTCAACTAGTGTGATTTCAAGAACCAAAGCCTCCTTTATATAGTGTGATGGATTAGGGTTACATCCATGTAAACCCTAATACCCTTGTCTCTTCATTTCCATGAGATCCATTGGTTAAAGCTCCATGAAGTATCCATGGACTTTTCTATGCAAGCCTAGCCCATTCCAAATAAGCACTAGCCCACAATATATAAATATAGAAGCCCATATTTAATTAGTAATATCTTTGATCTCTAAATTAATCCTAGATTAATTATAGATCACTACTAATTAAATAATATGATCTTATATTAATATATTAGAACTTATAATATATTAATAAATCACAACTTGTACTATTCTCAAATATTATCCATAAATTCTTCAGGTGAAGTGAAACCCAAATGGACCATGTCGGGTCGGGTCAAGTACATACCAAATATAGTTATGGACTTAGACACCATATCCAACACTAACTTCCTCCGAAGTCCAATACAAATGCTTGAAGCATGTCCTCGAGCGTCTGAATTATCCGCTCACTCTGTCCGTTAGTCCGTGGGTGGTAAGCGATGTTGAAGTGCAACCTCAAACTCAACTCCTCATGGAACTTCTTCCAGAACCTGGAAGTGAAACGTATGTCTCGATCTGACAAAATCCAGATTGTCACCCCATGCCACGACAACACTCCCTCACGTATATCTCCGCCAGCCTCTCCGCGGAAGAGCTCTCACTGATAGCAAGGAAGTGAGCGCTCTTCTTCTGTCGGTCAACGATCAACCAAATTGCATCGACACCCCTCTCTGTCCTTGGTAAATTGGTAATGAAATCCATACGAATTTTTTCCCACTTCCAGTGGGTAACCTCAAGTGGCTGCAACTTGCCATGCGGACACTGGTGCTCGGCCTTAACCATGCAATAGGTCAAAGACCTCTCAACAAAGCACGCAACATCCCTCTTCATACAGGGCCACCAACACTCTCTCTTCAGGTCCAAATACATCTTAGTGGCCCCGAGATGGCTCGAGAAACTCACTCTGTGCGCCTCCTCCATCAATATGGTACGTGCCCCGCCCACAAACGGCACCCAAATCCGCCCCTGAAAGGTCGTAAGCCCTCGACTATCGGTAATGAACTCAGATACCTGCCCAATCACCTGCTCTCTCTTGAAGTTCTCCAGTCTCACAGCCTCTGCATGGGCGTCTCGTATGGTATCCACCATCGGAGTCATCACCGTCATCCTTATACAAATATCTCGTATCAGGGCACTCTCCGTCCTGCGGCCTAGGGCATTGGCTACAATGTTAGCCTTTCCCGGGTGGTATAGGATCTCGCAGTTATAATCCTTTACCACATCCCACCATCTCCTCTGGCGCATGTTTAGGTTGGGTTGATCCATCAAGTACTTCAAACTCTTGTGGTCTATGTATATGGTACACCGAACCCCATACAAATAATGACGCCATATCTTGAGGGCGAACACCACTGCCCCCAACTCCAAATCGTAGGTGGGGTACCTCGTCTCATGAGGCTTCAACTGCCTCGATGCATATGCTATCACGTGCCCTCTATGCATAAGCACATCACCCAACCCCGATATCGATGCGTCACAATACACCACAAAATCCTCCATCCCTTCAGGAAGGGCTAACACCGGGGCTTCGCATAATCTATGGCGAAGCGTCTCAAATAAGGCCTGCTGCTCTAAACCCCAACAAAAAGTCACACCCTTCCAGGTCAACCTGGTGAGAGGAACGAAAATTTGGAGAAATCCGTGATAATCTCCGATAATAGCCAGCCAACCCTTGAAAACTCCTGATCTCGGTGGGGGATCTCGGCACCTCCCATCTTATCACATCCTCAATCTTGGCTGGATCGACTAATATCCCATTCTTATTGACGATATTCCCTAAGAATTGGACCTCTCGTAACAAGAAATCAAACTTGGAGAATTTGGTGTAAAGCCACTCCGATCTCAAAACTCCGAGAATCACTCTCAAATGCTCCTCATGCTACTCTTTGGATCTTGAGTACACTAGTATATCGTCGATGAACTCAATCGCCGATCGATCTAACATCAGCCTGCATACTCTGCTCATGAGATCCATGAACGCTGCCGGTGCATTGGTGAGCCTAAAAGGCATCACCACGAACTCGTAATGGCCATAACGAGTCATAAATGTCGTATTCTGGATATCCTCATCACACACTCTCATCTGATGATATCCAAACCTCAAGTCAATCTGGGAGAACCAAGATGCTCCTTGCAACTGATCGAACAGATCGTCGATCCTCGGTAAGGGGTAACGGTTCTGGACCGTCAACTTGTTCAACTCCCGGTAATCAATGCACATCCGGTGTGAACCATCCTTCCTCTTGACAAAAAGGATCAGTGCTCCCCACGGCGAGTTACTCGGTCGAATAAACCCCTTCCACAGCAGCTCCTGAGGCTGTGAGGATAAATCCTGCATCTATGGCGACACAAGGCAATAGGATGCCTTGGCAATGGGCACCGCTCTCGCAATCAAATCTATGTGAAACACCACTTGTCTCTCGGGAGGCACACCAGGAAACTCCTTCAGGAAAACGTCCGGTAACTCTCGCACTATCGGTACATCACGAACCGAACTCGACCTCTCTGTGACCACTCATGTATCCATCATATAGGCCACAAACCCATTACATCCCTGCTGTAGGCTCTGTCTCGCACTAGCAGCCGAACAAAATGCTGACCTAGAAAGGGTACCCTCTCCATAAACCGTAATTACTCCCCCACTAGGGTCTCGTATGGTCACCAACTGACGCTCGCAGTCCATAACGGCTCTGAACCTGCTCAACTAGTCGATGCCCACGATAACACATACATCCCCTATAGCAATCGGTAGTAGATCTATCGGGAACTCAATGTTGAAGATCTCGAGTACACATCCTTGAATCACCTCAGTAGCATATACTGCTGGCCCGTCATCTATGGAAACTCGAAGAGGTCAACTTAATGCCTCTCGACGGATATTGATGTGCTGACTAAACGCTAAAGTCACAAATGATCGACGCGCACCCGAGTGAAATAACACCAATGTAGGTACATAACTCACAAGAAAAGTACCTACGCATAAAACAATATAAGCACAGTATCTCAAGCTCAGAATAAATAACAAAAGAATATATACCAGCCACAACATCGGGTGCTGCACGGACCTCCTCCGCTATCAACTAGAAGGCTCTCCTATGAGCCTTCGGTGCCTCGGCCTTTGCTGGCCGGATCTCGGTAGCTCTGGCAGCAGGTGCAGATCCCTATGCCGATCCCTGCAGCAGCTGTGGGCACTCGGCCATCCGATGGCCGGTTTGGTTGCAATGAAAGTAAACCGAGAATCCCTTGGTGTAATCGCTCGCAAAATGCCCGTCCTTCCCACACTTGTAACACACCCCAGCTTTGCACACCCCCTCATGACTCTTTCCGCACTTCCCACAAGTGTGACACTTTGGACCTCTGGATCTCGAATCAGCGGGCTTTGCCCTCTTGGTTTCCGGCTGAGCCTGCATTGGTCACCTGTCCCTCCTCTATGACTCGGCCTCCTCCCTGACCTGAGTCTCCATCTCAATCTCCCTCTTCCGGGCATTTTCTAGAAGCTCAACAAATATCTGGTATGACTAGTTCGCCACGAACTCACGAATGTCCCTCCTTAGTATGCTCAAGTATCGGCTCATGCGTGCCTGCTCAGACGAAACGTGCTTAGGGAAAAACAACGCCCTGTCATGAAACATTCGTGTGATCACCGTCACGGTCTCTGTCCCCCTGTTTGAGGGGCAAGAACTCCTGTGCCAACTGTTCCCTCTCCACCGGGGGAAAACACTCATCTCTGAACATGGTGGTGAAGCTCTCTGAGTCACCATCGTAACATCTATAGTAGTGAAATCTTCCATCACAAACTTCCACCAGTCCTTCGCTCCCAAGCGAAGCTGGTTCAGTGCAAACTGAAATCTCAGATGCTCCAGACACGAATAGGTGTAGAAGCATCCCTCGATATCCGAAATCCATCTCATTGCAACAATCGAATCGTGCATCCCATCAAACTCCAGTGGCTATGTGTTGTTGAACTCCCAGAATAGCAACGAGTCACCATCCCTAAGGTCTAGCAGCAGCCACATCTATAGTAGCTGCAACAGCCACAACCTCGGTAACCATTACGTATCTCTCGTCAAACGTCTCAGTCAAGGTGGTCTTGATAGACCAAAACATCTCAGGTATCTCTGTGCGGATAGCCGCATCCACCTCATCGTGCATCATCTGACAAAGCTCCTCGTCACTCACGCTGCTGGTCTCTGGTCTGTGGTGTGTCCCAACCATGATGTCTCTGAAATACAACTTAAAGATATTAGAGACTCACTCGAGTATACTCACACTCGATAACTCAACCATACTTGCTCTTTAGTATCCTAAAGATTCTTACTTGGGCTGCGCACTGGTCCGATGTCTGTTGGATAAGGTGTCTAAGTCCATAACTTATTTGGTATATACTTGACCCGACCGGCATGGTCCATTTGGGTTGCATCTCATCCAAACTATTATGGATAATTTTATGAGAGTTATACACATATGTTTATTAATATATTATGAGTTATAATATATTAATATGAAGTTACGTTATTTAATTAGTTTTAGTCTTAAATTAATCATGAATTAATTTAGAGATTAAATGGAATACTAATTAAATTATGGGCTATTTGTTTTATATAGTGTGGGCTAATACTCATTTGTTAATGGGCTAGGCTTATGTGGAAGTCCATGGATGATCCATGAAGCTTTTAACCCATGGATCCTTGGAAAAGGAAAAGACATGGGTTATTAGGGTTTCACCCTAACCATGCATACTATATAAGCATGCTTATGGAGCATGAAATGAAGTCTAAGATACACTAAGAGAAAGCTAGTGATCTAGTGTGTGTGTGCATGTGTGTGGCCGATTTATACAAGGTGTATATACTCTCTCAAAGTTTTCCAAGAGTTTGTGGTGTTTGTGATTCCATTTGAGGCATTCACACTATTGGTGCTTGGCCCTCAAACTCCTAAGAACCCAACACACCAAAAGGTATGTAATCTCTTCTAACTCTTTTATGTTGAAATGTTCCCCATGCCATGTTAGATAGGTTATAAACCTTGGAAAATTATTATTTTGCATGTATTTAGACAAACATAGATCCAAGGTTTATTAGGGTTGCATGCACACTTAGGAAGTGTTAGATTGCTCAAAACCCAACAGTGGTATCAGAGCCTAGGCTTGCTTGTTTGATACTTGATGCAAAATAGTGATAAAAGTCGAAATCGTTGCTGTCTGCATGCCAGACTCGCCGAGTCCATTGGGGGGACTCGCCGAGTCCAAGGCAAACTTCAACCTACTCAACGAGTCCGTTCGTGCACTTGGCGAGTAGGATCGAAAGAATGCAGAATCTCGACTTTTGCTGCTGGAAATGGACTAGAAACATTACCCTAAATTGTTTTGGTGTTGTAAAACTTATTTAGTTGGTGTAATGGTTGTTCTAATCCATTTACAATAGCATATATCAAAATTCCATGATTTTATGTGTTCATATATTTCTTGAATTTTGATGATCATGTTCATGTTCTTATGAATTTAGAAAATGATAGGAATTATTTGCTGAATTGTTTAGAATTAATTCTTTATCATTTATGTGTTTTAATGGAGTCCATAATTTGTCCTCAAGTTATGGATTACCAAAGGTCACCTTCATTTAACACACACTTAGAACACATAAGTTACATGAAAATGAAGAGTCTTCATTTTTATGAACCTTTAATTCATAAGTTATGAAATGAAGAGTTTTGCAAAGTTACAAAACTTGCCCTCAAGTTTTGGAATTTGTAAAGTTTCACACACTTTAATAAACTTTAATTCCAAACCTTAGAGTTTTAATAGTTAAAATTCAACCCTTATACTATTTATAACATTAATGGTTAATTATTATATATATGTATAAGAATAAGTCGTTTTACCGTTAGTAGGCCTCATTCACGAAGCCGGTCTATAAGGTGGGTATAAGGTTGTTGCCTATAAAATGGCGACTTAATGGGTGTATACTCTCACCCACCGCTTGCTTGATCGGTGGAGGGTCGTTAGCCGAACGGGTAGGACAATGACTTTAAATTCTCCCTTCATTAAAAGTATTAATGATAAATACTAAAGTAACTAAAATCTTAATAATTCCCAATCTTAGTTACTTTAGGAAAAATGTGAATTTGGTGCTAACCCATGGAATTCACACTTTGTACCTTACCAAGTCGTTGGTGGAGCGTGTGTGGTTAACCGGCACACTAACTTGGACTAGTAAGGACCACGAAGGGTGACTTAATGTTTGTCATAGATCAATGGAGCGTGTGTGGTTAACCGGCACATTGATTAGGTGATAATATTAAGGATACCAAGTGAATTGGTATGGTTATTCACACCTTGTTTTGTGATCCTCGGCATCCCAGTCACAAAATTTGAGAGGGCACACTCGAGATTGAAACATGCCATTGAAAAGTTCAATGAATCTCAAAAGATCTAGGAATTTCAAATCCAATTAAAACCTAATAAATTATTTCGTTTTTCATGGTGGAAATTGGTGAATCGTCATTCGCCTACCTTCAAATATTTTATAGCTTGGATTACGGCATCCCTCTTCTAAGTTATAAAATAGTTTGTTGGGTCCTAGCCTTAATATTTCATATTGGGTGTCATATTAAGGACTTTAAATCAACTATCTTGAATATCTCCCAAAACATGTCTGGTTTAGACATTTATGATCTTCCCAAATCTCTTGAAGATGATGTTCCTCAACATCATGCTTCACTTCCTTTATCTCCTCCAATTATTCTCCCTCACCCACAAGTTCTTGAAAAGTTTAAAGTCACTCAAGCCCTATTGGCAAGTTAAGGTCTTGGTGTGGTCACATCTTGGAGATGTAGTCACATATTGACAAGACGGGAGAGTTGGGTGTCAAAGTCTCGTGAAAGTTGGATGTTCAATCACTTTCTTAGTAACATAGCGGGTCACTTTGGGACTACTATGAGACAGACTATGACACGAGCCTTAATGATCTTATCTATTTGTTTTGTGCTGTGGAATCAGCAATGATTTGGAACACTAGTAAAGCAAATTTTGTTAGAAGATCAACTTCCCAAACCTTAAATGGACATTGGCAATGGTGGCATTGGATATCTAGAAAAGCATTTCTCTTCCCAATGGAAAGGGATCGGCCGTAGTCAACTCGGTTGACCAAATGGTAAAGAGAAAGGCTAAGTCTGAAATAGTCTCATGTGCCATTATCAAAGGGTCTCCATATGTTTATATTGCCAAAGAAAGGGGCATTGGTTGCGAAGCTGCCCTATTTACCTGAAAGGTCATAAGGTTGATCAAGTCAAGAGGTTTGACTCTACTTCGGGTAAAATACACTGTATAACTCTGTTAAGTTCCTATTTGGAGATTCTTATTACATAATGTGAATGGGTCACATGCTGATGTCTTTTAAGAATCAAAGAAAAGATAGGAAGCTTAAAGTAAGTATATGCTGATTCTGATTGCGAAGATGGGTTTCGATCGCATGGTTCGGTAATCAGAATTTTGAGCTGTTGCTTAAGAGTTATAATATATTGCTTGTGAATAGATAACAACAAGGTTTTCATGTGGATTGTAAGGATAAGTTTTTCCGCAAAGTTTTAAAATAAAAGAAAAAAAAGGTTTTAATTTTATTTATTTTAAAAATATCCCTACAATGGCATCGGTGGAAAATTGTTGCTTATATGTTTCCAGTAATAGCAATATTGGAAGTGGATTTGATTCTTTCATTTGTGGTAGTGTCTGAATTTACCAAATGAAGAAAGTTTTTCATCACCCAAGTTTCAATTGGACAGAAACTTGGAATCATACAAGTTGTATTGTATGATGAATGAGAATTTTCATCTTTGAAAATTAAGACTAATTCTTTGATCACATGTATATGTGAGTCAATTGAAGGACTAAGGAATTAGGTACACTGGGTGTGCGCTGGTCAAGGTCCACCACAAAGATTGATTTGTCATGATTTACTAAAGATTAGTAAATATGATTATACTTATAAGGTTAAGTATAATTTTGTAACATTGGAAAATGAATAAGAAGAATCAAATTAGGCAGAAAGATAAAAGTTTCTCAAATCTGAAAGGACGGGAGAGTACTTTAGTATCAGCTTTGTGATCATCTTAATGATTAAGAAACCATATCAAAATTTGTTCTCTAAGAAAGTCTTAGTGCATTCTTATGACTAAGAAGAAGGGATCTTGAAATTGTTGAAATGGTTAAATCAAGAAGATGAATCATACTTCGTTCCAATACAAGTCTTGGAGTCATACTCCAAGATTGTAATTTGAGTGACATGTCTTAAAGAAGGTTTAAAACACTTATCAAATGTAAGAGTAAAATGTTTTCTACTCTTGTACATTTGAGATTGGTAAGTTGTGATGTCTTGGATGAGACAAAGACCAACTAAGACCAATTGTGTGAAGTGTTAGTCTTGATAAGAATCCGCACTATCCCTTGAATATTTGTTTTGTCAAGGAATGGTTCTTGACTAGGAAAAACTTATATGTCAAGAGGACAGTGGGAGCCTTAAAAATCCTGAAAGAGTTTCAAGATTTAATCAAGAGTAAAACCTATAATTTATCACTAGCACACGACTTAAGGTTTTCAACCTATCGTGTTGACATAATTCTTATTTCTGTACCTACTTCAAATAAGTTGAATTTACATGTGAGTTATCAGAGTTCAACTTGGAAGCATTGGTGGGCCTTGTGTTACCAAGGTGACAAGAAACTAAGATTGAATAAGTTTAATCCATGTAGGGCTGAATTTGTCACTAACCTTATCTTGTGATTATGGTTTTGACAAATTCGCATGGATAGGAACTCATACACTATTAAATCTAAGTGTCATAAGGTTTCTCTCCGATTCATGAAAATGATGGTGAGGAAATGCTTTCACTAAATAGATTTTAAGTAGATATCAATTGTGTCATTTGCATTTTCAAAAGTCATTAGTGGAGCGCGTGTGGTTAACCGGCACACTAACATGGACTTGTGAGAAATGGCAAATGCCTAAGCAATTGAGACTATGATTACGGCATCCCTTTTCATAGTTCTGAAAATTGTTTAGACACACATGTGAGCTATCTAAGAAAGGGTGTATGAATCTAAATTTCAGAAGTCCAACAGATTTCTGGAAATGTGTCAGAGCTAGTGGGAGCATAAGTGTTATGCTGATAATCATCATGTTAGTGGGAGCATGACTATTATGATTAGTATTGCAAGCTAGCAATGTTAATTATAGAAAACAAAGTTTCAATCCGTGAAGTTGCAGGGGTTGAAAAGTTGTTTTGCTATAATTAAGGGAGAGGAAATTATACTTCATGTCAATTCTAAAGCTTAGATTGAGATTTTAATCATCTTTAGTCAAGAATATATGTGAATTTTGTGTTGGAATGGTTCAACTTGAAGAAATTCTATATATATTGCATTTTCAAAATTCGATTATGATTACGGCATCCCTCTTCATAGTTAAATTTTGAAAACATGGCAAATGAAAAATATTGTAGCAAAAGACTGGTCTAGTATCATGTCTTTATGTCAAACATCATGAATCGTGTCCCATATGCTTCAGATATAGGATCGATTTCACGTGCTATAATATTCATCCTTTCTAAATTTTCCAAATGCTTAAGGCATATAGAAGGGAAAAGTCTAGAACTGGATATGACTAAAGTGATTAAGCAATTGTCGAGGACAATCTAGGTTCGCCAAAGATTGGTTGCTCAGGGACATTTGGAAGTCTAGTGTTAATTTTGGTTGGACCATATTGACATTTTCTGAAAAGAGGCAACTCTTGTTCGGAAGTGATAGTCAAATGGGACTATGGAAATGTCTCCATAGGTGGAAGTTATTCAATCTATGTAAGATTAGGAAACTTAATGCAAGAAGGATGTTCCCAAGGAGCTGATCTCCTTTGGAATGCTCTGTAATGGTTGTTGCCAAGTCTTTCTGACTTCGTGCATAATCGTTACAAGAGGATCAATGCATATAAGTTTAGAATCAAACAGATTTCAGTAAATGACATAAATTTGGAATTCTTGCATTTACAATAAGGATTTGGGATTGTGAAATGAGTATCATTGGAATTATGTTCAATTTATCTACATCACAACGTAAGGATCATAGACAAATATAGTGTGCATACTTGGGGTATGGCATAACTGTTGTTTAGAAAAACAAAGTGTACATGCTAGGAGCATGGGACGAATGTTGTTTTTTATTCAAGTCTTAAGTTGATATTTGAAACATTGAATAATGTGTAATCAATATGGTGATAAATAAAAGGTGGTTTTATTTATGTTCAAAAGGGTTCTGAGACCATATTAGATTCGATTATTATTGTGTTTCACTTTGCATGTTTTGACTTCCAAAATAGCTAGGTTATTCTTTTCGAATGACTAAGTTATTTAAACACTCCACAGTCGTTCATATGTTGGAAGTAGGTATGAATCAAGACTGTCATGAATCGGGTTTGTAGATGGCTAAATGAGTTTAGACATGGCAATGGTTGCTGCAACATTCATGAGTACTCATAAGTTATGAGTATTGGTATAAACCCACGCTCACTTGTATCACTTCATGGAATTTATCTCGAGTGATCGTGAGACGATAATATCATATAAATCTTCAAACCTAGAGATATGAGTTGTTACCTATGAGTTGGTTGTGCATTGATTGCACGTAAACGCATCAGTAAATTGATGTTATAAAACGTGCCTTTGTGTACAATTCAATAAGTAGTAGAACAAGCATATCAGTCGAAGTTTATCTGTTCCTTCTAGAAATAGAAGCGATATCCGGGCCCCTCGATGATTTTGTTGTGACCCATGTACCGGCCGGTCAGAACTGAATTGATGTGTTCGATTAAATTCTTTGTCAAACAAATCGAAAATCGGGAAACAAACTGCTGGACAATAAGTACGACGTTGTTCCATGTATTTGTCCGGCTGATATCATGAGAACAGAGGATTATGTGATCACTTATCTAAAATGGCGCTTCATAGTTCGACAGAGTCTTCACTGTTCGAGGGAGTTTTCGAGAGCTACGATTGTTGGTTGGTTCCTGAAGTTATAGGCAAATATAGTTATTAGACTTATCCAAGTGGGAGTCTGTTGGATAAGGTGTCTAAGTCCATAACTTATTTGGTATATACTTGACCCGACCGGCATGGTCCATTTGGGTTGCATCTCATCCAAACTATTATGGATAATTTTATGAGAGTTATACACATATGTTTATTAATATATTATGAGTTATAATATATTAATATGAAGTTACGTTATTTAATTAGTTTTAGTCTTAAATTAATCATGAATTAATTTAGAGATTAAATGGAATACTAATTAAATTATGGGCTATTTGTTTTATATAGTGTGGGCTAATACTCATTTGTTAATGGGCTAGGCTTATGTGGAAGTCCATGGATGATCCATGAAGCTTTTAACCCATGGATCCTTGGAAAAGGAAAAGACATGGGTTATTAGGGTTTCACCCTAACCATGCTACTATATAAGCATGCTTATGGAGCATGAAATGAAGTCTAAGATACACTAAGAGAAAGCTAGTGATCTAGTGTGTGTGTGCATGTGTGTGGCCGATTTATACAAGGTGTATATACTCTCTCAAAGTTTTCCAAGAGTTTGTGGTGTTTGTGATTCCATTTGAGGCATTCACACTATTGGTGCTTGGCCCTCAAACTCCTAAGAACCCAACACACCAAAAGGTATGTAATCTCTTCTAACTCTTTTATGTTGAAATGTTCCCCATGCCATGTTAGATAGGTTATAAACCTTGGAAAATTATTATTTTGCATGTATTTAGACAAACATAGATCCAAGGTTTATTAGGGTTGCATGCACACTTAGGAAGTGTTAGATTGCTCAAAACCCAACAATGTCTTCAATAGTACGAGCGCAATACTACCGTCCACACTGCATCAGTATTCACCCCAAGTCCTCCTCCTAGGATCACAAGTACTCTAATCTCGCTATACATAGGCTACTCTCCAGTAGACCTCTCACAAGCTCCTCGCTGCTACCTACTCACTCTCAAGGCATCCCATAGTAGAAATAATCTCCTAGGCTAAAGCATCACAAATCAAGCCACTCTAGTCCTAAATATGAATATCGAGCCTACTCTAGCATGAACATCATAACATAATATCCCATAACACATAATGTAAGGGTATTTTGGGAAATCACCATTCGGGCGTCGGCTGATTGTGCAGAAGACACCTTTCTACTTTTCTCAAGGTCCTTTACTCTTTTAGAAAAATTGTTCCTTTTTATGAAACATTTCTCAAATCCTCAGTTTGATTTTAGATACGCCCGACGGTGCATCCGAATCACGTGAATATTTAAAACAAAATTTCATTTTTGAAACAACATAAAACACATATAATATTCTCAAATGCCATGTTCATCAAATGTCATTATAATAAAACGTATCCCAAGATCACAAAATACAATCCTCGGTAAGTGTGTATAAATCATATCGGCGCCTTCCCGTGATCCTCCCTGGTACCTGAAACACATATCACATAACACTGTAAGCATAAATGCTTAGTGAGTTCCCCAAAATACCACATACAACACATATTAGCCACTCGAGGATATAACTCTATATGACCCGTTGGTTAGTGTGTCTTAGCGGAACCCTCTAGTCTCGTAGCACGTTGGACCCTCCAGTCCGGTCTAGCTCGTTAGACCTTCCGGTCCGGTCTAAATCGTTGGACCCTCCGATCCGGTCTAATCGAGGACCCTCTGGCCTCGTGAATCATTGGACCCTCTGGTCCAATCTATATAACACATAGCATACGTATAACACAATGCACATAAATCTCAGACATACACATAACACATAAGACCCTCCGGTCTGCACATAGATACCACTCTAGGTAATGTATAGTGAGAAGACTCACATCGAATAACTCACATAAATCTTGAACTCGATATACAGATCTAGCCTCCGCCTACTCACCTAAAATAAATATTCATAATCAATACGGCTCTCAAAGGATAGGCTAACCCCTTTCTAAATTCTCTTAGAAGGATAAAAGACCATTTTACCGCTATAATGGTTCAACGGTCCAAATATTGACTAAACCCTAAAAGTCAATGAAAGTCAACCTTCCGAAGTACGTGGCACGTAACAACTCTGTACGCCGGACGTACTCGGATACTTCAAAGAATCAAGGAGCTCAACCCCCTACGCTGCGCGTACTGGGATTATGCCCAGCGTAAGTCCCAGTCTTATACTCTTTTGATTTTTGGTCTTAAACGGTTGAGACACAAGCTCAAATTCCAGATCCGACTATTCTAAGGCCACTTAATCCATAAAGTCGAAACCTTTATGCCTTTACATGGCTGTAAAGTCACCAATCACTCCAACCACCTTTACTCTTTCCTCATTAAGCCCTTATCTCGTGCATGACTTAATATTAACGTCCAAGATTGTATTTTTATGGAGCTACAACACATATTACACTGGAATAGGGCAGATCTAAGCTTATGGAGACCCTTTGCTCATAAAGTCTCCACCTTGAGGCCAAAAATCCTAAAAATGGGTCCATAAAGCGGAAATCAAAAATTACAAGGAAAGCATTTAGCTTTTTACCTGCAAGTGAAGCTCCAACCTCTATAGAAATTGGATCTAAGCTTGTCCTCCAACTTCTAGCTTCTACAATGGCCTCCTTGTCTTCTTCACGACCACAAAATGGCACTTTCAAGCTTAAGAATAGACACACAAGCTTATAACAGGGTTTTCCTCACTAAGGGATTCACTCTCTGTAATATGGTGGCTGGGGTAAGGAGCAGAAAATTCCTTTTATAGTTCACAAGTCTCATTTAGGGTTTTGCATCTGAGCCAGTTACGCCCAGCATAACTTTGGTACACCTAGCATAGCTAATTGCATATGTGTCCATAATAAGCGCATGAGTACGCGTAGCGTACTCTTTAGTACGTCCAGCGTACTCATTTGAAACATTTTCCACTTATGGGCTAATCTTGACAGTTTCGCACAAAAAAAGGGTAAAGGAAATATGTCACACCCCAAAACCACGAACGGCGGAAACGTTCAGGGATGGAGGACGTCATCTACAGTATCACAACAGTGTAATATAATAAACTAGTAACAACATCATCCATTGCATTATTAGTATAGTTTTAATACATGTGTGTTCTTCCATAAGCTACGATAATAAAATGAATAATCAAAATAAGGCGAGTCTTGTCTGTGCTCCATCTTCTAAAAAACATGGCCATCGCACCTATCTAACTGATGACCTAAGAATACAAGTTATTTTGAAAGCGAGTATCAGCTTTAAAGCTGGTGAAATCATAAGTATTTATGTGTTATTGTCCTGTTTTGGAATGTTGTTAAGAATGTCGTATAAATCCTTAAATAGAACACTTGATATAAGTATGAAATGTGGTCTTATATCAAGACCCGAATGTTTTGTTATGACAAAGTAAAATGATAGGTTTTCCTTTCTATTGACTAGTACTAAGAGTACTTAGTCTAACTCATCGTTTATGTGAATATATCACAAAATAAAGTAAAATAGGAAAATGATATGATAGTCTTCTACCAAGACCCTAATGTTCTGTAAGTAAAATGATAGTTTTTCCTTTCTATCAGCTAGTACTAAGAGTACTTAGTCTAATTCATCGTTTATGTGAATATATCACAAAATAAAGTAAAATAGGAAAATGATATGATAGTCTTCTACCAAGACCCTAATGTTCTGTAAGTAAAATGATACTTTTTCCTTTCTATCGACTAGTACTAAGAGTACTTAGTCTAACTCATCGTTTATGTGAATATATCACAAAATAAAGTAAACAGGAAAAATATAATCATGTAAGTGTTATTATCTTGGGTTACCAGGACAAACACGACATCGCCGAAGCGATAGATAGACCCTATGAACATCCGAAGAGTGTCCCCTCATTCTCTGTAGCGGCAACAGGGTGGAGGGAGGGTTAGTCCCGATATCGATCTCTTAATACAAATCGTTAACCTAATGATCCTCCAAAGATTCACATCTCATCCACTGTTGCAATAGTTGGACAGAGGGGTGGTTAGTCCCATCACTGAATACTAAATAAGTAAAAACCTTGGACATCCGTAGACATTCATCGACCACTGGTGCTAATCAGTGGGATTCGGAATGGTATGTCCCGCCGAGATATCCCATTGAACCGGGATAGGAAAGATAATTTACACAGTAATTACTAATAAATCATCCTTGTAGTTCTAAGTACAAGTATCCAGGTAAGTAAATACAAGATAATGAACCTATGTAGAAGTGTTCCTGTATGGTATTCATGTAAGTGTGTTCATGTAACAGGTAAGTATATGTAAACATATTCACGTATCATGTAATCCTAAGTACGTGTTGATGGGTTTTAGCCATAAGAACTTTCCTATGTGCACATGAAAAACCCTAACGCTTTGATCGAGGCTTTCTAAATTAAACATTCTTTGAATCCAAGACTTCTAATGACTATTTAAGAATAAGAACAATGATAAAACAGAACTAGAATTATACCTTTGAATTCCTTGCTGATCTTGTTGTCTTGAAGCTTCTAGAGTCACAATTGTCACTCCTCTAATGGCTTACAAACACCAAATAGCAAGGAGGATGATTTAGGAGAGAGGAGAGAGGAGGAAATCGGTCAGGGTTTCTATGCTTTAGATGAAGTGCCGATTTCCCTTAACCATGGGGTCTATTTATACTTGTAGACTCCTTAAGGGTTACAACCTAAACCCTAATTGGATAATATTCTTTTAAGGCTATCCAAATCCTTTCCATAGATATCCCCTTGGACGATTTGAAGCTATCCTAGCTTCTACAATCCGTCCATCGTATATCTATATGGATTTACAGTCTAAAGTTTAACTATCAAACAATTGACAGTTTATACCCTCTTATTTAATTAATCTCTTTAAGTCACCAAATTAATTCCAATTAATTCTATGACTTACATTAACCAAATAACAATATATTATTCTTTATATTATTCTAATAATATATTAATAATATTTACTCTCTCTTAATAAATCATCGTATCAAGTTGCTATGGTGAAGGCAACCCAAAAGGACCATGCACAACCGGGTCAAATACTTGCCTAATATGGTTGCAGCCTTAGACACTATTCCAACAGTCTCCCACTTGGATAAGTCTAGTAACTATATGCACAAGTACAATTCGGTTTGCAATCGTAGCTCCCAAAGACGCTGTCAAACTCTGATCTAATCAATCTTGTCCTTTAGATAAGGGATCGTACAGTCCTCTATTAGATATCATGCTGACAATCCTATGGAATGGTTAGTCAAGCATTTAGGTTTCTCGATCTCTGATTTATTTGACATAGAACTTAATCAAACACATCAATTCAGTTCTGACCGGGCCCGACACATAAGTCAAATCAAATCATCGAGCGGCCGAGATATCGCTTTTACCTTCTTAGATAAAAGTCATAGATAAACTTCGACTTATATGCATTTACTTATTCATTAACCAACTATTCACAACAATGTGTTTTATAACACCGAGTTACTGATGCGTTTTCGCATTATCAATGTACAATCAATTAACAAATAACAAACCATATATCTAGGTTTTAAGACTATATGATATTATCGTCTTGCGATCACCCTTTTATATCATATTCCATAAGGTGATTCCAGCAAGCGTGGGTTTGTTCCAATGCTCAAAACCAGTTCATAAGCACTCATGAATGTCGCAGCAACCCTTTGCTATGTCTAATACCATTTAGACATTCTACGCACCGATTCATGACAATCTTCATTCATATCTACTCCCAACATATGAACGATTGTGGACAATTTGAACAATTCGATTATTCATAATAAACTCAATTATTCTGGAAGTCAAAACATGCAAAGTGAAACAATAGTTAAACAATTAACATAAGATAGTAACATTACTCATAAATAAAACTCCTTTATTTAATCATGAAATGTTAATTACATTTATTTATTACACGTTTCTAATACTATCTAATCAATGCTAATATCTTCCTTCAGCCCAATACTCCTAGCATGCTGCAAGTGTTTAACCCTACTCAGTCCCTTCGTAAGCGGATCAGTTGGGTTATCTTCTGATGATATCCTCTTCACTACGAGTTGTCCTTCTTCTATACGATGTCTGATGAAGTGATATTTTCTATCGATATGTCGTGATCTACCATGATCCCTCGGTTCCTTGGTCAAGGCAACCGCTCCTTCGTTATCACAGAAAATCTCCATGGGCTCCTTTATGGCAAGTACAACTCCAAGATCACCAATGAAATTCTCCAGCCATATTGCCTCCTTCGACGCTTCACTCACTGCAATGTACTCTGATTCGCACGTTGAATCAGCTACAGTTTCCTGCTTGGAACTCTTCCATGCCACTGCTCCTCCATTCAGGGTAAAGACCCAGCCCTCGCACCTTCAAGTCATCACTCCCTCCGAGGACTAAGAACCATTCCTTCGTCCTCCGAAGGTACTTAAGGATATTCTTCACCGCAATCCAATGTGCTCTGCCAGGATTCCCTTGATATCTACTAACCATGCTCAAAGCGAAGGCTACATCAGGGCGAGTATAAGTCATAGCGTACATGATTGAGCCAACTGCGGAAGCGTATGGTACTCGGCTCATTTCTGCTATCTCAGCTTCGGTACTCGGACTTTGAGTCTTACTCAACTTGGCATTACTTTGTATAGGTAATTCTCCCTTCTTCGAGTTTTCCATACTAAAACGTTTTAGTACCTTCTCTAAGTAAGTGTTCTGACTAAGTCCAATTAGTCTCTTACTTCTTTCTCTTACTATCCTTATTCCCAAAATGTAAGAAGCCTCTCCGAGGTCCTTCATAGCGAAGCACTTCCCGAGCCAGGACTTAACCTCCTGCAAAGTCGGGATGTTGTTTCCAATGAGTAATATGTCATCGACATATAGATCGAGGAAGCTTACTACACTCCCACTGGCTTTGACATATACACATGATTCGTCTTCGCTTTGTACAAATCCAAACTCTTTGACTTTCTCATTGAAGCAAAGATTCCATCTGCGAGACGCTTGCTTGAGTCCATAAATGGACTTCTCAAGTTTACACACTCTATTCAGATGCTTCGGATCCACAAACCCCTCTAGCTGAGCCATGTAAACATCCTCAGCCAACTTTCCGTTAAGGAAAGTGGTCTTGACATCCATTTGCCAAATCTCATAATCATGAAACGCGGCAATTGCTAGCATCACTCTAATAGATTTTATCTTCGCAACTGGTGAGAAGGTCTCATCATAGTCAACTCCGGGAGTTTGAGTAAAGCCCTTCGCAACCAATCATGCTTTATATGTGTGTACGTTTCCATCCATGTCGGTCTTCTTCTTGAAGATCCATTTGCACCCAACGGTCTTACGTCCGGGCACATAATCAACCAAATTCCAAACTTGGTTGTCATACATGGATTGGATCTCGCTATCCATTGCCTCTTTCCATTTCACAGACTTTGGGCCTGCCATGGCTTCCTTATAGCTATTAGGTTCATCAAGATTTATTAGTGTACCATCACTAATATACGTGTCCCCTTCGGTAGTAATATGAAAACCATAAAACTGGGGTAGAACTCTAACTCTATCGGAACGTCTAAGAGGTAAGGACTCGTCAATCGGTACAACCGGAGTTTCCTCCTCGGGTTGAGTTCCAGCAGTAGAGGTTCCTTCATCTATCGACTCTTGAATCTCTTCAAGCTCGATTTGCCTCCCATTGTCTCCTTGGCCTATGAGTTCTCGCTCTCGGAAAACTCCTATCCTCGCAACAAAGACAACATTGTCCTTCGATCTATAGAAGAGATATCCAAAGGATGTATGCGGGTAGCCGATGAAAATACATCACTCACTTCGAGGTTCGATCTTGTCGTGATTATCTCGTCTTACGAAAGCCTCGCAACCCCAAACCTTGATATGTGCCAACGAGGGAGCTTTCCATGTCCACATTTCGTGAGGTGTTTTGGCAACCTTCTTAGTAGGGACTCGGTTAAGGATATGGGCGGCAGTCTCTAAGGCATACCCCCAAAAAGAGATAGGTAGTGAAGCACGACTCATCATAGAGCGAACCATATCCAATAAGGTTCGATTACGCCTTTCTACCACACCATTCAACTGCGGTGTCCTAGGAGGCGTCAATTGCGAAACTATTCCACACTCCTTGAGATAATCATGGAATTCAAGACTTGGTTACTCTCCTCCTCGATCGGATCGAAGCATCTTGGTTTTCCTTCCCAATTGATTCTCCACTTCATTCTAGAACTCTTTGAACTTTTCAAAGGTTTCTGACTTTTTCTTGATCAAATAGATATACCCATATCTACTATAATCATCGGTAAAGGTCATGTAGAAGCGGTTTCCATCCTTCGTGGTTGATCTAAACGGTCCACATACATCGGTATGTATTAAGTCCAATAGACCCTCACCTCTTTCACACGTACTCGTGAAGGGTGATTTAGTCATCTTTCCAAGTAAACAAGATTCGCATGTGTCATCTTCCCTAAGGTCGAATGACTCCAACACTCCATCCTTTTGGAGTTGGGCTATGCGTTTCTTGTTGACATGTCCGAGACAACAATGCCACAAGGATGCTTTATCCATACTAGTGGAAGAATCTATATTCAAAACATCATTTCCTAAGTTATCAACAATCATAACAGTTTCATAAATTCCATTATATGGTATAGCTTCAAAGTAAAAGACACCATTTAGATAAGCCAAAATAGAACCATTCTCATTATTAAAAGAAAATCTAAATCCTTGTCTATATAAACCATAAAATGAAATGATGTTTCTAGCTATTTCTGGCGAATAGCAACAATTGTCCAAATCTAAACACAAATTATTCCTAAGCACTAAAGAATACACTCCAATCTTGGTCACAGGTGACGATCTTCTGTTCCCCATGATTAGATTGATTCTTCCTTGCTCCACATCCCTACTTCTTCTTAGTCCCTGCACATTAGAACAAATGTGGTAACCACAACCGGTATCAAGAACCCAAGAAATAGCATGATTAGAATCGTTAGATTTAATTGTGTATATACCTGCGAAAGATGGCTTGATCTTTCCTTCTTTGATTGCTTGCAGGTACTCTGGGCAGCTTCTCTTCCAATGTCCTGTCTTGTGGCAGTGGTGGCACTCTGCCTCCTTCGGGTTAGGGCAGGGTTTAGTGAGATCAACTTTGGTCCCACTAGAAGAGGCACCATCTAGGGCTTTAACCTTGCGATAGTTCTTAGACGAAGCCTTCCTTTTCTTTCCCTTTCCTTGACCAATAGCCAAGACAGGAGTAGTAGGTGGATTGGGAGTTGGTGCAACAGACTTGTCTTTGAAGTTACTCTCAGCGACCCTCAAGAGACCTTGGAGTTTGCTTAGGGTGACCTCCTCTTTGTTCATGTGGTAGGTCATCCTAAATTGGTTGTACATCGGAGGTAAACAGTGAAGCACCATGTCGATCGCCAAGTCTTCCCCAAAGTCAACATTTAACTTGCGAAGGCGGTCGACATACCTTTGCATCTTTTGCAGGTGCATGGTAAGAGATTCTCCATGACCCATTTTAGCGGAAATCATGTTGGTGAAAATCTCATAACGCTCTTGTCTCGCGTTCTGGTGGTATCTCTCCAATAAGTCTTGATGCATCTCGTACGGGTACATGTCCTCGTAGGACTTTTGGAATTCGGAGTTCATGGTGGCAATCATGATTCAATGTACCTTCGTTGCATCTCGCTCATGAGTTTCAAAAGCGGTGATTTCAGCCGGAGTTGAGATTTCAGGGTTGATTTTCTCGAGCTTCTCATCGAGGACATACTCCTTATCCTCATAGCGAGCAGTGGTGCGAATGTATCTTATCCTTTCGCTAAAGTTCGTTCCATCGAAGGTGACCTTTTGGCAAAGGCTCATCAACGTGAAAGAACTAGCAGCAGCGTTGTTAGCGTTCGACATCTACAAATAGAAAGGACAAAGATAGATTAGAATTAGAATCCCTAATTATCACCCAATAAGAAAAATTAGGGCTAGGATCCAACAATAACATTTACATGCTAGAAAAGGGATACCGTAATCTAACATGCAAATAAATTGAAGGTAAGTGAATGACGATTCACTAATTCTCCACCACAAAAACATAACTATTAGTCCTAAATGTTTTTGAGAATTCCTAGGTTCGGATGAGATTCATTGAAACTATTCAATGGCATGTTTAAATCTCGATATGCCCCTCTTGTTTGTGACTGGGATACCAAGGGTCACAAAGCGGGTGTGAATTACAATGCAAATTCACATGGTGCCTTCATTGTAACGATCACCTATTTGATGTGCCGGTAAACCACACACGCTCCATCGAACTATGATAAATAATGAATCACCCTTTGCCACCTTCGCTTAGAACCAATTAGTGTGCCGGTAAACCACACATGCTCCACTAACTTCTTAGCAAGGGTGCAAAGTGTAATTTCATGGGATTGCATCAATTCACTTTTCCTAAAGTAACTAATATTGGGAGATTTTTAAAATATGTGTAGTTAGTTTGTATTACTTATTATACTTTTAATGAGAGGATGAGGTTGCCCTATCCTACCCGTTCGGCTAACGACCCTCCACCGATCAAGCAAGTGGTGGGTGTGAGTGTACACCCATTAAGCGCCATTTTATAGGCCGCAACCTTATACCCACCTTATAGATCGACTTCGTGAATGAGGCCTACTAACGGTAAGACTAGCATTTATTTATACATATATCTATTATTCTAGTAATATCATATTAGTATAGGGTTGTATTTTAAACATTTTAAAATCTAGGGTTTGAAATTTAAATTGTCTAAATTAAAACTTTTAATCACAATATGTAAATTTCAAAACTTGAGGACAAGTTTTAAACATTTAAAACATGGAGGATCAAATAACAAATAATTCCAATTAACAATTAATTTCCTAATTATCTATATTTGATTTATTCAAGATTTCTTGTAAGATAATTACCAAAATAATCAAAATAATTAATTAATTATCATATAAGGAAATTAAATATTTTATTAGTTGATAAATATCTTTAATTAGATCAAGATAATAGTCATATATATCAAAAAATCAGATTAGGGACGATCTAATATGATTAAGGTAAGTTTCCATAAGATAATCATGAAGAAATCCCGAATCTGGCCATTCCTGACGCTTCGACTCGCCGAGTGCACAAAGGGACTCGCCGAGTCCACTTTGGAACTCGTCGAGTCCATGACTCAGAAACACAAAATCGAATTTTACAGTTATGTTTCAGACAATCAAGCAACAATTTAATGAAAACCAAGCTAGGCTCTGATACCACTGATGGGTTTTAGCCATAAGAACTTTCCTATGTGCGCATGCAAAACCCTAATGCTTGGATCTAGGCTTTCTAAATTAAACATGCTTTGAATCCAAGACTTCTAATGACTATTTAAGAATAAGAAAATGATAAAACAGATCTAGAATCATACCTTTGAATTCCTTCCTGATCTTCTTGTCTTGGAGCTTCTAGAGTCACAATTGTCACTCCTCTAATGGCTTACAAACACCAAGTAGCAAGGAGGATAATTTAGGAGAGAGGAGAGAAGAGGAAATCGGCCAGGGTTTCTATGCTTTAGATGAAGTGCTGATTTCCCTTAGCCATGGAGTCTATTTATACTTGTAGACTCCTTAAGGGTTGCAACCTAAACCCTAATTGGATAATCTTCTCTTAAGGTTATCCAAATCCTTTCCATAGATATCCCCTTGGACGATTTGAAGCTATCCTAGCTTCTAGAATCCGTCCATCATATATCTATATGGATTTACAGTCTAAAGTTTAACTATCAAACAATTGACAGTTTATACTGTCACACCCCCAAACCAGAATGGCGGAAACATTCGGGGGTGGATTACTTCACGTAGTGTCACAACAATTGAATATTGTAAAGAAAGTAACACAACCATCATATATATAATGAAAACGTATAATGCGGCGTTATGCATATTAGCAAAAGAATATTACAATATGATGATAAATGTTCGATAATAAAACATCCTTAGTGTTCCTTCTCCAAAAGCTGGTGGTTACCTGTATCACTGATTCCCTGAGAAATACAAGTGGTTTCGAAAAAGTGTCAACAATTAAGTTGGTCAGTTCATAAGTGTTTTGCATTGAAAAGTATGTCCTTTTTTGTAGTAAATCGATGAAAGAGGTTTTCAGAAAATTCAATATTTTCTATAAATGGTTTGAAAAGTTTCCAGAGTTGGAGTGCGTTAGTATGTTTCATACTTGAATAAAAACGATAAACTTTGTGCTAAAAATAAAGTGGAAAACTGAATGCATATATGAATCTCGTAAATCAAAATTGTTTTTATACTTTTTTGTGTGTTTTATAACCATACTATTGACACTGACGGCCTGTAACAACATTCTTCACGTGTTGTAGTGTTATGACATTTGTTACCCCATACCTGCCGGTCTAACTATAGCTAATAGTTTAGGTGCGGGGTGTTCAATCCCGTATAGATCTATACACAAGTATCACGCTCTCTCTCCAAGAGATTATGGTATATAATACAGGAATTGAAATGCATACATACGAGTACGTTGAAGTTTGAATATCTCACATTACTTGGTATAAGCATATTTACGATGATAAAGACTTTACTTCATTTGAAAGTATTTCATTTGTCAAGATGTATATGTAAAATGTATGAATAACTTGTTAGCTATGCTCATTATAGTTTCTCAAAAGTATGTTTCCATTTAGTAAGAATAACTTGGTGATATAATAGCCCTCTAAACATAAAGATGTTTATAAAAACGATACTTTGACTTGTAATGTACTTGTATCCCCCCCCCCCCCTAAAACATGAAAAGAATTGAAAAGTAGGGGAATGAACTCACTCGTTAAGTTTGAAGAGAGAGGCTAGAGTTGAGTAGAGTTTCGACCGCGGAAAGTTGCATCTTCGGGCTCTCGGGAATCTCTGTAGCGTAGATCTTTCGTTGGGGGCTCGAGTGTGTAATCCGAGGTGATGGAATGGTCTCTGGAGCTTAGAAGTATGCGAGAATGACTGAGGAAATGAGAATGGTGTGCAAAAACTCGAAGCTAAACCTCTCTATTTATAGGTTGGAAACTCCTCGTATGCTGCGCGTACCTCCGAAGTACGCTGGGCGTACGCAGTACGCGGGGCGTACCTCGGTTACGCGGGGCGTAATAATGTGTCATGGCTTACGACTCGGGTCTAGCTAAGCGTAGAGGGGGCAGCCGATGGGACTCAACTCTGGGCCTAGTACGCGAGGCGTACTCCCATTTTACGCAGGGCGTATATTTGGCTTCCGTCTTCTAAATTCCGTAACTTTCGCGTACGAGCTCCGTTTTTCGTGTTCTTTATATCCACGCGTAGGTGAGATTATGCTCCACAACTTTTATTTAGACTCCGTCGGCTAGTTTTGAATTTATTTTTAATGATATAATTTTAATAGGCCGGGCCTCCTAAAGTCCGTTAAAAATTCATGGTTTCTTTATTCGACGTCGGTTTTCGTTTGTCTTTTTATCAAATTGCTCCTATTGTGGAGATCTTCAACTCTCATTTAGGTTGCGTTATCTAATTAACACTCGATCTTCAATTCGAGTTTTTAGCCCTCTACTACTGTTATGAAACTTTGAAATTTTGTAACTTCTTCATACGAGGTCCAAATTGGACGATCCTTTTATGCATGCTCACCTTCCAACGAGATCTACGACATTTGTTTTGAAACGTAAGGCTCAAATGCATTTTATTGAGATTTTACTTTTTACGTCAAATAATGTTTTAACGGCGCGTCGTAAATATACGAGTGGTTATCATTTCTTTAATATAACCCGGTTTTGAGCGCTTTTATGTTTTTGGAAACCTTGGCATGATATCTAATATTTTATGCATCCCAACTTAGATATTTGAACACTTTATTCTCAAGGTTAATTTAGTTGGTTCCAAATAGTTTTTGTTATATTTGACATTTGAGCGTTACACTGCTTTGGAAATATATAGGGTTGTCACATCATCCCCCTGTTAAGGGAATTTCGTCCCGAAATTTAATCTAATATAGAGTTTACAGGTTAGGAAAAAGATGCGGGTATTTATGTTTCATCTGATCCTCGCGTTCCCAGGTGTATTCAGGTCCTCGCTTGGCGTTCCAGTGGACCTTTACAATAGGTATGCGGGTTTGTTTAGTCCTTTTTATTTCCCGATCCATGATCTCTACTGGTTCCTCTACAAATTGGAGATTTTCATTTATTGCGATTTCATCTAGAGGGATGAAAAGGGTCTCATCGGACAAGCACTTCTTTGGGTTTGATACGTGAAAGGTAGGGTGTACGTTGTGGAGCTCCTGAGGTAGTCTAAGTTTGTAAGCCACTAGACCGATCCTGGCAAGGATCTCGAATGGTCCGATGTATCTAGGGTTCAGTTTCCCACGTTTTCCGAAGCGTATTAAACCTTTCCAAGGCGAGACTTTGAGTAGGACATGGTCTCCAACCTGGAATTCCAAGGGTTTTCGTCTCTTATCTGCGTAACTCTTTTGTCTATCCCTTGAAGCTTTTAGACGTTCCCGGATTTGAACAATCTTCTCCGTAGTTTCCCTTATGATTTCTGGTCCAGTGAGCGTGTTGTCAGTTGCTTGTCCTTTTGCTAGTTGTGTGTCCCCCACCTCGGCCCAGCACAAAGCTGACCTGCACTTGCGGCCATAGAGGGCTTCGAACGGGGCAGCTTTGATACTGGTGTGGTAGCTATTGTTGTACGAGAACTCGACCAAGGGTAGATGTTTGTCCCATGCTTTGCCAAAATCGATCACGCAAGCTCTCAACATGTCTTCTAGGGTTTGTATGGTTCTCTCGCTCTGGCCGTCGGTTTGTGGGTGATAAGCGGTACTCATGTCTAGTCTCGTCCCCAAAGCTTTTTGTAGCGACTGCTAGAACCTTGAGGTGAATCTACTATCTCGGTCCGAGATAATGGATATGGGCACACCATGCAGTCGTACAATTTCTCTGAGGTATGTCCTTGTTAACTTCTCCAATTTATCCATCTCTTTGATCGGTAGGAAATTCGCTGACTTAGTTAACCTGTCGACAGTTACCCAAATGGTGTTGAGTCTGCTTGTTGTTTTGGGTAATTTTGTTATGAAATCCATGGTTATCCGCTCCCACTTACATTCGGGTATTTCTGGTTGTTGTAATAAACCCGAAAGCTTCTGGTATTCCACCTTGACTTTGGCACATGTCAGGCATTTGCTGACGTAGGTAGCAATTTCGGCTTTCATGTTTTGCCACCAGTACAACTTCTTGAGGTCGTGATACATCTTATCGGATCCGGGATGTATGGAGTATCGTGTTTTATGGGCTTCATCCATAACGATTTCTCTGAATCCACCAAACTTCAGTATCCAAATTCGATCCATGAAATAACGAACCCCGTCGCTCTTGGTCTCAAGGTTCTTATCCATTCTCCTTAGGGCTTCTCCTGTCACATTTTCGGATTTCAAAGCTTCTATTTGGGCTTCCTTGATTTGCGTGAACAGGTGTAAATGGATCGTCATAGTTAGGGACTTCACTCGGCGACCTGAGTACTCCTTCCGACTGAGTGCATCAGCCACTACATTAGCCTTTCCGGGGTAATATCGAATTTCGCATTCGTAATCACTTAGTAGTTTTACCCGTCGTCTCTGTCTCATGTTGAGTTCCTTTTGGTTCAGGATATGTTGGAGGCTTTTATGATCGGTGAAGATTGTACATTTTGTGCAGTAGAGGTAGTGCCTCCATATCTTCAGAGCGACGACGACTGCTCCTAGCTCCAGATCGTGCGTTGTGTAGTTTACTTCGTGCGTCTTTAGTTTCCTTGAGGCGTAGGCGATGACCTTCCCTCTTTGCATTAAGACACACCCAAGTCCTTGGTTTGATGCATCACAATAGACCACTAAGTCCTCCGTTCCCTCTGGCAGGGTTAGGATGGGTGCACTACATAAGGCTCGCTTTAGTGTCTGAAATGCGTTGTCTTGTTTTTCTCCCCAGTTAAAGGTCACATTTTTCTGGGTTAAGGTGGTAATTGGCTTCGCAATCTTTGACAAGTTCGGTATGGATCTTCGGTAATACCCGGCGAGTCCCAAAAATTGCCGGATTTCTGTAGGGGTCCTTGCAGTAGTCCAACTATCTATTTCCTTTGTCTTGGAAGGGTCCACGTGTATTCCTTCTTTGCTTACAACATGTCCTAGGAAATCCACTTCCTGAATCCAAAATTTGCACTTGGAAAATTTTGCGTAAAGTTTCTCTGCCCTTAATGTTTCCAGTACTTGGCGGAGATGTTGGCTGTGTTAGCTAATTAACACTCGATCTTCAATTCGAGTTTTTAGCCCTCTACTACTGTTATGAAACTTTGAAAATTCGTAACTTCTTCATACGAGGTCCAAATTGGACGATCTTTTTATGCACGCTCACCTTCCAACAAGATCTACGACTTTTGTTTAGATACTTAAGGCTAAAATGCATTTTATTGAGATTTTACTTTTTACGTCAAATAATGTTTTAACGGCGTGTCGTAAATATACGAGTGGTTATCATTTCTTTAATATAACTCGGTTTTGAGCGTTCTTTATGTTGTTGGAAACCTTGGCATGATATCTAATATTTTATGCATCCCAACTTAGATATTTGAACACTTTATTTTCAAGGTTAATTTAGTTGGTTCCAAATAGTTTTTGTTATATTTGACATTTGAGCATTACACTGCTTTGGAAAAATATAGGGTTGTCACATCATCCCCATGTTAAGGGAATTTCGTCCCGAAATTTAATCTAATATAGAGTTTACAGGTTAGGAAAAAGATGCGGGTATTTCTGTTTCATCTGATCCTCACGTTCCCAGGTGTATTCAGGTCCTCGCTTGGCGTTCCAGCGGACCTTTACAACAGGTATGCGGCTTTGTTTAGTCCTTTTTATTTCCCGATCCATGATCTCTACTGGTTCCTCTACAAATTGGAGATTTTCATTTATTGCGATTTCGTCTAGAGGGATGATAAGGGTCTCATCGGACAAGCACTTCTTTAGGTTTGATACGTGAAAGGTAGGGTGTACGTTGTGGAGCTCCAGAGGTAGTCTAAGTTTGTAAGCCACTGGACCGATCCTGGCAAGGATCTCGAATGGTCCGATGTATCTAGGGTTCAGTTTCCCACGTTTTCCGAAGCGTATTAAACCTTTCCAAGGCGAGACTTTGAGTAGGACATGGTCTCCAACCTGGAATTCCAAGGGTTTTCGTCTCTTATCTGCGTAACTCTTTTATCTATCCCTTGATGCTTTTAGACGTTCCCGGATTTGAACAATCTTCTCCGTAGTTTCCTTTATGATTTCTGGTCCAGTGTGCGTGTTGTCAGTTGCTTGTCCTTTTGCTAGTTGTGTGTCCCCCACCTCAGCCCAGCACAAAGGTGACCTGCACTTGCGACCATAGAGGGCTTCGAACGGGGCAGCTTTGATACTGGTGTGGTAGCTATTGTTGTACGAGAACTCGACCAAGGGTAGATGTGTGTCCCATGCTTTGCCAAAATCAATCACGCAAGCTCTCAGCATGTCTTCTAGGGTTTGTATGGTTCTCTCGCTCTGGCCGTCGGTTTGTGGGTGATAAGCGGTACTCATGTCTAGTCTCGTCCCCAAAGCTTTTTGTAGCGACTGCTAGAACCTTGAGGTGAATCTACTATCTCGGTCCGAGATAATGGATATGGGCACACCATGCAGTCGTACAATTTCTCTGAGGTATGTCCTTGTTAACTTCTCCAATTTATCCGTCTCTTTGATCGGTAGGAAATTCGCTGACTTAGTGAACCTGTCGACAGTTACCCAAATGGTGTTGAGTCTGCTTGTTGTTTTGGGTAATTTTGTTATGAAATCCATGGTTATCCGCTCCCACTTCCATTCGGGTATTTTTGGTTGTTGTAATAAACCCGAAGGCTTCTGGTATTCCACCTTGACTTTGGCACATGTCAGGAATTTGCTGACGTAGGTAGCAATTTCGGCTTTCATGTTTTGCCACCAGTACAACTTCTTGAGGTCGTGATACATCTTATCGGATCCGGGATGTATGGAGTATCGTGTTTTATGGGCTTCGTCCATAACGATTTCTCTGAATCCACCAAACTTCAGTATCCAAATTCGATCCATGAAATAACGAACCCCGTCGCTCTTGGTCGCAAGGTTCTTATCCATTCCCCTTAGGGCTTCTCCTGTCACATTTTCGGATTTCAAAGCTTCTATTTGGGCTTCCTTGATTTGTGTGAACAGGTGTAAATGGATCGTCATAGTTAGGGACTTCACTCGGCGACCTGAGTACTCCTTCCGACTGAGTGCATCAGCCACTACATTAGCCTTTCCGGGGTAATATCAAATTTCGCATTCGTAATCACTTAGTAGTTTTACCCGTCGTCTCTGTCTCATGTTGAGTTCCTTCTGGTTCAGGATATGTTGGAGGCTTTTATGATCGGTGAAGATTGTACATTTTGTGCAGTAGAGGTAGTGCCTCCATATCTTCAGAGCGACGACGACTGCTCCTAGCTCAAGATCGTGCGTTGTGTAGTTTACTTCGTGCGTCTTTAGTTTCCTTGAGGCGTAGGCGATGACCTTCCCTCTTTGCATTAAGACACACCCAAGTCCTTGGTTTGATGCATCACAATAGACCACGAAGTCCTCCGTTCCCTCTGGCAGGGTTAGGATGGGTGCACTACATAAGGCTCGCTTTAGTGTCTGAAATGCGTTGTCTTGTTTTTCTCCCCAGTTAAAGGTCACATTTTTCTGGGTTAAGGTGGTAATTGGCTTCGCAATCTTTGACAAGTTCGGTATGAATCTTCGGTAATACCCGGCGAGTCCCAAAAATTGCCGGATTTCTGTAGGGGTCCTTGCAGTAGTCCAACTATCTATTTCCTTTATCTTGGAAGGGTCCACGTGTATTCCTTCTTTGCTTACAACATGTCCTAGGAAATCCACTTCCTGAATCCAAAATTTGCACTTGGAAAATTTTGCGTAAAGTTTCTCTGCCCTTAATGTTTCCAGTACTTGGCGGAGATGTTGGCTGTGTTAGCTAATTAACACTCGATCTTCAATTCGAGTTTTTAGCCCTCTACTACTGTTATGAAACTTTGAAAATTCGTAACTTCTTCATACGAGGTCCAAATTGGACGATCTTTTTATGCACGCTCACCTTCCAACAAGATCTACGACTTTTGTTTAGATACTTAAGGCTAAAATGCATTTTATTGAGATTTTACTTTTTACGTCAAATAATGTTTTAACGGCGTGTCGTAAATATAAGAGTGGTTATCATTTCTTTAATATAACCCGGTTTTGAGCGTTCTTTATGTTTTTGGAAACCTTGGCATGATATCTAATATTTTATGCATCCCAACTTAGATATTTGAACACTTTATTTTCAAGGTTAATTTAGTTGGTTCCAAATAGTTATTGTTATATTTGACATTTGAGCGTTACACTGCTTTGGAAAAATATAGGGTTGTCACATCATCCCCCTGTTAAGGGAATTTCGTCCAGAAATTTAATCTAATATAGAGTTTACAGGTTAGGAAAAAGATGCGGGTATTTCTGTTTCATCTGATCCTCGCGTTCCCAGGTGTATTCAGGTCCTCGCTTGGCGTTCCAGCGGACCTTTACAATAGGTATGCGGCTTTGTTTAGTCCTTTTTATTTCCCGATCCATGATCTCTACTGGTTCCTCTACAAATTGGAGATTTTCATTTATTGCGATTTCGTCTAGAGGGATGACAAGGGTCTCATCGGACAAGCACTTCTTTAGGTTTGATACGTGAAAGGTAGGGTGTACGTTATGGAGCTCCTGAGGTAGTCTAAGTTTGTAAGCCACTGGACCGATCCTGGCAAGGATCTCGAATGGTCCGATGTATCTAGGGTTCAGTTTCCCACGTTTTCCGAAGCGTATTAAACCTTTCCAAGGCGAGACTTTGAGTAGGACATGGTCTCCAACCTGGAATTCCAAGGGTTTTCGTCTCTTATCTGCGTAACTCTTTTATCTATCCCTTGACGCTTTTAGACGTTCCCGGATTTGAACAATCTTCTCCGTAGTTTCCTTTATGATTTCTGGTCCAGTGTGCGTGTTGTCAGTTGCTTGTCCTTTTGCTAGTTGTGTGTCCCCCACCTCGGCCCAGCACAAAGGTGACCTGCACTTGCGGCCATAGAGGGCTTCGAACGGGGCAGCTTTGATACTGGTGTGGTAGCTATTGTTGTACGAGAACTCGACCAAGGGTAGATGTGTGTCCCATGCTTTGCGAAAATCGATCACGCAAGCTCTCAGCATGTCTTCTAGGGTTTGTATGGCTCTCTCGCTCTGGCCGTCGGTTTGTGGGTGATAAGCGGTACTCATGTCTAGTCTCGTCCCCAAAGCTTTTGGTAGCGACTGCCAGAACCTTGAGGTGAATCTACTATCTCGGTCCGAGATAATGGATATGGGCACACCATGCAGTCGTACAATTTCTCTGAGGTATGTCCTTGTTAACTTCTCCAATTTATCCGTCTCTTCGATCGGTAGGAAATGCGCTGACTTAGTTAACCTGTCGACAATTACCCAAATGGTGTTGAGTCTGCTTGTTGTTTTGGGTAATTTTGTTATGAAATCCATGGTTATCCGCTCCCACTTCCATTCGGGTATTTCTGGTTGTTGTATTAAACCCGAAGGCTTCTGGTATTCCACCTTGACTTTGGCACATGTCAGGGATTTGCTCACGTAGGTAGCAATTTCGGATTTCATGTTTTGCCACCAGTACAACTTCTTGAGGTCGTGATACATCTTATTGGATCCGGGATGTATGGAGTATCGTGTTTTATGGGCTTCGTCCATAACGATTTCTCTGAATCCACCAAACTTCAGTATCCAAATTCGATCCATGAAATAACGAACCCCATCGCTCTTGGTCTCAAGGTTCTTATCCATTCCCCTTAGGGCTTCTCCTGTCACATTTTCGGATTTCAAGGATTCTATTTGGGCTTCCTTGATTTGCGTGAACAGGTGTAAATTGTAACAACCCTAAGTTGTTCATCGCTGAAAACCCGTTCTACCCGTATAACTCGTCGGAGATCGAAATGTCCCGATATCGTTTTTGGGCTTAGTTATCTAAAATTATATATTTATTTTCATTCAATGAGGGTCCAAATCATTTAGGAACTCATGAATTTAGCCCAAAACATTTATTTCTTAAGTTTTAGAAATATCCTCGTCGGGTGACGAAAACTCAATCGGGTGCGACCCAAAGCATCGTTTAAGGCCGGTATCGGGTAGAATTCCACCGTGTCCAAGTTTTAGGGACTATATAAACATGTTTTAGCACTCATTTGAAGCTTTTTCCTTCTCTCTCTACTCTCTCTCTAACCTCTCTCCTAAATCCAAAGATTAAGTGTCCAAAACTCAAATTTAAGGCTTCAAATCCTTAAGGTAACTTCCTAGCCTTAATCTATAGCATGTTTAGCTTCCAAATTAGACACTTAATCATGAAATTGGACAATATATGTGAGTTTACGGCCCAGGAGGCTTCTTAGGCCGTAAACTCCATTTTAGAGAGTTTTTAGCCCTTAAACTCCTTCCTTGACTCATTTGGACTTTAGATATGGCTAAGTGACTTCAAGATATGGACTTAGAACACCTAAAACTATAATTTTGTGGACTTTGAAGGAGTTTACGGCCAATGCATAAGCTTGGGCCGTAAACTCATGTTAATGGGGTTTTTCATGCCCTTAAACCCTTCCAAATCACCTCTATGACTTAGATATGAATTATAGGACCTTGGTATTAGCATTTGGACACTTGAAACATGAATTTTGGGGGATTTAGATGAGTTTACGGCCAAGGATAGTGCTTGGGCTGTAAACTCCCCAAAACTTGCCATAAATCCAATTCTAAGGTGTTAGAAAGCCATCCAACACCACCAAAAGCCTTGGAATAAATCAAGGGACCAACCAAAAATACTTTAAAGGCCTTAAACACAACTTTTGTTGGATTTCTATGAGTTTACGGCCAAGACCTGTTCTTGGGCCGTAAACTCCAAAAATTTTGGTGTTAGAATGCAAACTAAACACCCTTACAGCCTTTAGATGAATTTTAGAAGTCCATTCATGCAAGTTTTAGACCTTGGAACACCTTGTAGCTCCCTATATTAGAGTTTACGGCCATGAGGGGGGTCTCATAGGCCGTAAACTCCATAAATCCCTCATATGTCACTTGTAAACTCATTTCTAGGTTTGTGGGAATTTTTAAAATCACATGTGATTGGTTTTAACAACATTTAGCATCATTTTCATAAGGATTAAGGAGTTTACGGCCAGGAGCCTATGCTAGGCCGTAAACTCCCATAAATTAATCATTTTAGTGATTATAATCCATTCCATGCATTTAGATCAAAGCCTAGAATCATTTCCCATGTCCATGTAAGCCATTTAAGCCATTTAAACACCCAAAACCACACCCACATGAGTTTACGGCCGTAAAATCATGTATGTGTGTGTTTTGTGGTTGTAAACTCATTTAAAAGTTTACTCATGGGGAGTAAACTCAAGTCCCAAGTCCCTAGTGTGATTTCCCATCCTTAAACGCCACCCGGGTCCCTCCAAACACTCGTATTGGAGTGTTTTCGCGACTTGAAGCAATTGTACCTATCCAACAATCAATCTAAGTCCTAATTAGATACAAATGTGTATCTTTACATTATAATTAGGAACCTCGTGTATTTACAAGCCCCAGATCAACTCTTAGCATCCAAATCGTCATACTTCTCGTCCGGTGAGTTCATACCCCTACGCCTTTTTCACTGTTTTTTTTTTAACTGTTTTCAGGGGGGAATACAAGCAAACCAAAACTGTTTTCAAATCATAACATTTATGTATTTCAAATAATATCTGGCAATCTTATAAACTCTTATACTCCTTATGTATTATGTTGAGCATAAGGAATGATTTATCAATTACAACTAAATGGATTTTAGTTAAGAAAATAACCAAACTAATCAAATTATTATGGGAATAATTTTGGGGTTTTATGTTTCTATTTATATCATGTACAAATATATGTATTAAGTTATTAGATAAACTATGTCTGATTCAGTTTATCTCCGTAATATTCGAATGTTTTTGCCAGATAATTTCATTGTATGTATCTATTTTTCATTGTATCATGTCTTAAAGTCTATGTATGTTTGTAATTGTATGAGAATCCTGTGAATAGTTTAATACTAGTTTGTGAGATAGTCACTACCCTTTATGGATGATCAAGTAAATCCTCTCCGGAAGTGTAACCAGAGTCTCCTGGAGGGAGAGCGAAGAGTTTGTGAATAGATCTATTCGGGACTGACAATCCCACACCTTAACTGCTAGCTACAGTTAGGCGGGCACGCCTGGGGTGACAAATTCTGGATATCATTCGACGTCTGACTAACGTCAAGGAGGTCTCGTTGTCATATCAGCAAGGTTACCCGACTCACAATACGTATTAATATAACTTATTCACAGCTAGGGTTTGATTAGAATCTATATCTTGTTCGGGATGGTAATCCCATGGTCTTGTACTCTATATCTCGTTCGGGATGGTAATCCCATGGTTTTATGTCTATATCTCGTTCGGGATGATAATCCCATGATCTTGAGTCTATATTTCGTTCGGGATGGCAATCCCATGGTTTTGAAACTAAATCTTATACGGGATGATAATCCCAAGATTATCAAGCTATCTTATATCTAGTTTCGGGATAGTGATCCCATGGTTTTTAATCGAATTATCTTATAACTGGTTCGGGATGTAGTCCCAAGGTTTTCAAAATACTTTCTAATTACAGTTTGTCTAAATTATAGTTTGTATATTAAACTATACTCTATGTTATTTAATCAATCTTGTATTTAGGAAAATATGGGATTTTCCTGCGGTTATCGTATATCACATAACTGAACTGTAATGAAAGTTAACGAAACTAATTAACATAAGAAAATATGGGATTTTCTTGAATATCAAATCTTTTCAGAAAACCAAAGGAAATCGATACAGTTTCATAAAACAAAACCGCTTATGAACTCACCAGCTTTATGCTGATTTTCAAACCGCTTGTATTCTCAGGTCCAAGTTAGACAGGTACCCGGCGATATCTTTTGGTGAAGATGGAGTGCTCCGAAGACTCGTCTCTTTTGTTCATATGATATATGTATAACTTTTGTACAATTTACTTTTGAACCAAATGTAAACTTTCATATATATGTAATGTAATGGTTGTTTACTGTGATTACTATGTACATTGGATTTGATACACAACATGGAGTCAACCCCGGGAACGTTTCCGCCTTTGGTTTTCGGGGTGTGACAGATTGGTATCAGAGCCCTTGTTTATAGTGAACAGAGTATACCAAACCTTACATGGTATAAGACTATAAACATTAAGGGGCCTAAGTGCTCTGAACTAAAAGTATCCTACAAGATATAATTATTTTCAAAAGTATTTAAGTATGCCGAGCCGTCGAAATCCGTAACTACAAGTAGAACAAAACATAAGTAAATGGGTGTTGTACACTACGGTTAAACCTGGGCAGTTATGTAGTCGTGTCTAGGGTCAATATAGCCTGGCCAACTATATTCATTCGAGACACGGCCAACATGTGCTTGGGAGTGACTGTGGCATGTGGCATACCTAAAACTTACCTAATATTCCAAACAACGAATCGTCGCTGTAGTGAACCATGAAATACTATGGGAGTATTTCTCGAGCCGATCCTTTGTAGAAAATCCTCGTATACGCGTTATTCTTTGATCATTCCTCTAGCGATAAAATGTTCTATCTTTATAACTTCTTTCTGCTTTATCGCTTAGTATGATGCTATATTTGCCTTGATGAGATATCTTCTGTCCCATATCTCTTGATTCAATTCAGAGGACTTATGATCCTCTCTTTCCTGATCTTGTTAGATCACGATGCCTCCAAGAAAGAGACCCAGCTCAACGAACAACAACAATCCTCCTTTTCAACTTGATCTTGCATCACTTCAGACAGTTCTGACTGCTGCAATGGTAGCAGCCATGTCGCAAATGAACTCTAGAAATTCAGGAGGTGATCCCCAACACCAAAACCCAGAAGATAGCCAGGGACACCAAAAAGGGGGTTCCTATAAGGACTTCATGAATGCAAAACCGACATTCTTCGATGGCACAGGGGGTGTCATTGCCTTAACCCGATGGTTCGAGAGAATCGAATCAATCTTTGAAATATGCAACTGTTCGGAGTCTGATAGAGTTAAGTTTGCTACCTGCACCTTGTTGGGTTTTGAGCATTCTAACACTTCCTAAGTGTACATGCAACCCTAAATACCTTGGATCTATGTTTTCTCTATTATACATGCAAATAAGAACTTCCAAGGTATTATCCTAATCTAGCATACAAAACAATAACTATAGCAAGATAGAATACATACCTCTTTGGTGAAGAAAGTCTTCATGAAGCTAGAGTGCCTAGTGCCCCAAGTGTGACACCTCAAATGGAATCACAATCATCAAAACACTTGGAATGACTTGAGAGAATTCTACACTCATCAAAATCGGCTAGCCCTCTCTAGAATAATACTAGTGGCCGATTTTGCCAAGAATAATATCTTTATATAGTGTTACAATTAGGGTAAACTCTTAATTGTCATGGCTTTCCATTTCCTTGGATCCATGGGTTCAAATACACCATGGAGCATCCATGGACCATCCTATGGGTTTTAGCCCAACTTGATTATCCATGGAGCATTAGCCCACTATACAAGTATGGATGATTTACACAATCAACCCATATATTTAATTAGCCTTCTTTTGATCACTTAATTAATCCTAGATTAATTCTTGATCAATACTAATTAAATAATCTTATTATTCTTATTATTAATATACTAGAACTTATAATATATTAATAACCATAAGTGTCTTATTTCTCTCATTATAGTCTATCCAAGTGCATGATGGTATGCAACCCAAATGGACCATGCCGGGTCGGGTCAAGTCTTACCAATTATAGTTATGGACTTAGACATTAATCCAACAGTCTCCCACTTTGATAAGTCTAAAACTATTATTGCGTATGACTTCAGGAACCAACTGGCAATCGTAGCTCTCAAAAGCTTCCGTCAAACTCTGACCTTGTCGATGAACTCTGACCTTTGTCAGTGACTTGTCCATTAGATAAGGGATCATATATTCCTCCATTCTAGATATCATATGGACTGAGACATGGATTATAATCATTCTCTCTGTCCATTTGTTGTTTCCCGATTTCCGATTTATGACAACTGACTAATTGAACAAATCAAATCAGTCCTGGCCCGGCCGAGCACTTCCATTTGTCATCATCAAATCATCGAGGGGCCCACAGATATCGCTTTTATCCCGAAGGTAAAAGGAACGGATAAACTTCGACTCATATGGCTTGTTCTACTACTTGTTGAATCATACACAAAAGCACGTTTTATAGCACAGAGTTACCAAATGCGGTTTCGTGCAATCAATGTACTATCAACTCATAGTAACAACTCATATCTCTAGGTTTGAAGAATATAATATATTATCGTCTCATGATCACTCGTGATAAAATCCATGAAGTGATTCCAATGAGCGCGGGTTGAATCCAATACTCAGAACTTATGAGCACTCATGATTGTTGTAGCCTTGTCCAACACCTTAGACCTCTACAACCCATCATGAAAGTCTTAATTCATATCTACTTCCAACATATGACCGACTGTGGATGGTTTGAATAACTTAGTCATTCCGGAAGAATAACCCAGTTTATTCGGGAAGTCAAAACATGCAAAGTGAAACACAATAATAATAGAATCCAATATGGTATCAACCCTTTGAACATAAATAAAACACCTTTTATTTATCACCATATGATTACACATTATTCATTGTATACTGTTTCAGCTATCAACTTTAATCTTGAATTTAAAACAACAGTTGTCCCATGCTCCAAGCATGTACACTATGTTTTCTAAACACTAGTCATGCCACACACCAAGTATGCATACTATGTTTGTCTATGATCCTTACTTTGTGAACTAGATCAATTGAACATAACTTCAATGATTCTCTTTTCACACTCCCAAATCCTTACTGCAAATGCAAGAATTCCAAATTCATGCCATTTACTGAAATCTGTTAGATTCTAAACTTATATGCATTGATCCTCTTGTAATGATTATGCACAAAGTCAGAAAGACTTGACAACAATCATTACAGAGTATTCCAAAGGAGATCAGCTCCTTGGAAACATCCTTCTTGCATTAAGTTTCCTAATCTTAAACAGATTGAAAATTCTAACTTTGAAACATTTCCAGATTCCATTTTGACTATCACTTCTGAACAAGAGTTGTCTCCTTACAGACTATGTCAATATGGTCCTTCCAGAATTATCACTATACTTCCAATTGTCCTTGAGCAACCAATCTTTGGTAAACCTTAGATTGTCCTCGACAATTGTTTAATCCTTTTAGTCATATCCAGTTCAAAACCTTTTCCCTTCTTAATGCCCCAGGCATTTGGAAAATTTTAGAACGGATGATTATAGCACATGTAATCGATCCTATATCCGAAGCATATGGGACACGATTCATGATGTCTCACATAAAGACTAAACCAGTCTTTTGCTATAACATTTCCATTTCAATTTGCCAAGTTCTCATAATTCAGATTAT
Source organism: Lactuca sativa (assembly GCF_002870075.4). Classification (NCBI taxonomy): domain Eukaryota; kingdom Viridiplantae; phylum Streptophyta; class Magnoliopsida; order Asterales; family Asteraceae; genus Lactuca; species Lactuca sativa. Next base: position 249,238,260 of record NC_056623.2, read on the forward strand.
GAAAAGGGATGCCGTAATCATAATCGAATTTTAGAACGCAAATAATGGACCCATATACAGAATTTCCTGATGTTGAGCCATTCCAACATGAAATTCATATATTTCCTTGACTAAATGATTAAAACCTCAAATCTAAACCTTATAGATTTGATATGAAGTATAATTTCCTCTCCCTTAATTATAGCAAAACAACTCTTTCCCAATTGAAACTTTTGTTTTCTATAATTAACATTGCTAACTTGCAATACTTATCATAATTATCATGCTCCCACTAACATGATGATTAATAGCATAACACTTATGCTCCCACTAGCTTTGACATGTACTCAGAAATCAGCTGGACTTCTAGAAATCAATACTTCATTGACTTTCTTACCAAAGTTCAGATTTCTGATGCTAGATTGTTTTGATAAAGCTGTATCAAAATCATACACCTTCCCTTAGATAGCACACTTGTGTATCTAAACAATTATGAAGAGGGATGCCGTAATCATAATGTTTAGACCTTTTTGCCACTTCTCACAAGTCCAAATTAGTGTGCCGGTTAACCACACGCGCTCCACTAACGACTTTGAGAATGCAAATATCACAATTGCTATCTAGATAAAATCTACTTAGTGAAAGTGTTTCCTCACCATCATTTTCATGAATCGGAGAGAAACCTTATCACACTTAGATTTATATGGTGTATGAGTTCCTACCCATATGAATTTGTCAAACCATAATCACAAGACAAAGATAATGACAAATCCAAAACCATATGGATTGAACTCAATCTTAACTTCTTGCCACCTGGCAGCTCAAGGGCCTGCCATTGCTTCCAAGTTGTTATGCAACAAACTGAGAACTCTAAGAACTCATATGCAAAGCCAACTTTAACTGGAATGGGCACAGATATGTCAACACAATAGATTATAAACCTCAAATTGTGTGCTAGAGAAGAACTTTAGGTTTTATTCTTGATTAGTTCTTGAGACTTTCAAGACCTTTAAGACTCCCACTGTCCTCTTGACATATAAGACTCCCTTGTCAAACATCCAAGAGATAGTGCGGATTCTAATCAAGAAAAACACTTTACCCAATTGGCCTAAGTTGGTCTTTGTTTTATCCAAAACATCACAACTTACCAATTTCAAATGTACAAGAGTAGAAAACTTTTACTCTTACATTTGACAAGTGTTTTAAACCTTCTTTAAGACATGTCACTCAAATGACAATCTTGGAGTATGACTCTAAGACTTGTATTGGAACGAAGTATGACTCATCTTCTTGATTTAACCATTTCAACAATTCAAGTTCCTCTTCTTAGTCATAAGAATGCACTAAGATTTCCTTAGAGAACTAATTTTGATATGGTTTCTTAATCATTAAGATGATCACAAAACTGATACTAAAGTACTCTCCCATCTTTTCAGATTTGAGAAACTTTTATCCTTCTGCCTTATTTGATTCTTCTTATCGATCTTTAGTGGTGGACTTAATCAGTGCACAAGAATGTGTACTCGATCCCTAAGTCCTTTACTTGACTCACACATCCATGTGAACAAGTAATTAGTCTTAATTTTCCAAAACTTGAAAGTTCTCATTCATCATGCTATACAACTTGCATGATTCCAAGTTCCGGTCCAATTGAAACTTGGGTGATGAGAATCTTTCCTTATTTGGTAAATTTAGACATTACCACAAATGAAAGAATCAATTTCATACTTCCACTCTTGCTACTAATGGAATCTTATAAGCAACAAAAATTTCCACAGATGCCATTGTAAGGATATTTTAAAATAAATAAAATCAAAAATTTCCTTTTATTTTAAAACTTTGCGGAAAAACTATCCTTACAATCCATATGAAAACTTGTTGTTATCTATTCCTAAGCAATATCTCATAACTCCTAAGAAGTAGCTCAAGAATCCGATTTTTCAAACTATGCGATAGAAATCCATCTACGCGATCAGATTCAGCATATTCTTTCTTTAAGTTTCTTCACTTTTTTTCCTTTGATTCTTAAAACATCGCCATGTGACCCAGTCACATCATGTATCAAGAATCTCAGAATAGAAACTTAACAGAGTTAGATAGTGGAATTTACCTGAAGTAGAGTCAAACTTATTGACTTTAACATCCTTAGGTAAATTTGGCAGCTTCGCAACCAATGCCCTTTCTTTGGCAATACAAACATATGGACCCTTTGATAATGGTACACAGGACTATCACAGACTTAGCTTTTCTCTTTACCATTTGGTCAACCGAGTTGACTATAGCCGATCCCTTTCCATTGGGAAGAGAATGCTTTACTGGATATCCAATGTCATCATTGTCAATGTCCATAAAGTTTTAGGAAGTTGATCTTAACAAATAGATAAGATCATTAAGGGTCTTGTCATAGTCTTTTTCATAGGTGTTCCAAAAAAACTCACTATGTGACTTAGAAAGTAGTTGAACCACCAACTTTCTCAAGACTTTGACACCCAACTCTCCCGGCTTGTCAATATGTGACTACATCTCCAAGATGTGACCACACCTAGACCTTGCCTTGCCTAATAGGGCCTGGGTGACCTTAAACTTTTCAAGAACTTGTGGGTTAGGGAGAATAATTTGAAGAGGTGAAGAAGTATGATATCCATGGGACATCATCTTCATTAGGAAACCTTGTTTCAAGAGATTTGGGAAGATCATAGGTGTCTAAACCAGACATCTTTTGGGAGATATTCAAGATAGTTGATTTAAAGTCCTTAATATGACACCCAATATGAAATATTAAGGCTAGGACCCAACAAACTATTTTATAACTTAGAAGAGGTATGCCGTAATCCAAGCTATAGAATATTTGAAGGTAGGTGAATGACAATTCACCAATTTCCACCAAGATAAACGAAATGTATAATTAGGTTTTAACTGGTTTTGAAACTCCTAGATCTTTGAGATTCATTGAACTTTTCAAAGGCATGTTTCAATCTCGAGTGTGCCCTTCAGGTTTTGTGACTGGGATGCCGAGGATCACAAAACAAGGTGTGAAGTAACCATGCAAATCACTTGGTACCCTTAATAAATTACCCCTCAATCGATGTGCCGGTTAACCACACACGCTCCATCGATACTATGATAAATATTAAGTCACCCTTTACCTACCTTGTTAAGTCCAAGTTAGTGTGCCGGTTAACCACACACGCTCCACTAACGACTTAGACAAAGTGTAAAGTGCAATTTCATGGATTAGCACCTTATTCACATTTTTCCTAAGTAACTAAGATTGGGTATTATTAAGAGTTTAGTTACTTAGTATTATCATTAATACTTTTAATGAAGGGAGAATTCTAGTCCTGTCAAACCCGTTCGGCTAACGACCCTCCACCAGTCAAGCAAGCGGTGGGTGAGAGTGGACACCCATTAAGTTGCCATTTTATAGGCAACAACCTTATACCCACCTTATAGACCGGCTTCGTGAATGAGGCGTACTAGCGGTAAGACTGACTTTACTCTTATACATATATATATTATTAACTTATAATATTATAAAGTATAAGGGTTGAATTTTAACTTTTAAAATTCTAAGGGCTAACTTGGAATTAAAGTATTCATAAGTGAAAACTTTACAAATTCCAAAACTTGAGGGCAAGTTTTGAAACTATTCAAAACTAATTAATTCCATAACTTATGTGTTTAAAGTAGTTTTAATCCAAAAACTCTTCAAGTTCCATAACTTGAGGACAAGTTATGGAAGACTTTAAACTAATAAAAGAATTAACTTTTCTTTATTTTATAACTTATGGATTTAATTATGGTTACATATTTTTCTTTAATGAAGTGACTCTTGGACTTCCATAACTTGAGGACAAGTTATGGAGTCATAAAAATTATTCAATGACACAAGACTCTTCATTTTGTAACCATTGCCAACTCTTATGAATTTTATGAGTCTTTAATGTGACTCTTCATGTAACTTGAGGACAAGTTACACAAACACATTTTATACTCAACTCTTAGATTAAAATGGATTGAAAACAACTATTTCACTCAACATTTCTATTAATCTAAGCAACTCATAAGAACAAGATAATTCAAATCAAACTTTTCATGTTCCATATCTTAAGAACAAGTTATGGAATTCTTTAAAACATTAAGACCAAGTTTTGTAACTCCATAAAAAACTTTGAATCAATTTTTTTTTAAAACCTTTTCATATCCATAACTTATGGAGGTTTCAAAAAATAAAACTCTTTAGATCAAACTTTTAAAACTAATAAAATAATCATATTATTTTATCTTTTATTAAATTTGACCTAATTCAACTCATAAAGCAAATTATTCAAATTTTACAAATAATTAGTTTTTCACAAGAACAAGTAATTATCTTAAAATTTGACGAACTTCATGTTTTTTTTCTTTTTTTTTTCAACTTTGAAAATAAAATATTTGCATCAATATAACAGAAAACAACCCGTGGCTCTGATACCACTGTTGGGTTTTGAGCATTCTAACACTTCCTAAGTGTACATGCAACCCTAAATACCTTGGATCTATGTTTTCTCTATTATACATGCAAATAAGAACTTCCAAGGTATTATCCTAATCTAGCATACAAAACAATAACTATAGCAAGATAGAATACATACCTCTTTGGTGAAGAAAGTCTTCATGAAGCTAGAGTGCCTAGTGCCCCAAGTGTGACACCTCAAATGGAATCACAATCATCAAAACACTTGGAATGACTTGAGAGAATTCTACACTCATCAAAATCGGCTAGCCCTCTCTAGAATAATACTAGTGGCCGATTTTGCCAAGAATAATATCTTTATATAGTGTTACAATTAGGGTAAACTCTTAATTGTCATGGCTTTCCATTTCCTTGGATCCATGGGTTCAAATACACCATGGAGCATCCATGGACCATCCTATGGGTTTTAGCCCAACTTGATTATCCATGGAGCATTAGCCCACTATACAAGTATGGATGATTTACACAATCAACCCATATATTTAATTAGCCTTCTTTTGATCACTTAATTAATCCTAGATTAATTCTTGATCAATACTAATTAAATAATCTTATTATTCTTATTATTAATATACTAGAACTTATAATATATTAATAACCATAAGTGTCTTATTTCTCTCATTATAGTCTATCCAAGTGCATGATGGTATGCAACCCAAATGGACCATGCCGGGTCGGGTCAAGTCTTACCAATTATAGTTATGGACTTAGACATTAATCCAACACACCTTCCTTGACAAAGCCCTAACTTGGTGGAATGGCCGAGTCAAATCCTTAACTTTACCTGTAGCCAATGCTATGGGTTGGGAAGCTATGAAGGAGCTTCTTCTCGCAGAATATTGCCCTCGGGGCGAACTTCAGAAACTAGAACATGAACTATGGAACCTTAAGATGAAGGGTTCTGATATAGCTGCTTATACCTCAAGATTTGATGATCTGGCGTTACTTTGTCCGGGAATGGTTACCATGGAAAGTAAAAAGATAGAGAGATTCATCTGGGGGTTGACCCAGCCAACAAAGGGGAATGTCTTGGCTGCGAAGCCAGACACTTATGACAGTGCCAAATGTCTTGCGAAAATCCTGATAGATCACGAAGACAACTCTGATGAAGAAGCTACTACCCCCGAGCCAGTCACTAGTGGAGGCGGAAGTAAAAGGAAATCCTGGAACAAGCGTAAGGCCCAGAGTACGCAAGGGTCTTCTAAGAAACAGCAAACGGTAGCAATCCATGCTGCTACTACCCCTGTTGCTGTTTCAGCTGTCGGTTCCACAACCCAAACTCCCGCCAGTGGATATACTGGTACCCTTCCTTGGTGTGGTAAGTGCAACTACCACCACCGCATTCCTGGACCATGTCGCGAAAGGATCTGCGACAACTGTGAGGGCCATCTTGCGCGAACCTGTAGAAAACCAGCGAAGCCAACGAATCAATCATCTGGAACGGGAATCAGTCCGGCCTGCTACAATTGTGGTGAAGCTGGGCACTTCAAAAGGAATTGTCCCAAGACAGCTACAACCACAAATCCCTCTGCTGCTGCAGGTATATCTCTCTTTGATAATTCTTATACTTGCAACTCTTTTCGATTTTGGGTCCAAAAAGGGAAACCTGTTATCTATCTATTCGAACATATTCTAAACTCAATCCTTCGTATGTAATCGAAATGTATACCGTCGAGACGACTAACTAGTGAGATAGAGAACACTAACTTCGTATCTATAGATTGAATCCTCGGTCCGGAGGACTATTCTATTCCATTCGATTTATAAAGGGGGAAACTTTCCATGAAAATACTTGATGCCATGTTTAACCAGAAATGACCAAGTCTCATTCATGTTGTTATCTTTGCTTTCGAAAGGGCCGCTCGTTAGATCTTTTTCTCGACCCGATTCTCGTGATCTTCGGCATCAAACTTTCGTATCATTCTATGCCTTAGAACTCAAAAGTTTTCCCAACGTGAATTACCACGCATCCCTCATTTCTGTGATTATTGAGAAACGGGAAGTTAGCAACTATTCCCTCTAAATGTCTATCCCGAAGGACTCCCGGAAGTTTCTTTCGAGCATCTAGTTTAGTCTCACATCAAACCTTTCGAGATCTTCGTAGAGATCGATTCTGTAACCTTCAAGTTTCGGATGCCCTTAGAGCTTGGCAATATCTATCTAGACCATTACGTCTCGAATCCTTAGAAGCGTCTGCCCAACGAAACCCTGGTGATTCCTTTGAGGAAACCGAAGTCGTTCAGGGTTGGAACTTCCACGAGAAAGCAGATTGATATCGTAGATTGAGAGAGAGTCAAGAAGCGAAACCAAGACATGTCCCGATAATGAGAATTCGTTAGAACGCCCAGTAGAGACCTGATTCCACTTGAGAAAGTGAAGATTCGAAGCAACAAATCCATTCGTGTTTCATTCCAATCCATGACCTATATCTTATTCTTTGAATTTCGGGACGAAATTCCCTCTAACGGGGGGGATAATGTAACAACCCTAAGTTGTTCATCGCTGAAAACCCGTTCTACCCGTATAACTCGTCGGAGATCGAAATGTCCCGATATCGTTTTTGGGCTTAGTTATCTAAAATTATATATTTATTTTCATTCAATGAGGGTCCAAATCATTTAGGAACTCATGAATTTAGCCCAAAACATTTATTTCTTAAGTTTTAGAAATATCCTCGTCGGGTGACGAAAACTCAATCGGGTGCGACCCAAAGCATCGTTTAAGGCCGGTATCGGGTAGAATTCCACCATGTCCAAGTTTTAGGGACTATATAAACATGTTTTAGCACTCATTTGAAGCTTTTTCCTTCTCTCTCTACTCTCTCTCTAACCTCTCTCCTAAATCCAAAGATTAAGTGTCCAAAACTCAAATTTAAGGCTTCAAATCCTTAAGGTACCTTCCTAGCCTTAATCTATAGCATGTTTAGCTTCCAAATTAGACACTTAATCATGAAATTGGACAATATATGTGAGTTTACGGCCCAGGAGGCTGCTTAGGCCGTAAACTCCATTTTAGAGAGTTTTTAGCCCTTAAACTCCTTCCTTGACTCATTTGGACTTTAGATATGGCTAAGGGACTTCAAGATATGGACTTAGAACACCTAAAACTATAATTTTGTGGACTTTGAAGGAGTTTACGGCCAAGGCATAAGCTTGGGCCGTAAACTCATGTTAATGGGGTTTTTCATGCCCTTAAACCCTTCCAAATCACCTCTATGACTTAGATATGAATTATAGGACCTTGGTATTAGCATTTGGACACTTGAAACATGAATTTTGGGGGATTTAGATGAGTTTACGGCCAAGGATAGTGCGTGGGCCGTAAACTCCCCAAAACTTGCCATAAATCCAATTCTAAGGTGTTAGAAAGCCATCCAACACCACCAAAAGCCTTGGAATAAATCAAGGGACCAACCAAAAATACTTTAAAGGCCTTAAACACAACTTTTGTTGGATTTCTAAGAGTTTACGGCCAAGACCTGTTCTTGGGCCGTAAACTCCAAAAATTTTGGTGTTAGAATGCAAACTAAACACCCTTACAGCCTTTAGATGAATTTTAGAAGTCCATTCATGCAAGTTTTAGACCTTGGAACACCTTGTAGCTCCCTATATTAGAGTTTACGGCCATGAGGGGGGTCTCATAGGCCGTAAACTCCATAAATCCCTCATATGTCACTTGTAAACTCATTTCTAGGTTTGTGGGAATTTTTAAAATCACATGTGATTGGTTTTAACAACATTTAGCATCATTTTCATAAGGATTAAGGAGTTTACGGCCAGGAGCCTATGCTAGGCTGTAAATGTGACGACCCGATATTTCAACTCCTTGTAAGGACCAAAATGGGTCAAGTATTGTAACCACTTCTAAGTAATAAAAATTTACTTTCATATTAAAACGTACAAATAGTTCTGTTTAATTTCCTTCTATGTTTAAATATCTTTGAAACATAATCGTACGTGAAAAGAACGCCCAAATCCGACTTCATATAGCGAAGATGTGATTTTTCCAAGTTCGGCTTAGCAACAGACAGCTAAAAACTCGAATCGGAGATCGAGCGACTTTTGGCCGGAATGACCTAAACGAGAATCGAAAGTCTCGACAATGGTATTCCAGCGGTAAAAAGTCTGGCAAAAACCGACATCAGATAAAGAAGTTATGAATTTTCTAAGAAATTCCTTAAACACGATGGATTTTTAATAAATAATAAAAATAAAATTTTGGAATTTGCCGACGGAGTCTAAACGAAAGTTGTAGAGCGTAGTCTCACCTACGTGGGGATATAAATACCATCGAAAACGGAGTTTGTATGAAGAAGATATGAATTTTGGAAGTCTATTAAATAAATTAGTTAATTATTTAATTCAAAATTCGGACATTATCCGAAGGGGAGTCCGCTTCCTCATCCGGGTACGCGCCGCGTACCTCTGTACGCCCTGCGTACTCGTAAGGCTTGGCCTCGGATCGTCCACGTCGCCATATCCGAGGAATCCGATCCATCCGACCCGTCCGACCCGTCCGACCCGACGTCCCATCCGACCCGGCGTCCCATCCGACCCACCTCCCCAGCAACCCGTCCCATCCGACCCGAGAACCCAACAACCCGTCCCATCCGAACCGAGGCAGTCGAGGCTTCGGTCATGCATGACGTGCGCGTACGCAGCGCGTACGAGCGTACGCCCCGCGTACCGAGGCAGACCAGCCTTACTATAAATAGGATGCGAGGGTTTCCAAAGAAAGGGTTCATTTCTCTTCTCTCTCTCTCAACTTTGCCTCGTTTTCCGTGTCCGTTCAAACCCGAAGCTCTGGTCTTTTTGGCTCAAGTCCCGAAGGTCGATTCTACTCCCGAGATTCCCGAGAATCCCGAGGAAAATCCGTTTCCCGAGACGAAACTCTGCTCGGTTTTCCATCTTGCTATCTTCAAACTTTCAAGTGAGTTTCATACCCCTTAATCAACCTTTTTAATTATTCTAAATACTTTTATATGCTTTCAAGGGGGGGATTACAAGTAAAACACACGAGTATTATCGTGCGTTACATAAAGAAATTCTTTTATATACTGTTATATATTCAAATCACATGCGATTTATAAACATTTAAAGGAACTTATATATATATATATGTGTATATGTATATATATAACATATGTCAGCATAGCATTTTACCTTTTAAAAATATAATGTTGTTGTAATGCATGTATAAACTAAACTATTCTTAGATTTTTCTTGTCTATCCTAGACTCTACACCCAAAAATCTATACTTTCATAAACAAGCGATTCCTTTTCTCAATGTTTCTAAACAAACAAGACACGCTTTTTGGAAACTATAATAGGTATAGTTTTACGAAACAAATTTCTAACTCTTATGTAGTAGAATCACATATTTCAAGAAGTTCACTTTCGTGTACAAGAACAAACGTAACATTTTAACAAGTAGATCTGTTTTTATACCACGGATTTGTGAGACACTAACTTCATGTACGTTCGAGTACACATTTCAAGTCCTGTATTATATACCAGAATCCCTTGGAGGGGGAGCATGGTGTTTGTGTATAGATCTATACGGGCTTGACAAACCCGCACCCTGACTGTTAGCTGCAGTCCACCGTTTGGGGTGACAAACGTCATAACATTCCAACGCCTGAAGAACGTTGTGTATAGGCATTCAGAGTCAATAGTATGGTTATAAAACTCACAAGGGGTATTAAAAACGCATTGATTTACAAGGTTTTCAAACTCATTGGTTATTTTACATATACATACATTTTGGAAACAAACATTGGTCTTGAGTGAAGACTACTTTTATACTAGTAGAAAATATAGGATTTTCTAAACACAAATAAACAAAGATAAAACATTTCATCTCATTCAAACATTGTCACTTAAATACTTATGAAATTCACCAGCTTAAATGCTGATCTACTCTTTCAAAATTTCTTGTATGTCCCAGGGATTCAGTAATTTCAGGTACTAATATACTTTTGAAGAAGAGATGCTGCGGCGCCAGTTTAATCTCGTATTTTTGACATCATATTGTAATTGAGTTTTGAACATGTAACTTTTGACAAATGTAAACTTTCAATTATATATATGATGGTTGTATTGCTTTCTTTACTATGTATTCATTTGTTACGTTACCACATGAAGTCATCCGCCCCCGAACGTTTCCGCCGTTCAGGTTTGGGGGTGTGACAGATTGGTATCAGAGCAATGTTTATAGTGAACTAAGTATATCGAACCACATAAGATATACAAACTATAAATGCTTAAGGGACTAATACTCTCTGACAAAACAAATTTTCTTTTTTTACACTTAAGCAGCATTTCGTTCAACTTAAATTGGTAGTTCATTTAAGTACAAATACATGCATACCACGAACTATTTTCATGTTATACAACTATACAAGTATTTAGACAAGTTGACACTACGATTGGGACTCGATATATGTAATCAGATTTTGGACAAATATAGCGTGATCAACTATATTTGCCCAAGATTGGACCAACGTATATCGAGGAATGATCGTAGTAAGCAACAAGTCAAAACTTACCAAACCATTACAAGAATCAAACACAAGCACTTAAATACTATAGGAGTATTTGCTATCTAAACTAGTTTAACTTACATGTTTTACATGTTCCGGCTTTACTCAATTCTTATAACCCTATTTCTCGTACAGTCAAATGGCTGGATTTCACCACCCTGGCGACCCCTACTTTCCCAACCAAGGCAACGGAGGATGGATCGAAGATGATCCCGAAGAGGACGAGGAACCCATAGAAGTGGGTGATGACTCCGGTACCGACTCAGAGCCGGAAGTTATCGATCCACCACCCATTCAACCTCCCGTCTTCGTAAGGAACTTTCAAGGACCGACTCCCGTCTGGGGAAGTCACCTCCACCACTGGAGCCAACAGCAAAACCTACGCCCTCCCTACGGGATGTGCCGGGACTTCTATGATGTCCGCGGCGGAGGTTCGGCTGATCGAGCACTCCCGGTAATGGTGGGTAAGTTAGCCAATCAGTCCTATCAGTCTGGAGTACAAGCTAGCCGACTCCGGGATATCAACGTGGAAGTGCAGGTTCACACTTCTGACATCCGTAGGCTAGACAAGATGCAAGACAACGCTCAATTCCAAACCGAAGCGTTTCAAGCGCAAATGATTGCAGCCCTCGCCGAACTAAGGGAACAACAAGCCGCTTTCGATAGGCGTCTAATGGTGTCAAAGCAATCAGATGCGGAGTCAAGCTCCAAGCGCAACCTTCGACGCAAGTAGTGCTTGTCAAGGACTCAAATTTTGTTATAGCTTAGGACCTCGGCTAAAAGTCTTTAAATTTCTCGAACTTTGTAATCGGAGACCCTTATAGGGGTCAAATTTTCATGATCGTTGTAACAACTTTTATATTAATATAAGTGGCACTATTACTACTATGTTGAGTATTTCGTTTGAACCTTGAATAGTCTTTGTGAACCCAAATACTTGTTTCATACCTTCAGTCTTACAAATAACCTTCATTCTTCTATTTGAAGACTCATACTATCATCTATTGTTGATCTATAGCGATTTAGTTCATGAGACACATACATTTTTCCATTCTATGAAATTCTTATCCTTGTCTTTTCAATCTATAGTTGAAGGATGCCTCCGCGTAGGAATCCAAGGCGAAACAACGGTGAGGAAGCACCTATACCACCACCACCTCCACCACCCCAATTTGATGCTGTAATGTTTCAAGCAGCAGTTACCGCAGCGGTGGCAGCTGCCATGTCACAGATCAATAACTCGAGTACTAATGGCTCGGGATCTGGCACACACCTATCCAACCATGGCGAGAGTCATGGACCACCTCGAGAATGCACTTATAAGGACTTCACTAATGCCAAGCCCCGAATGTTTTATGGTACTGGTGGTGTGATGGCCCTGAGGCAGTGGATTGAAAGGACGGAGGCAGTCTTTGAAATCTGCTCCTGCCCCGAGCACAGCAAGGTCAAATTTGCAACTTTCACCCTTCTCGATAAAGCTTTAACTTGGTGGAATGGCCACGTTAAAGTACTTACCCTAATCGTGGCAAACTACATAAGCTGGGAGAGCTTGAAGGCCATGATGATGAGAGAATACTGCCCACGGGGGGAAATTCAAAAGCTTGAACACGAGCTATGGACTCTCGGAATGGTGGGTACCGACATCGCTACTTATACCAACAGATTCTGCGAGCTGGCAATCCTTTGTCCAGATATGATTGCTCCTGAGAGCAAGAAGATAGAAAGGTACATCTGGGGACTGACGCCCCAAATGCGATCAAGCGTGTTAGCTTCTAAACCTGACACCTTTGAAAGTGCTAAGGAACTGGCACAATCTCTGATCGACTACGGAGGTCATCAGAACTCAACCACTGCTGCACCAGCACCACAGAAAGGAAACAACAACAATGGCAGGAAGAGAGCATGAATTAAAGGGAAGGGTGGGTCTTCCCAAGAATCCGCAAAGAAACAGCTGGTGTCAATAAATGCTGCCACTGTACCTGCTACAGCCCCTACAAACACCTATCCAACAAAGCCCTATATAGGCAACCTCCCAAAATGCACCAAATGCAATTACCACCACCATGGACCTTGTCGAGATATGCAGTGCGCCAACTGCAGCAGGAAAGGACACACAGCCCGTTTCTGCAAGGAACCCGCGAAGCCGATCACTCAAGTTCCCGGTGCGGGTGTAGGGCAGGCTTGCTACGGTTGTGGCGAGGTAGGCCACTACAAGAGAAACTGTCCTAAGGCAGCAGGCACCGGAGGTGTGGGACGAGTTTTGGCAATAGGCCACGACGAAGCTGTAGCTGACCCAACTATAGTTGCTGGTACGTTCCTCCTCGATAATTCATACGCATGCATATTATTCGATAGTGGAGCGGAGAGAAGCTTCGTGAGTCAAAACTTTATGCATTTACTTAAACCTAAACCTAGCAAGTTAGAAAAATCATTCACTGTAGAGATGGCCAATGGAAAAACCGAAAACACAAATTGCATATACATGGGCTGTACGTTAACATTAGACGGCCATTCTTTCCCAATCTATCTCATGCCGGTTCAAATTAAAAGTTTCGACGTCATCATCGGCATGGATTGGTTGAGTCTTCTTCGCGCCGACATCATGTGCTTTGAGAAAGCAGTCCGTCTTAACCTCCCTAACAACGAAACATTAGTTGTCTACGGCGACAAATCTAGTACAAACCTTCGCATCATTTCGTGCATCCAAGCTCGAAAGTGCTTGCGGAAGGATTGTCGAGCATTCCTAGCGCACATCGTCGATACAAGTCAAGAACTGAAGGACATCAAGAGCATCTCGGTAGTACGCGACTTTCCCGATATCTTTCCAGAAGAACTGCCAGGATTACCACCGCAACGCCAAGTCGAGTTTAGAATCGACTTAATTCCAGGAGCTACCCCAGTAGCGAAGTCGCCTTATCGTCTTGCACCAGCAGAGATGTAGGAACTTTCCTGTCAACTTAATGAACTCCTTCACAAAGGATTCATAAGACCAAGTTTCTCACCTTGGGGAGCACCGGTCTTGTTTGTAAAGAAGAAAGACGGATCGTTCCGTATGTGCATCGACTACAGAGAGCTGAACAAACTTACTGTCAAGAACCGCTATCCTCTACCTCGTATCGACGACCTATTCGATCAACTTCAAGGGGCGAACTACTTCTCCAAAATAGACCTGCGATCCGGATATCACCAATTACGAGTTCTAGAGGGGGACATTCCAAAGACAGCCTTCCGAACTCGTTATGGACACTACGAATTCGTGGTGATGCCGTTCGGATTAACCAATGCACCAGCAGTATTTATGGACCTAATGAATAGGGTATGCCGCCCTTACTTGGATCAGTTCGTCATCGTCTTTATCGATGATATACTTATCTACTCTCGAAGTGAGGAAGAGCATAGTCAACTCCTACGAAAAGTCCTAGAAACACTGCGAACGGAGAAACTCTATGCGAAGTTCTCTAAATGCGAATTTTGGATTCGAAGAGTCGAATTTTTAGGTCACGTTGTTAGCGAGAAAGGTATACACGTGGACCCTTCCAAAATTAAGGCTATTGAGAACTGGTCGGCACCAAAGACACCTACAGAAATTCGTCAATTTCTAGGTCTAGCTGGCTACTATCGCAGATTCATAAAGAACTTTTCGAGCATTGCGAAACCTCTTACTTCATTAACCCAGAAAGGAGTGGCCTTTGACTGGGAAGCGAAACAAGAGAAGGCATTCCAGACACTAAAACAGGCCTTGTGCACCGCTCCGATACTATCCCTCCCCGAAGGGATAGAAGACTTCGTAGTGTATTGCGATGCTTCAAATCAAGGACTTGGTTGTGTTCTTATGCAGAGAGGGAAGGTTATCGCTTATGCCTCCCGACAGCTTAAGACACACGAAGTGAACTGTACGACACACGACCTCGAGTTAGGAGCAGTGGTATTTGCTCTGAAGATCTGGAGGCACTACTTATACGGAACAAAGAGTACTATATTCACCGATCACAAGAGCCTTCAACACATTTTCGATCAGAAGGAACTCAACATGCGACAACGACGATGGGTTGAGTTACTGAATGACTACGAATGCGAAATTCGTTATCATCCTGGCAAGGCCAACGTAGTAGCCGACGCCCTCAGTCGAAAGGAATACACTGGTCGGAGGGTCAAATCTCTGACCATGACTATCCATTCCCACCTATCCACACAAATTAAAGAAGCACAAATGGAAGCTTTGCAACCTGAAAATGTGGCGGGTGAATCCCTGCGAGGAATGGAGAAGAATTTAGAAGTCAAGGGTGGCGGAGCCTACTATCTCATGGACCGAATCTTGACCCCAAATCATGGTGGTTTCAGAAACGTAGTCATGACCGAGGCTCACAATTCAAGATATTCCGTTCACCCGGGTTCAGATAAAATGTATCTGGATCTTAAGAAACTATACTGGTGGCCTAACATGAAAGCAGAAATTGCTACCTTCGTGAGTAAATGTCTTACTTGCGCTAAGGTTAAGGTCGAGTATCAGAAACCGTCAGGACTACTACAACAACCAGAGATACCGGAATGGAAATGGGAGCGGATTACTATGGACTTCATAACCAAGTTACCCAAGACGACAGGTGGACTCCATACCATATGGGTCATTGTCGACAGATTGACCAAATCCGCACATTTCCTACCCATCAAAGAGACTGACAAAATGGAGAAGCTTACAAGAACTTACTTAAGGGAAGTAGTGCGACTGCATGGTGTTCCAATATCCATTATCTCCGATCGAGATAGTAGATTCACTTCAAGATTCTGGCAGTCACTACAAAGTTCCCTGGGAACTAGGCTAGACATGAGTACAGCCTACCACCCACAGACAGACGGACAAAGTGAGAGAACAATACAAACTTTAGAAGACATGCTGAGAGCCTGCGTGATTGACTTTGGTAAGGCATGGGATATTCATTTACCCCTTGTCGAATTTTCATACAACAATAGTTATCATACAAGCATAAAGGCTGCTCCGTTTGAAGCCCTCTATGGTCGAAAGTGCAGATCCCCTCTGTGCTGGACTGAAGTTGGCGATACCCAGTTAGCTAGAGGAAGAGCTCCTGAAAGCACACTCACAGTTCCGGAGATCATACGTGAAACAACAGAGAAGATCGTTCAGATTCGTGAACGATTGAAGGCCTCAAGAGACCGACAGAAAAGCTACGCTGACCAAAGGAGGAAACCTTTAGAATTCCAGGTAGGAGACCACGTCTTAGTAAAGGTCTCACCGTGGAAGGGTTTAATACGATTTGGAAAGCGTGGGAAACTAAATCCAAGATACATAGGGCCTTTCGAGATTCTTGCCAGAATCGGCCCTGTGGCTTACAAGCTTAACCTACCGCGCGAACTTAGTAACATCCATCCAACCTTCCACGTCTCAAACTTGAAAAAGTGTCTGTCCGACGAGACTCTTGTTATTCCACTCGACGAGATCGAGATCAACGAGAGCCTCAACTTTGTGGAAGAACCAGTAGAAATCATGGATCGAGAGGTCAAACAAACAAAACAAAGTCGCATACCCATCGTGAAGGTTCGCTGGAACGCCAAGCGGGGACCTGAATTCACATGGGAACGCGAAGATCAGATGAAGCAAAAGTACCCTCATCTCTTTCATGTTCATTAGTATCTTTACTACTTTAAATTTCGGGACGAAATTCTCTCTAACGGGGGGATGATGTGACGACCCGATATTTCAACTCCTTGTAAGGACCAAAATGGGTCAAGTATTGTAACCACTTCTAAGTAATAAAAATTTACTTTCATATTAAAACGTACAAATAGTTCTGTTTAATTTCCTTCTATGTTTAAATATCTTTGAAACATAATCGTACGTGAAAAGAACGCCCAAATCCGACTTCATATAGCGAAGATGTGATTTTTCCAAGTTCGGCTTAGCAACAGACAGCTAAAAACTCGAATCGGAGATCGAGTGACTTTTGGCCGGAATGACCTAAACGAGAATCGAAAGTCTCGACAATGGTATTCCAGCGGTAAAAAGTCTGGCAAAAACCGACATCAGATAAAGAAGTTATGAATTTTCTAAGAAATTCCTTAAACACGATGGATTTTTAATAAATAATAAAAACAAAATTTTGGAATTTGCCGACGGAGTCTAAACGAAAGTTGTAGAGCGTAGTCTCACCTACGTGGGGATATAAAGACCATCGAAAACGGAGTTTGTATGAAGAAGATATGAATTTTGGAAGTCTATTAAATAAATTAGTTAATTATTTAATTCAAAATTCGGACATTATCCGAAGGGGAGTCCGCTTCCTCATCCGGGTACGCGCCGCGTACCTCTGTACGCCCTGCGTACTCGTAAGGCTTGGCCTCGGATCGTCCACGTCGCCATATCCGAGGAATCCGATCCATCCGACCCGTCCGACCCGACGTCCCATCCGACCCGGCGTCCCATCCGACCCACCTCCCCAGCAACCCGTCCCATCCGACCCGAGAACCCAACAACCCGTCCCATCCGAACCGAGGCAGTCGAGGCTTCGGTCATGCATGACGTGCGCGTACGCAGCGTGTACGAGCGTACGCCCCGCGTACCGAGGCAGACCAGCCTTACTATAAATAGGATGCGAGGGTTTCCAAAGAAAGGGTTCATTTCTCTTCTCTCTCTCTCAACTTTGCCTCGTTTTCCGTGTCCGTTCAAACCCGAAGCTCTGGTCTTTTTGGCTCAAGTCCCGAAGGTCGATTCTACTCCCGAGATTCCCGAGAATCCCGAGGAAAATCCGTTTCCCGAGACGAAACTCTGCCCGGTTTTCCATCTCGCTATCTTCAAACTTTCAAGTGAGTTTCATACCCCTTAATCAACCTTTTTAATTATTCTAAATACTTTTATATGCTTTCAAGGGGGGGATTACAAGTAAAACACACGAGTATTATCGTGCGTTACATAAAGAAATTCTTTTATATACTGTTATATATTCAAATCACATGCGATTTATAAACATTTAAAGGAACTTATATATATATATGTGTATATGTATATATATAACATATGTCAGCATAGCATTTTACCTTTTAAAAATATAATGTTGTTGTAATGCATGTATAAACTAAACTATTCTTAGATTTTTCTTGTCTATCCTAGACTCTACACCCAAAAATCTATACTTTCATAAACAAGCGATTCCTTTTCTCAATGTTTCTAAACAAACAAGACACGCTTTTTGGA
Organism: Lactuca sativa; assembly: GCF_002870075.4. Taxonomy (NCBI): domain Eukaryota; kingdom Viridiplantae; phylum Streptophyta; class Magnoliopsida; order Asterales; family Asteraceae; genus Lactuca; species Lactuca sativa. Next base: position 249,256,504 of record NC_056623.2, read on the forward strand.
AACTATAATAGGTATAGTTTTACGAAACAAATTTCTAACTCTTATGTATTAGAATCACATATTTCAAGAAGTTCACTTTCGTGTACAAGAACAAACGTAACATTTTAACAAGTAGATCTGTTTTTATACCACGGATTTGTGAGACACTAACTTCATGTACGTTCGAGTACACATTTCAAGTCCTGTATTATATACCAGAATCCCTTGGAGGGGGAGCATGGTGTTTGTGTATAGATCTATACGGGCTTGACAAACCCGCGCCCTGACTGTTAGCTGCAGTCCACCGTTTGGGGTGACAAACGTCATAACATTCCAACGCCTGAAGAACGTTGTGTATAGGCATTCAGAGTCAATAGTATGGTTATAAAACTCACAAGGGGTATTAAAAACGCATTGATTTACAAGGTTTTCAAACTCATTGGTTATTTTACATATACATACATTTTGGAAACAAACATTGGTCTTGAGTGAAGACTACTTTTATACTAGTAGAAAATATAGGATTTTCTAAACACAAATAAACAAAGATAAAACATTTCATCTCATTCAAACATTGTCACTTAAATACTTATGAAATTCACCAGCTTAAATGCTGATCTACTCTTTCAAAATTTCTTGTATGTCCCAGGGATTCAGTAATTTCAGGTACTAATATACTTTTGAAGAAGAGATGCTGTGGCGCCAGTTTAATCTCGTATTTTTGACATCATATTGTAATTGAGTTTTGAACATGTAACTTTTGACAAATGTAAACTTTCAATTATATATATGATGGTTGTATTGCTTTCTTTACTATGTATTCATTTGTTACGTTACCACATGAAGTCATCCGCCCCCGAACGTTTCCGCCGTTCAGGTTTGGGGGTGTGACAGTAAACTCCCATAAATTAATCATTTTAGTGATTATAATCCATTCCATGCATTTAGATCAAAGCCTAGAATCATTTCCCATGTCCATGTAAGCCATTTAAGCCATTTAAACACCCAAAACCACACCCACATGAGTTTACGGCCGTAAACTCATGTATGTGTGTGTTTTGTGGTTGTAAACTCATTTAAAAGTTTACTCATGGGGAGTAAACTCAAGTCCCAAGTCCCTAGTGTCATTTCCCATCCTTAAACGCCACCCGGGTCCCTCCAAACACTCGTATTGGAGTGTTTTCGTGACTTGAAGCAATTGTCCCTATCCAACAATCAATCTAAGTCCTAATTAGATACAAATGTGTATCTTTACATTATAATTAGGAACCTCGTGTATTTACAAGCCCCGGATCAACTCTTAGCATCCAAATCGTCATACTTCTCGTCCGGTGAGTTCATACCCCTACGCCTTTTTCACTGTTTTTTTTAACTGTTTTCAGGGGGGGAATACAAGCAAACCAAAACTGTTTTCAAATCATAACATTTATGTATTTCAAATAATATCTGGCAATCTTATAAACTCTTATACTCCTTATGTATTATGTTGAGCATAAGGAATGATTTATCAATTACAACTAAATGGATTTTAGTTAAGAAAATAACCAAACTAATCAAATTATTATGGGAATAATTTGGGGTTTTATGTTTCTATTTATATCATGTACAAATATCTGTATTAAGTTATTAGATAAACTATGTCTGATTCAGTTTATCTCCGTAATATTCGAATGTTTTTGCCAGATAATTTCATTGTATGTATCTATTTTTCATTGTATCATGTCTTAAAGTCTATGTATGTTTGTAATCATATGAGAATCCTGTGAATAGTTTAATACTAGTTTGTGAGAGAGTCACTACCCTTTATGGATGATCAAGTAAATCCTCTCCGGAAGTGTAACCAGAGTCTCCTGGAGGGAGAGCGAAGAGTTTGTGAATAGATCTATTCGGGACTGACAATCCCACACCTTAACTGCTAGCTACAGTTAGGCGGTGTCACACCCCGAAAACCGAAGGCGGAAACATTTCCAGGATTGACTCCACGTTGAGTATCAAATCCAATGCACATAGTAAGTAAAGTAGAACAACCATTACATTACATAATAAAGTTTTACAGTTGCTTCAAAAGTAAAGTTTGTACAGTTGTGATACATAGTATATATAGACAAAAGAAACGGGTCTTCATGTACTCCATCTTCTGATCAAAAGAAATCTCCGGGTACCTGTTCTAACGTTGACCTGAGAACACAAGCGGTTTGAAAATCAGCATAAAGCTGGTGAGTTCATAAGTAGTTTTGTTTTGTCAAAATGTTTATGTTTCTTTTCTGTTTCTGAAAATGTATCAGTGTATTCCCAGGAAAGTCCCATACTTTCCTGAATAGTTAGTTATTGTAAAAGATGTAATGATATACAATTGGTTACACTTTTCTAGTTATGTGAATGTTACCCAGGAATGCCCCATGCTTTCCTGTATGTTGGTTCTTAATGTAAAGGATGTAAAAGATGTTTTCTGTCAACCTGGTTATGTACAAAGTTTTCCCCAGGAAGATCCCATACCTTCCTGAATGTTGGTTATCATATGTAAAAGATGTAAAAGATGTAAAAGATGTAAAAGATGTAAAAGATGTAAACTGAATCCTGGTTATCCCTAAAAGGTAGTATATGGTTCATTATTACTGTAAGTAAATCTCTGTTATCCTAATTGCGAGTTCCATAACCATACTAAAGACTGAACCTGTGGCAATAAGTAGTCCACAATTCTCATGACTTTCGTCACCCTTGAACCATTTCAGTTCGGCTGTAGCTAGCAGCCAGGTGTGGGGTAGTCAACCCCGTATAGATCTATACACTCAAGTCACGCTCTCTAAATTCCAGAGATTCTGGTTACGGGTGTAGTCCTCCACTCGCGTATCTCTGTGGAGTGTTCGCCGAGGACGTGTCTCCAATCATACGGAATAACAAATTTACTAGTAATAATAGAATAATCCTCCATTTGCGTATCTCTGTAGAATGTTACCGAGGACAAGACAGTGTACGAATTATATTGTTCATGTGTTATAATGTCATGCTTTTAACTGATAAAATGTGGAAACCATTTGTGAAATATATATATAACATAACCATTTATAAAATCCATTTCACAAATAAATGTTTAAGTGAACTGTATGATCTACTAGTTATCAATTACTTATATCAGTATTAAAAGCATAAGAAATGTGAAACACACACACACGAAAAATAAGTTTTGAGTACAAGAAAACCCTTGTACTTTGCTTGTGTTCCCCCCTGAAAACAGTGAAAAACAGTGAAAAAGGTAGGGGTATGAACTCACCGGACTCGGAAACGTGTCGGATTTGAATGCTAGATGTTGGTTCGGGGTTTGATTATTCACGATGACCCTATGTAAAATGAAATAATGTCCATATATATACAATTAGGGATACATTCACTAATCATATGGGACATTACACTCCAATGAGGTTAAACACCTTCAAATGAGCGTTTGGAGTGACCCGGGTAGCGTTTAAGGACTTGTAATGGCACTAGGGACTTGGGACATGAGTTTTCTCCCCATAAGTAAACATTTTAAAGAGTTCACAACAATGGAACACCCACATACACGAGTTTACGGCCGTAAACTCATGTGGGTGAGGTTTTGGTGTTTTAAGGACTCAAATGGACTTAGGGATTGCTAGGAATGATTATCTAGACACCTTGGAACACTTGGAATGGATTTAAAACATTTAAAGCATGAGTTTACGGCCACACTCATAGAGTTTACGGCCGTAAACTCACCAAGGCTAAGAAAAATTGATTTGAGCTATTTAGGGCAATCACATGTGATTCAAACTAATTTTCTAAGCATTGTTATGAATTTAGAACATCAATTAAGACATTTATTGGAGTTTACGGCCTAGAGGTATGTTCTAAGGCCGTAAACTCTCTTTTACAATTGAACAAAGTAGTTTTTGGTGCTTAAAACAATCACATGTGATTCTAGAAATTTACACAAGACATTTGAGTGTGTTTAATGCCCCATAAACATTGTTTTATGAGTTTACGGCCAAGAATATGTTCTTAGGCCGTAAACTCCCATAAATCATACTTTTGTTGTGTTTTAATCCTTTAAACCATTTTTAGATGCATCTAGATTTTACCACAAAGCCATATATTGAGTTTGGAAGCATTTGAACATGTTTAAAGGCCTTAAATCACTCTTTTAGAGGAGTTTACGGCCCAAGAGAGTGTCTTGGCCGTAAAATCTTCTTTGTTACACAAAATTCAAGTTTAAAGTGTTCCAAGTCTAGATTAGCAAGTCCAAGGTTCATGTCTAAGTCTCAACTAGGTTTTGGAAGGGTTAATTGGCTTAAATATCCCTTGTATATGAGTTTACGGCCCAAGAATGTTCCTTGGCTGTAAACTCACTTTTATCCCTCTAAATCCATGTTCTACATGATATAATTTCTTCCCTTTAAGCCCTTAAGTCATATCTAGTGTCCAGCTATGCAAAGGAAGGGTTTTAGGGCTTAAAAACCCTTGAAATATGAGTTTACGGCCCAAGAATGTTCTATGGCCGTAAACTCATGAATGTTAGACCTAATTCATGTCTTAAACTCGAAATTGGATGTCAAATATGTTATAGGTTAAGGTTAGGAAGGTACCTTAGAGATTAGAAGCCTTAATTTGAGTTTTGATCCCTTAAACTTCGATTAGGAGAGAGGTGGGAAATGTTTAGTGATAATTTGGCCAAAGGCTTCAAATGGAGTCTTAAACATGTTTATATAATGTTCGGGAATCCGACACGATAGAATTCTACCCGATACCGACGTTAATTGAGGTTTTTGGTCGTACCCGATTGATTTACCGTAACCCGATATGGTAGTTTCTAGAAATATTCCGATCACTAAAGTTGGGTGTTTAAAATGATTTCTAATATATTAAGACACCTATTAAGTCATTTTAAGTCAATATAAATAAATGACCTAATAAAATGGCGAATATTGGGAACTAAATTGAGAATGACGTTTGGTTGATCGAATCGAGTTACAAGTTGTGGTACAGGAATTTACATGATATTTCGGGTTGTTACATTATCCCCCCGTTAGAGGGAATTTCGTCCCCGAAATTCAAAGTTTAAAACACAAGACAAGATACAAATCACGGATTAGAAAAGAGTTGTGGATATTTTTGTTTAATCGAGTCTTCTCGCTCCCAAGTGAACTCTGGTCCTCGCTTGCCATTCCAGCGAACCTTCACCAACGGGATGCGACTCTGTTTCGTACGTTTGACTTCTCGATCCATAATTTCGATTGGTTCCTCCACAAAGTTAAGGTTTTCATCGATCTCAATCTCGTCTAAGGGGATTGTTAGGGTTTCATCGGATAGGCACTTTTTGAGATTTAAAACATGGAAGACAGGATGAATGTTACTGAGTTCGTGAGGTAAATGAAGCTTATAGGCTACCGGACCAACTCTGGCGATGATTTCAAAAGGTCCAATGTACCTCGGATTGAGTTTCCCACGTTTACCGAAACGTACAGTGCCTTTCCAGGGCGAGACTTTTAACAGAACATGATCTCCAACCTGGAATTCTAGTGGTTTCCGACGATTATCAGCGTAACTCTTTTGACGATCGCGCGAGGCCTTTAGTCGTTCACGGATTTGGATAATTTTCTCAGTGGTTTCACGGATGATTTTAGGACCGGTAAGTGCGCCGTCGGGGACTCGACTCTTTGCTAACTGTGTATCTCTTACCTCGGCCCAACACAGAGGGGATCTGCACTTGCGACCGTATAGGGCTTCGAACGGGGCAGCCCTAATGCTGGTGTGGTAACTGTTGTTGTATGAGAATTCGATCAATGGTAGATGTGCGTCCCACGACTTTCCAAAATCAATGACACATGCCCTAAGCATGTCCTCCAGAGTTTGGATTGTTCTCTCGCTTTGACCATCAGTCTGAGGATGGTATGCCGTGCTCATGTCTAGTTGGGTTCCAAGGGCTTTCTGAAGAGATTACAGAATCTGGAAGTAAACCTGCTATCTCGATCAGAGATAATGGATACAGGTACACCATGTAGACGTACTACCTCCTGGATGTAGATTCGCGCAAGTCTTTCCATCTTGTATGATTCTTTAACTGGAATGAAGTGAGCGGATTTTGTCAAACGATCGACAATTACCCAAATGGTATCGTAACCACTAGAACACTTGGGTAGTTTGGTGATGAAGTCCATGGTAATCATCTCCCATTTCCACTCGGGAATTTCGGGTTGTTGAAGCAGACCTGAAGGTTTCTCATGTTCGACTTTGACTTTGGCGCAAGTCAAGCACTCGCCCACAAATGTAGCTATCTCAGCTTTCATGTTTGGCCACCAATATTGTTTCTTGAGATCTAAGTACATCTTGTCAGAGCCCGGGTGAACAGAGTATTTGGTTCTATGTGCTTCCTCCATGACTTACTCTCTTAATCCTCCAGACTTGGGAATCCAGGTTCGATCCCTAAAACACTGGACTCCGTCACTTCTGACCTCAAGTCTCTTTTCCATTCCTCTCAAAGCTTCAGTTGTCATATTCTCCGGTTTCAGGGCTTCAAGCTGAGCTTCTCGGATTTGCATGGGTAGGTTGGAATGGATGGTTATCGACTGACTCTTCACTTTGTTGCTGTTATTCTCCTTTCGGCTAAGGGCATCTGCTACCACATTGGCCTTGCCGGGATGGTAGCGGATTTCACACTCATAATCACTGAGTAGTTCAACCCATCGCCTTTGTCTCATGTTCAGGTCTTTTTGGTCAAAGATATGTTGTAGGCTCTTATGATCAGTAAAGATCGTGCACTTGGTTCCGTAAAGGTAATGCCTCCAAATCTTTAATGCAAAAACAACGGCTCCAAGCTCCAAGTCGTGTGTGGTATAGTTGACCTCATGTGTTTTCAACTGTCTAGAGGCATAAGTAATCACTTTTCCTCTCTGCATAAGCACACAACCTAAACCTTGAGTAGACGCATCGCAGTAGACAACAAAGTCCTCTGTTCCTTCGGGTAAGGATAGGACAGGCGCGCTGCACAGAGCTTTCTTCAACGTCTGAAATGCGGTCTCTTGCTTATCACCCCAACAAAAGGGTACACCTTTCTGTGTTAGAGTGGTTAGAGGTTTGGCGATTCGGGAAAAGTTTTGGATGAACCTTCGATAATAGCCAGCGAGACCCAAGAATTGTCGGATTTCTGTCGGTGTCTTTGGTGCTGACCAATTCTCTATTGCCTTAATCTTGGAAGGATCAACATGAATACCCTCCTCACTTATCACATGACCAAGGAAAGTTACCTTCCGTATCCAAAACTCACATTTTGAAAACTTCGCGTATAGTTTTTCGGATCTAAGGGTTTCCAATACTAGCCTCAAGTATTGTTTGTGGTCTTCTTCGCTTCGAGAGTAAACGAGGATGTCGTCAATGAACACGATGACAAATTTGTCTAAGAAGGGACGGCACACCCGGTTCATAAGGTCCATGAACACTACCGGTGCATTGGTTAGACCGAATGGCATCACTACGAACTCGTAGTGTCCATATCGAGTCCTGAAAGCTGTTTTGGGCACATCACTTTCATGAACTCGCAACTGATGATACCCTGACCGAAGGTCTATCTTAGAGAAGTAACTGGCTCCCTGGAGTTGTTCGAAAAGGTCATCTATATGAGGAAGAGGATATCGGTTTTTGACAGTCAACTTGTTTAATTCACGATAATCTATACACATTCGAAAGGATCGATCCTTCTTCTTGACAAACAAAACCGGAGCTCCCCATGGTGAGGAACTCGGCCTAATGAATCCTTTGCTAAGCAATTCGTTAAGTTGACTGGATAGCTCTTGCATCTCTGCCGGAGCTAAGCGATACGGAGACTTCGCTACCGGAGTAGCCCCAGGAATTAGGTCAATACGAAACTCGACCTGACGCTCGGGAGGGATTCCTGGAAGCTCTTCGGGAAACACATCAGGAAAATTGCAGACCTCGGGAATGCTCGCGAGGTTTTTAACTTCTTGGTTTTCGTTGATTACGTGAGCCAAGAATGCAACATACTCCTTACGCAGGAGTTTCTGAGCTTTGATGCAGGAGATGATACGAAGATTGGAACCGAGTTTATCGCCATAGATCACTAGAGTTTGACCAGAAGGAAGGTTAAGACGGATGGCTTTTTCGAAGCAAAGGATATCTGCATGATTGGGGCTTAACCAATCCATGCCAATAATGACATCAAAGCTCTTTATAGATACGGGCATAAGATCGATAGGAAATGAATGGTCGTTTAAGGTAAGAACGCAATCTACGAATACTTCACTCGCACTCTCTTTCTCTCCGTTTCGCATTTCGACGGTAAATATTTCGGTTAGAGGTTGGGAATTATGTTTTAGGTTATGTTTGAATGCATGACTAACAAAACTTCTTTCAGCGCCCGAATCGAAAAGAATATTAGCATACGAGTTGTCGAGAAGAAACGTACCCGAGACAACATTGGGATCGACAACTGCTTCTTCTCGTCCCATAGCAAGGACCCTTCATGTGTTGCCAGCGGTATTCTTCTTGGGGCAGTTCCTTATAAAGTGTCCGACCTCACCACAGTTATAACAGGCTTGACCAACGCCTGTTCCAGATGATTGATTTGCTGATTGAGTCGGAGCCTTGTAGTATCGAACAGTGTGTCCCTTCTTTCCACAATTGGTACAGGATAGTTCTCGACAGGGACCAGGATTGTGGTGATACTTGCATTTTTCACAAAGAGGGAGGTTACCAACATATCGGCTGGTAGGAGTTGAGGCTGTGGATCCCACAACGGAAGCAACAGCTACGGGGGTAGTAGCAGCATGAACTGCTATTGTTTGTTATTTCTTGGAAGATCCTTGAGAAGATTGGCCCTTCTTTTTCTTCCAGAATTTCCTCTTTTCACCACTCCTTTGAGTCGGCTCAGAAGTGGTAGTGATTTCCTTAACGTCGTTGCTGTGATCAATCAGAATTTGAGCTAAAGTCTTGGCACTATCGTAAGTATTTGGATGAGCAGCCAAAACATGACTCTTTGTCGGTTGAGATAACCCCCAAATGAACCTTTCGATCTTTTTGTTTTCAGGAGTGACTAATCCCGGGCAGAGAAGTGAGAGATCATCAAATCGGAAAGTATGCGCAGCAATGTCAGAACCTTTCATTTTCAAATTCCAAAGCTCGTGCTCTAATTTTTGCATTTTGCCATGGGGGCAGTACTCAGCAAGGAGGAGTTCTTTCATGGCCTCCCAGCCCATGGCATTGGCTACAGGTAAGGTCAGAGATTTGACTCGGCCATTCCACCAAGTCAAGGCTTTATCTTCGAAGGTACAAGCCACAAATTTAACTTTATCAGACTCAGCACATGCACAGATTTCGAAGATGGACTCGATTTTCTCGAACCATCGGGATAAGGAAATGACACCTCCAGTGCCATTAAAGGATGTTGGTTTCGCGTTCATGAAATCCTTATAAGAATTTCCTCTTTGGTGCCCCTGACTACCTTCAGGGTTTTGAGATTGAGAACCACCTCCTGAACCATTAGAGTTCATTTGCGACATAGCGGGTACCATTGCAGCGGTCATCATCGTCTAGAGTGATGCTAGGTCAAACTGGAGAGGGGGTGGCGACGAAGAGGGATCGTCGTTGTTCTTTGAGCTGGGTCTTTTTCTTGGAGGCATCTTGATCTAAAAAGATCAGGAAAGAGAGGATCATAAGTCCTCTGAATTGAATCAAGAGATATGGGACAGGAGATATCTCTTCAAAGCAAATATAGCATCATACTAAGCGATAAAGCAGAAAGGAGTTACCAAGATAGAACATTTTATCACTAGAGTAATTATCAAAGAATAACGCGTATACAAGAACTCCTACAAAGGATCGGCTCGAGAAATACTCCCATAGTATTTCATGGTTTACTGCAGCGACGATTTGTTGTTTGGGATATTGGGTAAGTTTTTAGGCTTGCCGTATATTACAGTCACTCCCAAGCACATGTTGGCCGTGTCTTGAATGAATATAGTTGGCCAGGCTATATTGACCCTAGACACGACTACATAACTGCCCAGGTTTAACTGCAATACACAACACCTATTTACTTATGTTTTGTTCTACTTATAGATACGAATCTCGACGGTTCGGTATACTTGTATATTTTTGAAAATACTTATAGTCTGAAGATACTTTTATTTCAGAGCACTTAGGCCCTTTAGTGTTTATAGTTTTATACCATGTAAGGTTTGGTATACTTTATTCACTATAAACAAGGGCTCTGATACCAATCTGTCACACCCCGAAAACCGAAGGCGGAAACATTTTCGGGATTGACTCCATGTTGAGTATCAAATCCAATGCACATAGTAAGTAAAGTAGAACAACCATTACATTACATAATAAAGTTTTACAGTTGCTTCAAAAGTAAAGTTTGTACAGTTGTGATACATAGTATATATAGACAAAAGAAACGGGTCTTCATGTACTCCATCTTCTGATCAAAAGAAATCTCCGGGTACCTGTTCTAACGTTGACCTGAGAACACAAGCGGTTTGAAAATCAGCATAAAGCTGGTGAGTTCATAAGTAGTTTTGTTTTGTCAAAATGTTTATGTTTCTTTTCTGTTTCTGAAAATGTATCAGTGTATTCCCAGGAAAGTCCCATACTTTCCTGAATAGTTAGTTATTGTAAAAGATGTAATGATATACAATTGGTTACACTTTTCTAGTTATGTGAATGTTACCCAGGAATGCCCCATGCTTTCCTGTATGTTGGTTCTTAATGTAAAGGATGTAAAAGATGTTTTCTGTCAACCTGGTTATGTACAAAGTTTTCCCCAGGAAGATCCCATACCTTCCTGAATGTTGGTTATCATATGTAAAAGATGTAAAAGATGTAAAAGATGTAAAAGATGTAAACTGAATCCTGGTTATCCGTAAAAGGTAGTATATGGTTCATTATTACTGTAAGTAAATCTCTGTTATCCTAATTGCGAGTTCCATAACCATACTAAAGACTGAACCTGTGGCAATAAGTAGTCCACAAGTCTCATGACTTTCGTCACCCTTGAACCATTTCAGTTCGGCTGTAGCTAGCAGCCAGGTGTGGGGTAGTCAACCCCGTATAGATCTATACACTCAAGTCACGCTCTCTAAATTCCAGAGATTCTGGTTACGGGTGTAGTCCTCCACTCGAAATAACAAATTTACTAGTAATAATAGAATAATCCTCCATTCGCGTATCTCTGTAGAATGTTACCGAGGAAAAGACAGTGTACGAATTATATTGTTCATGTGTTATAATGTCATGCTTTTAACTGATAAAATGTGGAAACCATTTGTGAAATATATATATAACATAACCATTTATAAAATCCATTTCACAAATAAATGTTTAAGTGAACTGTATGATCTACTGGTTATCAATTACTTATATCAGTATTAAAAGCATAAGAAATGTGAAACACACACACACGAAAAATAAGTTTTGAGTACAAGAAAACCCTTGTACTTTGCTTGTGTTCCCCCCCTGAAAACAGTGAAAAACAGTGAAAAAGGTAGGGGTATGAACTCACCGGACTCGGAAACGTGTCGGATTTGAATGCTAGATGTTGGTTCGGGGTTTGATTATTCGCGATGACCCTATGTAAAATGAAATAATGTCCATATATATACAATTAGGGATACATTCACTAATCATATGGGACATTACACTCCAATGAGGTTAAACACCTTAAAATGAGCGTTTGGAGTGACCCGGGTAGCGTTTAAGGACTTGTAATGGCACTAGGGACTTGGGACATGAGTTTTCTCCCCATAAGTAAACATTTTAAAGAGTTCACAACAATGGAACACCCACATACACGAGTTTACGGCCGTAAACTCATGTGGGTGAGGTTTTGGTGTTTTAAGGACTCAAATGGACTTAGGGATTGCTAGGAATGATTATCTAGACACCTTGGAACACTTGGAATGGATTTAAAACATTTAAAGCATGAGTTTATGGCCACACTCATAGAGTTTACGGCCGTAAACTCACCAAGGCTAAGAAAAATTGATTTGAGCTATTTAGGGCAATCACATGTGATTCAAACTAATTTTCTAAGCATTGTTATGAATTTAGAACATCAATTAAGACATTTTTTGGAGTTTACGGCCTAGAGGTATGTTCTAAGGCCGTAAACTCTCTTTTACAATTGAACAAAGTAGTTTTTGGTGCTTAAAACAATCACATGTGATTCTAGAAATTTACACAAGACATTTGAGTGTGTTTAATGCCCCATAAACATTGTTTTATGAGTTTACGGCCAAGAATATGTTCTTAGGCCGTAAACTCCCATAAATCATACTTTTGTTGTGTTTTAATCCTTTAAACCATTTTTAGATGCATCTAGATTTTACCACAAAGCCATATATTGAGTTTGGAAGCATTTAAACATGTTTAAAGGCCTTAACTCACTCTTTTAGAGGAGTTTACGGCCCAAGAGAGTGTCTTGGCCGTAAACTCTTCTTTGTTACACAAAATTCAAGTTTAAAGTGTTCCAAGTCTAGATTAGCAAGTCCAAGGTTCATGTCTAAGTCTCAACTAGGTTTTGGAAGGGTTAATTGGCTTAAATATCCCTTGTATATGAGTTTACGGCCCAAGAATGTTCCTTGGCCGTAAACTCACTTTTGTCCCTCTAAATCCATGTTCTACATGATATAATTTCTTCCCTTTAAGCCCTTAAGTCATATCTAGTGTCCAGCTATGCAAAGGAAGGGTTTTAGGGCTTAAAAACCCTTAAAATATGAGTTTATGGCCCAAGAATGTTCTATGGCCGTAAATGTCACAACTGGAAATTTTGAGCCATGTAATCTATACATTCAAGTTAATGTGAATCAAAAACTTCAAACAAATACATCATACAAGTACTACAAATAGTCATCAAACAATTGGAAACCCTAGAAGTCCTTGTTTAATGTCCATTTTGGACTAGGACTCCCTTATTGGATTCAAGTGGACCAATAAGCTTCCAATTAGACTATCATGGGCATAGAACCCTAATTGGGCTCTAATTGGACCCACACTAATTTATTTCATCATTTTGGGCCATATTGGGCCTAGAATGAAATGAATTGAAAGCTTTGATCCATGAATACCCTAAACTAGTTCAACAAAAATGGAAAAATCATACTACATTCTTTTAGGCATAGAACACACTCTAACTAACTCTAATTTTGGGCTTAAGGGAAAAAGCCCAAATTTTTCTTTTCCCTTTCAAAAATCTTGGCCCAAGGCCCAAATCCAAGGAGATAAGGAAGAGTTGACTATTTGCTTGCCACCTCATTATTACCCAACATGTTTCCATGCACCTTAGTCCATATCTCCATGCATATCACTTCAAAAGTCATTTCTTCTTCTTCTCTCTCTCACTCTCGGCCACAAGCACACACACACACCACAAATCTCTCACAAATCCTCTCTAGATCACTCAAGAACATCTCTCCCTCTCCACTCAAAAATCTCGAGTTCTAGGAAGCATTCAAGAGGAAATCTCCACAAAATTCTTCATCTAAGGTAAGATTATGCATAGATCTATGATTTAAATTCTTTTTGTTATCAAAAATCCTTTCCTAAACTATGCAAAAATTGTGATCTTGCACCCTAGAACCATCTCAAACTCGAGATATACCAAGGAAAGGTGCTAAGGCCAAAAATCATCAAGTTTTCTTCCATCTTTTCTTCCAAAAACCGAAACCACACCCAAGGTGAGCTTCATACCCCCTATTTTCTGTTTTTATGAGTTTTGTGGGGGGGGGGGGGGGGAATACAAGTGAAAGTGTAGATCTATATGTGTTTTGTATGCCTTGTATGATTTCCATGCTTATATGTATGCTTTTGTGTGTATAATGTTGGATCTAGCCATAAAAACCCTCTAAACCGAGGCATATCTTGTGTTAAATGATTTTAGCTTCAAATATATTTCTACATACAAAGTGTTTCAAGGAAAATGGCTAAGTGGTTTAGTAATAATTTTCTTTGGGTTAAAAACACTTATTTTGGGCCTAAAATGTGAAAAATACAAAATTAAGGGTCCAAATTGGCATATCACGAATTCTGATGGATGAAGTGTGCCAAAACAGTTTCCATAAATCAATTTCTGGAAATATACTCATTTAGGGGATTAAAAACATAAATTCCAAGCTTTATGGGCTAAAAATGACATTTTTGGCCCAATGAGGCCCATTATGCGAATTTTTCTGTTTTGGAGGGCGAAAACTGTGATTTTCTGTAAAACAGTGGACCATAAGTGATCCAAGTCCTTTTCAAAGGTTTAAAATGCTTTTTAAATTTAAAAAGGACCAAAGTTGCAAAAATTTTCTAATTTGGGCCAAAATTGTCAAAATTGCGAAAAGAAGGATTAAAACCGAGAAAACTGCATTTTCAGGGACTTAAACTGTTTTCTATGAAAAATATGCTGAAAAATATTAATTTCAATAATTTTTGGTGTTAAAATGTCAAGAAAAATTAGTTTAAGGACCAAACCGGGAAGCATTTAATAAAAGGGTTGAAAATGTAAATTTTACAAACAACGAGGGGCTGAAAACAGAAAAATTTCAAGGCTAATTCAATATACACAAATTGATCAAATAATGGCACCGCGGCTTTCGACGAAATACAATACGTTACAATACCAAAAGTCGTTGTTAAACGAATTGGCTCGGTCTCAAACCAATATAAATCTACAACTACTAACACTATGACACTACGGTTCATATAAATAACGTTTGGGAACTTAGCTTACATACGAGTGTGCACAGACGTCTACGCACCATCTTCGGGCCTCAAAAGTGTAAAATCTTGCTTGTTGGGCCTAGCTAGCCCAATGACCTGATCTTAAGGCCCGAAGACGCATATTTTCTACGAAGTGTTGAGTTTCACCGACTTGGCACGACGTAGAGGGACTTTCAATGGCTTGTATACCACTGGTCCCCAAGGGTCCTTTGGTATTGCTAGAAAAGTCTGCATATTTTTGTGAGGCGGGTCGGGGACCCCTCGTATGCATATTATCCCCAATCGATTAATAGAGTCATCGAGGCCTTCGTGTCCTCTTACTCTTCGGATGTGGGACGACACATAGTCAGGGCGGCTGGATAACGTGATTTGTACGAATGACGCCTTCGGGATCGTTAGTATTGCTATGAAATGGGCGTTTGTGTAATGCGGGTTTGTAGTAAATAATCATGCTCAAAAATAATCCAACGTCGCCTGGGAATGACACTCCTATCTTTGTAATGATTTCAACGCAACTTAACGGTTTTCAAAGGATTAGGAAAACATCGGGTTTTCCTAGGTTTTTCAAACATATCGGATTCGAAATGCATAAAATTTTTAAATAAACAATTTTCACAAGTATAGAAACAAACAGGCATACCTATGGATCTACACAAACATTTTCGAAAGTTTTTCATTTCAGAAAATATCGGATTTTCTGGTGGTTTTCAAACAATACAAACATTGGATTTCAAACACTACTTATGAACTCACCAACATTTCATATGTTGACGTTTTTCAAAATACTTGTATTCTCAGGGAACCAGTGAATCAAGGGAAATCATATTCAGTGACGCTTGCAGTTTATTTATGTATGAATTGAACAATTTAATTTTTGGGAATGTAATGTTTAACCAATGTATTTCATGTAAACGCTACTGGTTGTACTGTATTGATGAATGGTGACGAATGTTGTTATGTTTCATATATATTCAATGTTATGGTATTCAATTGAGTCACGACAGCCCCCGGACGATTCCGCCGTCTGGTTCGGGGGTGTGACAGGTTGGTATCAGAGCTTTGTTTATAGTTAACTAGCATGTCAAGCCATACATTGATATGCAACTATAAACCAAAAAGAGGGACTAACATAACTCTGAAAAAAACGAGTAAATAAAACACACTTGCTTGCATTAGAAATAAGGACCTAACGCCGAATCAAACACAATAATGCTGGTATCTCGGTTAATTCGGGACTGTTCTTAGTGATACCAAGGAGTGAATGTAGCCTGATCAACTACATTCTCTCCAAGGTAAAACTAACACACGTCTTGATGAGATCGGGATAGCTAGGGAACCTAAAACTATACCCTTATCACCAAAAAGAGAACGTCTGTTTAGTCTGCAATAGTGGAAGAGGCATAGGATAATATTAGTGAACTTTTACGTGTTTTGCTATGTGTTGCGAATCTATGATTGTATGCTAAATGATAGAAGTACTTAAGTTCGTGCCATACACCTAGTCAGTAGGACCACAACCTCACGGAAACCACGTACACCCAACATCTTTCCGTTTCGTGACAAGAAGATGCCTCTCCGACCTACTCGCGGAAACCCAGGACCAACCCCGCCCGAAGTTGACTCCACTGCCTTCCAGGCAGACGTGTCTGCTGCGGTCACGGCAGCTATGGCACAACTTCACCGAGGGAACAACGGAGGAGGTAACGGGCAAGGATCCGGAAGTTCGAACAACGGGACGAACCAAGGACTCACTAAAACGTGCACCTACAAGGATTTTGTGAACGCCAAACCCCGAACTTTCAACGGCACTGGGGGAGTGATTACCCTAAAGCGATGGATCGAGAAGGTAGAGTCGGTATTCGAGATATGCGAGTGCCCCGAGCAGATGAAGGTGAAGTTCGCGGCCTGCACTTTTGTGGACCAAGCACTCACTTGGTGGAATGGACAAGTAGAAGCTATGACGCTCCCTCTCGCCAACTCTATTCCCTGGACAGAAATGAATGAAATGTTAATGGCTGAGTACTGCCCCCGAGGCGAAGTACAAAAGATGGAACAGGAACTATGGAATCTCACGGTGCAGAATGGGAACATCGATGCTTACATATCGATATTTAGCGAACTATCTCTATTGTGCCCGGGTATGATCACATCAGAAGGAAAGAAGATCGAACGATTCATCTGGGGACTGACACCCCCCATTCAAGGGAATGTGATAGCTGCGAACCCTAAAACGTTTGACAGTGCAAAGAGATTGGCAAAGAGGCTATATGATCATAACCACAAAAAGGGCGAGAGACCGGTAGAGACTGAGAAGAAGAAGGAGAGTGATGGTAAGAAAGGATGGAACAACAAGAGAAAGGGGCGTCAGGGCCCCGAGACCTCTAAAAAAACAGCAAACAGTGGCGGTTAACGCTGTCACTGCACCGGTTCCAGCCACACCACATGCTCCAGCCTCAGCTGCTTCAAATGCTTCAAGACCCTATTCCGGTAATTCTCCCAAGTGCAATAAGTGCGGGTTCCATCACCATGGAGAATGCAAGGAGTTCCATTGCATCAGTTGCAACCGAAGGGGACACACTGCAAGGTTCTGCAGGACTTATCCTTCTCAGAATCAGAGTCAGGGAAACAATCAGAACAACAACAACAACAATCACCGCAATAACAACAACACCGATGCCGGCGGCAACAATGCAGGGCCTAGCCACACCTGCTTTGAGTGTGGAAGGACGAGACAATTCCGTCGAGATTGCCCTAACAACAACAACTCAGGAAACAGGGTAGCTGGAAGAATGTTGACTATGGGTCAGAGTGATGCAGTTCAGGACCCCGTAGTTGTGACCGGTACGTTCCTCCTAAACCACACTTATGCATGCATCTTATTTGATACCGGAGCGGAGCGAAGTTTCGTAAGTGAGAAGTTTAAACATTTATTAAAACAACAACCCCAGAAGCTAAATGAAACCTATACGGTGGAAATGGCCAATGGGAAAACCGAATCCACTAGGGAAATCTACATCGGATGTACCCTAACCCTCAACCAACGCGTCTTACGAATAGATCTGATGCCAGTATCAATTAGGAGTTTCGATGTGATTATCGGCATGGATTGGTTAAGCCCCCACCATGCTGAGATTATGTGCTATGAGAAGGCCATTCGCCTTCGCCTCCCAAATCACGAAACCCTAGTAATTTACGGAGATAAACCCAGTACGAATCTTCGTCTCATCTCGTGCATCCAAGCACAAAAACACTTGCGAAAGAACAACTTGGCGTTCTTGGCTCACATAGTGGACAAGACCAAAGAAGAAACTAACATCCAAGACGTTCCAGTAGAGTGTGAATTTCCGGACGTGTTTCCCGAAGATCTTCCAGGAGTACCCCTAGAGAGACAGGTTGAGTTCCGAATCGACCTCGTTCCAGGAGCAACTCCTCTCGCTAAATCACCATATCGATTGGCTCCTGCTGAAATGCAGGAATTGTCCAGCCAACTCAGTGAGCTTCTGGACAAGGGATTTATCCGACCTAGCTACTCGCCATGGGGAGCTCCGGTGCTCTTCGTCAAAAAGAAAGACGGATCTTTCAGAATGTGTATCGATTACAGAGAGTTAAATAAACTCACGGTTAAAAACCGCTACCCACTCCCGCGAATCGATGATCTATTCGACCAGCTCCAAGGAGCTAGCTATTTTTCAAAAATAGATTTACGGTCCGGATACCACCAACTCAAAGTCCGAGAAGAGGATATTGTTGGGTTTTGAGCAATCTAACACTTCCTAAGTGTGCATGCAACCCTAATAAACCTTGGATCTATGTTTGTCTAAATACATGCAAAATAATAATTTTCCAAGGTTTATAACCTATCTAACATGGCATGGGGAACATTTCAACATAAAAGAGTTAGAAGAGATTACATACCTTTGTTGTGTTGGGTTCTTAGGAGTTTGAGGGCCAAGCACCAATAGTGTGAATGCCTCAAATGGAATCACAAACACCACAAACTCTTGGAAAACTTTGAGAGAGTATACACACTCTTGTATTTTCGGCCACACACATGCACACACACACTAGAACACTAGCTTTCTCTTAGGCTATCTTAGGCTCTCTTAGGCTCTCTTTCATGCTCCATAAGCATGCTTATATAGTATGCATGGTTAGGGTGAAACCCTAATAACCCATGTCTTTTCCTATTCCAAGGATCCATGGGTTAAAAGTGTTGGGTTTTGAGCATTCTAACACTTCCTAAGTGTACATGCAACCCTAAATACCTTGGATCTATGTTTTCTCTATTATACATGCAAATAAGAACATCCAAGGTATTATCCTAATCTAGCATACAAAAACTATGAATGTAACAAGATAGAATACATACCTCTTGATGTAGCTTGATGTCTTCAAGCTTTAAGAGCTTAGCCCCAATAGTGTGGAAGCCTCAAGTGGAATCACAAATCACCAAGACACCTTGGAATACTTTAGAGAATATGATTACTTGGTTCTCTCTAGTGAAATTGGCTAGCCCTTCTTTAGTGTATCCACTCTAGTGCCAATTTCACCAACCAAAGACATCTTTATATAGTATGGAGGATTAGGGTTAAACCCTAACACCCATGACCTTTCATTTCCTAGGATCCATGGGTTAAACACTCCATGGACTATCCATGAAAGCTTAGCCCAACCTAAATGAACTTGGCCCATTCCATATATATAAGAGTCCATATTTAATTAGTTCCTTTTGATCACTTAATTAATTATAAATTAATTCTTGATCAATACTAATTAAATAATATGATTCCATATTAATATATTAGAACTTATAATATATTAATATTAATCATAAACATACTATTCTCAAAAGATTATCCATATAAATTGTGTCGGTGAAGTGCAACCCAAATGGACCATGCCGGGTCGGGTCAAGTACATACCAAATATAGTTATGGACTTAGACATTAATCCAACAGTCTCCCACTTGGATAAGTCTAAAACTATTATTGCGTATGACTTCAAACCTAACTGGCAATCGTAGCTCTTAAAGCTGTTGTCGAACTCTGATCTTGTCAACAAACTTGTCCATTAGATAAGGGATCATATATTCCTCCATTCTAGATATCATATGGACTGAGACATGGATTATAATCATTCTCTCTATCCATTTGTTGTTTCCCGATTTCCGATTTATGACGACTGAGTAATTGAACGAATCAAATCAGTCCTGGCCCGGCCGAGCACTTCCATTTGTCATCATCAAATCATCGAGGGGCCCACAGATATCGCTTTTATCCCGAAGGTAAAAGGAATGGATAAACTTCGACTCATATGGCTTGTTCTACTACTTGTTGAATCATACACAAAGGCACGTTTTATAGCACCGAGTTACCAAATGCGTTTTCATGCAATCAATGTACAACCAACTCATAGTAACAACTCATATCTCTAGGTTTGAAGAATATAAGATATTATCGTCTCATGATCACTCGTGATAAAATCCATGAAGTGATTCCAATGAGCGCGGGTTGAATCCAATACTCAGAACTTATGAGCACTCATGAGTGTTGTAGCCCTTTGTCCAACACCTTAGACCTCTACAAGCCAACCCATGACAGTCTTAATTCATATCTACTTCCAACATATGACCGACTGTGGATGGTTTGAATAACTTAGTCATTCAGGAAGAATAACCTAGTTTATTCGGGAAGTCAAAACATGCAAAGTGAAACACAATAATAATTGAATCCAATATGGTATCAAATCTTTGAACATAAATAAAACACCTTTTATTTATCACCATATGATTACACATTATTCATTGTATACTGTTTCAGCTATCAACTTTATTCTTAAATTTAAAACAATAGTTGTCCCATGCTCCAAGCATGTACACTATGTTTTCTTAAACACTAGTCATGCCACACACCAAGTATGCATACTATGTTTGTCTATGATCTTTACTTTGTGAACTAGATCAATTGAACATAACTTCAATGATTCTCTTTTCACACTCCCAAATCCTTACTGCAAATGCAAGAATTCCAAATTCATGCCATTTACAGAAATCTGTTAGATTCTAAACTTATATGCATTGATCCTCTTGTAACGATTATGCACAAAGTCACAAAGACTTGGCAACAATCATTACAGAGTATTCCAAAGGAGATCAACTCCTTGGAAATATCCTTCTTGCATTAAGTTTCCTTAATCTTACACAGATTGAAAATTCTAACTTTGAAACATTTCCAGATTCCATTTTGACTATCACTTCTGAACAAGAGTTGCCTCCTTACAGATTATGTCAATATGGTCCTTCCAGAATTATCACTATACTTCCAATTGTCCTTGAGTAACCAATCTTTGGTAAACCTTATATTGTCCTCGACAATTGTTTAATCCTTTTAGTCATATCCAGTTCTAAACCTTTTCCCTTCTTAATGCCCCAGGCATTTGGAAAATTTTAGAAAGGATGAATATAGCACATGTAATCGATCCTATATCCGAAGTATATGGGAATCGATTCATGATGTCTCACATAAAGACTAAACCAGTCTTTTGCTATAATATTTCCATTTCAATTTGCCAAGTTCTCATAATTCAGATTATGAAAAGGGATGCCGTAATCATAATCGAATTTTAGAACACAAATAATGGACCCATATACAGAATTTCCTTATGTTGAGCCACTCCAACATGAAATTCATATATATCCTTGACTAAATGATTAAAACCGCACGATCTAAACTTATAGATTTGAGATGAAGTATAATTTCCTCTCCCTTAATTATAGCAAAACAACTTTTTCAACCCCTGCAACCTCACGAATTGAAACTTTTTGTTTTCTATAATTAACATTGCTAACTTGCAATACTTATCATAATGATCATGCTCCCACTAACATGATGATTATTAGCATAACACTTATGCTCCCACTAGCTTTGACATGTACTCAGAAATCAGCTGGACTTCTAGAAATCAATACTTCATTGACTTTCTTACCAAAGTTCAGATTTCTGATACTAGATTGTTTTGATAAAACTTTATCAAAAAATCATACACCTTCCCTTAGATAGCACACTTGTGTGTCTAAACAGTTATGAAGAGGTATGCCGTAATCATAATGGTTAGACCTTTTTGCCACTTCTCACAAGTCCATATTAGTGTGCCGGTTAACCACACGCGCTCCACTAACGACTTTGAGAATGCAAATATCACAATTGCTATCTAGATAAAATCCACTTAGTGAAAGTGTTTCCTCACCATCATTTTCATGAATCGGAGAGAAACCTTATGACACTTAGATTTAATGGTGTATGAGTTCCTACCCATATGAATTTGTCAAAACCATAATCATAAGACAAAGATAATGACAAATCCAAAACCATATGGATTGAACTCAATCTTAACTTCTTGCCACCTGGCAGCTCAAGGGCCTGCCATTGCTTCCAAGTTGTTATGCAACAAACTGAGAACTCTAAGAACTCATATGCAAAGCCAACTTTAACTGGAATGGGCACAGAATATGTCAACAGGATAGGTTATAAACCTCAATTCGTGTGCTAGTGAAGAACTTTAGGTTTTATTCTTGATTAGTTCTCGAGACTTTCAAGACCTTTAAGACTCCCACTGTCCTCTTGACCTATAAGACTCCCACTGTCCTCTTGACCTATAAGACTCCCTTGTCAAATATCCAAGAGATAGTGAGGATTCTAATCAAGAAAAACACTTTACCCAATTGGCCTAAGTTGGTCTTTGTTTTATCCAAAACATCACAACTTACCAATTTCAAATGTACAAGAGTAGAAAACTTTTACTCTTACATTTGACAAGTGTTTTAAACCTTCTTTAAGACATGTCACTCAAATGACAATCTTGGAGTATGACTCTAAGACTTGTATTGGAACGAAGTATGACTCATCTTCTTGATTTAACCATTTCAACAATTCAAGATCCTCTTCTTAGTCATAAGAATGCACTAAGATTTCCTTAGAGAGCTAATTTTGATATGGTTTCTTAATCATTAAGATGATCTCAAAACTGATACTAAAGTACTCTCCCATCTTTTCAGATATGAGAAACTTTTATCCTTCTGCCTAATTTGATTCTTCTTAACGATCTTTAGTGGTGGACTTAATCAGTGCACAAGAATGTGTACTCGATCCCTAAGTCCTTTACTTGACTCACACATCCATGTGAACAAGTAATTAGTCTTAATTTTCCAAAACTTGAAAGTTCTCATTCATCATGCTATACAACTTGCATGATTCCAAGTTCCGGTCCAATTGAACCTTGGATGATGAGAATCTTTCCTTATTTGGTAAATTTAGACATTACCACAAATGAAAGAATCGATTTCATATTTCCACTCTTGCTCTTAACGGAATTATATAAGCAACAATTTTTCCTCAAATGCCATTGTAAGGATATTTTAAAATAAATAAAATCAAAAAATTTTCTTTTATTTTAAAACTTTGCGGAAAAACTATCCTTACAATCCATATGAAAACTTGTTGTTATCTATTCCTAAGCAATATCTCATAACTCCTAAGAAGTAGCTCAAGAATCCGATTTTTCAAACTATGCGATAGAAATCCATCTATGCGATCAGATTCAGCATATTCTTCCTTTAAGTTTCTTCACATTCCTTTGATTCTTAAACCATCACCATGCGACCCGGTCACATCATGTATCAAGAATCTCAGAATAGAAACTTAACAGAGTTAGATAGTGGATTTTACCTGAAGTAGAGTCAAACTTATTGACTTTAACATCCTTAGGTAAATTTGGCAGCTTCGCAACCAATGCCCTTTCTTTGGCAATACAAACATATGGACCCTTTGATAATGGTACACAGGACTATCACAGACTTAGCTTTTCTCTTTACCATTTGGTCAACCGAGTTGACTATAGCCGATCCCTTTCCATTGGGAAGAGAATGCTTTACTGGATATCCAATGTCATCATTGTCAATGTCCATAAAGTTTTAGGAAGTTGATCTTAGCAAATAGATAAGATCATTAAGGGTCTTGTCATAGTCTGTTTCATAGGTGTCCCAAAGGAACTCACTATGTGACTTAGAAAGTGATTGAACCACCAACTTTCTCAAGACTTTGACACCCAACTCTCCCGGCTTGTCAATATGTGACTACATCTCCAAGATGTGATCACACCTAGACCTTGCCTTGCCAATAGGGCTTGAGTGACCTTAAACTTTTCAAGAACTTGTGGGTTAGGGAGAATAGTTGGAGGAGGAGAAAGAAGTATGATATCCATGGGACATCATCTTCATTAGGAAACCTTGTTTCAAGAGATTTGGGAAGATCATAGGTGTCTAAACCAGACATCTTTTGGGAGATATTCAAGATAGTTGATTTAAAGTCCTTAATATAACACCCAATATGAAATATTAAGGCTAGGACCCAACAAACTATTTTATAACTTAGAAGAGGTATGCCGTAATCCAAGCTATAAAATATTTGAAGGTAGGTGAATGACGATTCACCAATTTCCACCAAGATAAACGAAATGAATTATTAGGTTTTAATTGGTTTTGAAACTCCTAGATCTTTGAGATTCATTGAACTTTTCAAAGGCATGTTTCAATCTCGAGTGTGCCCTTCAGGTTTTGTGACTGGGATGCCGAGGATCACAAAACAAGGTGTGAAGTAACCATGCAAATCACTTGGTACCCTTAATAAATTACCCCTCAATCGATGTGCCGGTTAACCACACACGCTCCATCGATACTATGATAAATATTAAGTCACCCTTTACCTACCTTGTTAAGTCCAAGTTAGTGTGCCGGTTAACCACACACGCTCCACTAACGACTTAGACAAAGTGTAAAGTGTAATTTCATGGATTAGCACCTTATTCACATTTTTCCTAAGTAACTAAGATTGGGTATTATTAAGAGTTTAGTTACTTAGTATTTTTCATTAATACTTTTAATGAAGGGAGAATTCTAGTCCTGTCAAACCCGTTCGGCTAACGACCCTCCACCAGTCAAGCAAGCGGTGGGTGAGAGTGGACACCCATTAAGTTGCCATTTTATAGGCAACAACCTTATACCCACCTTATAGACCGGCTTCGTGAATGAGGCGTACTAGCGGTAAGACTGACTTTACTCTTATACATATATATATTATTAACTTATAATATTATAAAGTATAAGGGTTGAATTTTAACTTTTAAAATTCTAAGGGCTAACTTGGAATTAAAGTATTCATTAGAGAAAACTTTACAAATTCCAAAACTTGAGGGCAAGTTTTGAAACTATTCAAAACTAATTAATTCCATAACTTATGTGTTTAAAGTAGTTTTAATCCAAAAACTCTTCAAGTTCCATAACTTGAGGACAAGTTATGGAAGACTTTAAACTAATAAAAGAATTAACTTTTCTTTATTTTATAACTTATGGAATTAATTACGGTTACACCTTTTTTTATTTTATTTTTATTTTATTAAATGAAGAGACTCTTGGTCCTCCATAACTTGAGGACAAGTTATGGAGTCATAAAACCATTTAATTAGAACTAGACTCTTCATTTTGTAACCTTTGCCAATTTTTATGAGTTTTATGATTCTTAAATGTGACTTTTCATATAACTTGAGGACAAGTTACAAAAACACATTTTAGAATCAATTCTTAGATTAATTTGGATTAAAACCAACTATCACATAATTTTCATCATTAATCCAAATTCACTCATAAAACAAGATAACACAAAAAACTTTTGGTGATCCATAACTTATTCTTAAGTTATGTAATCCTTTAAAACATTAACACCAAATTTTGTAACTCCAAAAAAACTTTGAATCAATTTTTTTTTTAAAACCTTTTCAAATCCATAACTTATGGAGGTTTCAAAAAAAAAAAAAACTTTTTAGATCAAACTTTTAAAACTAATAAAATAATCATATTATTTTATCTTTTATTAAATTTGACCTAATTCAACTCATAAAGCAAATTATTCAAATTTTACAAATAATTAGTTTCTCACAAGAACAAGTAATTATCTTAAAATTTGACAAACTTCATGTGTTTTTTTTTCAACTTTGAAAATAAAATATTTGCATAAATATAACAAAAAAACAACTCGTGGCTCTGATACCACTGTTGGGTTTTGAGCATTCTAACACTTCCTAAGTGTACATGCAACCCTAAATACCTTGGATCTATGTTTTCTCTATTATACATGCAAATAAGAACATCCAAGGTATTATCCTAATCTAGCATACAAAAACTATGAATGTAACAAGATAGAATACATACCTCTTGATGTAGCTTGATGTCTTCAAGCTTTAAGAGCTTAGCCCCAATAGTGTGGAAGCCTCAAGTGGAATCACAAATCACCAAGACACCTTGGAATACTTTAGAGAATATGATTACTTGGTTCTCTCTAGTGAAATTGGCTAGCCCTTCTTTAGTGTATCCACTCTAGTGCCAATTTCACCAACCAAAGACATCTTTATATAGTATGGAGGATTAGGGTTAAACCCTAACACCCATGACCTTTCATTTCCTAGGATCCATGGGTTAAACACTCCATGGACTATCCATGAAAGCTTAGCCCAACCTAAATGAACTTGGCCCATTCCATATATATAAGAGTCCATATTTAATTAGTTCCTTTTGATCACTTAATTAATTATAAATTAATTCTTGATCAATACTAATTAAATAATATGATTCCATATTAATATATTAGAACTTATAATATATTAATATTAATCATAAACATACTATTCTCAAAAGATTATCCATATAAATTGTGTCGGTGAAGTGCAACCCAAATGGACCATGCCGAGTCGGGTCAAGTACATACCAAATATAGTTATGGACTTAGACATTAATCCAACAAAAAGCTCCATGGATCATCCATGGACTTCCACATAAGCCTAGCCCATTAACAAATGAGTATTAGCCCACACTATATAAAACAAATAGCCCATAATTTAATTAGTATTCCTTTTAATCTCTAAATTAATCCATAATTAATTTAAGACTAAAACTAATTAAATAACTTAACTTCATATTAATATATTATAACTCATAATATATTAATAAACATATGTGTATAACTCTCATAAAATTATCCATAATAGTTTGGATGAGATGCAACCCAAATGGACCATGCCGGTCGGGTCAAGTATATACCAAATAAGTTATGGACTTAGACACCTTATCCAACAGACTCCCACTTGGATAAGTCTAATAACTATATTTGCCTATAACTTCAGAAACCAACCAACAATCGTAGCTCTCGAAAACTCCCTCGAACAATGAAGACTCTGTCGAACTATGAAGCGCCATTTTAGATAAGTGATCACATAATCCTCTGTTCTCATGATATCAGCCGGACAAACACATGGAACTATGTCTTGCTTATTGTCTAGCAGTTGTTTCTCGATTATCCGATTTGTTTGACGAAGAACTTCACTGAACACATCGGTTTAGTTCTGACCAGGCCTGGTATATGGGTCAACACAAAATCATCGAGGGGCCCGGATATCGCTTCTATTTCTAGAAGGAACAGATAAACTTCGACTGATATGCTTGTTCCACTACTTATTGAATTGTACACAAAGGCACGTTTTATAACATCAAGTTACTGATGCGTTTACGTGCAATCAATGCACAACCAACTCATAGGTAACAACTCATATCTCTAGGTTTAAAGATTTATATGATGTTATCGTCTCACGATCACTCGAGATAAATTCCATGAAGTGATACAAGTGAGCGTGGGTTTATACCAATACTCATAACTTATGAGTACTCATGAATGTTGCAGCAACCATTGCCATGCCTAAACACCTTTAAGGCATCTACAAACCCAATTCATGACAATCTTGATTCATACCTACTTCCGACGTATGATCGATTGTGGAGGTTTGAACAAATTAATTATTCTGGAAGTCAAAACATGCAAAACTGAAACAATAGTAAATAATTGACAATGATAGTAACACTTTACTCATAAATAAATCACAAATTTTATTCATCATCAAACGTCGATTACATTTTACAAGTTTCAGGAAAACTATCTAATCTGTAAAACTAATATCGTTCCTCAGCCCGATGCGTCTCGCATGCTGAAAATGCTTAACCCTCGTCAGTCCCTTCGTAAGGGGATCTGCAGGATTCTCATCTGACGATATCCTCCTTGTCACAAGGAGTCCTTCTTCAATCTTGTGCCTTATGAAGTGATATTTTCTGTCAATGTGTCGGGATCTGCCATGATCTCTTGGTTCATTGGCTAAGATAACCGCAGCATTGTTGTCACAGAAAATTTCTATAGGTTCCTTAATAGCTGGTACAACTCCAAGGTCTCCGATGAAGTTCTTTAGCCATATCGCCTCCTTCGCTGCTTCACTCGCTGCTATATACTCTGATTCACAAGTCGAATCAGCCACCGTCTCCTGCTTGGAACTCTTCCAAGAAATTGCCCCTCCATTTAAGGTAAAGATCCAGCCCGACTGAGAGCGGAAATTATCCCTATCAGTCTGAAAACCAGCATCACTATACCCTAATATTCTCAAGTCATCACTGCCACCAAGGGTAAGGACCCAATCCTTAGTCCTCCGCAGGTACTTGAGAATGTTCTTTACCGCGGTCCAATGAGCCTTGCCAGGGTTCCCCTGATACCTGCTGACCATGCTCAAAGCAAATGCCACATCAGGACGGGTACAAGTCATAGCATACATGATCGAGCCAACTGCGGAAGCATATGGTAATTGGCTCATCTCAGCTATCTCAGCCTCTGTACTCGGACTCTGAGTCTTACTCAGTTTGGTATTGCTTTGGATCGGTAAATCTCCTTTCTTGGAATTCTCCATGTTGAACCTTTTCAACACCTTATCCAAGTAGATACTCTGACTAAGTCCAATTAGTCTTCTACTCCTTTCTCTTAATATCCTTATCCCTAGGATATAGGTAGCCTCCCCTAGGTCCTTCATAGCAAAGCACTTCCCAAGCCAGGACTTAACCTCCTGCAAGGTTGGGATGTCATTTCCTATAAGTAGTATGTTATCCACATACAGTACCAAGAAGCTAACTATACTCCCACTAGCTCTGACATACACGCAAGACTCATCTTCGCTTCTCAAGAAGCCAAACTCTTTTACCTTCTCATCAAAACAAAGATTCCAGCTACGAGATGCTTGTTTTAATCCATAAATGGATTTCTTAAGCTTGCATACTCTATTAGGGTACTCTGCATTGACAAAACCCTCTGGCTGATTCATGTACACATCCTCAGCCAACTTTCCATTAAGGAAAGCGGTTTTGACATCCATTTGCCATATTTCATAATCATGAAATGCTGCAATGGCTAACATAACCCTAATAGACTTAATCTTGGCCACCGGCGAGAAGGTTTCATCATAATCAATACCTTGAGTTTGAGTAAAAC
Source organism: Lactuca sativa (assembly GCF_002870075.4). NCBI lineage: Eukaryota > Viridiplantae > Streptophyta > Magnoliopsida > Asterales > Asteraceae > Lactuca > Lactuca sativa. Next base: position 249,285,618 of record NC_056623.2, read on the forward strand.
CCTTCGCAACCAGTCGAGCCTTATAAGTATGCACTTTTCCTTCCATGTCGGTCTTCTTTTTGAAGATCCATTTGCACCCGACTGTTTTACGGCCTGGTACATTGTCAACCAAGTTCCAAACTTGATTGTCATACATGGACTGTATCTCGCTGTCCATAGCCTCCTTCCATTTAGCAGACTCCGGGCCTGCCATGGCTTCCTTAACATTGCTAGGTTCATCCAAATTTACTAGTGTACTATCACTAATAAACGTATCACCTTCCGTAGTAATATGAAAACCATAATAAAACGAAGGTGTGTTCCTAACCCGTGTGGAACGTCTCGGAGGTACAGACTCGTCAGCTGGATCAACAGGAGTTTCTACCTCAGGTTGATTGCTAGTGTCTGAGGTTCCTTCACCAATTGATTCTTGAATTTCTTCAAGATCAATCTGCCTCCCACTGTCTCCTTGGCTTATAAATTCTTTCTCGCGAAAGATCCCTCTTCGTGCTACAAAGACCACATTCTCACTGGGTCTGTAGAAAAGGTAACCGAAGGATTTCTGTGGGTAGCCGATGAAAATACACCTTTCACTTCGGGGTTCAAGCTTATCATGAGTTTCACGCCTCACGAAGGCTTCGCAACCCCAAATTTTGATGTGGTCCAAATTGGGAACCTTCCCAGTCCACATCTCATGAGGTGTTTTGGTAACCTTCTTTGTAGGGACTAGATTAAGGATATGGGCGGCAGTCTCTAAGGCATACCCCCAAAAAGAGATTGGTAACGAAACTCGACTCATCATAGAGCGAACCATGTCCAACAAGGTACGATTACGCCTCTCAGCTACACCATTCAGCTGTGGTGTCCTGGGAGGAGTCAATTGTGAGACAATCCCACACTCCTTAAGATAGTCAAGGAACTCGGTACTAAGATACTCACCACCTCGATCGGATCGAAGCATCTTAATGTTCCTACCCAATTGATTTTCTACTTCCTGTTTGAATTCCTTAAACCTTTCAAAGGTTTCGGACTTGTGTTTGATCAAGTAGACATACCCATATCTACTATAATCATCAATAAAAGTCACATAATACCGATTAGCGTCCCTTGTGGCGGTTTTGAATGGCCCACATACATCAGTATGTATTAGGTCCAACAAACCTTCACCCCTCTCACAAGTTCCAGTGAAGGGTGATTTTGTCATTTTTCCAAGTAGACAAGATTCACAACTATCATCTGATTTGAGGTCAAATGATTCCAAGACTCCACTCTTTTGGAGTTGGTCTATGCGTTTCTTGTTTACATGTCCAAGACGACAATGCCACAATGATGCTTTATCTAGGCTAGTAGAAGAATCAATATACAACACATTATTTCCTAAGTTGTCTACGATCGACACAGTTTCATACACGCCATCACAAGGTAATGCTTTAAAATAAAACACATTATTAAAGAAAGCATTAATACCACCACATTCATTATCAAACGAAAAGGTAAAACCTTGTTTGTACGAAGCATGAAAAGAAATAATATTCCTCGCCATTTCAGACGAGTATACACATTTATTCAAATCTAATTTTAACCCATTATTAAGCAACAAAGTATAAACTCCAATCTTGGAAACAGGTGAAGCCTTCCTATTCCCCATGATTAAGTTTATCTTCCCGTGCTCCACATCCTCACTTCTTCTTAGGCCCTGCAAATCAGAACATATGTGAATACCACATCCTGTATCAAGCACCCAAGAGTTAGAATATGTTGAGTAATTAGACAATATAGTGTAAATACCTGCATAGGTGGGTTTCACTTTCCCATCCTTTAGATCCTGCAAGTACTTAGGGCAGTTTCGCTTCCAGTGTGCCTTTTCATGGCAATAAAAGCATTCAGCATCCTTTGGAATGGCAGAAGGAGTGACAGAACCGTTCTTAGTCTTGGATGAGGAGCCTTCAAGAGACTTTCCCTTGGTACCCTTCGAAGGGTGTTTCCTCTTTTTCCCTTTGCCTTGCCCAATAGCTAAAACAGGGGTAGAAGTTGGAGTAGGAGTAGTAGAGGTAACAACCGCTTTACCCTTAAGACCGGTTTCAGCGGTCTTCAAGAGTCCTTGAAGCTTGCTGAGGGTAACTTCCTCCTTGTTCATATGATATGTCATTCGAAAATGATCATAACAAGAAGGCAAGGAGTGCAAAATGATGTCAATTGCTAACTCCTCGGGGATGTTAACATTCAGCTTCAGCAAACGGTCCACATACCTTTGCATCTTTTGCATGTGGCCCGTGACGGATTCACCGTCCTTCATGCGGGTAGTTATTATGGAGGAGATTATTTCATACCGCTCCTGACGAGCACTCTGATGGTACCTTTCCATCAAGTCTTGGTGCATCTCAAAAGGGTAGAAATCTTCATATGACTTTTGGAGCTCGGCTGTCATCGTGGCCATCATGATACATGCCACCTTAGTAGCATCTCTCTCATGAGTCCTGAATTCAGCGATCTCCTCAGGAGTAGCAGTAGACTCATCAAGTTCTTTTAACTCCTTATCGAGGACATATTCCTTGTCCTCGTAACGAGTAACCATCCTGATGTTCCTAATCCAATCCATGAAGTTGGAACCATCAAAGATGACCCTCCCACAAAGATTCATGAGAGAGAAAGAACCAGTTGGGTTAGAGCCTGAAGCATTAGTGTTGGAAGACATCTGAAAGAAGAAAGTAAGTTTAGATTAGATATTTAGGATCCTTAATAAGACACCCAAATGTAATATTAAGGCTAGGATCCAATCACAATATATTACACTTAGAAGAGGGATGCCGTAATCTAAGTAATAATATATTTGAAAGGTAGGCGAATGACGATTCACCAATTTCCACCATGAAAACGAAATGATTAATTAGGTTTAATTGGATTTGAAATTCCTAGATTCTTTTGAGATTCATTGAACTTTTCAATGGCATGTTTCAATCTCGATTGTGCCCTTCAAGTTTTGTGACTGGGATGCCGAGGATCACAAAACAAGGTGTGAATAACCATGCTAACTCACTTGGTACTCCTAATATTATCACCTAATCAATGTGCCGGTTAACCACACACGCTCCATTGATCTATGACAACATTAAGTTACCCTTCGTGATCCTTACTAGTCTAATTAGTGTGCCGGTTAACCACACACGCTCCACTAACGACTTGGTAAGGTACAAAGTGTGAATTCCATGGATTAGCACCATGTTCACATTTTCCTAAAATAACTAAGATTGGGAATTAAAAGAGTTTAGTTATTTTATAATATTCATTATACTTTTAATGAGGATTTAAAGTCGTTGTTCTACCCGTTCGGCTAACGACCCTCCACCGATCAAGCAAGCGGTGGGTGAGAGTATACACCCATTAAGTCGCCATTTTATAGGCAACAACCTTATACCCACCTTATAGACCGGCTTCGTGAATGAGGCCTACTAACGGTAAAACGACTTATTCTTATACATATATATAATAATTAACCATTAATGTTATAAATAGTATAAGGGTTGAATTTTAACTATTAAAACTCTAAGGTTTGGAATTAAAGTTTATTAAAGTGTGTGAAACTTTACAAATTCCAAAACTTGAGGACAAGTTTTGTAACTTTGCAAAACTCTTCATTTCATAACTTATGAATTAAAGGTTCATAAAAATGAAGACTCTTCATTTTCATGTAACTTATGTGTTTTAAGTGTGTGTTAAATGAAAGTGACCTTTGGTAATCCATAACTTGAGGACAAATTATGGACTCCATTAAAACACATAAATGATTAAGAATTAATTCTAAACAATTCAGCAAATAATTCCTATCATTTTCTAAATTCATAAGAACATGAACATGATCATCAAAAATTCAAGAATTATATGAACACATAAAATCATGGATTTTTGATATATGCTATTGTAAATGGATTAGAACAACCATTACACCAACTAAAATAAGTTTTACAACACCAAAACAATTTAGGGTAATGTTTCCAGTCCATTTCCAGCAGCAAAAGTCGAGATTCTGCATTCTTTCGATCCTACTCGCCGAGTGCACGAACGGACTCGTCGAGTAGGTTGAAGTTTGCCTTGGACTCGGCGAGTCCCCCCAATGGACTCGGCGAGTCTAGCATGCAGACAGCAACGATTTCGACTTTTTTCACTATTTTGCATCAAGTATCAAACAAGCAAGCCTAGGCTCTGATACCACTGTTGGGTTTTGAGCAATCTAACACTTCCTAAGTGTGCATGCAACCCTAATAAACCTTGGATCTATGTTTGTCTAAATACATGCAAAATAATAATTTTCCAAGGTTTATAACCTATCTAACATGGCATGGGGAACATTTCAACATAAAAGAGTTAGAAGAGATTACATACCTTTGTTGTGTTGGCTTCTTAGGAGTTTGAGGGCCAAGCACCAATAGTGTGAATGCCTCAAATGGAATCACAAACACCACAAACTCTTGGAAAACTTTGAGAGAGTATACACACTCTTGTATTTTCGGCCACACACATGCACACACACACTAGAACACTAGCTTTCTCTTAGGCTATCTTAGGCTCTCTTAGGCTCTCTTTCATGCTCCATAAGCATGCTTATATAGCATGCATGGTTAGGGTGAAACCCTAATAACCCATGTCTTTTCCTATTCCAAGGATCCATGGGTTAAAAGCTCCATGGATCATCCATGGACTTCCACATAAGCCTAGCCCATTAACAAATGAGTATTAGCCCACACTATATAAAACAAATAGCCCATAATTTAATTAGTATTCCTTTTAATCTCTAAATTAATCCATAATTAATTTAAGACTAAAACTAATTAAATAACGTAACTTCATATTAATATATTATAACTCATAATATATTAATAAACATATGTGTATAACTCTCATAAAATAATCCATAATAGTTTGGATGAGATGCAACCCAAATGGACCATGCCGGTCGGGTCAAGTATATACCAAATAAGTTATGGACTTAGACACCTTATCCAACAGATATTCCTAAAACCGCTTTTCGAACCCGCTACGGACATTATGAGTTCGTCGTAATGCCCTTCGGTCTAACAAATGCACCTGCCGCATTTATGGACCTAATGGATCGAATCTGTCGACCGTTCCTGGACAACTTCGTCATTGTGTTTATCGATGACATCCTCGTCTATTCTCGAAACAAAGAGGAGCATGGCCAACATCTTCGACAGGTCTTAGAAACTCTGCGAACGGAAAAACTGTACGCCAAACTCTCCAAGTGCGAGTTCTGGCTCCGGAGTGTGAATTTCCTAGGCCATGTAGTTAGCCAAGACGGAATTCATGTGGATCCCTCTAAGGTCAAAGCTGTGGAAGGATGGGCAATTCCGACTACGCCCACAGAAATTCGTCAGTTCTTAGGCCTAGCAGGCTACTATAGGAGATTCATCCAAAACTTCTCTAAGATTGCCAAGCCGCTTACCTTGCTTACGCAAAAGGGCGTGCCATTCGAGTGGACAGACCGACAAGAGATTGCGTTTCGAACCTTGAAGCAAGCTCTCTGTAGCGCTCCTGTACTATCTCTACCTGAAGGAACGGAAGATTTTGTAGTCTACTGTGACGCGTCAAATCAGGGCTTAGGTTGCGTTCTCATGCAACGTGGAAGAGTGATAGCATATGCGTCTCGCCAACTAAAGACGCACGAAGTAAATTACACGATCCACGACCTAGAACTGGGAGCCGTGGTCTTCGCTCTGAAAATTTGGAGGCACTACCTATACGGTACAAAGTGCACCATCTTTACGGACCACAAGAGTCTCCAGCACATCTTGAATCAGAAGGAGCTGAACATGAGACAGCGAAGATGGGTGGAATTGCTAAACGACTACGAATGCGAGATCAAGTACCATCCAGGCAAGGCCAACGTGGTAGCCGATTCCTTAAGTCGGAAGGAGTACTCTAATCGCCGTACGAAAACGCACTCGATAACCATTCAGTCTCATCTGGTCACTCAAATTGCATCAGTCCAGCCGGAGGCTATGAAAGCGGAAAATAGAATTAGCGAGGCGTTGCGCGGAATGGAAAAGAACCTAGAAGCAAGAGAGAATGGGGTATACTATTTCATGAACCGTATTTGGGTCCCAAAAATCGGAGGATTTAGGGAGACCGTTATGAAGGAAGCCCACAAGACACGATACTCCATTCACCCTGGTTCGGACAAGATGTATTTGGACATTAAGCAACACTATTGGTGGCCTAACATGAAGGCGGAAATCGCGACTTATGTTGGTAAGTGCCTTACGTGCGCCAAAGTAAAGGTGGAATACCAGAAACCTTCCGGATTGTTACAGCAACCGGCAATCTCTGAGTGGAAATGGGAGGGAATTTCTATGGATTTCGTGACCAAGCTGCCCAAGACGTCGGACGGATTGGACACCATATGGGTAATAATCGACCGACTGACGAAATCTGCCCATTTCCTGCCAATCAAAGAATCCTACAAGATGGAGAGACTGACGCGGTTGTACCTACGAGAAATCGTAAGACTCCATGGAGTGCCAAAATCTATCATCTCGGATAGGGACAGTAGGTTCACGTCGCGGTTTTGGCAATCGCTCCACAAGGCAATGGGAACTCATCTCGATATGAGCACCGCGTATCACCCACAGACGGACGGTCAAAGCGAACGAACCATTCAGACGCTTGAAGACATGCTTCGTGCATGTGTAATAGACTTTGGAAAGTCTTGGGATACCCACCTGCCGTTGATTGAGTTCTCATATAACAATAGTTACCATTCGAGCATCAAGGTGGCTCCTTTCGAAGCACTGTACGGGCGTAAATGTAGATCACCGTTATGTTGGGCTGAAGTAGGTGATACCCAGCTAGCAAGAACACATACGTCGGATAGGGCAATAACAGGACCGGAGATTATTCGCGAAACCACGGAAAAGATCGTTCAGATCAGAGCTCGATTACAAGCATCGCGTGACCGACAAAAGAGCTACGCCGATAAACGGCGAAAGCCCTTAGAATTCCAGGTCGGCGATCGTGCACTGTTAAAAGTCTCACCCTGGAAAGGGGTTATACGTTTCGGAAAACGGGGAAAGCTAAACCCACGGTACATTGGACCTTTCGAAATCGTCGCCCGAATAGGTCCGGTAGCCTACAGACTACAACTACCCGCGGAACTAAACGGTGTACACCCCGTGTTTCATGTCTCTAATCTGAAGAAGTGTCTATCGGATGAAACCCTTGTCATTCCTCTTGACGAAATCGAAATCAATGAGAATCTCCTGTTCGTCGAAGAACCAATCGAAATCATGGACAGGGAGGTGAAGCGTACTAAGCAAAGTCGCATCCCGATCGTGAAGGTACGGTGGAACGCAAAGCGTGGGCCAGAATTCACGTGGGAACGCGAAGATCAAATGAAGCAAAAGTACCCTCACCTATTCTAGCATTCTCAAATCTAGCTTTCAAACAGAATTTCGGGACGAAATTCCCTCTAACGGGGGGATGATGTCACAACTGGAAATTTTGAGCCATGTAATCTATACATTCAAGTTAATGTGAATCAAAAACTTCAAACAAATACATCATACAAGTACTACAAATAGTCATCAAACAATTGGAAACCCTAGAAGTCCTTGTTTAATGTCCATTTTGGACTAGGACTCCCTTATTGGATTCAAGTGGACCAATAAGCTTCCAATTAGACTATCATGGGCTTAGAACCCTAATTGGGCTCTAATTGGACCCACACTAATTTATTTCATCATTTTGGGCCATATTGGGCCTAGAATGAAATGATTTGAAAGCTTTGATCCATGAATACCCTAAACTAGTTCAACAAAAATGGAAAAATCATACTACATTCTTTTAGGCATAGAACACACTCTAACTAACTCTAATTTTGGGCTTAAGGGAAAAAGCCCAAATTTTTCTTTTCCCTTTCAAAAATCTTGGCCCAAGGCCCAAATCCAAGGAGATAAGGAAGAGTTGACTATTTGCATGCCACCTCATTATTACCCAACATGTTTCCATGCACCTTAGTCCATATCTCCATGCATATCACTTCAAAAGTCATTTCTTCTTCTCTCTCTCTCTCACTCTCGGCCACAAGCACACACACACACCACAAATCTCTCACAAATCCTCTCTAGATCACTCAAGAACATCTCTCCCTCTCCACTCAAAAATCTCGAGTTCTAGGAAGCATTCAAGAGGAAATCTCCACAAAATTCTTCATCTAAGGTAAGATTATGCATAGATTTATGATTTAAATTCTTTTTGTTATCAAAAATCCTTTCCCAAACTATGCAAAAATCGTGATCTTGCACCCTAGAACCATCTCAAACTCGAGATCTACCAAGGAAAGGTGCTAAGGCCAAAAATCATCAAGTTTTCTTCCATCTTTTCTTCCAAAAATCGAAACCACACCCAAGGTGAGCTTCATACCCCCTATTTTCTGTTTTTATGAGTTTTGTGGGGGGGGGGGGGGAATAGAAGTGAAAGTGTAGATCTATATGTGTTTTGTATGCCTTGTATGATTTCCATGCTTATATGTATGCTTTTGTGTGTATAATGTTGGATCTAGCCATAAAACCCCTCTAAACCTAGGCATATCTTGTGTTAAATGATTTTAGCTTCAAATATATTTCTACATACAAAGTGTTTCAAGGAAAATGGCTAAGTGGTTTAGTAATAATTTTCTTTGGGTTAAAAACACTAATTTTGGGCCTAAAATGTGAAAAATACAAAATTAAGGGTCCAAATTGGCATATCACGAATTCTGATGGATGAAGTTTGCCAAAACAGTTTCCATAAATCAATTTTTGGAAATATACTCATTTAGGGGATTAAAAACATAAATTCCAAGCTTAATGGGCTAAAAATGACATTTTTGGCCCAATGAGGCCTATTATGCGAATTTTTCTGTTTTGGAGGGCTAAAACTGTGATTTTCTGTAAAACAGTGGACCATAAGTGATCCAAGTCCTTTTCAAAGGTTTAAAATGCTTTTTAAATTTAAAAAGGACCAAAGTTGCAAAAATTTTCCAATTTGGGCCAAAATTGTCAAAATTGCGAAAAGAAGGATTAAAACCGAGAAAACTGCATTTTCAGGGACTTAAACTGTTTTCTATGAAAAATATGCTGAAAAATATTAATTTCAATAATTTTTGGTGTTAAAATGTCAAGAAAAATTAGTTTAAGGACCAAACCGGGAAGCATTTAATAAAAGGGTTGAAAATGTAAATTTTACAAACAACGAGGGGCTGAAAACAGAAAAATTTCAAGGCTAATTCAATATACACAAATTGATCAAATAATGGCACCGCGGCTTTCGACGAAATACAATACGTTACAATACCAAAAGTCGTTGTTAAACGAATTGGCTCGGTCTCGAACCAATATAAATCTACAACTACTAACACTACGACACTACGGTTCAAACAAATAACGTTTGGGAACTTAGCTTACATACGAGTGTGCACAAACGTCTACGCACCATCTTCGGGCCCCAAAAGTGTAAAATCTTGCTTGTTGGGCCTAGCTAGCCCAATGACCTGATCTTAAGGCCCGAAGACGCATATTTTCTACGAAGTGTTGAGTTTCACCGACTTGGCACGACGTAGAGGGACTTTCAATGGCTTGTATACCACTGGTCCCCAAGGGTCCTTTGGTATTGCTAGAAAAGTCTGCATATTTTTGCGAGGCGGGTCGGGGACCCCTCGTACGCATATTATCCCCAACCGATTAATAGAGTCATCGAGGCCTTCGTGTCCTCTTACTCTTCGGATGTGGGACGACACATAGTCAGGGCGGCTGGATAACGTGATTTGTACGAACGACGCCTTCGGGATCGTTAGTATTGCTATGAACTGGGCGTTTGTGTAATGCGGGTTTGTAGTAAATAATCATGCTCAAAAATAATCCAACGTCGCCTGGGAATGACACTCCTATCTTTGTAATGATTTCAACGCAACTTAACGGTTTTCAAAAATAATCCAACTAAACTCATGAATGTTAGACCTAATTCATGTCTTAAACTCGAAATTGGATGTCAAATATGTTATAGGTTAAGGTTAGGAAGGTACCTTAGAGATTAGAAGCCTTAATTTGAGTTTTGATCCCTTAAACTTGGATTAGGAGAGAGGTGGGAAATGTTTAGTGATAATTTGGCCAAAGGCTTCAAATGGAGTCTTAAACATGTTTATATAATGTTCGGGAATTGGACACGATAGAATTCTACCCGATACCGACGTTAATTGAGGTTTTTGGTCGTACCCGATTGATTTACCGTAACCCGATATGGTAGTTTCTAGAAATATTCCGATCACTAAAGTTGGGTGTTTAAAATGATTTCTAATATATTAAGACACCTATTAAGTCATTTTAAGTCAATATAAATAAATGACCTAATAAAATGGCGAATATTGGGAACTAAATTGAGAATGACGTTTGGTTGATCGAATCGAGTTACAAGTTGTGGTACAGGAATTTACATGATATTTCGGGTTGTTACATTATCCCCCCGTTAGAGGGAATTTCGTCCCCGAAATTCAAAGTTTAAAACACAAGACAAGATACATGTATTTCCTTTATCTTGGAAGGGTCCACATGTATTCCTTCTTTGCTTACAACATGTCCTAGGAAATCCACTTCCTGAATCCAAAATTCGCACTTGGAAAATTTTGCGTAAAGTTTCTCTGCCCTTAATGTTTCCAGTACTTAGCGGAGATGTTGGTTGTGTTCTTCCTGGCTTCTTGAATAGATGAGTATATCATCTATGAACAGGATCACGAATTTATCCAGGAAGGGACGACATACTTGTTTCATCAAGTCCATGAACACCGCTGGAGCATTTGTCAATCCGAAGGGCATTACTACGAACTCGTAGTGACCATAACATGTTCGGAAAGCCGTTTTAGGGATGTCTCCCTCCAACACTCTTAGTTGGTGATAACCAGATCTTATATCGATCTTTGAGAAGTAGCTTGCTCCCTGCAATTGGTCGAACAGATCGTCTATGCGTGGTAGGGGATATCGGTTCTTAATCGTCAGTTTGTTCAGCTCCCGATAATCGATGCACATGCGAAAGGATCCGTCCTTCTTTTTCACGAATAGGACAGGTGCTCCCCACGGTGAGAAGCTCGGCCTGATGAATCCCTTGCTCAACAGCTCGTTAAATTGACTGGATAGTTCCTTCATCTCGGCTGGGGCTAAACGGTAAGGCGACTTTGCTACTGGGGTAGCTCCGAGGATTAAGTCGATTCTGAACTCAACTTGGCGCTCTTGTGGAGTTCCTGGAAGATCTTCTGGGAATATGTCTGGGAAATTACAGACTTCCGGAATGTCTTTAATGTTTTTTCGATTCTCGTTTCTTGTCTACTACGTGGGCTAGAAAGGCATGATATTCTTTGCGAAGGTATTTTTGTGCTTTAATACAGGAAATGATTTGTAAATTTGAACTAGGATTGTCGCCATAAATGACAAGAGTTTCGCCGTTTGGCAGATTTAGGCGAATGGCCCTTTCGTGGCAAAGTATATCGGCATGGTGAAGGTGATGGGTTTTGAGCATTCTAACACTTCCTAAGTGTACATGCAACCCTAATAACCTTGGATCTATGTTTGTCTAATTATCATGCAAAGTTGAATTTCCAAGGTTATATTCCTATCTAGCATACATGGGAAACATTTTTAACTTGAATGAAAGATAGAATAACTTACCTTGTTGTTGCTTATGTTCCTTGAAACCTTGTGAGCCTAGCACCCCAAGTGTGATGCCTCAAATGCTTCACACAACACCAAATGCTCTTGGAAAGACCTTTGAGATAATACACACTTCTTAAAATCGGCCAAGCCCTCTAGTTTCTTATGTCTAGCCGATTTTGGTGGAGAATGGGATCCTTATATAGTGTTGACACATCTAGGGTTACACCATGTAAACCCTAATGTGTCATGACTCTTCATTTCCATGACCCATGGGTTTGTAACTCCCATGGAGCATCCATGGAGCATCCTATGGGTAGAACCCAACTTGATAATCCATGGAGCTTCTTAGCCCACTATACAAGATATGAATGATTTACATAATCAACCCATATATTTAATTAGTTATCCTTTGATCACATAATTAATTCCAAATTAATTCTTTGATCAAACTAATCAAATAATATTATTAATATATTAGAACTTATAATATATTAATAATCTCCAAGTGTTATTTCTCTCATTTAGTCTATCCAATTGCATGGTGCCATGCAACCCAAATGGACCATGCCAGGTCGGGTCAAGTACATACCCGAAATAGTTATGGACTTAGACACCTTATCCAACAATCTCCCACTTGGATAAGTCTAATAACTATACCTCTAGTACTTCAGGAACCGACCGGCAATCGTAGCTCTTTCAAGGTCTCTCGGAACTGAGAAGATGATGGTACGCCATTTAAGATAAGGGATCATATAATCCTCCGTTCTAGATATCAGCCGGACAAATACATGGAACAATGTCTTACTTATTGTCCAGCAGTTAGTTTCTCGATTTCCAATTTGTTTGACAGAGAACTTAATTGAACACATCAACTTAGTTCTGACCGGGCCCGGTACATAGGTCAAAACAAAATCATCGAGGGGCCCAGATATCAACTTCTAATCCAAGATGGAACAGATAAACTTCAACTCATATGTTTGTTCTACCACTCATTGAATTACACACAAAAGCACGTTTTATAACATCGAGTTACCAATGCGTTTTCGTACAGTCAATGCATAACCAACTTGTAAGTAACAAATCATATCTCTAGGTTTGAAGACTTATATGATATTACCGTCTCACGATCACTCGAGATAGAATTCCATGAAGTGATTCCAGTGAGCGTGGGTTGAGTCCAATACTCAGAACTTATGAGCACTCATGATTGTCGTAGCCTTGTCCAACACCTTAGACCTCTACAACCCATCATGACAGTCTTGATTCATACCTACTTCCGACATATGACCGACTGTGGAGGTTTGAATAATATGTTATACCAAACAAAATTATTCTGGAAGTCAAAACATGCAAAAGAAATATAGTAAACGATCGACAAGAGATAGCAACACTTTACTCATAAATAAAACTCCTTTTATTCATCATCTAATGTCAATTACACTTTACAAATTTCTGGGTTATCTAACTACTGAATCTAATATCATCCTTCGGCCCTATGCTCCGAGCATGCTGGAGATGCTTAACCCGAGTCAGTCCCTTCGTGAGGGGATCTGCTGGGTTCTCATCCGATGATACCCTCTTTGCCACGAGGAGTCCTTCTTCTATCCGATGTCTGATAAAATGGTATTTTCTGTCGAGGTGTCTGGATCTCCCGTGATCCCTTGGTTCTTTGGCTAAGGCAACAGCACTTTCACTATCACAGAAAATCTCCATTGGCTCTTTGATAGCTGGTACAACTCCAAGGTCTCCAATGAAGTTCTTCAGCCATATCGCCTCCTTTGCCACTTCGCTAGCTGCAATATACTCTGATTCACAAGTTGAATCAGCCACTGTCTCTTGCTTGGAACTCTTCCAAGAGATTGCTCCTCCATTTAGGGTAAAGACCCATCCCGACTGAGAGCGGAAATTATCTCTATCAGTCTGGAAGCTAGCATCACTATACTCTACAACTCTCAACTCATCACTCCCACCGAGGGTAAGGACCCAGTCCTTAGTCCTCCGTAGGTACTTGAGGATATTCTTTACCGCAGTCCAGTGTGCCTTGCCAGGGTTCGCCTGATACCTGCTAACCATGCTCAAGGCAAAAGCTACATCGGGTCGAGTAGACGTCATAGCATACATGATCGATCCTACAGCCGAAGCATAAGGTGTTCGACTCATTTCTGCTATCTCAGCCTCAGTGCTAGGGCTTTGTGTCTTACTCAATCTGGTGTTACTCTGGACGGGTAACTCTCCTTTCTTGGAATCCTGCATGCTGAATCTCTTCAGCACCTTATCCAAGTAGGTACTCTGACTAAGTCCAATTAGTCTTTTACTCCGATCTCTCAAGATCCTTATCCCTAGAATATATGTAGCTTCTCCTAGGTCCTTCATAGAGAAACACTTCCCAAGCCAGAACTTAACTTCCTGCAGAGTTGGGATGTCATTTCCTATGAGTAGTATGTCATCCACATACAACACCAAAAAGCTAACTATACTCCCACTAGCCTTGACATACACACAAGACTCATCTTCACTCCTAGAAAAGCCAAATTCCTTGACCTTTTCATCAAAGCAAATATTCCATCTGCAAGGTGCTTGCTTCAATCCATAAATGGATTTCTCAAGCTTACACACTCTATTAGGGTACTCGTTGCTGACAAAACCCTCTGGCTGACTCATGTAAACATCTTCAGCCAACTTTCCATTAAGGAAAGCAGTTTTGACATCCATTTGCCATATTTCATAGTCATGAAATGCAGCTATGGCCAACAGAACCCGAATAGACTTAATCTTGGCTACTAGAGAAAAGGTCTCATCATAGTCCACTCCAGGAATTTGAGAGAAACCCTTTGCAACCAGTCTAGCCTTATATGTGTGTACATTTCCATCCATGTCGGTCTTCTTCTTGAAGACCCATTTGCACCCTACTATCTTATGACCTGGTACATTCTCAACCAAGTTCCAAACTTGATTGTCATACATGGACTGTATTTCACTGTCCATTGCCTCTTTCCACTTGGCTGACTCAGGGCCTGCCATGGCTTCCGCGTAACTGTTAGGTTCATCCAGACCTATCAGTGTCTCATCACTGATAAGTGTATCTCCTTCTACAGTAATATGGAATCCATAGTAATGCTCAGGAGCATTCCTAACGCTTGTGGAACGCCTCAGAGGTACAGACATGTCAATTGGCTCAACAGGAGTTTCCTCCTCAAGTTGAGGGCTAGTGTACGAAGTTCCTTCACCGCTTGACTCCTGAATTTCTTCAAGATCAACTTGCCTCCCACTGTTTCCTTGGCTTATGAACTCTCTTTCTCTAAAGAAAGCCCTCCTAGCTACAAAGACCACATTTTCACTAGGTCTGTAGAAGAGGTAACCAAAGCACTGTTGTGGGTAGCCGATGAAAATACACCTCTCGCTTCGGGGTTCGAGCTTATCATGAGTCTCGCGTCTCACGAAAGCCTCACAACCCCAAATCTTGATGTGGTCTAGCTTAGGTACTTTGCAAGTCCACATCTCGTGAGGAGTTTTGGCAACTTTCTTTGTAGGGACAAGATTAAGGATATGGGCGGCAGTCTCTAAGGCATACCCCCAGAATGAGGTTGGTAGCGAAGCTCGACTCATCATGGAACGAACCATATCTAACAAGGTTCGATTACGCCTCTCAGCCATACCATTCAACTGTGGTGTCCTGGGAGGTGTCAATTGTGAGACTATCCCACATTCCCTTAGATAGTCAAGGAACTCTGAACTAAGATACTCACCACCACGATCGGATCGAAGCATCTTAATGTTCCTGCCCAATTGATTCTCGACTTCCTGTTAAAATTCCTTAAACCTTTCGAAAGTCTCTGACTTATGCTTGATCAAGTAGACATATCCATATCTATTATAATCATCAGTAAAAGTCAAATAATAACGATTAGCATCCCTTGTGGCATGTTTGAATGGTCCACACACATCCGTGTGTATAAGGTCCAACAAACCTTCACCCCTCTCACACGAACCTGTGAAGGGTGACTTTGTCATTTTTCCAAGTAAGCATGATTCGCAACTATCATCTGACTTTAGGTCAAATGACTCCAAGACTCCATCCTTTTGGAGTTGGCCTATGCGTTTCTTGCTTATATGTCCAAGACGACAATGCCATAATGATGCTTTATCCAAGTTATTATTATTAATAGAATCAATACACAAAACATTATTTCCTAAGTTATCTACAACAGATACAGCTTCATACACACCATCACAAGGTAATGCTTTAAAATAAAGAACATTATTAAAGAAAGCATCAATAGAACCAACTTCATTATTAAATGAAAAGGTAAACCCTTGTTTGTACAAAGCATGAAAGGAAATAATATTTCTTGCCATTCCTGGCGAGTAACAACATTTATTCAAATCTAAATTAAAACCTCTACTTAGCGATAAAGTATAAACTCCAATCTTGGTAACAGGTAAAGCTTTCCTATTCCCCATGATCAAGTTTATTCTTCATTGCTCCACATTCTCACTTCTTCTTAGTCCCTGCAAGTCACAACAAATATGAATACCACACCCGGTATCAAGGACCCAAGATTTAGAATGGGGTGAGTTATTAGAAATGATAGTGTAAATACCTG
Source organism: Lactuca sativa (assembly GCF_002870075.4). Taxonomy (NCBI): domain Eukaryota; kingdom Viridiplantae; phylum Streptophyta; class Magnoliopsida; order Asterales; family Asteraceae; genus Lactuca; species Lactuca sativa. The sequence continues at coordinate 249,301,891 of NC_056623.2, forward strand.
CATGGTTGGGTTTAACTTTCCCATCCTTCACATCTTGCTGGTATGTTGGGCAGTTCCGCTTCCAATGTGATTTTTCATGGCAATAGAAGCATTCAGCCTCTTTTGGGTCAGAAGAAGGAGTGATGAAACCTTTCTTGGTTCCACTTGAAGAAGAGCCATCAAGGGTCCGAGCCTTGGTACCCTTAGAAGAGCTCTTTCTCTTCTTCCCTCGACTTTTCCCGATTGCCAAAACCGGAGTAGAGTTTTGAGTAGGAGTGTTAACAACCGAATTCCCCTTAAGACCTGTTTCTGCGGTCTTGAGAAGTCCCTAAAGTTTGCTGAGTGTGACCTCTTCCTTATTCATGTGATATGTCATGCGGAATTGATCATAGCACGATGGTAAGGAGTGCAAAATGATATCTATTGCAAGATCCTCAGGGAAGTCCACATACCTTTGCATTTTCTGCATGTGGCTCGTGACGGATTCCCCGTCCTTCATCATGGTTTTTATCATGGAGCAGATGATTTCATACCTCTCTTGTCGTGCACTTTGATGGTATCTTTCCATCAAATCTTGGTGCATTTCATAAGCGTAGAAATCCTCATAAGACTTTTGGAGTTCCGCTGTCATCGTGGCCATCATGATGCAAGCCACTTTCGTAGCATCCCTTTCATGTGCCTGAAAGTCAGCGATCTCCTGAGGAGTTGCAGTGGTCTCATCAATCTCCTTAAGCTCCTTGTCAAGGACATATTCTTTGTCCTCGTAGCGGGTAATCATCCTGATGTTTCTGATCCACTCATTGAAGTTGGATCCATCAAAGGTGACTTTCACACACAAGTTCATAAGGGTAAAGGAGCTGTTAGGGTTAGAGCAAGCATTGTTTGAAGACATCTGAAAGAAGAGGACAAGATTTGTTTAGATATTAGGAGAGTCCTTAATAAAACACCCAAATGTAATATTAAGGCTAGGATCCAATCACAATATATTATAACTTGGAAGAGGTATGCCGTAATCCAAGCTATAACACATTTGAAAGGTAGGTGAATGACGATTCACCAATTTCCACCACGAAAAACGAAATATTAAATATTAGGTTTTTTTGATTGGTTCTTAGAAATTCCTAGATTCTTTGAGATTCAATGAACTTTTCAAAGGCATGTTTCAATCTCGAGTGTGCCCTCCAAGTTTTGTGACTGGGATACCGAGGATCATAAAAACGAGGTGTGAAGTAACCATGCAAATCACTTGGTACCCTTAAAGTTTATCACTCAATCGATGTGCCGGTAAACCACACACGCTCCATCGATACTATAATAAACCTTAAGTCACCCTTTGCCTACCTTGTTAAGTCCAAGTTAATGTGCCGGTTAACCACACACGATCCACCAACAACTTAAACAAAGTGTAAAGTGTAATTTCATGGATTAGCACCTTATTCACAATTTTCCTAAAGTAACTAAGATTGGGAATTTAATAAAACATTTAGTTACTTTATAATATTCATCATACTTTTAATGAAAATTTATAAGTCCTTGTCTTACTCGTTCGGCTAACGACCCTCCACCGATCAAGCAAGCGGTGGGTGAGAATGGACACCCATTAAGTCGCCATTTTATAGGCAACAACCTTATACCCACCTTATAGACCGGCTTCGTGAATGAGGTGTACTAGCGGTAAGACGACTTAGTTCTTATACATATATATATATATATATATATATATATATATATATATATATATATATATATATATATATATATATATATATAATTATTAAATCATAATAATATAAGTATAAGTGTTGAATTTTAACTTTTAAAATTCTAAGGGTTGGAACTAAAGTTTTAACTTAACTTTACTTGTTCCAAAACTTGAGGGCAAGTTTTGTAAACTTTCAAAACTTTTCATTTTTTGTAACTTATGAGTTTAATAGAGTAATAAAATGAAGACTCTTCATTTTTCTAACTCTTGTGTTCTTTTAATGGTTTTTTAACTCAAGTGACTTTTGGTTTTCCATAACTTGAGGACAAGTTATGGACTCCATTAAAACATATTATGATCAAGAATTAAACTACCACATAGGTTACAAATAATTCCTATGATCATCTAAACATCATAAGATCAAGAACATGAACATAAGCATTTTCATGAATCAAAACTACACTTAAAACTTTGTAATTTTGATAACTAGTTGTTGTAAATGAATTAGCAAGACATTACACCATCTAAAACAAGTTTTCAAGTACCAAAACAGTTTAGGGTAATGTTTCTAATCCATTTCCAGCAACTCAAGTCGAAAATCTGCACTCTGTCGACCCTACTCGCCGAGTGCATGAACCTACTCGCCGAGTAGGTTGAAGATACAAGTGAACTTGACGAGTCCCCCCATGGACTCGCCGAGTCCAACAGTCAGACAACAAGTTTTTCGACTTTCTTCAACTTTTAAGCACAAATAACAAACAAACAAGCCTAGGCTCTAATACCACTGATGGGTTTTGAGCATTCTAACACTTCCTAAGTGTACATGCAACCCTAATAACCTTGGATCTATGTTTGTCTAATTATCATGCAAAGTTGAATTTCCATGGTTATATTCCTATCTAGCATACATGGGAAACATTTTTAACTTGAATGAAAGATAGAATAACTTACCTTGTTGCTGCTTATGTTCCTTGAAACCTTGTGAGCCTAGCACCCCAAGTGTGATGCCTCAAATGCTTCACACAACACCAAATGCTCTTGGAAAGACCTTTGAGATAATACACACTTCTTAAAATCGGCCAAGCCCTCTAGTTTCTTATGTCTAGCCAATTTTGATGGAGAATGGGATCCTTATATAGTGTTGACACATCTAGGGTTACACCATGTAAACCCTAATGTGTCATGACTCTTCATTTCCATGACCCATGGGTTTGTAACTCCCATGGAGCATCCTATGGGTAGAACCCAACTTGATAATCCATGAGCTTCTTAGCCCACTATACAAGATATGAATGATTTACATAATCAACCCATATATTTAATTAGTTATCCTTTGATCACATAATTAATTCCAAATTAATTCTTTGATCAAACTAATCAAATAATATTATTAATATATTAGAACTTATAATATATTAATAATCTCCAAGTGTTATTTCTCTCATTTAGTCTATCCAATTGCATGGTGCCATGCAACCCAAATGGACCATGCTGGGTTGGGTCAAGTACACACCCGAAATAGTTATGGACTTAGACACCTTATCCAACAGAAGGCTCAACCAGTCCATACCGATGATGACATCGAAACTTCTTATGGAAATGGGCATAAGATCGACTCGAAATAAGTGCTCTTTTAAATTTAGTGTGCATCCTACGTACAAGTCACTTGCGTTTTCTGTTTTACCGTTTGCCATTTCTACAGTGAATATTTTATTGAGTGGTTGGGGTTTTTGACTAAGTAGGTGTTTGAATTTATGACTCACAAAACTTCTCTCTGCACCGCAGTCAAAGAGTATGCATGCATAAGTGTTGTTGAGTAGGAACGTACCCGTAACCACCGTGGGGGTCTGCTATCGCTTCATTCTTCCCTATTGCTAGGACTCTCCCCACACCACCAGCATTCCTTTCCTCAGGACAATTCCTATGGAAGTGTCCAGTTTCTCCGCACCCATAACATGCCTGGCTTACTCCAGTACCAGGAACTTGAGTGATTGGTCGTGTCGGTGTTTTACAGAAACGGGCTGTGTGCCCTTTCCTGTCACAGTTCTTGCAGTGCATCTCGCAGCAAATACCGTGGTGATGGTAGTTGCACTTGCTGCACTTGGGAAGATTCCCCACATATGGTTTTGTTGGCGCAGGTGTAGCAGGAGTTGTGGTAGGGGTAGTAGCAGCATGAACCGCAACCATTTGTTTCTTTGAAGGTTCTCGCGAAGTTTTCCCCTTTCTCTTGTTCCATAATTTCTTCTTCTTCTTGTTGTTGGCATTGATCTCGTTGTTGCTGTTCCTTTTGGTTGGTTCAACCGTGATAGCCGTGACTCATTGACAGACACCATGATCAATGAGAGATTGCGCCAGTTCCTTGGCGCTGGCGAAGGTCATGGGTTTGAAAGCTAACACACTTCCTCGAAGTAGGGGTGATAGTCCCCAGATGTATCTCTCGACCTTTTGGCTTTCTAGGGTTAACATTCCTGGGCAAAGTGTTATTAAGTCACTGAACCTGTTGGTGTAACCTGCTATGTCCGAACCTACCATCAAAAGGTTCCACAGTTCCTGTTCAAGCATTTGAATCTCGCCTCTTGGGCAGTATTCTCGAAGGAGCATTCGTTTCAGGTTTTCCCAACCCATGGATTTCGCCAACACCAGGGTTAGTGTCTGGACGTGGCCGTTCCACCACGTCAGGGCGCATTTAGAGAAAGTAAAAGCGGCAAACTTTACTTTGCTTTCTTCAGGGCTTGCGCAGATTTCGAATACAGCTTCCGTTCTCTCTATCCATTGAGATAGAGCCAATACTCCCCCAGTCCCGTAAAAGGGAAATAGGTTTTCCGTTGGTGAAGTCTTTGTAAGTGCATACCCCTGAACGGCCTTGACCTTGGTCATTTGTAAAGCTGTTTGTTCCTCCTCCCGATCCGTTGTTGCTCATTTGAGCCATTGCTGCAGTTATAGCAGCGGTTACAGCAGTCTGGAACATAACGACATCCATAATTGGAAGAGGTGGTGGAGGTGGTGTCGAAGTTGAGTTTCTGCGTGTTGATCTACGAGGAGGCATGTTCTGGTTGAGAAAAATAAGAATGAATACTATAAGTTTCTAATGTTTTGATAATCATGTGTTAGTTGTATCTTGTAATTTGTTTCGACTTTAGTTTATGGTATACAAAGAAGTACTTCATATTCATATATATAGGTCACACCTGAGGTGTGTTACATTACGTTTCTTGTTTGAAAATTGGACCTACCTAGAGGTCTCTGATTACAGATACAAAAGGAACTAAGGGAAGAAACTTTTATCCGAAATCCTATTTTATAACAAAATTGTTGGGGTTTGAACAAGCTCTACTTGTGGCGTGTTGCATGTTTGGAGCTAGATTTGGCATCCGACTGCTTGACTCCCATCAAGCGCCTTTCGAAATCTGCTTGTTGTTCCTTCATCCCCCTTATTTCTGCTAGTGCCGTTATCATTTGGTTCTGAAGCGTCCCCGTGTAGATTTGGGTATTCTCATGTAGTCCTTCCAAACGGCAGATGTCTGCGGCGTTACCTTGAGTAGCAGTATTGACCTCGCGAACTCTGGCTGCTTGCCTGTCCGTCTCGTAGTTCTAGGTAGCTATAACGTTCACAATAACAGGAAGTGCTCAATCAGCTGAGCCTCCTCTATTGACGTTGTAAAAATCTCGGCACATGCCGAAGGGAGGGCGTACACCTTGTTGGAGGCTCCAGTAGTAGAGGTGACTTCCCCACATGGGAATGGGTCCCGGTTGATATGGTCTGATTTCAGGAGGATGAGGGATGGGAGGGTCGATTACTTCCGGCTCGGAGTCTGTTCCACTAGAAATTTCCTCGACCTCTTCGTCGACTTCGAATTCTTCTCCGACTTCGACTTCGAATTCTTCTTCGATAACCCCTTCGAGTTCTTCCTTGGCCTCTTCTTCGATTTCCTCTGGGTCTTCCTCCGGGTCCTCTTCTATCCAACTGCCGTTGCCTTGGTTTGGGTAGTAGGGATCTCCTGGTAAATGGAATCCGGCCATTTGTCTGTACTAGGATAGAGGTATGAGAATTTTATAAGAAAAGAAATTTCTATTTTACGACCTACTAATTTAACTACATTTTTTTACGGAGCACCATTATTTTATTGTACAACTATTTTTAACAATACTCCTATAGTATTTCAAATTGGCGAATCTAAAATAATTTGTATTTGGTAAGTTTTTGGCTTGCTGTCCACTATGACCATTCCTCGACGTACGTTGGTCAAATCTAGGATAAATATAGTTGATCAGGCTATATTTATTCTCGACCCGATTACATACCCCGAGGCTCAATCGTAGTGTCGTAACTTGCCTTAATACTTTTTAGAAAACTTGTTATGATACGAGATTAATGCATGCTAGTAAAAATGTATATCTTTAAAAGGAAGTATATTGTTCATGAAAACGTTTCGTCAGAGGGTTTTTGGTCCCCTTTGCATTTATAGTTTGTATATCTTATGTGGTTCGATATACTTAGTTCACTATAAACAATGCTCTGATACCAATCTGTCACACCCCCAAACCAGAATGGCGGAAACATTCGGGGGTGGATGACTTCACGTAGTATCACAACAATTGAATATTGTAAAGAAAGTAACACAACCATCATATATATAATGAAAACGTATAATCTGGCGTTATACATATTAGCAAAAGAATATTACAATATGATGATAAATGTTCGATAATAAAACATCCTTAGTGTTCCTTCCTCAAAAGCTGGTGGTTACCTGTATCACTGATTCCCTGAGAAATACAAGTGGTTTCGAAAAAGTGTCAACAATTAAGTTGGTGAGTTCATAAGTGTTTTGCTTTGAAAAGTATGTCCTTTTTGGTAGTAAATCGATGAACGAGGTTTTCAGAAAATCCAATATTTTCTATAAATGGTTTGAAAAGTTTCCAGAGTTGGAGTGCGTTAGTATGTTTCATACTTGCATAAAAACGATAAACTTTGTGCTAAAAATAAAGTGGAAAAGTGAATGCATATATGAATCTCGTAACTCAAACTTGTTTTTATACTTTTATGTGAGTTTTATAACCATACTATTGACACTGACGGCCTGTAACAACATTCTTCAGGTGTTGTAGTGTTATGACATTTGTCACCCCAGACCTGCCGGTCTAACTATAGCTAATAGTTTAGGTGCGGGGTTGTCAATCCCGTATAGATCTATACACAAGTATCACGCTCTCTCTCCAAGAGATTATGGTATATAATACAGGACTTGAAGTGCATACATACGAGTACGTTGAAGTTTGAATATCTCACATTACTTGGTATAAACATATTTACGATGATAAACACTTTACTTCATTTGAAAGTATTTCATTTGTCAAGATGTATATGTAAAATGTATGAATAACTTGTTAGCTATGCTCATTATAGTTTCTCAAAAGTATGTTTCCATTTAGTAAGAATAACTTGGTGATATAATAGCCCTCTAAACATAAAGATGTTTATAAAAACGATACTTTGACTTGTAATGTACTTGTTGTTGGATTAGTGTCTAAGTCAGTAACCATATTTGGTATATACTTGACCCGAGTGTGCATGGTCCTTTTGGGTTGCCTTCACCAAAACAACTTGACAAGGTAATTTGATATGATAGAGGAGATATTATGATTTATTAATATATTATAAGAATAATATATTAAAGGAGAAATCATATTTATTTAATTAGTATTAGTCATAAATTAATTAGGAATTAATTTGGTGACTAAAAGAGATTAATTAAATAAAAGGGTATAAACTGTCAAATGTGTGATAGTTGAGTTTTGGGCTAGGAAACCTAATGGACTAAGGGGGAACGAAATTATGATGAAGGATCATCATATTTTCGTCCAAAGGCCTCATTCCATAAGGCTCCTTGGGCTGCTTGGTGGCTAAGCTGTCCATTAGGGTTTTGACTGAAACCCTAGCACCCTATAGTATAAATACATGCCCTATGCTTCAATTCGAGGCCACTTGATTCCAAGGAAAACCTAGGGCCGAAATTAGCATCATTCCCTTCTCTCTCTTTGTTGCCTTCTTGCTTCAAGGTGTTTGTGAGCCATTAGAGGCACTACAATTGTGGTGCTTGCTTTCAAGAGTTCAAAAGAGTTCAAGAGATCAAGGAAACTAGTTGTTATTGCTATATAACAACAAAGGTATGTTTACTACACTTCTATGTAATTTTCGAAAATTATAGAAGCATGCCAGGGTTTTATTTTGTGTTCATAAAGTTGTATGTCTTATAGTGAAAACATAGATCCAACTAGGGTTGCATGCACACATAGGATTGTTTGTATAAAACCTATCAGTGGTATCAGAGCCATTGGTTTTTTGTTTTCAATTGGATTTGATGCATATTATGAATTTGACAAATTAGGGTTTATGGCAAGTAAACCCTAAGGCTTGGTGATTTTCGCAAATTAGGGTTGCAAAACCCTAGTTGGCGATTTTTTTGATAGGGTTCTTAAACTCTTTTTGCCTAGCCTCCAAATTTCGAAATTAGGGTTAAGAAACCCTAGGGATTTCGAAATTCCCTTGCCCCCCCAAGATAAGATCCCAAGATTTTAGGGATTTGGATATTGCTATCTTTATGATTATCCATTTAATTGTTTAAACTAGATAATTGAAGATCTTGTATTATCCTTTCCATATATTTAAAAAAATCTAGGGGATAATAGGATTAATTAAATTAATAATTTAATTTTATGATAAACCTTAAAGATTTAATAGGTCAAATTAATTGTTTAATTTTGATAATTATTAAATCAAAGTTTTCTTGGTGTTTAAAATTTTTAAATTAAATAGCCTTAATATCCAAAAATTTTAAATACACATTAAGATACTAGTATTTTGAAATGCTTTAAAATACACCCTTATACAATTATGATATTATAAGATTAATTATTATATATGTATAAGAATAAGCTAGTCTTATCGCTAGTAGGCCTCATTCACGAAGCCGGTCTATAGGGTGGGTATAAGGTTGCTGCCTATAAAATGGCGCTTAATGGATGTACACTCACATCTACCGCTTGCTTGACTGGTGGAGGGTCGTTAGCCGAACGGATAGGATAGGGCACTTAATTCCTCATTAAAAGTATAATGGAAATATTAAAGTAACTACATTGTTTTACAAATTCCCACTCTTAGTTACTTTAGGGTAAAATGTGAAAATGATGCTAATCCATGGAATTACACTTCGTACCCTTGTCAAACGTTGATGGAGCGCGTGTGGTTAACCGGCACATCAATTTGGGGATGACATAGGTAGCGAAGGGTGACTCGATGTTTGTCATAGATCAATGGAGCGTGTGTGGTTTACCGGCACATTGATTAGGTGATAGTGACGTTGAGTGCACCACGTTAATTCGCATGGTTATTCACAAATTTGTTTGCGATCCTCGGCATCCCAGTCGCAAATGTGAAATGCATATCGAGATTTAAACATGCCATTGAAAAGTTCAATGAATCTCAAAGATCTAGGAGTTTTCAATACATTTAAAACCTAAATTGCTTTTTCGTTTTTCATGGTGAGAATTAGTGAATCGTCATTCACTTACCTTCAAGTTATTTACTTTTAGAGTACGACATCCCTTTCTAAGTTGTAAATAATGTTGTTGGATCCTAGCCCTAATTTCTCATTTGGGTGTTTAATTAGGGATTCATTTCTAATCAAGCTTTGTCCCTTTCTTTTTCAGATGTCTGCTAACAACAACAACAACAACGCTTTTGGGTCATTCTCGTTGATGAACTTGTGTCAGAAAGTGACATTTGATGGTTCAAACTTCAACGAGTGGATGAGATACATTCGCATGATCACACGCTACGAGGACAAAGAATATGTCCTCGATGAAAAGATTGAGAAGATCATCCCAGATGTTGCTACTCCTGAGGAACTGGCCGCCTTTGAGGCCCACGAGCGTGATGCCACGAAAGTTCACTGCATCATGCTGGCCACCATGAACCTCGAACTCCAAAAGTCCTATGAGGACATGTATCCATATGAAATGCATCAGGATTTGCTGGACAGGTATCACCAGAGCGCGAGGCAAGAGCGCTATGAGATCATTACTAGCATGATCACCGCTAAGATGGGGAGTGGAGAATCCCTAACCTCTCATTTGCAGAAAATGCAGAGGTATGTTGATCGTCTTCTCAAACTTAATGTTAAGTTTGATGAGGATTTGGCTATTGACATAATCCTCCACTCCTTGCCCTCCTGCTACAATCAGTTTAGGATGACCTACCATATGAACAAAGAGGAGGTCTCCTTGAGCAAGCTCCAAGGACTCTTGAGGACTGCTGAGAGCAACCTCAAAGACAAATCCGTTGCACCGTCGCCTGCTGTGGCCGCTCCCGTGATGGCGATAGGTCAAGGAAAGGGTAAAAAGAGGAAGGCTCCATGTAAGAGCCACCATAAGGGGAAACCCCGTGATGGTTCGTCATCAAGTGGGACAAAAGCAGGCCCCATTAAACCCTCTTCTGATCCTAAAGAAGCAGAGTGCTTCTATTGCCACCAAAAGGGCCACTGGAAGCGAAGCTGCCCACAATATCTGCAGGACATAAGAGATGGGAAGATCAAGCCCACATTTGCAGGTATGTATTCTATTAAATCTAATAACTCATCATTTGCTACTTCATGGGTTCTTGATACAGGATGTGGTTACCACATTTGTTCTGATTTGCAGGGCCTAAAAAGAAGTAGGGAGATGGAGCATGGGAAGATGAACCTGATTATGGGAAACAGAAGATCGTCACCTGTGACCAAAGTCGGTGTTTATTCTTTAGTGTTAAGTAATGGGTTAGGAATAGATTTAGAGAATTGCTGTTATTCGCCAGATATGGCAAGAAACATTATTTCTTTTCATGGGTTGTTTAGACAAGGTTTCAGATATTCTTTTGATAATAGTAATGGTTCTATTAATGTTTATTTGAATGGTGTCTTTTATTTCAATGCATTACCTTGTAATGGGATTTATGAATCAGTGATGATTGTTGATAATTTTGGAAATAATGTTTTGAATATTGATTCGTCTACTAGTCTAGACAAAGCATGCTTGTGGCATTGTCGTCTTGGCCATGTCAACAAGAAACGCATAGCCCAACTCCAAAAGGATGGAGTGTTGGAGTCATTCGACCTTAGGGACGATGACACGTGTGAGTCTTGTTTACTTGGGAGGATGACCAAGTCACCCTTTACTGGCACTTGTGAAAGGGGTGAGGGTTTATTGGATCTCATACACACCGATGTGTGTGGGCCCTTTAGATCCACCACAAGGGATGCTTGCCGCTTCTACGTGACTTTTACAGATGATTATAACAGATATGGATATATCTACTTGATCAAGCAAAAGTCGGAAACCTTTGAAAAGTTCAAAGAGTTTAAGAATGAAGTGGAGAATCAGCTGGGCAGGAAAATCAAGATGCTTCGGTCAGACCGAGGAGGAGAGTACCTAAGTCTTGAGTTTCACGACTATCTAAAAGAATGTGGAATCGTTTCGCAATTGACGCCTCCGAGAACGCCACAATTGAATGGTGTGGCTGAGAGACGTAATCGGACCTTGTTGGACATGGTTCGTTCTATGATGAGTCGGACTTCGCTACCAATAGCTTTCTGGGGGTATGCCTTAGAGACTGCCGGCCATATACTTAACTTAGTTCCCACTAAGAAGGTTTCCAAGACTCCTCACGAGATGTGGACAGGGAAGGCTCCCTCGTTGGCACATATCAAGGTTTGGGGTTGTGAGGCTTTCGTAAGACGAGAGACTCACGACAAACTAGAACCTCGCAGTGAGAAGTGCTATTTCATCGGCTATCCGCAGAAGTCTTTTGGCTACCTTTTCTATAGACCGAGTGACAATGTTGTCTTCGTTGCTAGAACAGGGGTTTTCCGAGAAAGGGAATTAATAAGCCAAGAAGACAGTGGGAGGCAAATTGAACTTGAAGAAATTCAAGATCAAAGCGATGAAGGAACCTCGGACACTAGCACTCAACTTGAGGAGGAAACTCCTGTTGAACCTATTGACGAGTCCCTACCTCTTCGACGTTCCACTAGGGCTAGCGTTCCACCCCAGTTTTATGGTTTTCATATTACTACTGAAGGGGATACATTTATTAGTGATAGTACACTAGTAAATTTGGATGAACCTAGCAGCTATAAGGAAGCCATGGCAGGCCCGGAGTCTGCAAAATGGAAAGAGGCTATGGACAGCGAGATTCAGTCCATGTACGACAACCAAGTTTGGAATTTGGTTGATAATGTACCGGGTCGCAAGACAGTCGGGTGCAAGTGGATCTTCAAGAAGAAGACGGACATGGATGGGAAAGTGCATACTTATAAAGCGCGATTGGTTGCGAAGGGCTTTACTCAAACTCCCGGAGTTGACTATGATGAGACCTTCTCACCAGTTGCGAAGATAAAGTCTATTAGGGTGATGCTTGCCATAGCTGCGTTTCATGATTATGAAATATGGCAGATGGACGTGAAAACCGCTTTCCTTAATGGAAAGTTGGCTGAGGATGTCTATATGAATCAGCCAGAAGGTTTTGTCGATGTGAAGCATCCGAATAGAGTATGCAAGCTTGAGAAATCTATTTATGGATTGAAACAAGCATCTCGCAGATGGAATCTTTGTTTTGACGAGAAGGTTAAAGAGTTTGGCTTTCTGCGAAGCGAAGATGAATCTTGTGTGTATGTCAAAGCCAGTGGGAGTATAGTAAGCTTCCTCGTATTGTATGTCGACGACATACTACTCATAGGAAACGATGTCCCAACCTTGCAGGAAGTCAAGTCCTGGCTTGGGAAATGCTTCGCTATGAAGGACCTAGGAGAAGCCGCTTATATTCTGGGAATAAGAATAGTAAGAAACAGGGAAAAGAGACTGATAAGACTCAGTCAGGATACATACTTGGAAAAGGTACTAAAGCGTTTTAGTATGGAAAATTCCAAGAAAGGGGAGTTGCCAATCCAAAGCAATACCAAGCTGAGTAAGACTCAGAGCCCGAGTACAGAGACAGAGATAGCTGATATGAGCCGAGTACCTTACGCTTCCGCAGTAGGCTCTATCATGTACGCTATGACTTGTACTCGCCCTGATGTGGCCTTCGCTTTAAGCATGGTCAGCAGATATCAAGGGAATCCTGGTAGGGCACATTGGATTGCGGTTAAGAATATTCTTAAGTACCTTCGGAGGACCAAGGGATGGTTTCTAGTCCTCGGTGGGAGTGATGACTTAAGGGTACGAGGGTACAGTGATGCTAGTTTTCAGACGGATCGGGATAACTTCCGATCGCAGTCAGGCTGGGTCTTTACCCTAAATGGAGGAGCAGTGACTTGGAAAAGTTCCAAGCAAGAGACCGTAGCTGATTCAACGTGCGAATCAGAGTATATTGCGGCGAGCGAAGCGTCAAAGGAGGCTATATGGTTGAAGAACTTCATTGGAGACCTTGGAGTTGTGCCATCCATAAAAGAGCCCGTGGAAATTTTCTGTGATAATGAAGGAGCGGTTGCCTTAACCAAGGAACCAAGGGATCATGGCAGATCTCGACATATCGACAGGAAATACCACTTTATTAGACATCGGGTAGAAGAGGGACTCCTCGTTGTGAAGAGGGTATCGTCAGAAGATAACCCAGCAGATCCCCTTACAAAGGGACTGAGTAGGGTCAAGCATTTGCAGCACGCTAGGAGCGTAGGGCTGAAGGACGATATTAGTTTAGATTAGATAGGTAGAAGACTTGTAATAGATAATGTCATATTCAACAAATGATGATTAAATAAAGGTGTGTTATTTATAAGAAAGTTTCTATCTTGTGTTGATTATTTATCTATTGTGTCGATTTTGCATGTTTTGACTTCCTGAATAATAAGATTATTCGAACAGTTCACAATTGCTCATATGTTGGAAGTAGATATGAAGGAAGATTGTCATAAATTTGTTTGTAGATTGTCTGAAAAGTTTTAGACATAGCAAAGGTTTGCTGCAAAGTTTATGAGTGCTTATGAAATTTGTATTGAGCATTGAAATAGACCCACACTTGCTGGTATTACTTCATGAATGTTATCACAAGTGATCGCAAGATGATAATATCATATAATCTTTAAACCTAGAGATATGGTTATTGTTTGCTAGTTGATTATACATTGATAATGCGAAAACGCATCAGTAACTTGATGTTATAAAACGTATTATTGTGTGTGGTTTAACTAGTAAATGATAAAGGCATATTAGTCAACGTTTTCTGTTCCTTTTATTCTATGAGGATAAAAGCGATATCTCGGCCACTTGATGATTTGGTTTGACTTATGTGCCGGGCCCGGTCAGGATAAAGTTGATGTGTTCAACTGAGTTCTATGTCGAACAAATCAGAAATCAAGAAATAGAATGCTAGACAATAAGTATTGTTAGCATGATATCTAGAACAGAGGATTATACGATCCCTTATCTGAAGGACAGATTATTGGTCAGAGTTGACAGCGGCTATTGAAAGCTACGATTGCTATCGGGTACGGAAGTTATACGTGAGATATAGTTACTAGACTTATCCAAGTGGGAGACTGTTGGATTAGTGTCTAAGTTAGTAACCATATTTGGTATATACTTGACCCGAGTGTGCATGGTCCTTTTGGGTTGCCTTCACCAAAGCAACTTGACAAGGTAATTTGATATGAGAGAGGAGATATTATGATTTATTAATATATTATAAGAATAATATATTAAAGGAGAAATCATATTTATTTAATTAGTATTAGTCATAAATTAATTAGGAATTAATTTGGTGACTAAAAGAGATTAATTAAATAAAAGGGTATAAACTGTCAAATGTGTGATAGTTGAGTTTTGGGCTAGGAAACCTAATGGACTAAGGGGGAACGAAATTATGATGAAGGATCATCATATTTTCGTCCAAAGGCCTCATTCCATAAGGCTCCTTGGGCTGCTTGGTGGCTAAGCTGTCCATTAGGGTTTTGACTGAAACCCTAGCACCCTATAGTATAAATACATGCCCTATGGTTCAATTTGAGGCCACTTGATTCCAAGGAAACCCTAGGGCCGAAATTAGCATCATTCCCTTCTCTCTCTTTGTTGCCTTCTTGCTTCAAGGTGTTTGTGAGCCATTAGAGGCACTACAATTGTGGTGCTTGCTTTCAAGAGTTCAAAAGAGTTCAAGAGATCAAGGAAACTAGTTGTTATTGCTATATAACAACAAAGGTACGTTTACTACACTTCTATGTAATTTTCGAAAATTATAGAAGCATGCCAGGGTTTTATTTTGTGTTCATAAAGTTGTATGTCTTATAGTGAAAACATAGATCCAACTAGGGTTACATGCACACATAGGATTGTTTGTATAAAACCTATCACTTGTATCCCCCCCCCCCCTAAAACATGAAAAGAATTGAAAAGTAGGGGCATGAACTCACTCGTTAAGTTTGAAGAGAGAGGCTAGAGTTGAGCAGAGTTTTGACCGCGGAAAGTTGCGTCTTCGGGCTCTCGGGAATCTCTGCAGTGTAGATCTTTCGTCGGGGGCTCGAGTGTGGAAACCGAGGTGATGGAATGGTATCTGGAGCTTAGAAGTATGGGAGAATGACCGAGGAAATGAGAATGGTGTGCAAAAACTCGAAGCTCAACCTCTCTATTTATAGGCAGGAAACTCCTCGTACGCGGCGTGTACCTCCGAAGTACGCTGGGCGTACGCAGTACACGGGGCGTACCTCGGTTCCGCGGGGCGTAATAATGCGTCATGGCTTACGACTCGGGTCTAGCTAAGCATAGAGGGGGCAGCCGATGGGACTCGACTCTGGGCCTAGTACGCGGGGCGTACTCCCATTTTACGTGGGGCTTAATTTTGGCTTCCGTCTTCTAAATTCCGTAACTTTCGCGTATGAGCTCCGTTTTTCGTGTTCTTTATATCCACGCGTAGGTGAGATTATGCTCTACAAATTTCATTTAGACCCCGTCGGCTAGTTTTGACTTTATTTTTTAATGATATAATTTTAATAGGCCGGGCCTCCTAATATCTGTTAAAAATTCATGGTTTCTTTATTCGACGTCGGTTTTCGTTTGTCTTTTTTTATCAATTTGCTCCTATTGTGGAGATCTTCAACTCTCATTTAGGTTGTGTTAGCTAATTAACACTCGATCTTCAATTCGAGTTTTTAGCCCTCTACTACTGTTACGAAACTTTGAAAATTCGTAACTTCTTCATACGAGGTCCAAATTGGACGATCTTTTTATGCACGCTCACCTTCCAACGAGATCTACGACTTTTGTTTAGATACTTAAGGCTAAAATGCATTTTATTGAGATTTTACTTTTTACGTCAAATAATGTTTTAACAGCGTGTCGTAAATATACGAGTGGTTATCATTTGTTTAATATAACCCGGTTTTGAGCGTTCTTTATGTTTTTGGAAACCTTGGCATGATATCTAATATTTTATGCATCCCAACATAGATATTTGAACACTTTATTTTCAAGGTTAATTTAGTTGGTTCCAAATAGTTTTTGTTATATTTGACATTTGAGCGTTACACTGCTTTGGAAAAATATAGGGTTGTCATATATACCCTCATATTTAATTAATCTCTTTAAGTCACCAAATTAATTCCAATTAATTCTATGACTTATATTAATCAAATAACAATATATTATTCTTTATATTATTCTAATAATATATTAATAATATTTACTCTCTTAATAAATCATCCTATCAAGTTGCTATGGTGAAGGCAACCCAAAAGGACCATGCACAACCGGGTCAAATACTTGCCTAATATGGTTGCAGCCTTAGACACTATTCCAACAGTCTCCCACTTGGATAAGTCTATTAACTATATGCACAAGTACAATTCGGTTTGCAATCGCAGCTCTCAAAGACGCTGTCAAACTCTGATCTAATCAATCTTGTCCTTTAGATAAGGGATCGTACAGTCCTCTGTTAGATATCATGCTGACAATCCTATGGAATGGTTAGTCAAGCATTTAGGTTTCTCGATCTCTGATTTATTTGACATAGAACTTAATCAAACACATCAATTCAGTTCTGACCGGGCCCGACACATAACCCAAAACGACCATGCACAACCGGGTCAAATACTTGCCTAATATAGTTGCAGCCTTAGACACTATTCCAACACGTGTACCCATGTATCATGTAATGTATTGGTATAGACTCATGAATGAACTGACTCTTGTGTGATTCCTTGTAGTAGTAGTAATAATATTTGATATCTTCTAACTATCCCTATGATAGTTAACTGAAAGGTAATTGGTTGTTTACGTAGGTTTATGCACTCTTGCCACCCAAGAGTATTGGAAACTAAATGAAGGGTGAAAACTATAATCTCTAACATATAAATGAACATATGCGCACAAGTATAGTTTGATTCAAGAAGGTAAAACAATAGTTTTGCAAGATATCTAGGAGTTTTGAACAATAATTAAGACTGACTTGATGTCATTTTAATAAACATTTCAAAACTAATACTTTTTTTATCAAGGTATGTTAAGATAGAAAACCACTTTATGTGTCACCTTTTGAAATATGTGAAATCACAATTATAAAATACATAAGATTGATTTAATAACATACTGTTTTCTACTTGTATTCCCCCCCCCCCCCCCAATTAAAAAGTTTAAAATCATTTAAAACATTGATTAAGGGGTATGAACTTACCTGTAGTTGGTATTTTAGATGAACTAGACGGTGTAGGATTGTTAGGCATCAAGTGAGGACTTGTACACACACTGCGATCCTAATGAACATATAATCACACATATATGCACTCAATTAGTCTTAATTTACTAATTGATAAAGCTAAGACATCCGAGAACATATTAAACACCTTATATAAGTGTTATAAGCCCTAAGGGTTGCATCTAAGCTATTGTGGGACAAGGTACTTGGGTTTAGGGTTCCAAAGGACCCTATATATGAGTTTACTCCCCATATACCATCACACATGGAGTTTACGGTTGTAAACTCTTGAGTTTACGGCCGTAAACTCCCAACCATGGGGGTATTGTGTGTTTTGAAGATCCAAATGATTCCTAGAATTATTCCGACTTGGTGGTTAAATTCTTGGAAGGGTTTAAGGCCTAGAAACACTCCTTAGAGGAGTTTACGGCAGTAAACTGTTGGGTTTTTAGCATTCTAACACTCCTAAGTGTACATGCAACCCTAAATACCTTGGATCTATGTTTTCTCTATTATACATGCAAATAAGAACTTCCAAGGTATTATCCTAATCTAGCATACAAAACAATGAATGTAACAAGATAGAATACATACCTCTTGATGTAGAAAGTCTTCATGAAGCTTGAGTGCTTAGTGCCCCAAGTGTGACACCTCAAATGGAATCACAATCATCAAAACACTTATAATGATTTGAGAGAATTCTACACTCTTCAAAATCGGCTAGCCCTTTCTTCACTCACACTAGTGACTCTAGTGGCCGATTTTTCCTCAATAATAAGATGCTTATATAGTTATACAATTAGGGTAAATCCTAATTGTCATGACTTTCCATTTCCTTGGATCCATGGGTACAAATACACCATGGAGCATCCATGGAGCATCATATGGGTTTTGGCCCAACTAGATAATCCATGGAGCATTAGCCCACTATACAAGTATGGATGATTTACACAATCAACCCATATATTTAATTAGTCTTCTTTTGATCACTTAATTAATCCTAGATTAATTCTTGATCAATACTAATTAAATAATCTTATTATTCTTATTATTAATATACTAGAACTTATAATATATTAATAACCATAAGTGTCTTATTTCTCTCATCCAAGTGCATGATGGTATGCAACCCAAATGGACCATGCCGGGTCGGGTCAAGTCTTACCAAATATAGTTATGGACTTAGATATTAATCCAACAGTCTCCCACTTGGATAAGTCTAAAACTATTATTGCGTATGACTTCAGGAACCAACCGGCAATCGTAGCTCTCAAAAGCTTCTGTCGAACTCTGACCTTGTAGATGAACTCTGACCTTTGTCAGTGACTTGTCCATTAGATAAGGGATCATATATTCCTCCATTCTAGATATCATATGGACTGAGACATGGATTATAATCATTCTCTCTGTCCATTTGTTGTTTCTCGATTTCCGATTTATGACGACTGACTAATTGAACAAATCAAATCAGTCCTGGCCCGGCCGAGCACTTCCATTTGTCATCATCAAATCATCGAGGGGCCCACAGATATCGCTTTTATCCCGAAGGTAAAAGGAACGGATAAACTTCGACTCATATGGCTTGTTCTACTACTTGTTGAATCATACACAAAGGCACGTTTTATAGCACAGAGTTACCAAATGCGGTTTCGTGCAATCAATGTACTATCAACTCATAGTAACAACTCATATCTCTAGGTTTGAAGAATATTAGATATTATCGTCTCATGATCACTCGTGATAAAATCCATGAAGTGATTCCAATGAGCGCGGGTTGAATCCAATACTCAGAACTTATGAGCACTCATGATTGTTGTAGCCTTGTCCAACACCTTAGACCTCTACAACCCATCATGACAGTCTTAATTCATATCTACTTCCAAAATATGACCGACTGTGGATGGTTTGAATAACTTAGTCATTCCGGAAGAATAACCCAGTTTATTCGGGAAGTCAAAACATGCAAAGTGAAACACAATAATAATTGAATCCAATATGGTATCAACCCTTTGAACATAAATAAAACACCTTTTATTTATCACCATATGATTACACATTATTCATTGTACACTGTTTCAGCTATCAACTTTATTCTTGAATTTAAAACAATAGTTGTCCTATGCTCCAAGCATGTACACTATGTTTTTTTCAAAACACTAGTCATGCCACACACCAAGTATGCATACTATGTTTTTCTATGATCTTTACTTTGTGAACTAGATCAATTGAACATAACTTCAATGATTCTCTTTTCACACCCCCAAATCCTTACTGCAAATGCAAGAATTCCAAATTCATGCCATTTACTGAAATCTGTTAGATTCTAAACTTATATGCATTGATCCTCTTGTAATGATTATGCACAAAGTCAGAAAGACTTGACAACAATCATTACAGAGTATTCCAAAGGAGCTCAGCTCCTTGGAAACATCCTTCTTGCATTAAGTTTCCTAATCTTAAATAGATTGAAAATTCTAACTTTGAAACATTTCCAGATTCCATTTTGACTATCACTTCTGAACAAGAGTTGCCTCCTTACAGACTATGTCAATATGGTCCTTCCAGAATTATCACTATACTTCCAATTGTCCTTGAGCAACCAATCTTTGGTAAACCCTAGATAGTCCTCGACAATTGTTTAATCCTTTTAGTCATATCCAGTTCTAAACCTTTTCCCTTCTTAATGCCCCAGGCATTTGGAAAATTTTAGAACGGATGAATATAGCACATGTAATCGATCCTATATCCGAAGCATATGGGACACGATTCATGATGTCTTACATAAAGACTAAACCAGTCTTTTGCTATAATATTTCCATTTCAATTTGCCAAGTTCTCATAATTCAGATTATGAAAAGGGATGCCGTAATCATAATCGAATTTTAGAACGCAAATAATGGACCCATATACAAAATTTCCTTATGTTGAGCCATTCCAACATGAAATTCATATATATCCTTGACTAAATGATTAAAACCTCACGATCTAAGCTTATAGATTTGAGATGAAGCATAATTTCCTCTCCCTTAATTATAGCAAAACAACTTTTTCCCAATTGAAACTTTTGTTTTCTATAATTAACATTGCTAACTTGCAATACTTATCATAATTATCATGCTCCCACTAACATGATGATTATTAGCATAAAACTTATGCTCCCACTAGCTTTGACATGTACTCAGAAATCAGCTGGACAGTCTGAAATTTAGATTCATACACCCTTTCCGTAGATAGCTCACCTGTGTGTCTAAGCAATTTCAAGAACCATGAAAAGGGATACCCTAATCATGGTCTCAATTGCTTAGGCATTTGCCATTTCTCACAAGTCCATGTTAGTGTGCCGGTTAACCACACGCGCTCCACTAACGACTTTTGAAAATGCAAATAACACAATTGATATCTTCGTAAAATCTACTTAGTGAAAGCGTTTCCTCACCAACATTTTCATGAATCGGAGAGAAACCTTATGACACTTAGATTTATATGGTGTATGAGTTCCTACCCATATGAATTTGTCAAACCATAATCACAAGACAAAGATAATGACAAATCCAAACCCATATGGATTGAACTCAATCTTAACTTCTTGCCACCTGGCAGCTCAAGGGCCTGCCATTGCTTCCAAGTTGTTATGCAACAAACTGAGAACTCTAAGAACTCATATGCAAAGCCAACTTTAACTGGAATGGGCACAGATATGTCAACACGATAGGTTATAAACCTCAAGTCGTGTGCTAGTGAAGAACTTCAGGTTTTATTCTTGATTATTTCTTGAGACTTTCAAGACCTTTAAGACTCCCACTGTCCTCTTGACATATAAGACTCCCTTGTCAAACATCCAACAGATAGTGCGGATTCTAATCAAGAAAAACACTTTACCCAATTGGCCTAAGTTGGTCTTTGTTTTATCCAAAACATCACAACTTACCAATTTCAAATGTACAAGAGTAGAAAACTTTTACTCTTACATTTGACAAGTGTTTTAAATCTTCTTTAAGACATGTCACTCAAATGACAATCTTGGAGTATGACTCTCAGACTTGTATTGGAACGAAGTATGACTCATCTTCTTGATTTAACCATTTCAACAATTCAAGTTCCTCTTCTTAGTCATAAGAATGCACTAAGATTTCCTTAGAGAACTAATTTTGATATGGTTTCTTAATCATTAAGATGATCACAAAACTGATACTAAAGTACTCTCCCATCTTTTCAGATTTGAGAAACTTTTATCCTTCTGCCTTATTTGATTCTTCTTATCGATCTTTTGTGGTGGACTTAATCAGTGCACAAGAATGTGTACTCGATCCCTTAGTCCTTTACTTGACTCACACATCCATGTGAACAAGTAATTAGTCTTAATTTTTCCAAAACTTGAAAGTTCTCATTCATCATGCTATACAACTTGCATGATTCCAAGTTCCGGTCCACTTGAAACTTGGGTGATGAGAATCTTTCCTTATTTGGTAAATTTAGACATTACCACAAATGAAAGAATCAATTTCATGTTTCCACTCTTGCTGTTAATGGAATCTTATAAGCAACAAAAATTTCCACAGATGCCATTGTAAGGATATTTTAAAATAAATAAAATCAAAAATTTCCTTTTATTTTAAAACTTTGCGGAAAAACTATCCTTACAATCCATATGAAAACTTGTTGTTATCTATTCCTAAGCAATATCTCATAACTCCTAAGAAGTAGCTCAAGAATCCGATTTTTCAAACTATGCGATAGAAATCCATCTATGCGATCAGATTCAGCATATTCTCCCTTTAAGTTTCTTCACTTTCCTTTGATTCTTAAACCATCACCATGCGACCCAGTCACATCATGTATCAAGAATCTCAGAATAGAAACTTAACAGAGTTAGATAGTGGACTTTACCTGAAGTAGAGTCAAACTTATTGACTTTAACATCCTTAGGTAAATTTGGCAGCTTCGCAACCAATGCCCCTTCCTTTGGCAATATAAACATATGGACCCTTTGATAATGGTACACAGGACTATCACAGACTTAGCTTTTTCTCTTTACCATTTGGTCAACCGAGTTGACTATAGTCGATCCCTTTCCATTGGGAAGAGAATGCTTTACTGGATATCCAATGTCATCATTGTCAATGTCCATAAAGTTTTAGGAAGTTGATCTTAACAAATAGATAAGATCATTAAGGGTCTTGTCATAGTCTTTTTCATAGGTGTTCCAAAAGAACTCACTATGTGACTTAGAAAGAAGTTCAACCACCAACTTTCTCAAGACTTTGACACCCAACTCTCCCGGCTTGTCAATATGTGACTACATCTCCAAGATGTGACCACACCTAGACCTTGCCTTGCCAATAGGGCCTGAGTGACCTTAAACTTTTCAAGAACTTGTGGGTTAGGGAGAATAATATGAAGAGGTGAAGAAGTATGATATCCATGGGACATCATCTTCATTAGGAAACCTTGTTTCAAGAGATTTGGGAAGATCATAGGTGTCTAAACCAGACATCTTTTGGGAGATATTCAAGATAGTTGATTTAAAGTCCTTAATATGACACCCAATATGAAATATTAAGGCTAGGACCCAACAAACTATTTTATAACCTAGAAGAGGTATGCCGTAATCCAAGCTATAAAATATTTGAAGGTAGGTGAATGACGATTCACCAATTTCCACCAAGATAAACGAAATGTATTATTAGGTTTTAATTGGTTTTGAAACTCCTAGATCTTTAAGATTCATTGAACTTTTCAAAGGCATGTTTCAATCTCGAGTGTGCCCTTCAGGTTTTGTGACTGGGATGCCGAGGATCACAAAACAAGGTGTGAAGTAACCATGCAAATCACTTGGTACCCTTAATAAATTACCCCTCAATCGATGTGCCGGTTAACCACACACGCTCCATCGATGCTATGATAAATATTAAGTCACCCTTTACCTATCGTGTTAAGTCCAAGTTAGTGTGCCGGTTAACCACACACGCTCCACTAACGACTTAGACAAAGTGTAAAGTGTAATTTCATGGATTAGCACCTTATTCACATTTTTCCTAAGTAACTAAGATTGGGTATTATTAAGAGTTTAGTTACTTAGTATTATCATTAATACTTTTAATGAAGGGAGAATTCTAGTCCTGTCAAACCCGTTCGGCTAACGACCCTCCACCAGTCAAGCAAGCGGTGGGTGAGAGTGGACACCCATTAAGTTGCCATTTTATAGGCAACAACCTTATACCCACCTTATAGACCGGCTTCGTGAATGAGGCGTACTAGCGGTAAGACTGACTTTACTCTTATACATATATATATTATTAACTCATAATATTATAAAGTATAAGGGTTGAATTATAACTTTTAAAATTCTAAGGGCTAACTTGGAATTAAAGTATTCATAAGTGAAAACTTTACAAATTCCAAAACTTGAGGGCAAGTTTTGAAACTATTCAAAACTAATTAATTCCATAACTTATGTGTTTAAAGTAGTTTTAATCCAAAAACTCTTCAAGTTCCATAACTTGAGGACAAGTTATGGAAGACTTTAAACTAATAAAAGAATTAACTTTTCTTTATTTTATAACTTATGGAATTAATTAAGGTTACACCTTTTTTTATTTTATTTTATTTTATTAAATGAAGAGACTCTTGGTCCTCCATAACTTGAGGACAAGTTATGGAGTCATAAAACCATTTAATTAGAACTAGACTCTTCATTTTTGTAACCTTTGCCAATTTTTATGAGTTTTATGATTCTTAAATGTGACTTTTCATATAACTTGAGGACAAGTTACAAAAACACATTTTAGAATCAATTCTTAGATTAATTTGGATTAACACCAACTTTTGTAACTCCAAAAAAACTTTGAATCAATTTTTTTTTTAAAACCTTTTCATATCCATAACTTATGGAGGTTTCAAAAAATAAAACTCTTTAGATCAAACTTTTAAAACTAATAAAATAATCATATTATTTTATCTTTTATTAAATTTGACCTAATTCAACTCATAAAGCAAATTATTCAAATTTTACAAATAATTAGTTTTTCACAAGAACAACTAATTATCTTAAAATTTGACAAACTTCATGGTTTTTTTTTTTTTCCAACTTTGAAAATCAAATATTTGCATCAATATAACAGAAAACAACCCGTGGCTCTGATACCACTATTGGGTTTTTAGCATTCTAACACTCCTAAGTGTACATGCAACCCTAAATACCTTGGATCTATGTTTTTCTCTATTATATATGCAAATAAGAACTTCCAAGGTATTATCCTAATCTAGCATACAAAACAATGAATGTAACAAGATAGAATACATACCTCTTGATGTAGAAAGTCTTCATGAAGCTTGAGTGCTTAGTGCCCCAAGTGTGACACCTCAAATGGAATCACAATCATCAAAACACTTAGAATGATTTGAGAGAATTCTACACTCTTCAAAATCGGCTAGCCCTTTCTTCACTCACACTAGTGACTCTAGTGGCCGATTTTTCCTCAATAATAAGATGCTTATATAGTTATACAATTAGGGTAAATCCTAATTGTCATGACTTTCCATTTCCTTGGATCCATGGGTACAAATACACCATGGAGCATCCATGGAGCATCATATGGGTTTTGGCCCAACTAGATAATCCATGGAGCATTAGCCCACTATACAAGTATGGATGATTTACACAATCAACCCATATATTTAATTAGTCTTCTATTGATCACTTAATTAATCCTAGATTAATTCTTGATCAATACTAATTAAATAATCTTATTATTCTTATTATTAATATACTAGAACTTATAATATATTAATAACCATAAGTGTCTTATTTCTCTCATCCAAGTGCATGATGGTATGCAACCCAAATGGACCATGCCGGGTCGGGTCAAGTCTTACCAAATATAGTTATGGACTTAGACATTAATCCAACATAAACTCCCTTGGAATGGTGTTTTTGTTGCTTTCAAGTCTTTTGCATATGTAGGATAGGTTCTAGACTTTTACCTAAAGCATATGAAGGCATTAGGCACACTTTGGTGCCCTTCTTTCATGTTTACGGCCTAAGAACCATGTCTTGGCCGTAAACTCACTTTGGAAGGTGATTTTGATGTGTTTTGGTCCTTGATTTAAGTGGGAACAATTCATAGTAAATGTCCAATGCTTTAGGTGCCTTAAAAGCACCCTTTTGTGCATGATTTTGGAGTTCACGGTCCATAATCATCTTGGGCCATGAACTCCCAAACTTGGGTGGTTCTTTGATGTTTTCTTGTCCCTAATACACTCTTATATATGTCCAAGGCAGTAGTATATCTCGGGGGAAAGGCTAGGCATTGTTTTCGGGAGTTTACCGCCCAAGAACACCTTGGGGAGTAAACTCCTAAATCTAGTGATTTAGCTATGTAATCTATGTTATGAACACATTTAAAGCTATATAACTATACTAGAGAGGGGTACTCACAATTTGGGATAAAAACCCGAAGATCCGTGAGAGAGAAAATGGCTTTTCTCTAGTTGGAAATGTGAATAATGAATGAATTTGGTTCAGAATTCTATTTATAGTCCTGAGATATTTTTGGCAGAAAATATTTTTATTCCTGAAATGATTTCTAATATTACAGAGTGTTGGAATAACAGTGTTGCACAAAATCCTAGTGCAACCACTCTCCTGATATCTCCTTAAGTGTAAATCTTGAAAAACTGCCAAACTTATACCCGAAGTTTGGAATTTCACTGAAACTGTTCTAAGCTCTATTGTCTTGATATGGTTTGTTCAGAATGGAAATTTCGGGTTGTCACATCACCCCCTGTTAAAGGGAATTTCGTCCCGAAATTAGAATTTAGATAAGGAAGTAGGTATAAATGATCGAGTCGTTAGGTAAAAACTTCCTAATCGATTTGCTCTCGCGCTCCCAAGTGAAATCGGGTTCTCAGTTAGCATTCCAGCGAACCTTCACTAATGGGCGATGGCATTGCTTCGTCCTCTTGGCCACTCGGTCGAGGGTCACTACGGTTCTAATACGAAGGAAAGGATCTCGTAAATCTCGATCTCGTCCAGAGTAATTCTTTCCCTGTGTTTGCCCAATCAATTCATCTATGCGAGGCAGAGACAACGATTTCTAAAGGAAATCTAAATGAAGTCTCCGGTCGTCAAGGTACATAAAATGCACTCCGTCGACTTCTGGTAAGAATAAGACCTGAGCTCTCAAGGGTGAGAAGCCTGGTCTTCTATTTCTATTGTTGAGTAGTTCACTGTGTTGTCCGGGCTGTTCTTGTATCTTCTATAGGTGTTTAGACTGTAAGGCGATCTGGTTATAAGAGTCATGCTGGGCTCTAAGTTTGTTCCTATGCCAATGCAATTACTCGTATTACTCCTGGACAGTCTCTGTCATGAAGTTCATATTAGAATTCATACGTGATTCAATGATCATAATTTCGTGTATACGAGTCGTATATAATTACGACTGAAAAAGGTAGTCGAATAACTGATTCTTCCTTAATCTCACATCCCATCGAGGGAAAAGATGTTAAAGTGGAATCATCAATTCTAAACATGTAGAACATTGATTATATATCACTCTCATGTATACATTCCTCAGTGATAGATCAACCGTATGAATCCTGGAATTGAACTTGACGTACTGCACGAGCAATAATGTAGGGATTCCTTCAGAAATGAAAGGAACTAATAGGTAGTTCATGCACGAGTACCTCGGAGTTCTGATATGACGGCTTCGCTAAAAGACGTTTACTGAGAAAGAGATGCACGTATGGAGCTGGTATTACGAGGATCAAATTTACTCGAGTCGTATGATAAAGTCGGAAACATATGAAAACTAAAGACATTAGATTTGAACATAAGGCCTTACAGACAAAACACAACCGTGCAACCATTAACAAAGTTACTGAAGTTAGGATTTACTACAAGACTATTGCTGCGAACAAGGTATACTACAAAAGACAAGTATACGCAGCACGAGCATGTCACACCCCCAAACCAGAACGGCGGAAACGTTCGAGGGCGGAGGACGTCATATTCAGTATCATAACAGTTCATAGAAAGGAAAGTACACACCACCATAATATAAATATATTTGAAAAGTTTACATGATTGTAGATGTTACATGTTTGCAAAAGAAATCAAATACAAAATGGTGATCCGAAATATGTTACTAACGCCAGCGCGTTAGTCTTCAGAAGTAGTTGCTACCTGGTCTAGCGGTTTCCTGAGAATACAAGTTATTTCAAAGAAAAAGTGTCAACATTTAAGTTGGTGAGTTCATAATTGGTGTTTTGAGAAGATGTATGCCATTCGAAAGTGTTTGTATGTTTTCCAGAAAATGTAGTATTTCAATTGAAAACGAGTTATGATTCGTGTGTTGAAAATGAATGTATTAGATCCAGAAAATCTCATATTTTCCCTAATAGTTGAGATATGATTTGTTGTGTTTTCCAAGAAAAACCCTTATTTTCCTGACATAACTGGCAGTCTCTAAGACCGAAAAATCGCAAGCAAACGACGTGCTTGTAAGTTGTGTCATAGTTTTACATAGTAAAGCTATACGAAGATCGCACTTGTTAGATGAAGAATAGTTTTAATAGCTACTCATTCATAAAAGCATAATACCATAATAATTGTATATCCGATGAGTTTTATAACCATACTAAACATAATATGCCTGTAGCGACGTTCTTCAGGCGTCGTAGCGTTATGACAACTGTCACCCCAAAAGACGGACTGTAGCTAACAGTCAGGGCGCGGGATCATGACTTCCCGTATAGATCTATACACATTTGACACGTTCTCCGAACGGGAGACTCTGGTTATAGACAGGACTTGTAGCGATACCTTTTATCAAAAAGGCAGTGTTTGAAGATGTACACGTCTCATGGATTCTCAACTAAGTCTGTATTAAAGTAGTAGTTTGTATGCAAAGTTTATCCTTTTTCACAATGTTTGACAAAGCATAAATCATAAGTTCTTTGAATGCATAAAATGATTTAGTAAAGAATGTTACCCTTGATATGATGTATTTGTATGCAAACGTATAAATAAAACATATTTCTATTTATAAACATATTGTATCCCAAGAGGGTAAAGTTGTGTTGTGAGGCGTTTTGCATGATAATGACTTCATAAGACAGTTAAAGCAACAGTATGAAAAGTATATAAAAAGATCGATGTTTCACACGAGTTTAGTCGTGTGTTTACTTGTATTCCTCCCCTAAAAGAGTATAAAAGCATTTAAAATGTATTTAAAGAGTGTTCGAAGGGGATATGAACTCACTTGATAGTTTGAAGATGGCGAGATGGAAAACCGGACAGAGTTTCGTCTTGGGAAACTGATTTTTCTCGGGATTCTCGGGAATCTCAGGAGTAAAATCGACCCTCGGGACTTGAGTAAAAAGACCAGAGCTTCGGGTTTGAAAGGGCACGGAAAACGAGGCAAGATCGTGAGAGAAAGGAGAGAATTGAGCCCTTTTTTCGGAAAGCCTCGCATCCTATTTATAGGAAGGCTGAACCGCCTCGGTACGCGGGGCATACGCCCGTACGCAGCGCGTACGCGTACGTCATGCATGACCGAAGCCTCGACTGCCTCGGCTTCGGATGGGACGGGTTGCTGGGTACGCGGGTCGGATGGGACGGCGGGTCGGACGGGACAGCAGGTCGGACGGGTCGGGTACTTCGGACGGGTCGGACGGGTCGGATGGCTCGGATAGGGCGACGTGGACGATCAGAGGCCAAGTCTCTCGGGTACGCAGGGCGTACAGGGGTACGCAGCGCGTACCCGGATGAGGACGCTGACTCCTCTTCAGATAAGGTCTGAAATTTTGATTTAAATAAATATATAATTTATTTAATAAACTTCAAAAGTTCATATCTTCTTCATACGAACTCCGTTTTCGATGGTCTTTATATCCACGCGTAGGTGAGACTACGCTCTACAACTTTCGTTTAGACTCCGTTGGCAAATTCCTAAATTATTTTTATTATTTATTTTATAACTCATCGTGTTTAAGGAATTTCTTTGAAAATTCATAACTTCTTTATCTGATGTCGGTTTTTGCCAGACTTTTTACCGCTGAAATACCATTGTCAAGACCTTCGATTCTCGTTTAGGTCATTCCAGCCAAAAGTCGCTCGATCTTCGATTCGAGTTTTTAGCTGTCTACTGCTATTTTCGGATCTTGGAAAAATCATAACTACCTCATACGAAGTCAGATTTGGACGTTCTTTTTGTGTACGCTCCCGGTTTAATGTTATCTATAACTTTCATTTAGATACCTAAGGCTAAATGCTATCGTATTGAAACTTTGCGTTTTCCGTTTAATCGGTGTTGTCGGTTTTGTCGGAAATCTTAGAATGGTCATAACTTCTTCGTCATAACTCGGATTTTAGTGTTCTTTATATATTTGGAAACCTTTAAGACGATATCTACTACATAGTGTACTCCAATCAGAGCTTTTGAATAATTCATTTATCGATGATATTCCTATTACATTCCAAAGGGGTTACAAGACTCGATTTATAATGCCCGGAAATAACGGGTTGTTAGAGAGCATCCCTAAACGGACGGGATCCCACAAAAGATAAGACTCTGGTTGCACTAGTTTTGGGATGATTCATAAGTCTGTTACAACGAAACACCTAAATTACATTAATGGGGGTCCATAGTAGACTCTCCTGCGGTGGTGGTCGGTAGCATACTGCCGTGTATGCCAGCATTTGCTGCCTCTGGGCAGTTCCTTTTGTAATGACCTACCTTGTCACAACCGTAGCATGTTTGGTTCACACTGGTTTTTGGCACTTGGGCAGGCTGAGCTGTTGGAATCTTGCAGTAACGGGTTTTATGCCCCTTCCTGTTGCAGTGTGAGCATTGCATCTCCCTACAAGGTCCATGGTGGTGAAAAGTGCATTTAATGCATTTTGGGAGACTTCCAGCATAAAGTTTGGCTGGTTTGGGGACCATTGGGACGCCCAAAGGGATGGTAGTAAGAGGTAATGATGTCGTAGCTATGAAGGTTGTTACTGGTGGTTGTTTCCTGTTCGGCCTTCGAAGCGACTTATCCTTAGAGTTAGTCCAAGACTTTCAATTTGATACTCTTGGTCTTAGGACTCGGGGTATCGTGGTAGTTTGTTGCTTGCTGGGGTACTGGATTGTTACTTGGATGGGAATAGTTGTTAACAATCCCGCTAACACTTGCGTTGTTAGCGTTTAGATGGTTCAGAATGGCTGACACGGCAGCCGAGACTGCAACTTGAAAGGTAGCTGCATCAATCTGAAGAGTTGGTGTTTGGTTGATGGGCTGATCGCTTTTCTTGGGAGACATGATTCTGTTACCCGAAAAAAAAGATGAATTTGTGAGTGAAAATGGTTGAATCTAAACGTAGTTCGATCGCTCATGTAAAGAATACAAGTATGTTCTCTAAGGTTCGACCTACATCCCTATGATGCAGTCCTAGTATGGAATGGAAGTATATTCACGAAGTTTTGACCTACATCCCTATGATGCAGTCCTAGCAATGATCGGAAGTAAGTTTATGCAATTGTCTCAAGATGTTTGTCGTTCTAGCCAAGGTATCGTTGGTTGGCGAATAATGTGATCCAATCATTGAAAGAGACTTGGAGATGTCGCCGGAGTTAAATTGCTATAGTCCAATGACTTGACTAGAGCAAGATTCAAATAGACTCTAACGAAAGTATGATAAAAGTATTCGAATAAAGAATGACTCACAAGTTAGCCGACTGTCACTATCTTTGATATTCATGACGTATAGGTTCGGGAAAATGACCTTGTAAAAAGGTCTTACATCATAACCAGAGAAGATAGTTCCTGACAGTAAAAAGAGCTAACCAATGTACTTACAGTACAAGATTGTTTCAAAGAAAATGCCACATCGGGCATAGACAGGAACATGATTCCTTTCTAACAAGGAATATAAAGTAACGTATCTACTACTGGCGGAGGTCATCCCTCTAGTGAACTCTCAGTTCAGCCAGTTGGCGTTCCACATCAAGTAGGTGTCTTTCGTACACTCTCTGGAGTACCCGAAGGCCGAAGTTCCATGACTTCGGCTCGTGATTCAGACAGTGCTTGCAACAGGGTTTCATAGTCTCTTTCAGACCTCTCACGAGCATGTTCAAGGCAATTGGTGCGAAGCATATGCATTCCTCCATTTGTATCGACTTCTTCGATACGTTGTAGAGCTGTCCTGCCCTGAATTTTGTTTCGGGCAACTCTTCGGATCAGAATTGGCATGATTCTATCTGCTGAGCCCCCATTGCTCAGGTCATAGAAGCTTCAGTCACCATTAAATGGCATGGGCTGATCTTGTCCTTGGCTCCATGTTTCCAAACATTCCACCCACTCAGGCGTCGGGCCATGAAAAGCCGGACGAGGGTTAGGAATCGGAAAGGGAGCTGCCTGGGGTTGGTTCTCAACCTCGGGTTCGGAGATGGCATCGTCTGAAAGGTCTTCAGCATGGTGATCATTCAGAGGGATTGGATGATCATTATCAGGTTCTTCTCCAAACCATCCAACAATAACCGCATTCGGAAGGAACAGGTTGTCGTGTGGATGGAATCCAGCCATGTTATCTATGCGAGAATTTGGGGTAAGAAAATAAATATTAGACGAACTATCTAGATAATTTCTTAGGAAATCTTCATTAGTTCCATCGCTATTTGTAAAGTGCATACCAGTTATATGTAATCAACACAGGATAGGCCTTCGAATAAGTGATCTCAACTCCAAATTCACAAGGAATAGGGGTAAAGCAAAAATTTCACCGATTCTAAGTCTATAACATACTAGTTAAATATAACTTTAGCGTATCCACTTAGCAATTATCAACTTAGGAATGAAGATTCCATTTTAGTTCTCAAGTATAAAGTACTTATAGTAACACAAACCACCCCTACGGTATTTTAGACTTAGGTTCTGTTATAATGTTCTCATTGTGGTGATGTTGGTAAGTTTTTAGACTTGTTGCCATATCACAACCATTCTTGGGCATGTGCTAATCAATCTTTGGAACAACATAGTTCATCAGGCTATGCCACTCCCAAGACTGACTATACATCCCCGAGCTTACCTGTGATATTCAACAATCGTAATACTTTTGTTCTTGTCATTGTGACACTGATTTTAGTATGAATGTAGGCACGTATACTTTGTGAAATATTTTATTATTTAAAAGTATATTCTCTTAGACAGAGTGTTTTAATCCCTATGTATTTATAGTTAGTGTATCTTTTATTGGTTGATATACTTAATTCACTATAAACAATGCTCTGATACCAATCTGTCACACCCCAAAACAACGAACGGCGGAAACGTTCAGGGGTGGAGGACGCCATGTACAGTATCACAACAGTGTAATATAATAAACAAGTAACAACATAATCCATTTCATTATAAGTAGAGTTTTAATACATGTATGCTCTTTCATAATGTACGACAATAAAATGAATATTCAAAATAAGGCGAGTCTTGTATGTGCTCCATCTTCTCAAAAACATGGCCATCGCACCTGTCTAACTGACGACCTGAGAATACAAGTTATTTTGAAAATGAGTATCAGCTTTAAAGCTGGTGAATTCATAAGTATTTATGTGTTATTGTCCTGTTTTGGAATGTTGTTAAGAATGTCGTATAAATCCTTAAATAGAACAGTTGATATAAGTATGAAATGTGGTCTTCTACCAAGACCCGAATGTTTTGTTATGACAAAGTAAAATGATAGGTTTTCCTTTCTATTGACTAGTACTAAGAGTACTTAGTCTAACTCATCGTTTATGTGAATATGTCACAAAATAAAGTAAAATAGGAAAATGATATGATAGTCTTCTACCAAGACCCTAATCTTCTGTAAGTAAAATGATAGTTTTTCCTTTCTACCGACTAGTACTAAGAGTACTTAGTCTAACTCATCGTTTATGTGAATATATCACAAAATAAAGTAAAATAGGAAAATGATAAGATAGTCTTCTACCAAGACCCTAATGTTTTGTAAGTAAAATGATAGTTTTTCCTTTCTATCGACTAGGACTAAGAGTACTTAGTATAACTCATCGTTTATGTGAATATATCACAAAATAAAGTAAAAATGAAAAATATAATCATGTAAGTGTTATTATCTTGGGTTACCAGGACAAACATGACATCGCCGATGCGAAAGATAGACCCTATGAACATCCAAAGAGTGTCCCCTCATCCTCTGTAGCGATAGTAGGGTGGAGGGAGGGTTAGTCTCGATATCGATCTCTTAATACAGATCGTTAACCTAATGATCCTCCGAAGATTCACATCTCATCCACTGTTGCAACAGTTGGACAGAGGGATGGTTAGTCCCATCACTGACTACTAAATAAGTAACAACCTTGGACATCCGTAGACATTCATCGACCACTGGTGCTAATCAGTGGGGTTCGGAATGGTAAGTCCCGCCGAGATATCCCATTGAACCGGGATAGGAAAGATAATTTACACAGTAAGTACTAATAAATCATCCTCGTAGTTCTAAGTACAAGTATCCAGGTAAGTAAATACAGGATAATGCACCTATGTAGAAGTGTTCCTATATGGTATTCATGTAAGTGTGTTCATGTAACAGGTAAGTATATGTAAACATATTCATGTATCATGTAGTCCTAAGTACGTGTACTCATGTATCATGTAAGGTATTGGTATAGACTCATGAATGAACTGACTCTTGTGTGATTCCTTGTAGTAGTAATAATGTTTGATATCTTCTAACTATCCCTATGATAGTTAACTGAAAGGTAATTGGTTTTTTATGTAGGTTTATGCACTCTTGCTACCCAAGAGTATTGGAAACTAAATGAAGGGTGAAAACTATAATCTCTAACATATAAATGAACATATGCGCATAAGTATAGTTTGATTCAAGAAGGTAAAATAATGGTTTTGCAACATATCTAGGAGTTCTGAACAATAATTAAGAATGACTTGATGTCATTTTAATAAACATTTCAAAACTAATACTTATGTTATCAAGGTATTTTAAGATAGAAAACCACTTTATGTGTCACCTTTTGAAATATGTGAAATCTACTGAGTGAAAACACAGTTATAAAATACATAAGATTGATTTAATAACATACTATTTTCTACTTTTATTCCCCCCCCCCCCCCATTAAAAGGTTTAAAGTCATTTAAAACATTGATTAAGGGGTATGAACTCACCTGTAGTTGGTAGTTTAGATGAACTGGACGGTGTCAGATTGTTAGGTGTCAAGTGAGGACTTGTACACACACTACGATCCTAATGAACATATAATCACACATATATGCACTCAATTAGTCTTAAGTTACTAATTGATAAAGCTAAGACATCCTAGAACATATTAAACACCTTATATAAGTGTTATAAGCCATAAGGGTTGCATCTAAGCTATTGTGGGACAAGGTACTTGGGTTTAGGGTTCCAAAGGACCCAATATATGAGTTTACTCCCCATATACCATCACACATGGAGTTTAAGGTTGTAAAATCTTGAGTTTACGGCCGTAAACTCCCAACCATGGGGGTATTGTGTGTTTTCAAGTTCCAAATGATTCCTAGAATTATTCCAACTTGGTGGTTAAATTCTTGGAAGGGTTTAAGGCCTAGAAACACTCCTTAGAGGAGTTTACGACCCCAAGGCCATTTCCTTTGGAGTTTACGGCCGTAAACTCCCTTGGAATGGTATTTTTGTTGCTTTCACGTCTTTTGCATATGTAGGATAGGTTCTAGACTTTTACCTAAAGCATATGAAGGCATTAGGCACACTTTGGTGCCCTTCTTTCATGTTTATGGCCTTAGAACCATTTCTCTGCCGTAAAATCACCTTGGAAGGTGATTTTGATGTGTTTTGGTCCTTGATTTAAGTGGGAACAATTCCTAGTAAATGTCCAATGCTTTAGGTGCCTTAAAAGCACCCTTTTATGCATGATTTTGGAGTTCAGGGTCCAAGATCATCTTGGGTCGTGAACTCCCAAACTTGGGTGGTTCTTTGATGCTTTCTTGTCCCTAATACACTGTTATATAAGTCCAAGGCAATAGTATATCTCGGGGGAAAGGCTAGGCATTGTTCTCGGGAGTTTACCGCCCAAGAACACCTTGGGGAGTAAACTCCTAAATCTAGTGATTTAGCTATGTAATCTATGTTATGAACACAATTAAATCTATATAACACTACTAGAGAGGGGTACTCATGATTTGGGATAAAAACCCGAAGATCCGTGAGAGAGAAAATGGCTTTTCTCTAGTTGGAAATGCGAATAATGAATGAATTTGGTTCAAAATTCTATTTATAATCCTGAGATATTTTTGGCAAAAAATATTTTATTCCTGAAATGATTTCTAATATTACAGATTGTTGGAATAACAGTGTTGCACAAAACCCTAGTGCAACGACTCTCCATATATTTCCTTAAGTGTAAATCCTGAAAAACTGCCAAACTTATACCCGAAGTCTGGAATTTCACTGAAACTGTTTTAAGCTCTATTGTCTTGATATGGTTTGTTCAGAATGGAAATTTCGGGTTGTCACAAAATATACCTGAATTTCAGGATGTTACAATCGAAGAGGGTCCGAGCTGACCTGGGAGACGAAGCTGGAGATGCGGGGGCAGCATCCAGAGTTGTTTGCAGAGTAAGACATCGAAGGCGAATTTTGATTCTAGTGGGGGATAATTGTAACATCCGGATTTCCAGTTATCATAATTGATGAGTTTATTTTGAGTTATGAAGGGGGACCCGACGAGTTGGTGCCTAAACTCATTGAGTAGGATCGCGAATGATGACTCGGATTAATGAGTGGACTCGACCAGTCGGTGAGTGGACTCAACGATTCCAAGATGTGGATAGAAACCCTAAATCCTTAGGCATGAGCCCTATTTAAAGGCACTTATAGCCTTCATTGTGGCTACCATTCTAGAAGAGAAAAACGAAACGAGCTTGAGATTTTAGAGTCAGAGAAAGAGCTATCTTGAGCTATTTGGTGTGATTTTGTAATGGAGGAGAAGAGCTCCTACAAGAAGGATCAAAGGAAAGTGTTGTTTTGAGTTACTCAAGCTAGGAGCTTCATCTTGAGGTACCAAATCGAACCCCTTTTTCTCTCTATTGTATAGATTTCATCCTTTGGGGTTAGCGCTTGAATCATCTCTTTTTGAGGTTTTGGATGCCTTAAACCCCTCTTGCAAGCTTGTGTTAATGAT
Organism: Lactuca sativa; assembly: GCF_002870075.4. Taxonomy (NCBI): domain Eukaryota; kingdom Viridiplantae; phylum Streptophyta; class Magnoliopsida; order Asterales; family Asteraceae; genus Lactuca; species Lactuca sativa. Next base: position 249,338,486 of record NC_056623.2, read on the forward strand.
CTGGACCCTTTTAGGTACAGAGAGTGCCAAGCATCCAGCTTTATGCAGTCCCATTGGAATTTTGAACCTAGGTTGTCATTCTAAGAGTTATTTCTTCAAATAGAGCCATATAAGTGTTGCATGAGCATTAAGATTGTACCTTTACGCGACTTTTGAGTGTTTGAAGGTCAGATCTACAAGTTAGAGAAACAGATCTGACCTCAGAAGGTTATTCGGGAGTTGCCATGGAGGGAACTCACCGAGTCCATGAAAGTACTCGACGAGTCAAGTCGGGGTGCCCTGCGATTCGTGATAGTGGTAACTCGTCCAGTGAAAGATTAACTCGATGAGTCGAGTGAGTCCTTAGAAGGACTCGGAGGATGCGAATGAACTTGCCGATTCCCACGAGTGCACTCGGCAAATCTGGTAAAAGTTGGACCATTAACTGAGTTGACTTTTTTTGACTTTTAGGGTTTGGTTAACAAGTGGACTTTTGGGTCTTGGAGGGGTAAAATGGTATTTTACCCTTCTAAGGAATTGTAAAGGGGATTAATCTAGCCTTTGAGAGTCGTTGTTAATTAGATAAAATTGTGTATGTGATCAGGCGGAGGCTAGATCAGTATTTCGAGTTCGAGATTATCAGAGTTACCTGAGGTGAGTCTTCTCACTATACATTACCTAGAGTGGTATCTGTTGGATTAATGTCTAAGTCCATAACTATATTTGGTATGTACTTGACCCGACCCGGCATGGTCCATTTGGGTTGCACTTCACCGACACAATTTATATGGATAATCTTTTGAGAATAGTATGTTTATGATTAATATTAATATATTATAAGTTCTAATATATTAATATGGAATCATATTATTTAATTAGTATTGATCAAGAATTAATTTATAATTAAGTGATCAAAAGGAACTAATTAAATATGGACTCTTATATATATGGAATGGGCCAAGTTCATTTAGGTTGGGCTAAGCTTTCATGGATAGTCCATGGAGTGTTTAACCCATGGATCCTAGGAAATGAAAGGTCATGGGTATTAGGGTTTAACCCTAATCCTCCATACTATATAAAGATGTCTTTGGTTGGTGAAATTGGCACTAGTGTGAATACACTAAAGAAGGGCTAGCCAATTTCACTAGAGAGAACCAAGTAATCATATTCTCTAAAGTATTCCAAGGTGTCTTGGTGATTTGTGATTCCACTTGAGGCTTCCACACTATTGGGGCTAAGCTCTTAAAGCTTGAAGACATCAAGCTACATCAAGAGGTATGTATTCTATCTTGTTACATTCATAGTTTTTGTATGCTAGATTAGGATAATACCTTGGATGTTCTTATTTGCATGTATAATAGAGAAAACATAGATCCAAGGTATTTAGGGTTGCATGTACACTTAGGAAGTGTTAGAATGCTCAAAACCCAACAGTGGTATCAGAGCCACGGGTTGTTTTCTGTCATATTGATGCAAATATTTTATTTTCAAAGTTGAAAAAAAAAGGAAAAAAAACATGAAGTTTGTCAAATTTTAAGATAATTACTTGTTCTTGTGAAAAACTAATTATTTGTAAAATTTGAATAATTTGCTTTATGAGTTGAATTAGGTCAAATTTAATAAAAGATAAAATAATATGATTATTTTATTAGTTTTAAAAGTTTGATCTAAAGAGTTTTATTTTTTGAAACCTCCATAAGTTATGGATATGAAAAGGTTTTAAAAAAAAAAAAATTGATTCAAAGTTTTTTTGGAGTTACAAAATTTGGTGTTAATGTTTTAAAGGATTCCATAACTTAAGAATAAGTTATGGATCACCAAAAGTTTTTTGTGTTAGCTTGTTTTATGAGTGAATTTAGATTAATGAATAAAATTATGTGATAGTTGGTTTTAATCCAAATTAATCTAAGAATTGATTCTAAAATGTGTTTTTGTAACTTGTCCTCAAGTTATATGAAAAGTCACATTTAAGAATCATAAAACTCATAAAAATTGGCAAAGGTTACAAAAATGAAGAGTCTAGTTCTAATTAAATGGTTTTATGACTCCATAACTTGTCCTCAAGTTATGGAGGACCAAGAGTCTCTTCATTTAATAAAATAAAATAAAATAAAATAAAAGGTGTAACCTTAATTAATTCCATAAGTTATAAAATAAAGAAAAGTTAATTCTTTTATTAGTTTAAAGTCTTCCATAACTTGTCCTCAAGTTATGGAACTTGAAGAGTTTTTGGATTAAAACTACTTTAAACACATAAGTTATGGAATTAATTAGTTTTGAATAGTTTCAAAACTTGCCCTCAAGTTTTGGAATTTGTAAAGTTTTCACTTATGAATACTTTAATTCCAAGTTAGCCCTTAGAATTTTAAAAGTTAAAATTCAACCCTTATACTTTATAATATTATAAGTTAATAATATATATATATATATGTATAAGAGTAAAGTCAGTCTTACCGCTAGTACGCCTCATTCACGAAGCCGGTCTATAAGGTGGGTATAAGGTTGTTGCCTATAAAATGGCAACTTAATGGGTGTCCACTCTCACCCACCGCTTGCTTGACTGGTGGAGGGTCGTTAGCCGAACGGGTTTGACAGGACTAGAATTCTCCCTTCATTAAAAGTATTAATGATAATACTAAGTAACTAAACTCTTAATAATACCCAATCTTAGTTACTTAGGAAAAATGTGAATAAGGTGCTAACCCATGAAATTACACTTTACACTTTGTCTAAGTCGTTAGTGGAGCGTGTGTGGTTAACCGGCACACTAACTTGGACTTAACAAGGTAGGTAAAGGGTGACTTAATATTTATCATAGTATCGATGGAGCGTGTGTGGTTAACCGGCACATCGATTGAGGGGTAATTTATTAAGGGTACCAAGTGATTTGCATGGTTACTTCACACCTTGTTTTGTGATCCTCGACATCCCAGTCACAAAACCTGAAGGGCACACTCGAGATTGAAACATGCCTTTGAACAGTTCAATGAATCTCAAAGATCTAGGAGTTTCAAAACCAATTAAAACCTAATAATACATTTCGTTTATCTTGGTGGAAATTGGTGAATCGTCATTCACCTACCTTCAAATATTTTATAGCTTGGATTACGGCATACCTCTTCTAAGTTATAAAATAGTTTGTTGGGTCCTAGCCTTAATATTTCATATTGGGTATCATATTAAGGACTTTAAATCAACTATCTTGAATATCTCCCAAAAGATGTCTGTAATAGACACCTATGATCTTCCCAAATCTAGTGAAACAAGGTTTCCTAATGAAGATGATGTCCCATGGATATCATACTTCTTTCTCCTCCTCCAATTATTCTCCCTAACCCACAAGTTCTTGAAAAGTTTAAGGTCACTCAAGCCCTATTGGCAAGGCAAGGTCTAGGTGTGATCACATCTTGGAGATGTAGTCACATATTGACAAGCCGGGAGAGTTGGGTGTCAAAGTCTTGAGAAAGTTGGTGGTTCAATCACTTTCTAAGTCACATAGTGAGTTCCTTTGGGAAACCTATGAAACAGACTATGACAAGACCCTTAATGATCTTATCTATTTGCTAAGATCAACTTCCTAAAACTTTATGGACATTGATAATGATGACATTGGTTATCCAGTAAAGCATTCTCTTCCCAGTGGATAGGGATCGGCCATAGTCAACTCGGTTGACCAAATGGTAAAGAGAAAAGCTAAGTCTGTGATAGTCCCGTGTACCATTATCAAAGGGTCCATATGTTTATATTGCCAAAGGAAGGGGCATTGGTTGCGAAGCTGCCAAATTTACCTAAGGATGTTAAAGTCAATAAGTTTGACTCTACTTCAGGTAAAGTCCACTATCTAACTCTGTTAAGTTTCTATTCTGAGATTCTTGATACATGATGTGACTGGGTCACATGGTGATGTTTAAGAATCAAAGAAAAGTGAAGAAACTTAAAGAAAGAATATGCTGAATCTGATCGCGTAGATGGATTTCTATCGCGTAGCTTGAAAAATCGGATTCGTGAGCTACTTCTCAGGAGTTATGAGATATTGCTTAGGAATAGATAACAACAAGTTTTCATATGGATTGTAAGGATAAGTTTTTCCGCAAAGTTTTAAAATAAAATTTTTGATTTTATTTATTTTAAAATATCCTTACAATGGCATTTGGAAAGAAAATTGTTGCTTATAAGATTCCATTAACAGCAAGAGTGGAAACATGAAATTGATTCTTTCATTTGTGGTAATGTCTAAATTTACCAAATAAGGAAAGATTCTCATCACCCAAGTTTCAAGTGGACCGGAACTTGGAATCATGCAAGTTGTATAGCATGATGAATGAGAACTTTCAAGTTTTGGAAAAATTAAGACTAATTACTTGTTCACATGGATGTGTGAGTCAAGTAAAGGACTAAGGGATCGAGTACACATTCTTGTGCACTGATTAAGTCCACCACAAAAGATCGATAAGAAGAATCAAATTAGGCAGAAGGATAAAAGTTTCTCAAATCTGAAAAGATGGGAGAGTACTTTAGTATCAGTTTTGTGATCATCTTAATGATTAAGAAACCATATCACAATTAGTTCTCTAAGGAAATCTTAGTGCATTCTTATGACTAAGAAGAGGAACTTGAATTGTTGAAGTGGTTAAATCAAGAAGATGAGTCATACTTCGTTCCAATACAAGTATTAGAGTCATACTCCAAGATTGTAACTTGAGTGACATGTCTCAAAAGAAGGTTAAAACACTTGTCAAATGTAAGAGTAAAAGTTTTCTACTCTTGTACATTTGAAATTGGTAAGTTGTGATGTTTTGGATAAAACAAAGACCAACTTAGGCCAATTGGGTAAAGTGTTTTTCTTGATTAGAATCCGCACTATCTCTTGGATGTTTGACAAGGGAGTCTTATATGTCAAGAGGACAGTGGGAGTCTTAAAGGTCTTGAAAGTCTCAAGAAATAATCAAGAATAAAACCTCAAGTTCTTCACTAGCACACGACTTGAGGTTTATAACCTATCGTGTTGACATATCTGTGCCCATTCCAGTTAAAGTTGGCTTTGCATATGAGTTCTTAGAGTTCTCAGTTTGTTGCATAACAACTTGGAAGCAATGGCAGGCCCTTGAGCTGCCAGGTGGCAAGAAGTTAAGATTGAGTTCAATCCATATGGTTTTGGATTTGTCATTATCTTTGTCTTGTGATTATGGTTTGACAAATTCATATGGGTAGGAACTCATACACCATATAAATCTAAGTGTCATAAGGTTTCTCTCCGATTCATGAAAATGATGGTGAGGAAATGCTTTCACTAAGTAGATTTTACGAAGATATCAATTGTGTCATTTGCATTTTCAAAAGTCGTTAGTGGAGCGCGTGTGGTTAACCGGCACACTAACATGGACTTGTGAGAAATGGCAAATGCCTAAGCAATTGAGACCATGATTACGGTATCCCTTTTCATGGTTCTTGAAATTGCTTAGACACACAGGTGAGCTATCTACGGAAAGGGTGTATGAATCTAAATTTCAGACTGTCCAGCTGATTTCTGAGTACATGTCAAAGCTAGTGGGAGCATAAGTGTTATGCTAATAATCATCATGTTAGTGGGAGCATGATAATTATGATAAGTATTGCAAGTCAGCAATGTTAATTATAGAAAACAAAAGTTTCAATTGGGAAAAAGTTGTTTTGCTATAATTAAGGGAGAGGAAATTATGCTTCATCTCAAATCTATAAGCTTAGATCGTGAGGTTTTAATCATTTAGTCAAGGATATATATGAATTTCATGTTGGAATGGCTCAACATAAGGAAATTCTGTATATGGGTCCATTATTTGCGTTCTAAAATTTGATTATGATTACGGCATCCCTTTTCATAATCTGAATTATGAGAACTTGGCAAATTGAAATGGAAATATTATAGCAAAAGACTGGTTTAGTCTTTATGTAAGACATCATGAATCGTGTCTCATATGCTTCGGATATAGGATCGATTACATGTGCTATATTCATCCGTTCTAAAATTTTCCAAATGCCTGGGGCATTAAGAAGGGAAAAGTTTTAGAACTGGATATGACTAAAAGGATTAAACAATTGTCGAGGACAATCTAAGGTTTACCAAAGATTGGTTACTCAAGGACAATTGGAAGTATAGTGATAATTCTGGAAGGACCATATTGACATAACCTGTAAGGAGGCAACTCTTGTTCAGAAGTGATAGTCAAAATGGAATCTGGAAATGTTTCAAAGTTAGAATTTTCAATCTGTGTAAGATTAAGGAAACTTAATGCAAGAAGGATATTTCCAAGGAGTTGATCTCCTTTGGAATACTCTGTAATGATTGTTGCCAAGTCTTTATGACTTTGTGCATAATCATTACGAGAGGATCAATGCATATAAGTTTAGAATCTAACAGATTTCAGTAAATGGCATGAATTTGGAATTCTTGCATTTGCAGTAAGGATTTGGGAGTGTGAAAAGAGAATCATTAAAGTTATGTTCAATTGATCTAGTTCACAAAGTAAAGATCATAGACAAACATAGTATGCATACTTGGTGTGTGGCATGACTAGTGTTTAAGAAAACATAGTGTACATGCTTGGAGCATGGGACAACTATTGTTTTAAATTCAAGAATAAAGTTGATAGCTGAAACAGTATACAATGAATAATGTGTAATCATATGGTGATAAATAAAAGGTGTTTTATTTATGTTCAAAGGGTTGATACCATATTAGATTCAATTATTATTGTGTTTCACTTTGCATGTTTTGACTTCCCGAATAAACTAGGTTATTCTTCTGGAATGACTAAGTTATTCAAACCATCCACAGTCGGTCATATGTTGGAAGTAGATATGAATTAAGACTGTCATGATGGGTTGTAGAGGTCTAAGGTGTTGGACAAGGCTACAACAATCATGAGTGCTCATAAGTTCTGAGTATTGGATTCAACCCGCGCTCATTGGAATCACTTCATGGATTTTATCACGAGTGATCATGAGACGATAATATCTTATATTCTTCAAACCTAGAGATATGAGTTGTTACTATGAGTTGATAGTACATTGATAGCACGAAAACGCATTTGGTAACTCGGTGCTATAAAACGTGCCTTTGTGTATGATTCAACAAGTAGTAGAACAAGCCATATGAGTCGAAGTTTATCCGTTCCTTTTACCTTCGGGATAAAAGCGATATCTGTGGGCCCCTCGATGATTTGATGATGACAAATGGAAGTGCTCGGCCGGGCCAGGACTGATTTGATTCGTTCAATTAGTCAGTCGTCATAAATTGGAAATCGGGAAACAACAAATGGACAGAGAGAATGATTATAATCCATGTCTCAGTCCATATGATATCTAGAATGGAGGAATATATGATCCCTTATCTAATGGACAAGTTCGTTGACAAGATCAGAGTTCGACAGCAGCTTTAAGAGCTACGATTGCCAGTTAGGTTTGAAGTCATACGCAATAATAGTTTTAGACTTATCCAAGTGGGAGACTGTTGGATTAATGTCTAAGTCCATAACTATATTTGGTATGTACTTGACCCGACCCGGCATGGTCCATTTGGGTTGCACTTCACCGACACAATTTATATGGATAATCTTTTGAGAATAGTATGTTTATGATTAATATTAATATATTATAAGTTCTAATATATTAATATGGAATCATATTATTTAATTAGTATTGATCAAGAATTAATTTATAATTAAGTGATCAAAAGGAACTAATTAAATATGGACTCTTATATATATGGAATGGGCCAAGTTCATTTAGGTTGGGCTAAGCTTTCATGGATAGTCCATGGAGTGTTTAACCCATGGATCCTAGGAAATGAAAGGTCATGGGTATTAGGGTTTAACCCTAATCCTCCATACTATATAAAGATGTCTTTGGTTGGTGAAATTGGCACTAGTGTGAATACACTAAAGAAGGGCTAGCCAATTTCACTAGAGAGAACCAAGTAATCATATTCTCTAAAGTATTCCAAGGTGTCTTGGTGATTTGTGATTCCACTTGAGGCTTCCACACTATTGGGGCTAAGCTCTTAAAGCTTGAAGACATCAAGCTACATCAAGAGGTATGTATTCTATCTTGTTACATTCATAGTTTTTGTATGCTAGATTAGGATAATACCTTGGATGTTCTTATTTGCATGTATAATAGAGAAAACATAGATCCAAGGTATTTAGGGTTGCATGTACACTTAGGAAGTGTTAGAATGCTCAAAACCCAACAGTATCAATGTGCAGACTGGAAGATCTAATGTGTATGTGCATTATTGTGATTTATTGTAACATCTGGATCCGCAGGTATATTATTTTATTCATTTATTTTGGAGTTTGTGGAGGGACTCGGCGAGTTGGTGCTTAGACTCGCCGAGTAGGGTCGCAAATTCTGATCCAGATCTATGACCAGACTCGGCGAGTTCATGGGTGGACTCGGCGAATCCGCGCTATTTAATGAAACCCTAATCTCTTGGGTTTGGGACCTATTTAAAGGCCCTTAGGGTCGTCATTTGCGGCTATCAGTCCCTTGAGAGAAACCCTAGAGTGCTTGAGAGTTTTGAGAGAGAGAGGGGAAGCCATTGTTGATCTTTGAGGTATTGTTTAGCAAGAAGAAGGAGGTTCTAGCCAAGAGGAAGCAAAGGAGGTTGCCATTATGTGTATTTGGAGCTCAGGGCATCACATTTGAGGTAGTAATTCGGCTTCCCTTCTGTTGTTATGATGATCATATGGATTTGGGGTTTCTTGGACCCTTTATTGGTTAGATTTGATGTCCAATTATTCGCTTGTTGTGATGAGGCTTTAGATCTGGATCCATAGAGGTCCAGAGAGCATAACTCATCAAGATTTATGAAGAACAATGGGGGTTTTTACCTTGGGTTATGATATTTGGGGCTAAAACATCATATAAGATCAAATAGATGTTGCATGTGCATCAAGATATAGACTTTATGTGATTATCATGATTGGGAAGGTCGGATCTATGGATTAATGGAACAGATCTGACCTCAGGAGGTCATTTGGGTTTGTGCATGATATGGACTCGCCAAGTCTAATAATAGAATCGACGAGTAGGGTTAGGGTTTCTCTGTAAATCACACAGTTGGTGACTCGCCGGGTTGGGGGATGACTCAGTGAGTCAGAAGGGATCTAGAGGTCGTGAGTATGCGATGGAACTCGCGGAGTTCATAATTGGACTCGACGAGTTGAGTTAGGATGGCCCCGCGATTCAAGCCAGGTGTCACTCGTCGAGCAAGGGAAATACTCGACGTGTTAAGCGGGACAAAGGGGGTACGGGTGGACACGGGTGAACTCGCCGAGTTGCCCGAGTGCACTCGACGAGTCGGGTCAAAGGTTGACCGTTGACCAACGTTGACCAAGGTTGACTAGTGTTGAATTGATAGTGTCATTCAAACAAAGCCAGGAAAGTATTAATAAGATTTGTATTTAAGATATAGGAGGACGATAGGTCGGGAGATCGGGCACGAGTGATTATCCGATGTCAACGAGGTGAGTCTTCTGACTATGCCTTACCCGAGGGGGTAATTATGTGTGACCGGAAGGTCTTATGTGTATGTTGTATATGTAATGTATGCTATATGTGATATGTTGTGATATGAGTATGATGATGTGGACCGGAAGGTCGAGATGATATGGGCCGGAAGGTCAACGGAGTCTGGGATGGAAATCCCCTGATACACTTAGATCGGAAGATCCTAGGGCTTGGAAAGGCGTATGTGCGGTACGTGGTATTTTGGGGAACTCACTAAGCGTTCGTGCTTACAGTGTTATGTGTTATCTGTTTCAGGTACTAGCGAGGATCGCGGGAAGGCACCAGCTTGATCAGTACACACTTGCAGATGTCATGTTTTTGAGATCTTGGGTTATAGATTATGTTATGTATTTTGTGGAAACATTGGATACTTGATTTTTGGATGATTTAATAATGGAATGTTTATTAAAAATTAAATGATAAATTGTTTTAAATTTTATGGTGTTACAAATTGGTATCAGAGCCTTGGTTTGAGGGATTCGGATTCACCTTCGGGTGTATTTGAACTCAAACTGAGGATTTGAGGAATTTTTCATAAGATAAACAATTTTTCTGACAAGTAAATGAATTGAATAGATACGCAAGGAAGCAGTGTGTACGATCAGTCAACGCCCGAACGGTGATTTCCCAAAATACCCTTACATTTTGTGTTACAAGATATATTGTAATGTGCTATGCATGCTAGAGTAGACTAGGTATTCATATTAGGACTAGAGTGGCGTGATTTGTGATGCCTTAGCCTAGGAAGATTTATGCTGCCATGAGATGCTTTAGAGTAAGTAGGTAGCAGTGAGGTGCTATGAGAGTCTACCAAAGGGTAGTTTATGTGTGAAAAGAGATAGAGTACTTGTGACTTCGGATCCTCAGAGGAGGACTTGGGGTGGATGCTGATGCGGTGTGGATAGTAGTATTGGGCCCGTATTACTGAAGACACCAGGTCAGTGCACAATCCAAGTAAGAATCCTTAAGGTACCAAGGAACAAGTAGGGTGGGTTTATCGAGTGTATGTATACTCGAGCGAGTCCCTGATATTTTTATGTTGTATTTCAGAGGTAGATCATTGTTGGGACAAGCCACACACCAGAGAGCAGTGGGACTAGGGATGAGGAGATCCGTAGGATCATCCACGAGGAGGTGGCTGCGGCCATCAGGGCTGAGATTCCAGAGATGTTCGGGTCTATTAAGACCACCTTGATTGAGACTTTTGATGAGCGGTATGCTGCTCTTTTTGATGTTGCTGTTGCAGCAGCCACTGTGGCCATTGCTACTGCCAGGCCATAAGGGGGTGACTCGTTGTTATATCGGGAGTTCAACAACATGAAGCCACCAGAGTTTAACGAGACTCAGGATCCGATAGACGCGATGAGGTGGATCTCTGACATAGAGGGGTGCTTCTACACATGTTCATGTCTGGAGCATCTAGGAGTTTAGTTTGCGCTGAACCAGCGTCGCTTGGGGCGAAGGACTGGTGGAAGTTCGTGACAGCGCACTATTCTTTAGCAGAGCTTGCTGCGGTGACTTGGGAAAGGTTCACCGCTATGTTTTGTGATGAGTACGTTCCCCCGGTGGAACGGGAGCATTTGGCTAAGGAGTTCTTGACCCTCAAGTAGGGTACTGAGTTGGTTAATATGATTACCCGGATGTTTCACGAGAGGGCGATGTTCTACCCTGAGCACGTGTCGACCGAGCAGGCATGTATGAGCCGATATCTGAGCATTCTGAGGAGAGACATTCCTGAGTTTGCGGCAAACTCATCATACCGGACATATGCTGAGCTTCAGGCAAATGCTCGGAAGAGGGAGATTGAATTGGAGACGTAGGCCAGGGAGGAGGCCGAGTCTCAGAAGGTGGATCGACGACCGGCACAGTCTCAGCCGACAGCCAAGCGGGCCAAGCCCGCTAATTGTAGGTCTGGGGGTCAGAAGAGCCGCACTTGCAGAAAGTGTGGTAAGGTTCATGATGAAGTTTGTAGGGCTGGTGCTTGCTACAAGTGTGGAAAGGAGGGCCATATCGCCAAGGATTGCCCCCAAAGGATTCATGCTCTGCTTTCATTGCAACCAGACTGGGCACCGGAAGGCGGAATGTCCACAATTGCGAGGGACGACACAGGGAGCATCTCAGGGATCTGCCCCTGCTACTGCGAGAGCTAGCGAGGGTCCATCAGTGAAGGCCGAGGCGCCGAAGGCGCAATGGAGGGCGTTCCAGCTGACAGCGGAGGAGGTTCGTGCAGCACCTGACGTCATGGCTGGTATGTATTCTTTCATGTATTTATTTTTATGTTGAGATATTGTGATTATATCATGATATGCGTAGGCACTTTTCTTGTGAATTATGTACCTGCTTTGGTGTTATTTGATTCGGGTGTGAGTCGGTCCTTTGTATCATTAGCTTTCAGTAGGCACATCGGTATTCGGCGAGCGGTGATGAGTCGACCTTTGCGTGTTTCCATAGCTGACAAGCGGGCAGTGTATGCCACATATGTGATTCGGGGATGTGTACTTCAGATCTTCGACGTTGGGTTACCAATAGATCTGGTCCCTATTGCATTGACGGACGTATGTGTTATCGTGGCTTTGGATTGGTTGAGCCGTGTTGGGGCGATGATAGACTGAGAGCAGCAGCTGGTGACGATCCAAGATGTTGGGTTTTGAGCAATCTAACACTTCCTAAGTGTGCATGCAACCCTAATAAACCTTGGATCTATGTTTGTCTAAATACATGCAAAATAATAATTTTCCAAGGTTTATAACCTATCTAACATGGCATGGGGAACATTTCAACATAAAAGAGTTAGAAGAGATTACATACCTTTTGGTGTGTTGGGTTCTTAGGAGTTTGAGGGCCAACCACCAATAGTGTGAATGCCTCAAATGGAATCACAAACACCACAAACTCTTGGAAAACTTTGAGAGAGTATATACACCTTGTATAAATCGGCCACACACATGCACACACACACTAGATCACTAGCTTTCTCTTAGTGTATCTTAGGCTTCATTTCATGCTCCATAGGCATGCTTATATAGTATGCATGGTTAGGGTGAAACCCTAATAACCCATGTCTTTTCCTTTTCCAAGGATCCATGGGTTAAAAGCTTCATGGATCATCCATGGACTTCCACATAAGCCTAGCCCATTAACAAATGAGTATTAGCCCACACTATATAAAACAAATAGCCCATAATTTAATTAGTATTCCATTTAATCTCTAAATTAATTCATGAATAATTTAAGACTAAAACTAATTAAATAACGTAACTTCATATTAATATATTATAACTCATAATATATTAATAAACATATGTGTATAACTCTCATAAAATTATCCATAATAGTTTGGATGAGATGCAACCCAAATGGACCATGCCGGTCGGGTCAAGTATATACCAAATAAGTTATGGACTTAGACACCTTATCCAACAGACTCCCACTTGGATAAGTCTAATAACTGTATTTGCCTATAACTTCAGGAACCAACCAACAATCGTAGCTCTCGAAAACTCCCTCGAACAGTGAAGACTCTGTCGAACTATGAAGCGCCATTTTAGATAAGTGATCACATAATCCTCTGTTCTCATGATATCAGCCGGACAAATACATGGAACAACGTCGTACTTATTGTCCAGCAGTTTGTTTCCCGATTTTCGATTTGTTTGACAAAGAACTTAATCGAACACATCAATTCAGTTCTGACCGGCCGGTACATAGGTCACAACAAAATCATCGAGGGGCCCGGATATCGCTTCTATTTCTAGAAGGAACAGATAAACTTCGACTGATATGCTTGTTCTACTACTTATTGAATTGTACACAAAGGCACGTTTTATAACATCAATTTACTGATGCGTTTACGTGCAATCAATGCACAACCAACTCATAGGTAACAACTCATATCTCTAGGTTTAAAGATTTATATGATGTTATCGTCTCACGATCACTCGAGATAAATTCCATGAAGTGATACAAGTGAGCGTGGGTTTATACCAATACTCATAACTTATGAGTACTCATGAATGTTGCAGCAACCATTGCCATGTCTAAACTCATTTAGCCATCTACAAACCCGATTCATGACAGTCTTGATTCATACCTACTTCCAACATATGAACGACTGTGGAGTGTTTAAATAACTTAGTCATTCGAAAAGAATAACCTAGCTATTTTGGAAGTCAAAACATGCAAAGTGAAACACAATAATAATCGAATCTAATATGGTCTCAGAACCCTTTTGAACATAAATAAAACCACCTTTTATTTATCACCATATTGATTACACATTATTCAATGTTTCAAATATCAACTTAAGACTTGAATAAAAAACAACATTCGTCCCATGCTCCTAGCATGTACACTTTGTTTTTCTAAACAATAGTTATGCCATACCCCAAGTATGCACACTATATTTGTCTATGATCCTTACGTTGTGATGTAGATAAATTGAACATAATTCCAATGATACTCATTTTCACAATCCCAAATCCTTATTGTAAATGCAAGAATTCCAAATTTATGTCATTTACTGAAATCTGTTAGATTCTAAACTTATATGCATTGATCCTCTTGTAACGATTATGCACGAAGTCAGAAAGACTTGGCAACAACCATTACAGAGCATTCCAAAGGAGATCAGCTCCTTGGGAACATCCTTCTTGCATTAAGTTTCCTAATCTTACATAGATTGAATAACTTCCACCTATGGAGACATTTCCATAGTCCCATTTGACTATCACTTCCGAACAAGAGTTGCCTCTTTTCAGAAAATGTCAATATGGTCCTACCAAAATTAACACTAGACTTCCAAATGTCCCTGAGCAACCAATCTTTGGCGAACCTAGATTGTCCTCGACAATTGCTTAATCACTTTAGTCATATCCAGTTCTAGACTTTTCCCTTCTATATGCCTTAAGCATTTGGAAAATTTAGAAAGGATGAATATTATAGCACGTGAAATCGATCCTATATCTGAAGCATATGGGACACGATTCATGATGTTTGACATAAAGACATGATACTAGACCAGTCTTTTGCTACAATATTTTTCATTTGCCATGTTTTCAAAATTTAACTATGAAGAGGGATGCCGTAATCATAATCGAATTTTGAAAATGCAATATATATAGAATTTCTTCAAGTTGAACCATTCCAACACAAAATTCACATATATTCTTGACTAAAGATGATTAAAATCTCAATCTAAGCTTTAGAATTGACATGAAGTATAATTTCCTCTCCCTTAATTATAGCAAAACAACTTTTCAACCCCTGCAACTTCACGGATTGAAACTTTGTTTTCTATAATTAACATTGCTAGCTTGCAATACTAATCATAATAGTCATGCTCCCACTAACATGATGATTATCAGCATAACACTTATGCTCCCACTAGCTCTGACACATTTCCAGAAATCTGTTGGACTTCTGAAATTTAGATTCATACACCCTTTCTTAGATAGCTCACATGTGTGTCTAAACAATTTTCAGAACTATGAAAAGGGATGCCGTAATCATAGTCTCAATTGCTTAGGCATTTGCCATTTCTCACAAGTCCATGTTAGTGTGCCGGTTAACCACACGCGCTCCACTAATGACTTTTGAAAATGCAAATGACACAATTGATATCCACTTAAAATCTATTTAGTGAAAGCATTTCCTCACCATCATTTTCATGAATCGGAGAGAAACCTTATGACACTTAGATTTAATAGTGTATGAGTTCCTATCCATGCGAATTTGTCAAAACCATAATCACAAGATAAGGTTAGTGACAAATTCAGCCCTACATGGATTAAACTTATTCAATCTTAGTTTCTTGTCACCTTGGTAACACAAGGCCCACCAATGCTTCCAAGTTGAACTCTGATAACTCACATGTAAATTCAACTTATTTGAAGTAGGTACAGAAATAAGAATTATGTCAACACGATAGGTTGAAAACCTTAAGTCGTGTGCTAGTGATAAATTACAGGTTTTACTCTTGATTAAATCTTGAAACTCTTTCAGGATTTTTAAGGCTCCCACTGTCCCCTTGACATATAAGTTTTCCTAGTCAAGAACCATTCCTTGATAAAACAAATATTCAAGGGATAGTGCGGATTCTTATCAAGACTAACACTTCACACAATTGGTCTTAGTTGGTCTTTGTCTCATCCAAGACATCACAACTTACCAATCTCAAATGTACAAGAGTAGAAAACATTTTACTCTTACATTTGATAAGTGTTTTAAACCTTCTTTAAGACATGTCACTCAAATTACAATCTTGGAGTATGACTCCAAGACTTGTATTGGAACGAAGTATGATTCATCTTCTTGATTTAACCATTTCAACAGTTTCAAGATCCCTTCTTCTTAGTCATAAGAATGCACTAAGACTTTCTTAGAGAACAAATTTTGATATGGTTTCTTAATCATTAAGATGATCACAAAGCTGATACTAAAGTACTCTCCCGTCCTTTCAGATTTGAGAAACTTTTATCTTTCTGCCTAATTTGATTCTTCTTATTCGTTTTCCAATGTTACAAAATTATACTTAACCTTATAAGTATAATCATATTTACTAATCTTTAGTAAATCATGACAAATCAATCTTTGTGGTGGACCTTGACCAGCGCACACCCAGTGTACCTAATTCCTTAGTCCTTCAATTGACTCACATATACATGTGATCAAAGAATTAGTCTTAATTTTTCAAAGATGAAAATTCTCATTCATCATACAATACAACTTGTATGATTCCAAGTTTCTGTCCAATTGAAACTTGGGTGATGAAAAACTTTCTTCATTTGGTAAATTCAGACACTACCACAAATGAAAGAATCAAATCCACTTCCAATATTGCTATTACTGGAAACATATAAGCAACAATTTTCCACCGATGCCATTGTAAGGATATTTTTTAAAATAAATAAAATTAAAACCTTTTTTTTCTTTTATTTTAAAACTTTGCGGAAAAACTTATCCTTACAATCCACATGAAAACCTTGTTGTTATCTATTCACAAGCAATATATTATAACTCTTAAGCAACAGCTCAAAATTCTGATTACCGAACCATGCGATCGAAACCCATCTTCGCAATCAGAATCAGCATATACTTACTTTAAGCTTCCTATCTTTTCTTTGATTCTTAAAAGACATCAGCATGTGACCCATTCACATTATGTAATAAGAATCTCCAAATAGGAACTTAACAGAGTTATACAGTGTATTTTACCCGAAGTAGAGTCAAACCTCTTGACTTGATCAACCTTATGACCTTTCAGGTAAATAGGGTAGCTTCGCAACCAATGCCCCTTTCTTTGGCAACAAAACACATGTAGACCCTTTGATAATGGCACATGAGACTATCTCAGACTTAGCCTTTCTCTTTACCATTTGGTCAACCGAGTTGACTATGGCCGATCCCTTTCCATTGGGAAGAGAAATGCTTTTCTAGATATCCAATGCTACCATTGCCAATGTCCATTTAAGGTTTGGGAAGTTGATCTTCAAAATTTGCTTTACTAGTGTTCCAAATCATTACTGATTCCACAGCACAAAGCAAATAGATAAGATCATTAAGGCTCGTGTCATAGTCTGTCTCACAGTAGTCCCAAAGTGACCCGCTATGTTACTAAGAAAGTGATTGAACATCCAACTTTCACGAGACTTTGACACCCAACTCTCCCGTCTTGTCAATATGTGACTACATCTCCAAGATGTGACCACACCAAGACCTTAACTTGCCAATAGGGCTTGAGTGACTTTAAACTTTTCAAGAACTTGTGGGTGAGGGAGAATAATTGGAGGAGATAAAGGAAGTGAAGCATGATGTTGAGGAACATCATCTTCAAGAGATTTGGGAAGATCATAAATGTCTAAACCAGACATGTTTTGGGAGATATTCAAGATAGTTGATTTAAAGTCCTTAATATGACACCCAATATGAAATATTAAGGCTAGGACCCAACAAACTATTTTATAACTTAGAAGAGGGATGCCGTAATCCAAGCTATAAAATATTTGAAGGTAGGCGAATGACGATTCACCAATTTCCACCATGAAAAACGAAATAATTTATTAGATTTTAATTGGATTTGAAATTCCTAGATCTTTTGAGATTCATTGGACTTTTCAATGGCATGTTTCAATCTCGAGTGTGCCCTCTCAAATTTTGTGACTGGGATGCCGAGGATCACAAAACAAGGTGTGAATAACCATACCAATTCACTTGGTATCCTTAATATTATCACCTAATCAATGTGCCGGTTAACCACACACGCTCCATTGATCTATGACAAACATTAAGTCACCCTTCGTGGTCCTTACTAGTCCAAGTTAGTGTGCCGGTTAACCACACACGCTCCACCAACGACTTGGTAAGGTACAAAGTGTGAATTCCATGGGTTAGCACCAAATTCACATTTTTCCTAAAGTAACTAAGATTGGGAATTATTAAGATTTTAGTTACCTTAGTATTTATCATTAATACTTTTAATGAAGGGAGAATTTAAAGTCATTGTCCTACCCGTTCGGCTAACGACCCTCCACCGATCAAGCAAGCGGTGGGTGAGAGTATACACCCATTAAGTCGCCATTTTATAGGCAACAACCTTATACCCACCTTATAGACCGGCTTCGTGAATGAGGCCTACTAACAGTAAAACGACTTATTCTTATACATATATATAATAATTAACCATTAATGTTATAAATAGTATAAGGGTTGAATTTTAACTATTAAAACTCTAAGGTTTGGAATTAAAGTTTATTAAAGTGTGTGAAACTTTACAAATTCCAAAACTTGAGGGCAAGTTTTGTAACTTTGCAAAACTCTTCATTTCATAACTTATGAATTAAAGGTTCATAAAAATGAAGACTCTTCATTTTCATGTAACTTATGTGTTCTAAGTGTGTGTTAAATGAAGGTGACCTTTGGTAATCCATAACTTGAGGACAAATTATGGACTCCATTAAAACACATAAATGATAAAGAATTAATTCTAAACAATTCAGCAAATAATTCCTATCATTTTCTAAATTCATAAGAACATGAACATGATCATCAAAATTCAAGAAATATATGAACACATAAAATCATGGAATTTTGATATATGCTATTGTAAATGGATTAGAACAACCATTACACCAACTAAATAAGTTTTACAACACCAAAACAATTTAGGGTAATGTTTCTAGTCCATTTCCAGCAGCAAAAGTCGAGATTCTGCATTCTTTCGATCCTACTCGCCGAGTGCACGAACGGACTCGTCGAGTAGGTTGAAGTTTGCCTTGGACTCGGCGAGTCCCCCCAATGGACTCGGCGAGTCTGGCATGCAGACAGCAACGATTTCGACTTTTATCACTATTTTGCATCAAGTATCAAACAAGCAAGCCTAGGCTCTGATACCACTGTTGGGTTTTGAGCAATCTAACACTTCCTAAGTGTGCATGCAACCCTAATAAACCTTGGATCTATGTTTGTCTAAATACATGCAAAATAATAATTTTCCAAGGTTTATAACCTATCTAACATTGCATGGGGAACATTTCAACATAAAAGAGTTAGAAGAGATTACATACCTTTTGGTGTGTTGGGTTCTTAGGAGTTTGAGGGCCAAGCACCAATAGTGTGAATGCCTCAAATGGAATCACAAACACCACAAACTCTTGGAAAACTTTGAGAGAGTATATACACCTTGTATAAATCGGCCACACACATGCACACACACACTAGATCACTAGCTTTCTCTTAGTGTATCTTAGGCTTCATTTCATGCTCCATAGGCATGCTTATATAGTATGCATGGTTAGGGTGAAACCCTAATAACCCATGTCTTTTCCTTTTCCAAGGATCCATGGGTTAAAAGCTTCATGGATCATCCATGGACTTCCACATAAGCCTAGCCCATTAACAAATGAGTATTAGCCCACACTATATAAAACAAATAGCCCATAATTTAATTAGTATTCCATTTAATCTCTAAATTAATTCATGAATAATTTAAGACTAAAACTAATTAAATAACGTAACTTCATATTAATATATTATAACTCATAATATATTAATAAACATATGTGTATAACTCTCATAAAATTATCCATAATAGTTTGGATGAGATGCAACCCAAATGGACCATGCCGGTCGGGTCAAGTATATACCAAATAAGTTATGGACTTAGACACCTTATCCAACACAAGATCCTAGTGGGGAAGTGCTGACAGTTTATGATGAGGGGACTCGTAGTGATTCAACATTTTGTTCGGCTGCCAGAGCGAGGCAGAATTTCAGCAAGGCTGCAAAGGGTTCGTAGCCTATGTGATGGATACGCGTGAGGCCGAGTTCAGTTGATGTTGTTCCGATAGTGCATGAGTTCCCAGATGTATTTGATGGGTTTCACCCATAAGAACTTTCCTATGTGCAGATGCAAACCCTAAAGCTTGGATCTAGGTTTCTCTAATTGAACATGCAATATATCCAAGACTTTCATGGCTAGACCTAATGTAAACAAAAAATCAAAACATATGAAATCAGATCTAGAATAATACCTTGAGTTACTTGCTTGAAAACTTCTTCTTCTTGGAGCTTAGAGTCACAATTGTCACTCCTCTAATGGCTTACAAACACCTACTAGCAAGAAGATGATTTGAGAGAGGGAGAGAGGTGAGAATTGGCTCTAGGGTATTCTCAATCATAGAGTGGCCGATTTCTCCAACCCTAAGGGTCTATCTATACTGGGAGCTCCTAGGGTTTCACCTTAAACCCCAATTGGATAACTTAGCCTCAAAGCAATCCAAAGATCCCTCTTGATAACGCCTTGGACGATTTTCTAAGATATCCATATCTTAAAATCGTCCCTTCCCATATCATTAAGGATTCATAGCCCAAAATACAACTATCACACATTTGACAATTTATGCCCCTTTATTCAATTAATCTCTTTAAGTCACCAAATTAATTCCTAATTTATTTATGATTTACATTAATCAAATAATATTATTATTCCTTCAAAATGTTGTTCTTATAATACATTAATAATAATAATAATATCTATTCTCTTTATATAAATCACCCTGTCAAGTTGCTATGGTGAAGGCAACCCAAAAGGACCATGTACAACCGGGTCAAGTACTTACCAAATATAGTTACAGCCATAGACATTAATCCAACACTCTCCCACTTGGATAAGTCTAGTAACTATAACTGCAAACACTATCCGATTAGCAATCATAGCTCTCAAAGACGCTGTCAACTCTGATCTTATAAGTATCATGTCTTTTAGATAAGGGATCGTATAGTCCTCTATTTGACATTGTGCAGACGATCTCATGAAACATTATCATACTTATTGTCCAGCAACTATTTTCTCGATCTAAGATTTATTCGACATAGAACTTAATTGAACACATCAATTCAGTCCTGACCTGGCCTAGCACATAAGTCAAATCAAATCATCGAGCGGCCATGACATCTCTTTTACCCTCTTAGGATAAAAGTAACACATAAACTTCGACTTATATGCACTTACTTATCCACTAATCTGTTGGATAAGGTGTCTAATTAGACTAGTAAGGATCACGAAGGGTAACTTAATGTTGTCATAGATCAATGGAGCGTGTGTGGTTAACCGGCACATTGATTAGGTGATAATATTAGGAGTACCAAGTGAGTTAGCATGGTTATTCACACCTTGTTTTGTGATCCTCGGCATCCCAGTCACAAAACTTGAAGGGCACAATCGAGATTGAAACATGCCATTGAAAAGTTCAATGAATCTCAAAAGAATCTAGGAATTTCAAATCCAATTAAACCTAATTAATCATTTCGTTTTCATGGTGGAAATTGGTGAATCGTCATTCGCCTACCTTTCAAATATATTATTACTTAGATTACGGCATCCCTCTTCTAAGTGTAATATATTGTGATTGGATCCTAGCCTTAATATTACATTTGGGTGTCTTATTAAGGATCCTAAATATCTAATCTAAACTTACTTTCTTCTTTCAGATGTCTTCCAACACTAATGCTTCAGGCTCTAACCCAACTGGTTCTTTCTCTCTCATGAATCTTTGTGGGAGGGTCATCTTTGATGGTTCCAACTTCATGGATTGGATTAGGAACATCAGGATGGTTACTCGTTACGAGGACAAGGAATATGTCCTCGATAAGGAGTTAAAAGAACTTGATGAGTCTACTGCTACTCCTGAGGAGATCGCTGAATTCAGGACTCATGAGAGAGATGCTACTAAGGTGGCATGTATCATGATGGCCACGATGACAGCCGAGCTCCAAAAGTCATATGAAGATTTCTACCCTTTTGAGATGCACCAAGACTTGATGGAAAGGTACCATCAGAGTGCTCGTCAGGAGCGGTATGAAATAATCTCCTCCATAATAACTACCCGCATGAAGGACGGTGAATCCGTCACGGGCCACATGCAAAAGATGCAAAGGTATGTGGACCGTTTGCTGAAGCTGAATGTTAACATCCCCGAGGAGTTAGCAATTGACATCATTTTGCACTCCTTGCCTTCTTGTTATGATCATTTTTGAATGACATATCATATGAACAAGGAGGAAGTTACTCTCAGCAAGCTTCAAGGACTCTTGAAGACCGCTGAAACCGGTCTTAAGGGTAAAGCGGTTGTTACCTCTACTACTCCTACTCCAACTTCTACCCCTGTTTTAGCTATTGGGCAAGGCAAAGGGAAAAAGAGGAAGCACCCTTCGAAGGGTACCAAGGGAAAGTCTCTTGAAGGCTCCTCATCCAAGACTAAGAACGGTTCTGTCACTCCTTCTGCCATTCCAAAGGATGCTGAATGCTTTTATTGCCATGAAAAGGCACACTGGAAGCGAAACTGCCCTAAGTACTTGCAGGATCTACAGGATGGGAAAGTGAAACCCACCTATGCAGGTATTTACACTATATTGTCTAATTACTCAACATATTCTAACTCTTGGGTGCTTGATACAGGATGTGGTATTCACATATGTTCTGATTTGCAGAGCCTAAGAAGAAGTGAGGATGTGGAGCACGGGAAGATAAACTTAATCATGGGGAATAGGAAGGCTTCACCTGTTTCCAAGATTGGAGTTTATACTTTGTTGCTTAATAATGGGTTAAAATTAGATTTGAATAAATGTGTATACTCGTCTGAAATGGCGAGGAATATTATTTCTTTTCATGCTTTGTACAAACAAGGTTTTACCTTTTCGTTTGATAATGAATGTGGTGGTATTAATGCTTTCTTTAATAATGTGTTTTATTTTAAAGCATTACCTTGTGATGGCGTGTATGAAACTGTGTCGATTGTAGACAACTTAGGAAATAATGTGTTGTATATTGATTCTTCTACTAGCCTAGATAAAGCATCATTGTGGCATTGTCGTCTTGGACATGTAAACAAGAAACGCATAGACCAACTCCAAAAGAGTGGAGTCTTGGAATCATTTGACCTCAAATCAGATGATAGTTGTGAATCTTATCTACTTGGAAAAATGACAAAATCACCCTTCACTGGAACTTGTGAGAGGGGTGAAGGTTTGTTGGACCTAATACATACTGATGTATGTGGGCCATTCAAAACCGCCACAAGGGACGCTAATCGGTATTATGTGACTTTTATTGATGACTATAGTAGATATGGGTATGTCTACTTGATCAAACACAAGTCCGAAACCTTTGAAAGGTTTAAGGAATTCAAACAGGAAGTAGAAAATCAATTGGGCAGGAACATTAAGATGCTTCGATCCGATCGAGGAGGTGAGTATCTTAGTACCGAGTTCCTTGACTATCTTGATTATCCATGGAGCATTAGCCCACTATACAAGTATGGATGATTTACACAATCAACCCATATATTTAATTAGTCTTCTTTTGATCACTTAATTAATCCTAGACTAATTCTTGATCAATACTAATTCAATAATCTTATTATTCTTATTATTAATATACTAGAACTTATAATATATTAATAACCATAAGTGTCTTATTTCTCTCATTATAGTCTATCTAAGTGCATGATGCCATGCAACCCAAATGGACCATGCCGGGTCGGGTCAAGTCTTACCAATTATAGTTATGGACTTAGACATTAATCCAACAGTCTCCCACTTGGATAAGTCTAAAACTATTATTGCGTATGACTTCAGGAACCAACTGGCAATCGTAGCTGTCAAAAGCTTCTGTCGAACTCTGACCTTGTAGATGAACTCTAACCTTTGTCAGTGACTTGTCCATTAGATAAGGGATCATATATTCCTCCATTCTAGATATCGTATGGACTGAGACATGGATTATAATCATTCTCTCGGTCCATTTGTTGTTTCCCGATTTCCGATTTATGAAGACTGACTAATTGAACAAATCAAATCAGTCCTGGCCCGGCCGAGCACTTCCATTTGTCATCATCAAATCATCGAGGGGCCCACAAATATCTCTTCGGTAAATAGGGAAGCTTCGTCTCCAATGCCCATTCTCTTGGCAATAAAAGCAAATTGACTCTTTTGGAATAGCACATGGAACTACTTCATGCAAGTTGTCTCAAAGAAGGTTTAAAACACTTGTCAAATGTAAGAGTAAAATTTTTATACTCTTGTACATTTGAAATTGGTGAGTTGTGATGTTTTGGATAAAACAAAGACCAACTAAGGCCAATTGTGTGAAGTGTTTGTCTTGATTAGAATCCGCACTATCTCTTGGATGTTTGACAAGGGAGTCTTATAGGTCAAGAGGACAGTGGGAGTCTTAAAGGTCTTGAAAGTCTCAAGAACTAATCAAGAATAAAACCTGAAGTTCTTCACTAGCACACGACTTGAGGTTTATAACCTATCGTGTTGACATATTATGTACCCATTCCAGTTAAAGTTGGCTTTGCATATGAGTTCTTAGAGTTCTCAATTGGTTGAACAACAACTTGGAAGCAATGGTAGGCCCTTGAGCTGCCAGGTGGCAAGAAATTAAGATTGAGTTCAATCCATATGAGTTTGGATTTGTCATTATCCTTGTCTTGTGATTATGGTTTTGACAAATTCATATGGGTAGGAACTCATACACCATAAAAATCTAAGTTTCATACGGTTTCTCTCCGATTCATGAAAATGATGGTGAGGAAACACTTTCACTAAGTAGATTTTAGCTAGATAGCAATTGTGATATTTGCATTCTCAAAGTCGTTAGTGGAGCGTGTGAGGTTTACCGACACACTAACCTGGACTTGTGAGAAGTGGCAAAAAGGTCTAACCATTATGATTACGTCATCCCTCTTCATAATTGTCTTGAAACACAAGTGTGCTATCTAAGGGAAGGTGTATGATTTTGATAAAGTCTTATCAAAACAATCTAGTATCAGAAATCTGATCTTTGGTAAGAAAGTCAATGAAGTATTGATTTATAGAATTCCAGTTGATTTCTAAGTACATGTCAAAGCTAGTGGGAGCATAAGTGTTATGCTAATAATCATCATGTTAGTGGGAGCATGATAATTATGATAAAGTATTGCAAGTTAGCAATGTTAATTATAGAAAACAAATGTTTCAATTGGGAAAGAGTTGTTTTGCTATAATTAAGGGAGAGGAAATTATACTTCATCTAAAATCTATAAGCTTAGATCGTTCCAGAATTATCACTATACTTCCAACTATCCTTGAGCACCCAATCTTTGGTAAACCATAGATTGTCCTCGAGAATTGTTTAATCCTTTTAGTCATATCCAGTTCTAAACCTTTTTCCTTCTTAATGCCCCAGGCATTTGGAAAATTTTAGAATGGATGAATATAGCACATGGAATCGATCCTATATCCAAAGCATATGGCACTTGATTCATGATGCCTCACATAAAGACTAAACCAGTATTTTGCTATAACATTTCCATTTCAATTTGCCAAGTTCTCATAATTCAGATTATGAAAAGGGATGTCGTAATCATAATCGAATTTTAGAACGCAAATAATGGACTCATATACAAAATTTCCTTATGTTGAGCCATTCCAACATGAAATTCATATATATCCATGACTAAATGATTAAAACCTCACGATCTAAGCTTATAGATTTTAGATGAAGTATAATTTCCTCTCCCTTAATTATAGCAAAACAACTCTTTCCCAATTGAAACATTTGTTTTCTATAATTAACATTGCTAACTTGCAATACTTTATCATAATTATCATGCTCCCACTAACATGATGATTATTAGCATAACACTTATGCTCCCACTAGCTTTGACATGTACTTAGAAATCAACTGGAATTCTATAAATCAATACTTCATTGACTTTCTTACCAAAGATCAGATTTCTGATACTAGATTGTTTTGATAAGACTTTATCAAAATCATACACCTTCCCTTAGATAGCACACTTGTGTTTCTCAACAATTATGAAGAGGGATGCCGTAATCATGATGGTTAGACCTTTTTTCCACTTCTCACAAGTCCAGGTTAGTGTGCCGGTAAACCTTACACGCTCCACTAACGACTTTGAGAATGCAAATATCACAATTGCTATCTAGCTAAAATCTACTTAGTGAAAGTGTTTCCTCACCATCATTTTCATGAATCGGAGAGAAACCGTATGACACTTAGATTTTTATGGTGTATGAGTTCCTACCCATATGAATTTGTCAAAACCATAATCACAAGCCAAAGATACTGACAAATCCAAACTCATATGGATTGAGCTCAATCTTAATTTCTTGCCACCTAGCAGCTCAAGGGCCTGCCATTGCTTCCAAGTTGTTGTTCAACCAATTGAGAACTCTAAGAACTCATATGCAAAGCCAACTTTAACTGGAATGGGTACATAATATGTCAACACGATAGGTTATAAACCTCAAGTCGTGTGCTAGTGAAGAACTTCAGGTTTTATTCTTGATTAGTTCTTGAGACTTTCATGACCTTTAAGACTCCCACTGTCCTCTTGACCTATAAGACTCCCTTGTCAAACATCCAGGAGATAGTACAGATTCTAATCAAGAAAAACACTTCACACAATTGGCCTTAGTTGGTCTTTGTTTTATCCAAAACATCACAACTCACCAATTTCAAGTGTACAAGAGTATAAAACTTTTACTCTTATATTTGAGAAGTGTTTTAAACCTTCTTTGAGACATGTAACTCAAGTCACAATATTGGAGTATGACTCTAAGACTTGTATTGGAACGAAGTATGACTCATCTTCTTGATTTAACCACTTCAACAATTCAAGTTGCTCTCCTTAGTCATAAGAATGCACTAAGATTTTCCTTAGAGAACTAATTTTGATATGGTTTCTTAATCATTAAGATGATCACAAAACTGATACTAAAGTACTCTCCCATCTTCTCAGATTTGAGAAACTTTTATCCTTCTGCCTAATTCGATTCTTCTTATTCGCTCTACCTTACATTGAAACTTTTCCAATGTCTCAGAATTATACTTTAGCCTGTAAGTATAACCATATTTACTAAGCTTTAGTAAATTATGACGAATAATCTTATCGATCTTTTGTGGTGGACTTAATCAGTGCACAAGAATGTGTACTCGATCCCTTAGTCCGTTACTTGACTCACACATCCATGTGAACAAGTAGTTAGTCTTAATTTTCCGATACTTGAAAGTTCTCATTCATCATGCTATACAACTTGCATGATTCCAAGTCTCGGTCCAATTGAAACTTGGGTGATGAGAATCTTTCCTTATTTGGTAAATTTAGACATTACCACAAATGAAAGAATCAATTTCATATTTTCACTCTTGCTATTAATGGAATCATATAAGCAACAATTTTCCCTCAAATGCCATTATAAGGATATTTTAAAATAAATAAAATAAATAAAATAAAAAATTTCCTTTTATTTTAAAACTTTGCGGAAAAACTTATCCTTACAATCCATATGAAAACTTGTTGTTATTTATTCCTAAGCAATATCTCATAACTCATAAATTTGGCAGCTTCGCAACCAATGCCCCTTTCTTTGGCAATATAAACATATGGACCTTTTGATAATGGTACTCGGGACTATCACATACTTAGCTTTTCTCTTTACCATTTAGTCAACCGAGTTGACTATGGCCGATCCCTTTCCATTGGGAGGAGAATGCTTTCCTGGATTTCCTGTGTCACTATTGTCAATGTCCATCAAGTTTTAAGGAAGTTGATCTTAACAAATAGATAAGATCATTAAGGGTCTTGTCATAGTCTGTTTCATAGGTGTCCCAAAGGAACCCACTATGTGACTTAGAAAGTGATTGAACCACTAACTTTCTCAAGACTTGGACACCCAACTCTCTCGGCTTGTCAATATGTGACTACATCTCCAAGACATGACCACACCTAGACCTTGCCTTGCCAAATGGGCTTGAGTGACCTTGAACTTGTGGGTTGGGAAGAATAATTGGAGGAGGTGAATGAAGTATGATTTCTAAGGGACATCATCTTCATTTTGGAAATCTTGTTTCAAGAGATTTGGGAAGATCATAAATGTCTAAACCATACATCTTTTGGGAGATATTCAAGATAGTTGAACTTAAGTCCTTAATATGACACCCAATATGAAATATTAAGGCTAGGACCCAGCAAACTATTTTATAACTTAGAAGAGGTATGCCGTAATCCAAGCTATAAAATATTTGAAGGTAGGTGAATGACGATTCACCAATTTC
Organism: Lactuca sativa; assembly: GCF_002870075.4. Taxonomy (NCBI): domain Eukaryota; kingdom Viridiplantae; phylum Streptophyta; class Magnoliopsida; order Asterales; family Asteraceae; genus Lactuca; species Lactuca sativa. Next base: position 249,366,633 of record NC_056623.2, read on the forward strand.
CACCAAGATAAACGAAATGTATTATTAGGTTTTAATTGGTTTTTGAAACTCCTAGATCTTTGAGATTCATTGAACTGTTCAATGGCATGTTTCAATCTCAAGTGTGCCCTTCAGGTTTTGTGACTGGGATGCCGAGGATCACAAAACAAGGTGTGAAGTAACCATGCAAATTACTTGGTACCCTTAAGTGTTTACCCCTCAATCGATGTGTCGGTTAACCACACACGCTCCATCGATACTAAAATAAACATTAAGTTACCCTTTGCCTACCTTGTTAAATACGAGTTAGTGTGCCGGTTAACCACACACGCTCCACTAACCGACTTAAACAAATTGCAAAGTGTAATTTCATGGATTAACACCTTATTCACATTTTCCTAAGTAACTAAGATTGGATATTATTAAGAGTTTAGTTACTTAGTATTTATCATTAATACTTTTAATGAAGGGAGAATTATAGTCCAGTCAAACCCGTTCGGCTAACGACCCTCCACCAGTCAAGCAAGCGGTGGGTGAGAGTGGACACCCATTAAAATGCCATTTTATAGGCAACAACCTTATACCCACCTTAATAGACCGGCTTCGTGAATGAGGCGTACTAGCGGTAAGACTGAATTTACTCTTATACATATATATATTATTAACTTATAATATTATAAAGTATAAGGGTTGAATTTTAAGTCTTTAAAATTCTAAGGGCTAACATGGAATTAAAGTATTCATAAGTGAAAACTTTTCAAATTCCAAAACCTGAGGGCAAGTTTTGAAACTATTCAAAACTAATTAATTCCATAACTTATGTGTTTAAAGTAGTTTTAATCCAAAAACTCTTCAAGTTCCATAACTTGAGGACAAGTTATGGAAGACTTTAAACTAATAGAATAATTAACTTTTCTTTATTTTATAACTTATGGAATTAATTAAGGTTACACTTTTAGTTATTTATTTATTATTTAATGAAGAGACTCTTGGTCCTCCATAACTTGAGGACAAATTATGGAGTCATAACACCATTTAATTAGAACTAGACTCTTCATTTTGTAACCTTTGCCAACTTTTATGAGTTTTATGAAACTTAAATATGACTTTTCATATAACTTGAGGACAAGTTACAAAAACACATTTTAGAATCAACTCTTAGATTAATTTGGATTGAAAACAACTATTTCACTCAACTTTTCAATTAATCTAAGCAACTCATAAGAACAAGATAATTCAAATCAAACTTTTTCATGTAATTAGTCTAAACCTTAAACTAATACAAAACATGAATCTATTGAAAATTATCTTTGAAAATGGATTAGCATTAACATTACCACATCAAAAACAAGTTTATAAGTTCAAGAAACATCTTAGGGTAACGTTCCTAGTCTAATTCCAGCCAAAAAAGTCGAATTTATGCTGTCTGGGGGTCCAACTCGTCGAGTGCACGAACCAACTCGGCGAGTTGGATGCTTTTTGCCTTGGACTCGGCGAGTCCATTCATGGACTTGGCGAGTCTGCTGGGCAGACAGCATCAAAACTCGATTTTCCAGCTTCTTTTGCAAGTATAACAAGAAAACAAGCCTAGGCTCTAATACCACTGTTGCGTTTTGAGCATTCTAACACTCCTAAGTGTACATGCAACCCTAAATACCTTGGATCTATGTTTTCTCTATTGTACATGCAAATAAGAACTTCCAAGGTATTATCCTAATCTAGCATACAAAACAATGAATGTAACAAGATAGAATACATACCTCTTTGATGTAGAAAGTCTTCATGAAGCTTGAGTTCCTAGTGCCCCAAGTGTGACACCTCAAATGGTTCACACAACACCAAATACACTTGGAATAACTTGAGAGAATTCTACACTTTGTGAAATCGGCTAGCCCTTTTATTACTCACACTAGTGGCCGATTTTGGTCAAGAATAAGATCTTTATATAGTGTTACAATTAGGGTAAACCCTAATTGTCATGAGTTTCCATTTCCTTGGATCCATGGGTTCACATACACCATGGAGCATCCATGGACCATCGTATGGGTTTTAGCCCAACTTGATTATTCATGGAGCATTAGCCCACTACACAAGTATGGATTATTTACACAATAAACCCATATATTTAATTAGTCTTCTTTTGATCACTTAATTAATCCTAGATTAATTCTTGATCAATACTAATTAAATAATCTTATTATACTTATTATTAATATACTAGAACTTATAATATATTAATAACCATCAGTGTCTTATTTCTCTCATTATAGTCTATCGAAGTGCATGATGCTATGCAACCCAAATGGACCATGCCAGGTCGGGTCAAGTCTTACCAATTATAGTTATGGACTTAGACATTAATCCAACAAAAGGACCATGCACCATCGGGTCAAGTACATACCAAAATAGTTATGGACTTAGACACTAATCCAACAATCACTCCTTTCGAGGACTAGAAACCATTTCTTGGTCCTCTGAAGGTACATAAGGATATTCTTGAACGCAGTCCAATGCGCTCTGCCAGGGTTCCCTTGATATCTACTGACCATGCTCAAAGCAAAAGCCACATCAGGGCGAGTACAAGTCATAGCATACATGATCGAGCCAACTGCGGAAGCGTAAGGTACTCGGCTCATCTCAGCTATCTCGGCTTCGGTACTCGAACTTTGATTCTTACTCAACTTGGCATTACATTGTATCGGTAGTTCTCCCTTCTTCGAGTTTTCCATACTAAAATGTTTTAGTACCTTATCTAAGTAAGTATTCTGACTAAGTCCTATTAGTCTCTTACTTCTATCTCTCACTATCCTTATTCCCAAAATATAGGAAGCCACTCCGAGGTCCATCATAGCGAAGCACTTTCCAAGCCAGGACTTAACTTCCTGTAGAGTCGTGATGTCATTTCCCATGAGCAGTATCTCATCGACGTACAAAACGAGGAAGCTAACCATACTCCCACTGGCTTTGGCATATACACATGATTCATCTTTGCTTCGTACAAATCCAAACTCTTTGACTTTCTCATCAAAGCAAAGATTCCATCTGCGAGATTCTTGCTTAAGTCCATAAATGGACTTCTCAAGCTTGCACACTCTATTAGGATGCTTGGCATCGACAAAACCCTCTGGTTGAGCCATGTAAACGTCCTCAGCCAATTTCCCATTAAGGAAAGCGGTCTTGACATCCATTTTCCATATCTCATAATCATGAAATGCAGCAATAGCTAGCATCACCCTTATAGACTTTATTTTCGCAACTGGTGAGAAGGTCTCATCATAGTCAACTCTGGGAGTTTGAGTAAAGCCCATCGCAACCAATCGCGCCTTATACGTGTGTACATTCCCATCCATGTCGGTCTTCTTCTTGAAGATCCATTTGCACCCAACCATCTTACGTCCGGGCACATTGCCAACCAAATTCCAAACTTTGTTGTCATACATGGACTGAATCTCGCTGTGCATCGCCTCTATCCATTTCGCGGACTTCGGGCCTGCCATGGCTTCCTTATAGCTATTAGGTTCATCTAGATTTATTAGTGTACCATCACTAATATACGTGTCCCCTTCAGTAGTAATATGAAAACCGTAAAACTGGGGTTGAACTCTAACTCTTTCGGAACGTCTAAGAGGTAGTGACTCGTCAATTGGTTCAACCGGAGTTTCTTCCTCGCGTTGAGCGCCAGCGGTAGAGGTTCCTTCTGTTGGGTTTTGAGCATTCTAACACTTCCTAAGTGTACATGCAACCCTAAATACCTTGGATCTATGTTTTCTCTATTATACATGCAAATAAGAACTTCCAAGGTATTATCCTAATCTAGCATACAAAACAATAACTATAGCAAGATAGAATACATACCTCTTTGGTGTAGAATGTCTTCATGAAGCTTGAGTGCCTAGTGCCCCAAGTGTGACACCTCAAATGGAATCACAATCATCAAAACACTTAGAATAACTTGAGAGAATTCTACACTCTTCAAAATCGGCTAGCCCTTTGTTCACTATCTCTAGTGGCCGATTTTTCCTCAATAATAAGATGCTTATATAGTTACACAATTAGGGTAAACTCTTAATTGTCATGGCTTTCCATTTCCTTGGATCCATGGGTACAAATACACCATGGAGCATCCATGGACCATCCTATGGGTTTTAGCCCAACTTGATTATCCATGGAGCATTAGCCCACTATACAAGTATGGATGATTTACACAATCAACCCATATATTTAATTAGTCTTCTTTTGATCACTTAATTAATCCTAGATTAATTCTTGATCAATACTAATTAAATAATCTTATTATTCTTATTATTAATATACTAGAACTTATAATATATTAATAACCATAAGTGTCTTATTTCTCTCATTCAAGTGCATGATGGTATGCAACCCAAATGGACCATGCCGGGTCGGGTCAAGTCTTACCAAATATAGTTATGGACTTAGACATTAATCCAACAGTCTCCCACTTGGATAAGTCTAAAACTATTATTGCGTATGACTTCAGGAACCAACCGGCAATCGTAGCTCTCAAAAGCTTCTGTCGAACTCTGACCTTGTCGATGAACTCTGACCTTTGTCAGTGACTTGTCCATTAGATAATGGATCATATATTCCTCCATTCTAGATATCATATGGACTGAGACATGGATTATAATCATTCTCTCTGTCCATTTGTTGTTTCCCGATTTCCGATTTATGACGACTGACTAATTGAACAAATCAAATCAGTCCTGGCCCGGCCGAGCACTTCCATTTGTCATCATCAAATCATCGAGGGGCCCACAAATATCGCTTTTATCCCGAAGGTAAAAGGAATGGATAAACTTCGACTCATATGGCTTGTTCTACTACTTGTTGAATCATACACAAAAGCACGTTTTATAGCACAGAGTTACCAAATGCGGTTTCGTGCAATCAATGTACTATCAACTCATAGTAACAACTCATATCTCTAGGTTTGAAGAATATAAGATATTATCGTCTCATGATCACTCGTGATAAAATCCATGAAGTGATTCCAATGAGCGCGGGTTGAATCCAATACTCAGAACTTATGAGCACTCATGATTGTTGTAGCCTTGTCCAACACCTTAGACCTCTACAACCCATCATGACAGTCTTAATTCATATCTACTTCCAAAATATGACCGACTGTGGATGGTTTGAATAACTTAGTCATTCCGGAAGAATAACCCAGTTTATTCGGGAAGTCAAAACATGCAAAGTGAAACACAATAATAATTGAATCCAATATGGTCTCAGAACTTATGAATATAAATAAAACACCTTTTATTTATCACCATATGATTACACATTATTCATTGTATACTGTTTCAGCTATCAACTTTATTCTTGAATTTAAAACAATAGTTGTCCCATGCTCCAAGCATGTACACTATGTTTTTTTTCTAAACACTAGTCATGCCACACACGAAGTATGCATACTATGTTTGTCTATGATCTTTACTTTGTGAACTAGATCAATTGAACATTACTTCAATGATTCTCTTTTCACACTCCCAAATCCTTACTGCAAATGCAAGAATTCCAAATTCATGCCATTTACTGAAATCTGTTAGATTCTAAACTTATATGCATTGATCCTCTTGTAACGATTATGCACAAAGTCAGAAAGACTTGCCAAAAATCATTACAGAGTATTCCAAAGGAGATCAACTCCTTGGACACATCCTTCTTGCATTAAGTTTCCTAATCTTAAACAGATTGAAAATTCTAACTTTGAAACATTTCCAGATTCCATTTTGACTATCACTTCTGAACAAGAGTTGCCTCCTTACAGACTATGTCAATATGGTCCTTCCAGAATTATCACTATACTTCCAATTGTCCTTGAGCAACCAATCTTTGGTAAACCTTAGATTGTTCTCGACAATTGTTTAATCCTTTTAGTCATATCCAGTTCTAAACCTTTTTCCCTTCTTAATGCCCTAGGCATTTGGAAAATTTTTAGAAAGGATGAATATAGCACATGTAATCGATCCTATATCCGAAGCATATGGGACACGATTCATGATGTCTCACATAAAGACTAAACCAGTCTTTTGCTATAACATTTCCATTTCTATTTGCCATGTTCTCATATTTCAGATCATGAAAAGGGATGCCGTAATCATAATCGAATTTTAGAACGCAAATAATGGACCCGTATACAGAATTTCCTTATGTTGAGCCATTCCAACATGAAATTCATATATATCCTTGACTAAATGATTAAAACCTCACGATCTAAGCTTATAGATTTGAGATGAAGTATAATTTCCTCTCCCTTAATTAGAGCAAAACAACTTTTCCCAATTGAAACCTTTTGTTTTCTCTAATTAACATTGCTAATCTTGCAATGCTTATCATAATTATCATGCTCCCACTAACATGATGATTATTAGCATAACACTTATGCTCCCACTAGCTTTGACATGTACTCAGAAATCAGCTGGACTTCTAGAAATCAATACTTCATTGACTTTCTTACCAAAGTTCAGATTTCTGATGCTAGATTGTTTTGATAAAGTTGTATCAAAATCATACACCTTCCCTTAGATAGCACACTTGTGAGTCTAAACAATTATGAAGAGGTATGCCGTAATCATAATGGTTAGACCTTTTTGCCACTTCTCACAAGTCCATGTTAGTGTGCCGGTTAACCACACGCGCTCCACTAACGACTTTGAGAATGCAAATATCACAATTGCTATCTAGCTAAAATCTACTTAGTGAAAGTGTCTCCTCACCATCATTTTCATGAATCGGAGAGAAACCTAATGACACTTAGATTTACTGGTGTATGTGTTCTTATCCATGTGAATTGTCAAAGTCATAGTCACAAGACAAGGATAATGACAAATCCAAACTCATATGGATTGAACTCAATCTTAACTTATTGCCACCTGGCAGCTCAAGGGCCTGCCATTGCTTCCAAGTTGTTGTGCAACAAATTGAGAACTCTAAGAACTCATATGCAAAGCCAACTTTAACTGGAATGGGCACAGAATAAGTCAACACGATAGGTTATAAACCTCAAGTCGTGTGCTAGTGAAGAACTTCAGGTTTTATTCTTGATTATTTCTTGAGACTTTCAAGACCTTTAAGACTCCCACTGTCCTCTTGACCTATAAGACTCCCTTGTCAAATATCCAAGAGATAGTGTGGATTCTAATCAACACAAACACTTCACACAATTGGCCTAAGTTGGTCTTTGTTTTATCCAAAACATCACAGCTTACCAATTTCAAATGTACAAGAGTAGAAAAACTTTTACTCTTACATTTGACAAGTGTTTTAAACCTTCTTTTGAGACATGTCACTCAAGTTACAATCTTGGAGTATGACTCTAAGACTTGTATTGGAACGAAGTATGACTCATCTTCTTGATTTAACCACTTCAACAATTCAAGTTCCTCTTCTTAGTCATAAGAATGCACTAAGATTTCCTTAGAGAACTAATTGTGATATGGTTTCTTAATCATTAAGATGATCACAAAACTGATACTAAAGTACTCTCCCATCTTTTCAGATTTGAGAAACTTTTATCCTTCTGCCTAATTTGATTCTTCTTATCGATCTTTTGTGGTGGACTTAATCAGTGCACAAGAATGTGTACTCGATCCCTTAGTCCTTTACTTGACTCACACATCCATGTGAACAAGTAATTAGTCTTAATTTTTCCAAAACTTGAAAGTTCTCATTCATCATGCTATACAACTTGCATGATTCCAAGTTCCGGTCCACTTGAAACTTGGGTGATGAGAATCTTTCCTTATTTGGTAAATTTAGACATTACCACAAATGAAAGAATCAATTTCATGTTTCCACTCTTGCTGTTAATGAAATCCTATAAGCAACAATTTTCTTCCCAAATGCCATTGTAAGGATATTTTAAAATAAATAAAATCAAAAATTTTCTTTTTATTTTAAAACTTTGCGGAAAAACTTATCCTTACAATCCATATGAAAACTTGTTGTTATCTATTCCTAAGCAATATCTCATAACTCCTGAGAAGTAGCTCACGAATCCGATTTTTCAAGCTACGCGATAGAAATCCATCTACGCGATCAGATTCAGCATATTCTTTCTTTAAGTTTCTTCACTTTTCTTTGATTCTTAAACATCACCATGTGACCCAGTCACATCATGTATCAAGAATCTCAGAATAGAAACTTAACAGAGTTAGATAATGGACTTTACCTGAAGTAGAGTCAAACTTATTGACTTTAACATCCTTAGGTAAATTTGGCAGCTTCGCAACCAATGCCCCTTCCTTTGGCAATATAAACATATGGACCCTTTGATAATGGTACACGAGACTATCACAGACTTAGCTTTTCTCTTTACCATTTGGTCAACCGAGTTGACTATGGCCGATCCCTATCCACTGGGAAGAGAATGCTTTACTGGATAACCAATGTCATCATTATCAATGTCCATAAAGTTTTAGGAAGTTGATCTTAGCAAATAGATAAGATCATTAAGGGTCTTGTCATAGTCTGTTTCATAGGTGTCCCAAAGGAACTCACTATGTGACTTAGAAAGTGATTGAACCACCAACTTTCTCAAGACTTTGACACCCAACTCTCCCGGCTTGTCAATATGTGACTACATCTCCAAGATGTGTTCACACCTAGACCTTGCCTTGCCAATAGGGCTTGAGTGACCTTAAACTTTTCAAGAACTTGTGGGTTGGGGAGAATAATTGGAGGATGTGAAAGAAGTATGATTTCCAAAGGACATCATCTTCATTTAGGAAACCTTGTTTCACTAGATTTGGGAAGATCATAGGTGTCTATTACAGACATCTTTTGGGAGATATTCAAGATAGTTGATTTAAAGTCCTTAATATGACACCCAATATGAAATATTAAGGCTAGGACCCAACAAACTATTTTATAACTTAGAAGAGGTATGCCGTAATCCAAGCTATAAAATATTTGAAGGTAGGTGAATGACGATTCACCAATTTCCACCAAGATAAACGAAATGTATTATTAGGTTTTAATTGGTTTTGAAACTCCTAGATCTTTGAGATTAATTGAACTTTTCAAAGGCATGTTTCAATCTCGAGTGTGCCCTTCAGGTTTTGTGACTGGGATGCCGAGGATCACAAAACAAGGTGTGAAGTAACCATGCAAATCACTTGGTACCCTTAATAAATTACCCCTCAATCGATGTGCCGGTTAACCACACACGCTCCATCGATACTATGATAAATATTAAGTCACCCTTTACCTACCTTGTTAAGTCCAAGTTAGTGTGCCGGTTAACCACACACGCTCCATTAACGACTTAGACAAAGTGTAAAGTGTAATTTCATGGATTAGCACCTTATTCACATTTTTCCTAAGTAACTAAGATTGGGTATTATTAAGAGTTTAGTTACTTAGTATTATCATTAATACTTTTAATGAAGGGAGAATTCTAGTCCTGTCAAACCCGTTCGGCTAACGACCCTCCACCAGTCAAGCAAGCGGTGGGTGAGAGTGGACACCCATTAAGTTGCCATTTTATAGGCAACAACCTTATACCCACCTTATAGACCGGCTTCGTGAATGAGGCGTACTAGCGATAAGACTGACTTTACTCTTATACATATATATATTATTAACTTATAATATTATAAAGTATAAGGGTTGAATTTTAACTTTTAAAATTCTAAGGGCTAACTTGGAATTAAAGTATTCATAAGAGAAAACTTTACAAATTCCAAAACTTGAGGGCAAGTTTTGAAACTATTCAAAACTAATTAATTCCATAACTTATGTGTTTAAAGTAGTTTTAATCCAAAAACTCTTCAAGTTCCATAACTTGAGGACAAGTTATGGAAGACTTTAAACTAATAAAAGAATTAACTTTTCTTTATTTTATAACTTATGGAATTAATTAAGGTTACACCTTTTTTTATTTTATTTTATTTTATTAAATGAAGAGACTCTTGGTCCTCCATAACTTGAGGACATGTTATGGAGTCATAAAACCATTTAATTAGAACTAGACTCTTCATTTTTGTAACCTTTGCCAATTTTTATGAGTTTGATGATTCTTAAATGTGACTTTTCATATAACTTGAGGACAAGTTACAAAAACACATTTTAGAATCAATTCTTAGATTAATTTGGATTAACACCAACTTTTGTAACTCCAAAAAAAAACTTTGAATCAATTTTTTTTTTTAAAACCTTTTCATATCCATAACTTATGGAGGTTTCAAAAAATAAAACTCTTTAGATCAAACTTTTAAAACTAATAAAATAATCATATTATTTTATGTTTTATTAAATTTTGACCTAATTCAACTCATGAAGCAAATTATTCAAATTTTACAAATAATTAGTTTTTCACAAGAACAAGTAATTATCTTAAAATTTGACAAACTTCATGGTTTTTTTTTTCAACTTTGAAAATAAAATATTTGCATCAATATAACAGAAAACAACCCGTGGCTCTGATACCACTGTTGGGTTTTGAGCATTCTAACACTTCCTAAGTGTACATGCAACCCTAAATACCTTGGATCTATGTTTTCTCTATTATACATGCAAATAAGAACTTCCAAGGTATTATCCTAATCTAGCATACAAAACAATAACTATAGCAAGATAGAATACATACCTCTTTGGTGTAGAATGTCTTCATGAAGCTTGAGTGCCTAGTGCCCCAAGTGTGACACCTCAAATGGAATCACAATCATCAAAACACTTAGAATAACTTGAGAGAATTCTACACTCTTCAAAATCGGCTAGCCCTTTCTTCACTATCTCTAGTGGCCGATTTTTCCTCAATAATAAGATGCTTATATAGTTACACAATTAGGGTAAACTCTTAATTGTCATGGCTTTCCATTTCCTTGGATCCATGGGTACAAATACACCATGGAGCATCCATGGACCATCCTATGGGTTTTAGCCCAACTTGATTATCCATGGAGCATTAGCCCACTATACAAGTATGGATGATTTACACAATCAACCCATATATTTAATTAGTCTTCTTTTGATCACTTAATTAATCCTAGATTAATTCTTGATCAATAATAATTAAATAATCTTATTATTCTTATTATTAATATACTAGAACTTATAATATATTAATAACCATAAGTGTCTTATTTCTCTCATTCAAGTGCATGATGGTATGCAACCCAAATGGACCATGCCGGGTCGGGTCAAGTCTTACCAAATATAGTTATGGGCTTAGACATTAATCCAACACCTTCATCACTCAACTCTTGAATCTCTTCAAGATCGATCTGCCTCCCACTGTCTCCTTGGTTTATGATTTCTTGTTCTCGGAAAACCCCTCTTCTCGCAACGAAGACAAGATTGTCACTCGGTCTATAGAAGAGATATCCAAAGGATTTCTGCGGGTAGCCGATGAAAATACATCGCTCACTACGAGGTTCGAGCTTGTCGTGAGTCTATCGTCTTACGAAAACCTCACAACCCCAAACCTTGATACGTGCCAACGAGGGAGCCTTCCATGTCCACATCTTGTGAGGTGTTTTGGCAACCTTCTTTGTAGGGACTCGGTTAAGGATATGGGCGGCAGTCTCTAAGGCATACCCCCAGAATAAGATAGGTAGTGAAGCACGACTCACCATAGAATGGACTATGTCTAACAAGGTTCGATTACACCTTTCTGCCACACCATTTAACTGCGGTGTCCTAGGTGGCGTCAATTGCGAAACTATTCCGCATTCCTTGAGATAGTCGTCGAATTCAAGACTTAGGTACTCTCCTCCTCGATCGGATCAAAGCATCTTGATCTTCCTGCCCAATTAATTCTCCACTTCATTCTTGAACTCTTTGAACTTTTCAAACGTTTCTGACTTGTGCTTGATTATGTAAATATAACCATATCTACTATAATCATTGGTAAAGGTCATGTAGAAGCGATTCGCATCCTTTGTGGTGGATCTAAAGGGCCCACATACATCGATATGTATGAGATCCAATAAACCCTCACCCCTCTCACAAGTGCCAGTGAAGGGTGACTTGGTCATCTTTCCAAGTAAACAAAATTCACACGTGTCATCTTCCCTAAGGTCGAATGACTCCAATACTCCATCCTTTTGGAGTTGGGCTATGCGCTTCTTGTTGACGTGTCCAAGATGACAATGCCACAAACATGCTTTATCCATACTATTAGAAGAATCCATACTCAACACATCATTTCCTATGTTATCTACAACCATAATAGTTTCATAAATTCCATTACAAGGCATTGCTTCAAAGTATAAAACACTATTTAGATAAGCATAAATAGAACTATTCATATTATTAAACGAATATCTAAATCCTTGTCTAAACAAACCATGAAATGAAATGATGTTTCTTGCCATATCTGGCGAGTAACAAAAATTATTTAAATCTAAACCTAATCCATTACTAACCACTAAAGAATACACTCCAATCTTGGTGATTGGCGACGATCTTCTGTTTCCCATGATTAGATTTATTCTTCCATGCTCCACATCGCTATTTCTTTTTAGTCCCTACAAATCAGAACAAATGTGGTAACCACATCCTGTATCAAGAACCCAAGAAATAGCATGAGATGAATTATTTGATTTAATTGTGTAGATACCTACGAAAGACGTCTTGATCTTCCTATCCTTGATGGCTTGCAGATATTCTGGGCAACTTCTCTTCCAATGCCCTATTTTGTGGCAATAGTGGCACTCTGCCTCCTTTGGGTTAGAGTTGGGCTTAACAGGGCCATCTTTGGTCCCACTAGAAGACGAACCGTGTTGGGACATTCCCTTGTTATGGCTCTTTGACGGAGCCTTCCTGTTCTTCCCCCTTCTTTGCCCAATAGCCAAAACAGGAGCAACGGGTGGTGCGGGAGTTGGTGCAACAGACTTTTCCTTGAGGTTGCTCTCAGTAGTCCTTAGGATTCCTTGGAGTTTGCTTAGGGTGACCTCTTCCTTGTTCATGTGGTAAGTCATCCTAAATTGGTTGTAGCATGAGGGCAAGGAGTGAAGAACAATGTCGATAGCCAAATCCTCCCCAAACTTAACATTTAACTTGCAAAGACGATCAACATTTCTTTGCAACTTTTGTAGGTTTACGGTTAATGATTCTCCACTTCCCATCTTGGCGGTGATCATGTTGTTGATGATCTCATAGCACTCTTGCCTCGCGCATTGGTGGTACCTCTCCATTAAGTCTTGATGCATTTCATAGGGATACATGTCCTCATAGGACTTTTGTAATTCTTGGTTCATAGTGGCTATCATGATGCAATGGACTTTCATTGCATCACGTTCGTGGGTCTCAAAGACAGCCATCTCTTCAGGAGTAGCGGTTTCTGGGTTTAACTTCTCGAGCTTTTCGTCGAGGACATACTCTTTGTCCTCGTAGCACGCAATCGTGCGAATATATCTTATCCCTTCGCTAAAGTTCGTTCCATCGAAGGTCACCTTTTGGCGAAGACTCATTAAAATGAATGAGTTAGCAGCAGCGTTGTTTGCGTTCGACATCTACAAATAGAAAGGACAAAGTTTGATTAGAATTGAATCCCTAATTAAGCATCCAAAATGAAAATTTTGGTCTAGGACCCAACAACATTATTTACATATTAGAAAAGGGATGCTGTAATCCAACACGCGAATAATTTGGAGGTAAGTGAATGATGATTCACTAATTCTTCACTATTAAAAACATAACCTTAAGTTTTAAATGCATTGAGAATTCCTAGATTTTCTTTGAGACTCATTGGACTTTTCAATGGCATGTTTAAATCTCGATATGCCCCTCTCGTTTGTGACTGGGATGCCGAGAATCACAAAGTGGGTGTGAATAACCATGCAAATCTACATTGTTCCTTCATTGTTACAATCACCTATTCGATGTGACGGTAAACCACACACACTCCATCGAACTATGATAAACAATGAATCACCCTTTTCCACCTTTCCTTAGAACCAATTAGTGATCTAGTAAACACACACGCTCCACTAAATTCATAGCAAGGGTGCAAAGTGTAATTTCATGGGATTGCATCAATTCACTTTTGCCAAAAGTAAATTGGATTGGGAATTTTGAAAAACATGTAGTTACTTTATATTTTGACATTATACTTTTAATGATAAAACAGAGTTTCCCTATCCTACCCATTCAGCTAACGACCCTCCACCAGTCAAGCAAGCGGTGGGTGTGAGTGTACACCCATTAAGCGCCATTTTATAGGCAGCAACCTTATACCCACCTTATAGAGCGGCTTCGTGAATGAGGCCTACTAACGGTAAGACTAGAATTTTAATTATACTTATATATTCATTAAGCTTTTAATAATATAATAGTATAGGGTTGAATTTTAAACTTGTAAAACTCTAGGCGTTGAAATTTAAATTCTTCTAAATTAAACTTTTAATCACAAAAATCAAATTTCAAAACTTCGGGATAAATTTTGAACTTTTCAAAACTAAAGGGATCAAATAACAAATAATTCAAATCAAACAATTAATTTCATAATTATCTATATTTGACCTAATCCAATTTTAGTGATTAGATAATTATCAAATAATTTTAAATAGTCCATATTTATCATATAAATAATCAATATTCAGAAGATTTAAATTTATCTATTGTTATGTCAAGGATAATCATTAAACTAAGTCAAAATTCGGATTTTCACATAATAAAATGATTTAGGTATCAAATCCAAGACAAAACAACAACAAAATCCCGAATTATCCTCTTTCTGACGCTCGGACTCGCCGAGTTAGCTCTGGACTCGCCGAGTAGGGCCAACTCGCCGAGTCTAGACACTGACTCGCTAAGTTAGGTCGGACAGATCCAAGAAAAACGATTTTCATGAAGCCAAAAAGTTAAGCATCACATTCAATTGAAACCAACCAAGGCTCTGATACCACTGATGGGTTTGAGCCAAAAGAACATTCCTATGTGCACATGCAAACCCTAAAGCTTGGATCTAGGTTTCTCTAATTGAACATGCAATATATCCAAGACTTTCATGGCTAGACCTAATGTAAACAAACAATCAAAACATATGAAATCAGATCTAGAATAATACCTTGAGTTACTTGCTTGAAAACTTCTTCTTCTTGGAGCTTAGAGTCGCAATTGTCACTCCTCTAATGGCTTACAAACACCTACTAGCAAGAAGATGATTTGAGAGAGGGAGAGAGGTGAGAATTCAGCTCTAGGGTATTCTCAATCATAGAGTGGCCAATTTCTCCAACCCTAAGGGTCTATTTATACTGTGAGCTCCTAGGGTTTCACCTTAAACCCTAATTGGATAACTTAGCCTCAAAGCAATCCAAAGATCCCTCTTGATAAGGCCTTGGACGATTTTCTAAGATATCCATATATTAAAATCATCCCTTCCCATATCATTAAGGATTCACAGCCCAAAATACAACTATCACACATTCGACAATTTATGCCCCTTTATTCGATTAATCTCTTTATGTCACCAAATTAATTCCTAATTAATTTATGACTTATATTAATCAAATAATATTATTATTCCTTCAACATATTATTCTTATAATACATTAATAATAATAATATCTCTTCTCTCTATATAAATCACCCTATCAAGTTGCTATGGTGAAGGCAACCCAAAAGGACCATGCACAACTGGTTCAAGTACTTAGCAAATATAGTTATAGCCTTAGACACTAATCCAACAGTATTTCCCGAGGAGTTGCCGGGTGTGCCTCCCGAGATGCAGGTGGAATTTCACATCGATTTGATTCCCAGAGTTGTGCCTATCGCTATGGAGCCATATCGCCTAGCACCACCAGAGATGCAACAGTTATCCTCACAGTTGCAGGAGTTGTTGGGGAAGGGGTTCATTCATCCGAGCATCTCACCTTGGGGAGCGTCGATTCTCTTCGTCAAGAAGAAGGATTGTTCACACCGGATGTGTATAGATTACCGGGAGTTGAACAAATTAACGGTTAAGAACCTTTATCCGTTGCTGAGGATTGATGAATTATTTGATCAATTTTAGGGGGCATCTTGGTTCTCCAAGATTGATTTGAGGTCTGGATATCACCAGATGAGGGTGTGTGATGATGATATCCAGAAGATGATGTTCAGGACGCGATACGGGCACTATGAGTTCATGGTGATGCCTTTCGGGCTCACCAATGCACCAGCAGAGTTCATGGATCTCATGAACAGAGTGTGCAGGCTGATGTTGGATCGATCGGTGATCGTGTTCGTTGACGATATATTGGTGTATTCGAGGTCTAGAGAGCAGCATGAGGAGCATTTGAGTGAGATACTCGGGGTGTTGAGATCATAGAGGCTCTATGCCAAATTCTCCAAGTGTGATTTCTGGTTACGGTAGGTCCAGTTCTTGGGACATCTCGTTAACCAGAATGGGATTTTGGTCGATCTGGAAAAGATTGAGGCGGTGATGAGTTGGGAGGTACTGAAGTCTGCCTCCGAGATCAAGAGTTTTCTGGGATTGGCCGGTTATTATCACATATTCATTCAGCATTTCTCCAAGATTGTCGTGCCACTCACTAGTTTGACATGGAAGGGTGTTGCTTTCTCATGGGGTCCAGAGTAGAAGACCTCGTTTGAGACTCTTCGCCAGAAGTTGTGTGAAGCCCCGGTGCTATCCCTCCCAGAAGGAGTTGATGATTTTGTGGTTTGCTGTGACGCATCTATGTCCGGGTTAGGTGCAGTGCTCATGCAGAGGGGGCATGTGATAGCGTATGCATCGAGGCAGCTAAAGCCTCATGAGGTGAGGTATCCCACTCATGATCTGGAGTTGGGGGCGGTAGTGTTCGCCCTCAAGATCTGGCACCACTATCTGTATGGGGTTCGGTGTACCATATACATGGACCATAAGAGTTTGAAGTACTTTATGGATCAGCCCAACTTGAACATGCGGCAAAGGAGATGGTTGGATGTGGTAAACGATTATGATTGTGAGATCCTGTACCACCCGGGCAAGGCTAATGTGGTAGTCGATGCCCTGAGTCATACGGCAGAGAGTGCCTCGATACGAGACATTGGTATGAGATTGACTGTGATGACTTTGGTGTTGGACACCATTCGAGGGGCCCAAGCTGAGGCAGTGAGACCGGAGAACCATAAGAGAGAGAGGGTTATCGGGCAGGTTTCGGAGTTCGTTACCAATAGCAGAGGGCTTATGACTTTTCAGATTCGGATATGTGTACCGTTTGTGGGCGAGACGCGTACCATTTTATTAGAGGAGGCGCATAGATTGAGGTTATCGATCCATATCGGGGCCACTAAGATGTATTTGGACATGAAGAGGGAGTATTGGTGGCCTTGTATGAAGAAGGACGTCGCGTGGTTCGTTGATAGGTGCCTAACCTGTCGTAGGGTTAAGGCCGAGCACCAGAGACCGCATGGTAAGTTGCAGCCATTAGAGGTTCCCGAGTGGAAGTAGGAACAGATTACCATGGATTTTATCACCAAATTGTCGAGGACTGTGAGGGGCGTCATTGCAATTTGGGTGATTGTAGACAAGTTGACGAAATGCACTCACTTCCTTGATATCAGTGAGAGCTCTTATGTTGAGAGATTGGCAGAGATGTACGTGAGGGTGGTGGTATCGCATACCAGCCACATACTGACGGGCAGAGTGAGCGGACGATTCAGACGCTCGATGACATGCTCCGAGCATGTGTGTTGGATTTCGGTGGGAGTTGGGACACGTATTTACCTTTGGCGGAGTTTTTCTACAACAACAACCATCATTCGAGCATTGGTATGCCACCCTTTGAGCTGTTGTATGGGAGAAGGTGTCGGACTCCTATTTGTTAGGGAGAGATAGGGTAGTGTGTGATGGGTAGTACAGAGATAGTGCTTCAGACGTCAGAGCAGATACAGTAGGTTAGACAGAGGTTGTTGACAACTCAGAGTCACCAGAACAGTTATGCGGATAGGCGCCGGTCCGAGCTTGAATTTCAGGTCGGCGAATTTGTACTCTTGAAAGTCTCACCTTGAAAAGGAGTGATCCAATTTAGGAAGAAGGGCAAGCTGGGGCCCCGATATATTGGTCCTTTCAGAATGATCGCGAGAGTAGGCATGGTATCCTACCGGTTGGAACTACCTACAGAGTTGGGCAGATTCATGACACCTTCCACGTATCACAACTGAGGAAGTGTATAGCCGACGAGTCAGCAGTGGTACCATTAGATGATATTCAGGTGGATGGGAGCCTGAACTATGTTGAGAGACCAGTGGCTATTAGGGATCGGAAGATCAAGGTTCTGAGGAACAAGGAAGTTCCTCTGGTGCATGTCCAGTGGCAGCATCGGAAGGGGTCAGAGTTGACTTGGGAGCCGGAGCGTGAGATGCGTGAGCAGCATCCAGAGTTGTTTGCAGAGTAAGACTTCGAGGACGAAGTCTGATTCTATTGGGGGAGAATTGTAACATCCGGATCCCTAGTTATATTATTTTATTCATTTATTTTGGAGTTTGTGGAGGGATTCTGCGAGTTGGAGCTTAGACTCGCCGAGTAGGGTCGCCAATTCTGATACGGATCCATGACCGGACTTGGCGAGTTCATGGGTGGACTTGGTGAGTCCGCGCTGCTTAATGAAACCCTAATCTCTTGGGTTTGGGGCCTATTTAAAGGCCCTTAGTTCCATCATTTGCGGCTATCAGTCCCTTGAGAGAAACCCAAGAGTGCTTGAGTGTTTTAAGAGAGTGAGGAAGCCGTTGTTGACCTTTGAGGTATTGTTTAGCAAGAAGAAGGAGGTTCAAGCCAAGAGGACGCAAAGGAGGTTGCCATTTTGAGGATTTGGAGCTCAGGGAATCATATTTAAGGTAGTAATTCGGGTTCCCTTCTGTTGTTATGATGATTATATGGATTTAGGGTTACTTGGACCCTTTATTGGTTAGATTTGACGTCCAATTAGTCCCTTATTGTGATGAGGGTTTAGATTTGGATCCATAGAGGTCCAAAGAGCGTAACTCATCAAGCTTTATGAAGAACAATGGGGGTTTTGACCTTGGATTATGATATTTGGGGCTAAAACATCATATAGGATCAAACATATGTTGCATGTGCATCAAGATATAGACTTTACATGATTATCATGCTTGGGAAGGTCAGATCTATGGATTAATGGAACAGATATCGACGACTAGGGATAGGGTTTCCCTGTAAATCACACAGTTGATGACTCAGTGATTCAGAAGGGATCTAGAGGTCGTGAGTACACGATGGAACTCGCCGAGTTCATAATTGGACTCGACGAGTTGAGTCGGGGTGGCCCCGCGATTCAAGCCAGGTGTCACTCGTCGAGCAAGGGAAAGACTCGTCGTGTTAAGCGGGACTAAAGGGGTACGGGCGGACACGGGTGAACTCGCCGAGTTGCCCGAGGGCACTCGACGAGTCGGGTCAAAGGTTGACCGTTGACCAGAGTTGACCAAGGTTGACTAGTGTTGACTTGATACTGTCAGTCAAACAAAGCCAGGAAAGTATTAATGAGAGTTGCACTTATGATATAGGAGGACGATAGTGTTGGATTAGTGTCTAAGACCATAACTATTTTGATATGTACTTGACCCGATGGTGCATGATCCTTTTGGGTTGCCTTCACCAAAGCAACTTGATAGCATGAATTATGGAGAGAAAGGATTAAATATGATTTATTAATTGATGGGTTTTAGTCATAAGAACATCCTATGTGCTCATACAAACCCTAATGCTTGGATCTAGGTTTCTCTATTGTACATGCAAGTTATCAAAGACTATAAACCCTAATTCTAGCATACAAGTAATCATATTAACATAAGAATGGGTTTAAGATATTACCTTCATTGTTATGTAGCAATAACAATCACAATTCTCCTTGTAATGACTTTAGAAAGCTTAGAGTCACAAATGTCAGTCCTCTAATGGTTCACAAACACCAAGAGCAAGAGGATGAAGAGGAGAGGAGAAGGAGGTTGCCCAAAACATGTGGAAACCCTAGAAGGAAGCTTGTCCACGTTTTTTGGGCATGAGGGTTCTATATATAGTGAGGCTATTAGGGTTATCTAACAAGGAAACCCTAATTTGGATGCTTAAGCCCTAAGCAACCCATGGACTCCATTCCTTAAAGGCCTTGGAAGATTTCTAATGGGTTTCCCCATAGAATTCGTCCAACCTTATAATACAAGGCAATCCATGGCCCAATTGCAATTATCTTATAGTTACAATTCTAGTCCCTTAAGTTTAATTAATCTCTTTTAGTCACAAACTTAATTCTTATTAATTATTGACTAATATTAATTAAACAATATGATTTCTCCTTTAATATATTATTCTGATAATATATTAATAAATCATATTTAATCCTCTCTCTCCATAACTCATCCTATCAAGTTGCTTTGGTGAAGGCAACCCAAAAGGACCATGCACCATCGGGTCAAGTACATACCAAAATAGTTATGGAATTAGACACCAATCCAACAGTCTCCCGCTTGGATAAGTCTAATAACTACTATGCGTATGACTTCAGATCCTGATCTGCAATCGTAGCTTTCCAAAGCCGCTCTTAACTCTATTTCTATCAGATACGCGTGTTCTTTAGATAAGGGATCATATATTCCTCCATTCTAGATATCATATGAGACATGATTTCTAATCATTCTCTCTGTACTATTTCTCGAATTCCAATTTATGACGACTGACTAATTGAACAAATCAAATTAGCCCTAGCCCGGCCGAGCATTTACGTTTGTCATCACTAAATCATCGAGGGGCCCAAAGATATCGCTTTTGATGGGTTTTGAGCATTCTAACACTTCCTAAGTGTACATGCAACCCTAATAACCTTGGATCTATGTTTGTCTAATTATCATGAAAAGTTGAATTTTCAAGGTTATATTCCTATCTAGCATACATGGGAAACATTTTTAACTTGAATGAAAGATAGAATAACTTACCTTGTTGTTGCTTATGTTCCTTGAAACCTTGTGAGCCTAGCACCCCAAGTGTGATGCCTCAAATGCTTCACACAACACCAAATGCTCTTGGAAAGACCTTTGAGATAATACACACTTCTTAAAATCGGCCAAGCCTTCTAGTTTCTTATGTCTAGCCGATTTTGGTGGAGAATGGGATCCTTATATAGTGTTGACACATCTAGGGTTACACCATGTAAACCCTAATGTGTCATGACTCTTCATTTCCATGACCCATGGGTTTGTAACTCCCATGGAGCATCCATGGAGCATCCTATGGGTAGAACCCAACTTGATAATCCATGGAGCTTCTTAGCCCACTATACAAGATATGAATGATTTACATAATCAACCCATATATTTAATTAGTTATCCTTTAATCACATAATTAATTCTTTGATCAAACTAATCAAATAATATTATTAATATATTAGAACTTATAATATATTAATAATCTCCAAGTGTTATTTCTCTCATTTAGTCTATCCAATTGCATGGTTCCATGCAACCCAAATGGACCATGCCGGGCCGGGTCAAGTACACACCCGAAATAGTTATGGACTTAGACACCTTATCCAACAGTCTCCCACTTGGATAAGTCTAATAACTATATATCTAGTACTTCAGGAACCGACCGGCAATCGTAGCTCTTTCAAGGTCTCTCGGATCTGAGAAGATGATGGTACGCCATTTAAGATAAGGGATCATATAATCCTCCGTTCTAGATATCAGCCGGACAAATACATGGAACAATGTCTTACTTATTGTCCAACAGTTTGTTTCTCGATTTCCGATTTGTTTGACAGAGAACTTAGTTGAACACATCAACTTAGTTCTGACCGGGCTCGGTACATAGGTCAAAACAAAATCATCGAGGGGCCCAGATATCAGCTTTTAATCCAAGAAGGAACAGATAAACTTCGACTCATATGTTTGTTCTACCACTCATTGAATTACACACAAAAGCACGTTTTATAACATCGAGTTACCAATGCGTTTTTGTACAGTCAATGCATAACCAACTTGTAAGTAACAAATCATATCTCTAGGTTTGAAGACTTATATGATATTACCGTCTCACGATCACTCGAGATAGAATTCCATGAGGTGATTCCAGTGAGCGTGGGTTGAGTCCATTACTCAGAACTTATGAGCACTCATGATTGTTGTAGCCTTGTCCAACACCTTAGACCTCTACAACCCATCATGACAGTCTTGATTCATACCTACTTCCGACACATGACCGACTGTGGAGGTTTGAATAATATGTTATACCAAACAAAATTATTCTGGAAGTCAAAACATGCAAAAGAAATATAGTAAACGATCGACAAGAGATAGCAACACTTTACTCATAAATAAAACTCCTTTTATTCATCATCTAATGTCAATTACACTTTACAAATTTCTGGGTTACCTAACTACTGAATCTAATATCATCCTTCAGCCCTATGCTCCGAGCATGCTGGAGATGCTTAACCCGAGTCAGTCCCTTCGTGAGGGGATCTGCTGGGTTCTCATCCGATGATACCCTCTTTGCCACGAGGAGTCCTTCTTCTATCCGATGTCTGATAAAATGGTATTTTCTATCGATGTGTCTGGATCTCCCGTGATCCCTTGGTTCTATGGCTAAGGCAACAGCACTTTCACTATCACAGAAAATCTCCATTGGCTCTTTGATAGCTGGTACAACTCCAAGGTCTCCAATGAAGTTCTTCAGCCATATCGCCTCCTTTGCCGCTTCGCTAGCTGCAATATACTCTGATTCACAAGTTGAATCAGCCACTGTCTCTTGCTTGGAACTCTTCCAAGAGATTGCTCCTCCATTTAGGGTAAAGACCCATCCCAACTGAGAGCGGAAATTATCTCTATCAATCTGGAAGCTAGCATCACTATACCTTACAACTCTCAAGTCATCATGCTCAAGGAAAAAGGTACATCGGGTCGAGTACACGTCATAGCATACATGATCGATCCTATAGCCGAAGCATAAGTTGTTCGACTCATTTCTGCTATCTCAGCCTCAATGCTAGGGCTTTGTGTCTTACTCAATCTGGTGTTACTCTGGATGGGTAACTCTCCTTTCTTGGAATCCTGCATGCTGAATCTCTTCAGCACCTTATCCAAGTAGGTACTCTGACTAAGTCCAATTAGTCTTTTACTCCGATCTCTCAAGATCCTTATCCCTAGAATATAGGTAGCTTCTCCTAGGTCCTTCATAGAGAAACACTTCCCAAGCCAGGACTTAACTTCCTGCAGAGTTGGGATGTCATTTCCTATGAGTAGTATGTCATCCACATACAACACCAAAAAGCTAACTATACTCCCACTAGCCTTGACATACACGCAAGACTCATCTTCACTCCTAAAAAAAGCCAAATTCCTTGACCTTTTCATCAAAGCAAAGATTCCATCTGCGAGGTGCTTGCTTAAATCCATAAATGGATTTCTCAAGCTTACACACTCTATTAGGGTACTCGTTGCTGACAAAACCCTCTGGCTGACTCATGTAAACATCTTCAGCCAACTTTCCATTAAGGAAAGCGGTTTTGACATCCATTTGCCATATTTCATAGTCATGAAATGCAGCTATGGCCAACAGAACCCGAATAGACTTAATCTTGGCTACTGGAGAAAAGGTCTCATCAAAGTCCACTCCAGGAATTTGAGAGAAACCCTTTGCAACCAGTCTAGCCTTATATGTGTGTACATTTCCATCCATGTTGGTCTTCTTCTTGAAGACCCATTTGCACCCTACTGTCTTACGACCTGGTACATTCTCAACCAAGTTCCAAACTTGATTGTCATACATGGACTGTATTTCACTGTCCATTGCCTCTTTCCACTTGGCTGACTCAGGGCCTGCAATGGCTTCCGCGTAACTGTTAGGTTCATCCAGACTTATCAGTGTCTCATCACTGATAAGTGTATCAGCTTCTGCAGTAATATGGAATCCATAGTAATGCTCAGGAGCATTCCTAACCCTTGTGGAACGCCTCAGAGGTACAGACATGTCAATTGGCTCAACAGGAGTTTCCTCCTCAAGTTGAGGGCTAGTGTTCGAAGTTCCTTCACCGCTTGACTCCTGAATTTCTTCAAGATCAACTTGCCTCCCACTGTTTCCTTGGCTTATGAACTCTCTTTCTCTAAAGAAATCCCTCCTAGCTACAAAGACCACATTTTCACTAGGTCTGTAGAAGAGGTAACCAAAGGACTGTTGTGGGTAGCCGATGAAAATACACCTCTCGCTTCGGGGTTCGAGCTTATCATGAGTCTCGCGTCTCATGAAAGCCTCACAACCCCAAATCTTGATGTGGTCTAGCTTAGGTACTTTGCCAGTCCACATCTCGTGAGGAGTTTTGGCAACTTTCTTTGTAGGGACAAGATTAAGGATATGAGCGGCAGTCTCTAAGGCATACCCCCAGAATGAGATTGGTAGCGAAGCTCGACTCATCATGGAATGAACCATATCTAACAAGGTTCGATTACGCCTCTCAGCCACACCATTCAACTGTGGTGTCCTGGGAGGTGTCAATTGTGAGACTATCCCACATCCCCTTAGATAGTCAAGGAACTCTGAACTAAGATACTCACCACCACGATCGGACCGAAGCATCTTAATGTTCCTGCCCAATTGATTCTCGACTTCCTGTTTAAATTCCTTAAACCTTTCGAAAGTCTCTGACTTATGCTAGATCAAGTAGACATATCCATATCTACTGTAATCATCAGTAAAAGTCAAATAATAACGATTAGCATCCCTTGTGGCATGTTTGAATGGTCCACACACTTCCGTGTGTATAAGGTCCAACAAACCTTCACCCCTCTCACACGAACCTGTGAAGGGTGACTTTGTCATTTTTCCAAGTAAGCATGATTCGCAACTATCATCTGACTTTAGGTCAAATGACTCCAAGACTCCATCCATTTGGAGTTGGCCTATGTGTTTCTTGCTTATATGTCCAAGATGACAATGCCATAATGATGCTTTATCCAAGTTATTATTATTAATAGAATCAATACACAAAACATTATTTCCTAAGTTATCTACAACAGATACAACTTCATACACACCATCACAAGGTAATGCTTTAAAATAAAGAACATTATTAAAGAAAGCATCAATAGAACCAACTTCATTATTAAATGAAAAGGTAAACCCTTGTTTGTACAAAGCATGAAAGGAAATAATATTTCTTGCCATTCCTGGCGAGTAACAACATTTATTCAAATCTAAATTAAACCCACTACTTAGCGATAAAGTATAAACTCCAATCTTGGTAACAGGTAAAGCTTTCCTATTCCCCATGATCAAGTTTCTTCTTCCTTGCTCCACATTCTCACTTCTTCTTAGTCCCTGCATCTCACAACAAATATGAATACCACACCCGGTATCAAGGACCCAAGATTTAGAATGGGGTGAGTTATTAGAAATGATAGTGTAAATACCTGCAGGGTTGGGTTTAACATTCCCATCCTTCACATCTTGCTGGTATTTTGGGCAGTTCCGCTTCCAATGTGATTTTTAATGGCAATAGAAGCATTCAGCCTCTTTTGGGTCAGAAGAAGGAGTGATGAAACCTTTCTTGGTTCCGCTTGAAGAAGAGCCATCAAGGGTCCGAGCCTTGGTAACCTTAGAAGAGCTCTTTCTCTTCTTCCCTCGACTTTTCCCGATTGCCAAAACCAGAGTAGTGTTTTGAGTAGGAGTGTTAACAACCGACTTCCCCTTAAGACCTGTTTCTGCGGTCTTGAGAAGCCCTTGAAGTTTGCTGAGTGTGACCTCTTCCTTATTCATGTGATATGTCATGCGGAATTGATCATAGCACGATGGTAAGGAGTGCAAAATGATATCTATTGCAAGATCCTCAGGGAAGTTCACATTAAGCTTCAGCAAACGATCCACATACCTTTGCATTTTCTGCATGTGGCTCGTGACGGATTCCCCGTCCTTCATCATGGTTGTTATCATGGAGCAGATGATTTCATACCTCTCTTGTCGTGCACTTTGATGGTATCTTTCCATCAAATCTTGGTGCATTTCATAAGGGTAGAAATCCTCATAAGACTTTTGGAGTTCCGCTGTCATCGTGGCCATCATGATGCAAGCCACTTTCGTAGCATCCCTTTCATGTGCCTGAAAGTCAGCGATCTCCTGAGGAGTTGCAGTGGTCTCATCAATCTCCTTAAGCTCCTTGTCAAGGACATATTCTTTGTCCTCGTAGCGGGTAATCATCCTGATGTTTCTGATCCACTCATTGAAGTTGGATCCATCAAAGGTGACTTTCCCACACAAGTTCATAAGGGTAAAGGAGTTGTTAGGGTTATAGCCAGCATTGTTTGAAGACATCTGAAACAAGAGGACAAGATTTGTTTAGATATTAGGAGAGTCCTTAATAAAACACCCAAATGTAATATTAAGGCTAGGATCTAATCACAATATATTATAACTTGGAAGAGGTATGCCGTAATCCAAGCTATAACACATTTGAAAGGTAGGTGAATGACGATTCACCAATTTCCACCACGAAAAACGAAATATTAAATATTAGCTTTTTTTGATTGGTTCTTAGAAATTCCTAGATTCTTTGAGATTCAATGAACTTTTCAAAGGCATGTTTCAATCTCGAGTGTGCCCTCCAAATTTTGTGACTGGGATACCGAGGATCACAAAACGAGGTGTGATGTAACCATGCAAATCACTTGCTATCCTTAAAGTTTATCACTCAATCGATGTGCCGGTAAACCACACACGCTCCATCGATACTATAATAAACCTTAAGTCACCCTTTACCTACCTTGTTAAGTCCAAGTTAGTGTGCCGGTTAACCACACACGCTCCACCAACGACTTAAACAAAGTGTAAAGTGTAATTTCATGGATTAGCACCTTATTCACATTTTTCCTAAAGTAACTAAGATTGGGAATTTAATAAAACATTTAGTTACTTTATAATATTCATCATACTTTTAATGAGAATTTATAAGTCCTTGTCATACCCGTTCGGCTAACAAGCCTCCACCGATCAAGCAAGCGATGGGTGAGAATGGACACCCATTAAGTCACCATTTTATAGGCAACAACCTTATACCCACCTTATAGACCGGCTTCGTGAATGAGGTGTACTAGCGGTAAGACGACTTAGTTCTTATACATATATATATATATATATATATATATATATATATATATATATATATATATATATATATATATATATATAATTATTAAATCATAATAATATAAGTATAAGGGTTGAATTTTAACTTTTAAAATTCTAAGGGTTGGAACTAAAGTTTTAACTTAACTTTACTTGTTCCAAAACTTGAGGGCAAGTTTTGTAAAATTTCAAAAGTTTTCATTTCTTGTAACTTATGAGTATAATAGAGTAATAAAATGAAGACTATTCATTTTTCTAACTCTTGTGTTCTTTTAATGGTTTTTTAACTCAAGTGACTTTTGGTTTTCCATAACTTGAGGACAAGTTATGGACTCCATTAAAACACATTATGATCAAGAATTAAACTACCACATAGGTTACAAATAATTCCTATGATCATCTAAACATCATAAGATCAAGAACATGAACATAAGCATTTTCATGAATCAAAACTACACTTAAAACTTTGTAATTTTGATAACTAGTTGTCGTAAATGAATTAGCAAGACATTACACCATCTAAAACAAGTTTTCAAGTACCAAAATAGTTTAGGGTAATGTTTCTAATCCATTTCCAGCAACTCAAGTCGAAAATCTGCACTCTGTCGACCCTACTCGCCGAGTGCATGAACCTACTCGCCGAGTAGGTTGAAGATACAAGTGAACTCGACGAGTCCCCCCATGGACTCGCCGAGTCCAGCAGTCAGACAGCAAGTTTTTCGACTTTCTTCAACTTTTAAGCACAAATAACAAACAAACAAGCCTAGGCTCTGATACCACTGATGGGTTTTGAGCATTCTAACACTTCCTAAGTGTACATGCAACCCTAATAACCTTGGATCTATGTTTGTCTAATTATCATGCAAAGTTGAATTTCCAAGGTTATATTCCTATCTAGCATACATGGGAAACATTTTTAACTTGAATGAAAGATAGAATAACTTACCTTGTTGTTGCTTATGTTCCTTGAAACCTTGTGAGCCTAGCACCCCAAGTGTGATGCCTCAAATGCTTCGCACAACACCAAATGCTCTTGGAAAGACCTTTGAGATAATACACACTTCTTAAAATCGGCCAAGCCTTCTAGTTTCTTATGGGATCCTTATATAGTGTTGACACATCTAGGGTTACACCATGTAAACCCTAATGTGTCATGACTCTTCATTTCCATGACCCATGGGTTTGTAACTCCCATGGAGCATCCATGGAGCATCCTATGGGTAGAACCCAACTTGATAATCCATGGAGCTTCTTAGCCCACTATACAAGATATGAATGATTTACATAATCAACCCATATATTTAATTAGTTATCCTTTGATCACATAATTAATTCCAAATTAATTCTTTGATCAAACTAATCAAATAATATTATTAATATATTAGAACTTATAATATATTAATAATCTCCAAGTGTTATTTCTCTCATTTAGTCTATCCAATTGCATGGTGCCATGCAACCCAAATGGACCATGCCGGGTCGGGTCAAGTACACATACGAAATAGTTATGGACTTAGACACCTTATCCAACAGCTTTATCCTACTGTGGATAAAAGGAACGGATAGACATTGATTCAATACTCGCTTGCACTCACTCACCGAATCACACACAACAATATGTTTTATGACACCAAGTTACTGATACGTTTACATATTATCAATGTGCAACCGATTTGCAAGATACAACTCACACATCTCGGTTTCAAGAATATAAGATGTTATCGTCTCACCAATCACTTGTGATAACAATCCATGAAGTGATCCAAGTGAGCGTGGGATTAATCCAATGCTCAAATCATATTCATAAGCACTCGTGAACGTTGCAGCAAACATTTGCTTATGTCTAATACTTTTTAGACAATCCACACACCAATTCATGACAGTCTTCATTCATATCTACTTCCAACATATGAACGACTGTGGCCCGTTCAAATAATTTGACTGTTCTTAACCAATTAAATTATTCAAGAAGTCAAAACATGCAAAGTAAAACACAAGGATAATAGTAATCCTATATGGTCTCAAACCTTTGAGCATAAATAAAACACTTTTTATTTATCACCATATCGATGACTCATTATTTGTTGTTTCGGGTAATCAACTTCTTACTCGAATGATTACTACACTTGTCCCATGCTCCTAGCATGCACACAATGTTTACATATGGTTCTTTCTTTATGAAATAGACCAAATTGAACACATTTCCAATCACACTCATTTCACAACTCAGAATCCTTTTCACAAGTGAAAGAATATCAAATTCTTGCCAGTTATGGAATATGTTAGATTCTAACATTTTATGCAACGATTCTTTTGTAATGTCACTGCACTAAAGTCACAATGACTATTGCCAATGAAATTACAAAGTCCTCTATCAGAGATTGTTACAAGACAATTCCTTAGATATGATGTCTCTCAATCAAAGTACATTCCTTTGAACATCCTTTTGCATAAAAGTTTCTAACCTAGACATAGATTTTCAATATTCAATTCCCAATATGGAAAACTTTCCATACTTACCATATGACAACTCATTCTCAATAGAATCTTTTCTATTCATAATAATGTCGATATGTTCCATCCAATACTATACTTCCAACTACTCACAAGCGACCAATCCTCGCCGAACTTTGGATTGTCCTTTGATAGTTGTTTAATTATGTTAGTCAAAACCGATTCTTGTCTTCTTTCCCTCTAAATGCGCTAGACATTTGGAAAATTTTAGAATGGTCAAATATTATAGCATTTGCAATCAATCCTATACCCAAAGTGTGTGGGACACGATGCATAATGTCTTACATTAAGATTCAATACTTTATCAATCTTCTGCCATAGTATTTTATGTACTACGTTCTCAAAATTCCAACAATGAAGAGGAATGTCGTAATCATAATAGGATTTTTAAGAACGCACTATGTTTCCTTGACTAAATTATTAACATTCCACAACCTAAGCCTTTAGATTTGAAATGAAGCATAATATTCTCTCCCTTAATTATAGCAAAACAACTTTACAACCCTTACGACTTTGCAAGGTGTAACTCTTGTTTTTCTATAATTAATATTGCTAACTTGCAATACTTGCCTTAATAATCATATAATCATAACATTTATGCTCCCACTATCATGATGATTATTATAAACATAACACTTATGCTCCCACTATCTTTGACATGTATTCAGAAACCAGCTTAACTTCCAGAAAAACAATACTTATTGAATTTTTTAAGTTCATGTTTCTAATACTTAATGCTTTGATAATCCTTTATCTAACTTATACACCTTTTCCATAGATAGCTCATATGTGTGTCTAAACAATTCAGACTATTGCCAAATCTCACAATTCGAATCATGGAAAGGGATACCGTAACCATAATCGAATTTGAAAATACAATTTCACAATCACTATCTTCTTAAAATCTCTATTAGTGAAAGCATTTCCTCACAATCATTTTCATGAAGGAGTGAATCTTATGACAATTAGATTTTAATGGTGTATGTGTACCTATCCATGTGAATTTGTCAAAACCAAAGTTTACGACAAATTCAAACTCATATGGACCGAACTTTCTTAATCTTGATTTCTTTGCCTTATGGTAACACAGCTGCCCACCATGTCTTCCAAGTAGTTAAGCAGGTCACCCTTTCCAATCAATATACTTTCCATTGATCAAGGTGCCTGCCTTTTATGCGTTCAAATGAGAACTCATAGAACTCACATGCATAATTAACTCAACTGGAATGGCACAGAAACAAAATAGTGTCAACACGATAGGTTGTAAACCTCAACTCGTGTGGTAGTGATGATCGATAAAGTTTATTTTGGTTTGTTCTTGAAACCTTTCAAGACCATTAAGACTCCCACTGACTCCTTGATATATAAGATTCTCTTGTCAACAAAAATTTCTTGAAAACAAATATTCAAGAGTTAGTGTAGTTTTTTTATCAAAACACTTCATAAATTGGTTCTTGTTGGTCTTTGTCTTATCATAACTTTCCATATTTGATGAATGCTATAAACCTTCTTAATACTTTTCACTCAATGTCACAGCCTTAACTCTAAGACTTGTTTTGGAACGAAGTATGATTGACTTCTTGATTTAACCATTTCTTGAATTCTTGATTCCTCTTTTTAGGCATACAATTATACTAAGATTGTCATACCCCAAAACCGGAACGGCGGAAACGTTCTGGGGTGGATGACGTCATATCAAATATCACAACACATGCATTATAGTAATCAAAGTACAACAAAACATTGCATTAATAGTAATAGTTTTACATTGTTACATTAAAATACATCAAAGTAATACAAGTAATAGAATAAATACAATAAGGTACTAAGCCGTCTTCATCAATAGCTCCGGGGGTGTACCTGTCTAATGCTAACCTGAGAATACAAGTTATTTGAAAAGCGAGTATCAGCATTTTTACAAATGATGGTGAGTTCATAACTATTTAGTGACGTTTCAATCAAAAAACTTTAATAAGTAGTAGTTTAAGTGTTTTATGTGTATTAGATTTCTTTACAGAAAATACTATATTTTCTTTAATAAAAGCAGCCTTCTACCAAGACTGGTCAGTGTTATGTGGTAAAAAGTAGTTTTCCCTTAATTGCTATCATTATCAAAATACTGAATTTGATTATTAAGGAAGCAAGATATATCAGGCAAATACATATGCCTCAGCAATGAGGACTGCTTACTAAGGCAAAGGAATCATAGACTCCAGGAGAGTATCAAACAAAGGACATGCCTGGTTCAGTCTAACAAATAGAGACTCAGACCCCAGAAGGTACCAAATGAAAGGTACAGCTGGTAAGGTCTAAAACAGTGAACAACAGACCCCAGACAGCATCAAATGAAAGATACGTCTTGCAAGGTCAAAACAGAGAAAGTAGACCTCAGACAGTATCAAATGAAAGATACGTCTTGTAAGGTCAAAACAGTGTGACTCTAAAAATGAATTACCAGCATACAGTGTAAATTGCCGGTTAAATACCATTACCTTAAAGCCAATGAATTATAAGGTAACCCGGGATACTCGTAACCATACTGACTAGAGTAATAGATGCCCTACAAGCGTCTAAAATATGACATTTGTCACCCGTTGGCTTGGTAGGCCGGGACTGTAGCTAGTAGTCTGGGTGCGGGGTTGTCAATCCCGTATAGATCTATACACACAATGTCCGCTCTCCCTACAGGAGATTATGGTTACCAACTAGACGACGGAGAAGGCCGTGTCCTGAAGATGCATCCCAAATAGTGGGTAGAGACTTCCAAATAGTGGGTAGTGTGTTTCTAATGTAAGTGTAGACTAGAGGTAGAGACTCTTAACTGAACTGCCTAGAGAATTCCTGTATGGCTATGCTCGTATACATAATATATAACTAATGAATCAAACGACATTCGGACGGCCATCCGATCCCACCAGACCACATCTCAACAAAGAAAAGGAAATAGGGCGGACAAGCGTTCCTAAGTCCTTCAATCATTACTTATATGCATCTAGACAAGCACAGACATACATCTAACTACGCTTGAGTGTGTAACAAGTGGATTCTTATCATGAAGTATAAGTGTGCCAAAAGTAAGTGTATCACAAAGTAGAAGCAATAACAAGTGAAGTAGGATCGGTCGCAAGTGAAGTAGGAGTGTCGAACAAGTATAAGCGTATCACGAAGTAGAGACGACAATAAGTGAAGTAAGAGCGTCTATTAGGTATAAGCGACTACATGTATAAGTGAAATAGAGGCAATAACTGTAACAACCTGAAATTTCATATCACTTCTTATACCTCAACTTGTAATCCAATCCGATCAACCAGACGTCATTTTCAATTTCGTTTTCGATTTCGCCATTTTATTAAGTCATTAGTTATATCAATCTAAAATGACTTAATGGGTGTCTTAATACATTTAGAAATCATTTTAACACCCCACTTTAGTAATCGGAATAAGTATAGAATCGACCGTATCGACTCACGACAATTTGGTCGGGTATGACCAAAAGCCTCGTCTAACGCCGGTATCGGGTGGAATTCCACCGTATCCAAAATTTAAACACTATATAAACATGTTTAAGCCTCCATTAGAAGCCTTTGGTCAATTTCTCATTTAACTCTCACAACCTCTCTCCTCATCCCAAAATCAAGGTCCAAAACAAAGATTTAAGGCTTGAAATCAAAGAGGTAACACCCCTAACTTGTTATTCAACCACTTTAGCCTTCAAATTGATGTTTAATTTGTGTTTTAGGACCAAGAGCATGAGTTTACGGCCAAGGAACAAGCTTGGGCCGTAAACATCTAAAGATGGGGTTTTTAAGCCCTAAAACCCCTCCTAAGCAATGTTGGACATTAGATATGGCTTAACGACTTAATGAAAAGGACTTATAACATTTGAAACATTAATTTTGAGCCATTTGAAGGAGTTTACGGCCAAGGCATAAGCTTGGGCCGTAAACTCATATTCATGGGGTTTTTGAGCCAAATAACCCTTCCAAATCATAGTTGGGACTTAGATACGACCTTAAGGCTTGCTAAACTAGGCTTGGAACACCTTAAACATAATTTTTGGGGGACAAAAGTGAGTTTACGGCCAAGTCATATTCTTGGGCCGTAAACTCCACTTAAAAGGGGATTTAATGCCTTAAAACATGTCCAAATGCCTTAAAACTCAACCAATGGCCTTGTGGTAAAATCTAGATGCATCTAAAAATAGTTTAAAGGTTTGAAACATATCAAAAATGTCATTTATAGGAGTTTACGGCCTAGGAACACACCCTTGGCCGTAAACTCATAAAATCATGTTAATGATGCATCAAATACACTCAAATGACTTGTATAAATTTCTAGAATCACATGTGATTGTTTTAAGCATCAAAAACTAACTTTTTCATGGGTATAAGAGAGTTTACGGCCTTAGAACATACCTCTAGGCCGTAAACACCAAAAAGTGTGTTAAATGATGTTCTCAAATCATAGAAAGGCTTGGAAAATTAACTAGAATCACATGTGATTGTCCTTTGAAGCTCAAATCAATTTTTCCTTGGCCATAGGTGAGTTTACGGCCGTAAACTCTTATGGGGTGGCCGTAAACTCCCTTTTTAAATGTTGTTAATTCATTCCAAGTGTTCCAAGGCATTTTTAGATATCCATTCTAGCAACCCCCATGTCCATTTAAGCCCTTAAACCATCAAAATCACACCAACATGAGTTTACGGCCGTAAACTCATGTGTGGGTGTGTTTTGTGGTTGCAAACTCTTTAAAATGTTTACTCTTAGGGAGTAAACTCAAGTCCCAAGTCCCTAGTTCCATTACAAGTCCAAAGATGTCACCCGGGCCACTCCAAACGCTCGTTTTGAGGTGTTTAACCTCGTTAGAATGTAATGTTCCATATAATTAGTGAATGTATCCCTAATTGTATATATATGGACATTATTTCATTTTACATAGGGACATCGCGAGTAAACAATCCCCGAATCAACGTCTAGTATCCAAAACCGACGCATTTCCGAGTCCGGTGAGTTCATACCCCTACCCTTTTCACTGTTTTTCACTGTTTTCAAGGGGGGAACACAAGAAAAGTACAAGAGTTTTCTTGTACTCAAAACTTATTTTCATGTGTGTGTTTCACATTTCATATGCTTTTAATATTTATTAAACAACTGATAACTAGTAGAATATACAAATCACTTAAGCATTTATTTGTGAAATGGGTTTTATAAACTGTTATGTTTTATATATTTCACAAATGGTTTCCACATTTTATCAGTTAAAAGCATGACTTTACAACACATGAACAATATATTTTGTACCCTGTCTTGTCCTCAGTAACATTCCACAGAGATACGCGAATGGAGGATTATCCTATTATTACTAGTAAATTTGTTATTCCGTATGATTGGAGACACGTACTCGGCGAACACTCCACAGAGATACGCGAGTGGAGGACTACACCCATAACCAGAATCTCTGGAATTGAGAGAGCGTGACTTGAGTGTATAGATCTATACAGGGCTGACTACCCCACACCTGGCTGCTAGCTATAGCCGAACCGAAATGGTTCAAGGGTGACGAAAGTCATAAGGATTGTGGACTACTTATTGCCACAAGGCTGTGGACTACTTATTGCCACAGGTTCAGTCTTTAGTATGGTTATGGAACTCGCAACTAGGATAACAGAGATTTACTTATAGTAATAATGAACCACATACTACATTTTACAGATAACCAGGATTCAGTTTACATCTTTTACATCTTTTACATCATTTACATCTTTTACAAATGATAACCAACATTCAGGAAGGTATGGGACCTTTCTGGGGAAAACTTTGTACATAACCAGGTTTAATAGAATACATCTTCCACATTAGAAACCAACATACAGGAAAGCATGGGGCATTCCTGGATAACATACACATAACCAGAAAAGTGTAACCAATTGTATATCATTACATCTTTTACGATAACTAACTATTTAGGAAAGTATAGGACTTTCCTGGGAATACACTGGTACATAAAAGCAATGGAACAATGAATTGGATAATCAAACTATACTTTATTTTTATGATACAACAACCAACTTTCAAGAAAATATGGGATTTTCTTGGCGTGTGTTACATTTCAGAAACAGAAAGGAAACATAAACATTTTTACAAAATAAAACTACTTATGAACTCACCAGCGTTATGCTGATTTTCAAACTGCTTGTGTTCTCATGTTAAAGATAGTACAGGTACTCGAAGACTTGCTTAATTCAGGATCGTGTGCGTGCAAGGCTCGTTTGTTTTGTTTATATGTATATTATGTATCATCACTGTATAAACTGTGTCTTTTGAAACAAATTGTAAAACTTTTAATATGTAATGTAATGTTTGTATCACTTTACTTACTATGTACATTGGTTTTGATACTCAACGTGGAGTCACCCCCGGAAATGTTTCCGCCTTCGGTTTTCGGGGTGTGACAGATTGGTATCAGAGCCCTTGTTTATAGTGAATAAAGTATACCAAACCTTACATGGTATAAAACTATAAACACTAAAGGGCCTAAGTGCTCTGAAATAAAAGTATCTTCAGACTACAAGTATTTTCAAAAATATACAAGTATACCGAACCGTCGAGATTCGTATTTATAAGTAGAACAAAACATAAGTAAATGGGTGTTGTGTATTGCAGTTAAACCTGGGCAGTTATGTAGTCGTGTCTATGGTCAATATAGCCTGGCCAACTATATTCATTCGAGACACGGCCAACATGTGCTTGGGAGTGATTGTGGTATACGACATGCCTAAAACTTACCCTAATACCACAAACATCGAGCCAGTATGGTAACAAACCATGAAATACTATGGGAGTATTTCTCAAATCATCGTACATGTATAGATCTCGATCATTCCGTTAGCGATAGTTTACTTGCTTCAATAACTCTTTCCTGCTTTACTGCTTAATTAGAATTAATATCTGTCATATCTCTCGATTTAGAGGACTTATCATCCTCTCTCTTTAATTGATCTTATTAGATCAAGATGCCTCCCAGGAAGAGACCCAGCTCCAACAACCCTCCACCACCTCCTCCTAAAATCGATCCCGTGTTATTTCAAACAACTGTTACCGCCGCGGTGGCAGCTGCCATGTCCCAGCTAAATACCGGTGGTTCAGGAGGTAGTAATCAAAATCAAGATGGTAATCAGGAACGCCGTAAGGAGGGTTCCTATAAGGACTTCATGAATGCGAAGCCTTCTTTCTTCAATGGCACTGGTGGTGTCATTTCCTTATCCCGATGGTTCGAGAGAATCGAATCCATCTTCGAAATCTGTGCCTGTGATGAGTCCGATAAGGTCAAGTTCGCAGCTTGTACCTTCCTTGATAAAGCATTGACTTGGTGGAATGGCCGATTCAAATCCTTAACTCTCCCTGTAGCCAATGCCATGGGCTGGGAGACTATGAAAGAACTC
This sequence comes from Lactuca sativa, assembly GCF_002870075.4. Taxonomy (NCBI): domain Eukaryota; kingdom Viridiplantae; phylum Streptophyta; class Magnoliopsida; order Asterales; family Asteraceae; genus Lactuca; species Lactuca sativa. The sequence continues at coordinate 249,403,644 of NC_056623.2, forward strand.
CTCCTTGCTGAATATTGTCCCCGAGGTGAAATGCAAAAGCTAGAGCATGAGCTCTGGAACCTGAATATGAAAGGTTCCGATATTGTTTCTTACACTTCCCGATTTGATGATCTTGCCCTTCTTTGCCCTGGTCTAGTCACCCCTGAGAGCAAAAAGATCGAGAGGTTTATTTGGGGGTTAACCAATCCTACAAAAGGTCATGTCTTAGCTGCTCGCCCAGATACTTATGATAGTGCTAAGACTCTAGCACAAGCCATAATTCACCACAGTGATGATGTTGAGGAAACCACTACTGCTACCCCTGAGTCTACCAAAAGCAGTGGTGAGAAAAGGAAATTCTGGAAGAAGAAGAAGGGTCAATCTTCCCAAGGCTCCTCCAAAAGACAACAAACAGTAGCAGTTCATGCTGCTACTACCCCCGTAGTTGTTGCTTCTGTTGTGGGGTCCACAACACCAACTCCTACCAGCCGATATGTTGGTAACCTCCCTCTTTGTGAAAAATGCAAGTATCACCACAACCCTGGTCCCTGTCGAGAACTATCCTGTACCAATTGTGGTAAGAAGTGTTGGATTAATGTCTAAGTCCATAACTATATTTGGTATGTACTTGACCCGACCCGGCATGGTCCATTTGGGTTGCACTTCACCGACACAATTTATATGGATAATCTTTTGAGAATAGTATGTTTATGATTAATATTAATATATTATAAGTTCTAATATATTAATATGGAATCATATTATTTAATTAGTATTGATCAAGAATTAATTTATAATTAATTAAGTGATCAAAAGGAACTAATTAAATATGGACTCTTATATATATGGAATGGGCCAAGTTCATTTAGGTTGGGCTAAGCTTTCATGGATAGTCCATGGAGTGTTTAACCCATGGATCCTAGGAAATGAAAGGTCATGGGTATTAGGGTTTAACCCTAATCCTCCATACTATATAAAGATGTCTTTGGTTGGTGAAATTGGCACTAGTGTGAATACACTAAAGAAGCGCTAGCCAATTTCACTAGAGAGAACCAAGTAATCATATTCTCTAAAGTATTCCAAGGTGTCTTGGTGATTTGTGATTCCACTTGAGGCTTCCACACTATTGGGGCTAAGCTCTTAAAGCTTGAAGACATCAAGCTACATCAAGAGGTATGTATTCTATCTTGTTACATTCATAGTTTTTGTATGCTAGATTAGGATAATACCTTGGATGTTCTTATTTGCATGTATAATAGAGAAAACATAGATCCAAGGTATTTAGGGTTGCATGTACACTTAGGAAGTGTTAGAATGCTCAAAACCCAACAGTGGTATCAGAGCCACGGGTTGTTTTCTGTTATATTGATGCAAATATTTTATTTTCAAAGTTGGAAAAAAAAAAGGAAAAAAAAACATGAAGTTCGTCAAATTTTAAGATAATTACTTGTTCTTGGAAAAACTAATTATTTGTAAAATTTGAATAATTTGCTTTATGAGTTGAATTAGGTCAAATTTAATAAAAGATAAAATAATATGATTATTTTATTAGTTTTAAAAGTTTGATCTAAAAAGTTTTATTTTTTTTTGAAACCTCCATAAGTTATGGATTTGAAAAAGGTTTTAAAAAAAAAAAAATTGATTCAAAGTTTTTTTGGAGTTACAAAATTTGGTGTTAATGTTTTAAAGGATTACATAACTTAAGAATAAGTTATGGATCACCAAAAGTTTTTTGTGTTATCTTGTTTTATGAGTGAATTTGGATTAATGATGAAAATTATGTGATAGTTGGTTTTAATCCAAATTAATCTAAGAATTGATTCTAAAATGTGTTTTTGTAACTTGTCCTCAAGTTATATGAAAAGTCACATTTAAGAATCATAAAACTCATAAAAATTGGCAAAGGTTACAAAATGAAGAGTCTAGTTCTAATTAAATGGTTTTATGACTCCATAACTTGTCCTCAAGTTATGGAGGACCAAGAGTCTCTTCATTTAATAAAATAAAAATAAACTAAAAAAAGGTGTAACCTTAATTAATTCCATAAGTTATAAAATAAAGAAAAGTTAATTCTTTTATTAGTTTAAAGTCTTCCATAACTTGTCCTCAAGTTATGGAACTTGAAGAGTTTTTGGATTAAAACTACTTTAAACACATAAGTTATGGAATTAATTAGTTTTGAATAGTTTCAAAACTTGCCCTCAAGTTTTGGAATTTGTAAAGTTTTCTCTAATGAATACTTTAATTCCAAGTTAGCCCTTAGAATTTTAAAAGTTAAAATTCAACCCTTATACTTTATAATATTATAAGTTAATAATATATATATATGTATAAGAGTAAAGTCAGTCTTGCCGCTAGTACGCCTCATTCACGAAGCCGGTCTATAAGGTGGGTATAAGGTTGTTGCCTATAAAATGGCAACTTAATGGGTGTCCACTCTCACCCACCGCTTGCTTGACCGGTGGAGGGTCGTTAGCCGAACGGGTTTGACAGGACTATAATTCTCCCTTCATTAAAAGTATTAATGAAAATACTAAGTAACTAAACTCTTAATAATACCCAATCTTAGTTACTTAGGAAAAATGTGAATAAGGTGCTAATCCATGAAATTACACTTTACACTTTGTCTAAGTCGTTAGTGGAGCGTGTGTGGTTAACCGGCACACTAACTTGGACTTAACAAGGTAGGTAAAGGGTGACTTAATATTTATCATAGTATCGATGGAGCGTGTGTGGTTAACCGGCACATCGATTGAGGGGTAATTTATTAAGGGTACCAAGTGATTTGCATGGTTACTTCACACCTTGTTTTGTGATCCTCGGCATCCCAGTCACAAAACCTGAAGGGCACACTCGAGATTGAAACATGCCTTTGAAAAGTTCAATGAATCTCAAAGATCTAGGAGTTTCAAAACCAATTAAAACCTAATAATACATTTCGTTTATCTTGGTGGAAATTGGTGAATCGTCATTCACCTACCTTCAAATATTTTATAGCTTGGATTACGGCATACCTCTTCTAAGTTATAAAATAGTTTGTTGGGTCCTAGCCTTAATATTTTCATATTGGGTGTCTTATTAAGGACTTTAAAATCAACTATCTTGAATATCTCCCAAAAGATGTCTGGTTTAGACACCTATGATCTTCCCAAATCTCTTGAAACAAGGTTTCCTAATGAAGATGATGTCTCATGGAAATCATACTTCTTTCACCTCCTCCAATTATTCTCCCCAACCCACAAGTTCTTGAAAAGTTTAAGGTCACTCAAGCCCTATTGGCAAGGCAAGGTCTAGGTGTGAACACATCTTGGAGATGTAGTCACATATTGACAAGCCGGGAGAGTTGGGTGTCAAAGTCTTGAGAAAGTTGGTGGTTCAATCACTTTCTGAGTCACATAGTGAGTTCCTTTGGGACACCTATGAAACAGACTATGACAAGACCCTTAATGATCTTATCTATTTGTTAAGATCAACTTCCTTAAAACTTGATGGACATTGACAATAGTGACACAGGATATCCAGAAAAGCATTCTCTTCCCAATGGAAAGGGATCGGCCATAGTCAACTCGGTTGACCAAATGGTAAAGAGAAAAACTAACTCTGTGATAGTCCTCTGCACCTTTATCAATGGGTCCATATGTTTATATTGCCAAAGAAAGGGGCATTGGTTGCGAAGCTGCCAAATTTACCTAAGGAGGTTAAAGTCAATAAGTTTGACTCTACTTCAGGTAAAGTCCACTATCTAACTCTGCTAAGTTTCTATTCTGAGATTCCTGATACATGATGTGACTGGGTCACATGGTGATGTTTTAAGAATCAAAGAAAAGTGAAGAAACTTAAAGAAAGAATATGCTGAATCTGATGGCGTAGATGGATTTCTATCGCATAGTTTGAAGATCGGATTCTTGAGCAACTTCTTAGGAGTTATGAGATATTGCTTAGGAATAGATAACAACAAGTTTTCATATGGATTGTAAGGATAAGTTTTTCCGCAAAGTTTTAAAATAAAAGAAAATTTTTTTGATTTTATTTATTTTAAAATATCCTTACAATGGCTTTTGAGGAAAAATTGTTGCTTATATGATTCCATTAAGAGCAAGAGTGGAAATATGAAATTGATTCTTTCATTTGTGGTAATGTCTAAATTTACCAAATAAGGAAAGATTCTCATCACCCAAGTTTCAATTGGACCGGAACTTGGAATCATGCAAGTTGTATAGCATGATGAATGAGAACTTTCAAGTTTTGGAAAATTAAGACTAATTACTTGTTCACATGGATGTGTGAGTCAAGTAAAGGACTTAGGGATCGAGTACACATTCTTGTGCACTGATTAAGTCCACCACTAAAGAGCGAATAAGAAGAATCAATTTAGGCAGAAGGATAAAAGTTTCTCAAATCTGAAAAGATGGGAGAGTACTTTAGTATCAGTTTTTGTGATCATCTTAATGATTAAGAAACCATAGCACAATTAGTTCTCTAAGGAAATCTTAGTGCATTCTTATGACTAAGAAGAGGGATCTTGAATTGTTGAAGTGGTTAAATCAAGAAGATGAGTCATACTTCGTTCCAATACAAGTCATAGAGTCATACTCCAAGATTGTAATTTGAGTGACATGTCTCAAAAGAAGGTTAAAACACTTGTCAAATGTAAGAGTAAAAGTTTTTCTACTCTTGTACATTTGAAATTGGTAAGTTGTGATGTTTTGGATAAAACAAAGACCAACTTAGGCCAATTGTGTGAAGTGTTTGTCTTGATTAGAATCCACACTATCTCTTGGATATTTGACAAGGGAGTCTTATAGATCAAGAGGACAGTGGGAGTCTTAAAGGTCTTGAAAGTCTCAAGAACTAATCAAGAATAAAACCTAAAGTTCTTCACTAGCACACAACTTGAGGTTCATAACCTATCGTGTTGACATATTCTGTGCCCATTCCAGTTAAAGTTGGCTTTGCATATGAGTTCTTAGAGTTCTCAGTTTGTTGCATACCAACTTGGAAGCAATGGCAGGCCCTTGAGCTGCCAGGTGACAAGAAGTTAAGATTGAGTTCAGTCCATATGAGTTTGGATTTGTCATTATCCTTGTCTTGTGACTATGATTTTGACAATTCACATGGATAAGAACACATACACCATTAAATCTAAGTGTTATAAGGTTTCTCTCCGATTCATGAAAATGATGGTGATGAAACACTTTCACTAAGTAGATTTTATCTAGATAGCAATTGTGATATTTGCATTCTCAAAGTCGTTAGTGGAGCGCGTGTGGTTAACCGGCACACTAACCTGGACTTGTGAGAAGTGGCAAAAAGGTCTAACCATTATGATTACGGCATACCTCTTCATAATTGTTTAGACTCACAAGTGTGCTATCTAAGGGAAGGTGTATGATTTTGATACAACTTTATCAAAACAATCTAGCATCAGAAATCTGAACTTTGGTCAATGAAGTATTGATTTCTAGAAGTCCAGCTGATTTCTGAGTACATGTCAAAGCTAGTGGGAGCATAAGTGTTATGCTAATAATCATCATGTTAGTGGGAGCATGATAATTATGATAAGTATTGCAAGTTAGCAATGTTAATTATAGAAAACAAAAGTTTCAATTGGGAAAGAGTTGTTTTGCTATAATTAAGGGAGAGGAAATTATACTTCATATCAAATCTATAAGGTTTAGATTTGAGGTTTTAATCATTTAGTCAAGGAAATATATGAATTTCATGTTGGAAAGGCTCAACATAAGGAAATTCTGTATATGGGTCCATTATTTGCGTTCTAAAATTCGATTATGATTACGGCATCCCTTTTCATAATCTGAATTATGAGAACTTGGCAAATTGAAATGGAAATATTATAGCAAAAGATTGGTTTAGTCTTTATGTAAGACATCATGAATCGTGTCCCATATGCTTCGGATATAGGATCGATTACATGTGCTATATTCATCCGTTCTAAAATTTTCCAAGTGCCTGGGGCATTAAGAAGGGAAAAGGTTTAGAACTGGATATGACTAAAAGGATTAAACAATTGTCGAGGACAATCTAAGGTTTACCAAAGATTGGTTACTCAAGGACAATTGGAAGTATAGTGATAATTCTGGAAGGACCATATTGCCATAATCTGTAAGGAGGCAACTCTTGTTCAAAAGTGATAGTCAAAATGGAATCTGGAAATGTTTCAAAGTTAGAATTTTCAATCTGTTTAAGATTAGGAAACTTAATGCAAGAAGGATGTTTCCAAGGAGCTGATCTCCTTTGGAATACTCTGTAATGATTGTTGTCAAGTCTTTCTGACTTTGTGCATAATCGTTACAAGAGGATCAATGCATATAAGTTTAGAATCTAACAGATTTCAGTAAATGGCATGAATTTGGAATTCTTGCATTTGCGGTAAGGATTTGGGAGTGTGAAAAGAGAATCATTGAAGTTATGTTCAATTGATCTAGTTCACAAAGTAAGGATCATAGACAAACATAGTATGCATACTTGGTGTGTGGCATGACTAGTGTTTAAGAAAACATAGTGTACATGCTTGGAGCATGGGACAACTATTGTTTTAAATTCAAGAATAAAGTTGATAGCTGAAACAGTATACAATGAATAATGTGTAATCATATGGTGATAAATAAAAGGTGTTTTATTTATGTTCAAAGAGTTGATACCATATTGTATTCAATTATTATTGTGTTTCACTTTGCATGTTTTGACTTCCCGAATAAACTAGGTTATTCTTCCGGAATGACTAAGTTATTCAAACCATCCACAGTCGGTCATATGTTGGAAGTAGATATGAATTAAGACTGTCATGGGTTGGCTTGTAGAGGTCTAAGGTGTTGGACAAAGGGCTACAACACTCATGAGTGCTCATAAGTTCTGAGTATTGGATTCAACCCGCGCTCATTGGAATCACTTCATGGATTTTATCACGAGTGATCATGAGACGATAATATCTTATATTCTTCAAACCTAGAGATATGAGTTGTTACTATGAGTTGGTTGTACATTGATTGCACGAAAACGCATTTGGTAACTCGGTGCTATAAAACGTGCCTTTGTGTATGATTCAACAAGTAGTAGAACAAGCCATATGAGTCGAAGTTTATCCATTCCTTTTACCTTCGGGATAAAAGCGATATCTGTGGGCCCCTCGATGATTTGATGATGACAAATGGAAGTGCTCGGCCGGGCCAGGACTGATTTGATTCGTTCAATTAGTCAGTTGTCATAAATCGGAAATCGGGAAACAACAAATGGACAGAGAGAATGATTATAATCCATGTCTCAGTCCATATGATATCTAGAATGGAGGAATATATGATCCCTTATCTAATGGACAAGTTCGTTGACAAGATCAGAGTTCGACAGCAGCTTTAAGAGCTACGATTGCCAGTTAGGTTTGAAGTAATACGCAATAATAGTTTTAGACTTATCCAAGTGGGAGACTGTTGGATTAATGTCTAAGTCCATAACTATATTTGGTATGTACTTGACCCGACCCGGCATGGTCCATTTGGGTTGCACTTCACCGACACAATTTATATGGATAATCTTTTGAGAATAGTATGTTTATGATTAATATTAATATATTATAAGTTCTAATATATTAATATGGAATCATATTATTTAATTAGTATTGATCAAGAATTAATTTATAATTAATTAAGTGATCAAAAGGAACTAATTAAATATGGACTCTTATATATATGGAATGGGCCAAGTTCATTTAGGTTGGGCTAAGCTTTCATGGATAGTCCATGGAGTGTTTAACCCATGGATCCTAGGAAATGAAAGGTCATGGGTATTAGGGTTTAACCCTAATCCTCCATACTATATAAAGATGTCTTTGGTTGGTGAAATTGGCACTAGTGTGAATACACTAAAGAAGGGCTAGCCAATTTCACTAGAGAGAACCAAGTAATCATATTCTCTAAAGTATTCCAAGGTGTCTTGGTGATTTGTGATTCCACTTGAGGCTTCCACACTATTGGGGCTAAGCTCTTAAAGCTTGAAGACATCAAGCTACATCAAGAGGTATGTATTCTATCTTGTTACATTCATAGTTTTTGTATGCTAGATTAGGATAATACCTTGGATGTTCTTATTTGCATGTATAATAGAGAAAACATAGATCCAAGGTATTTAGGGTTGCATGTACACTTAGGAAGTGTTAGAATGCTCAAAACCCAACAAGAAGGGGCACACTGTTCGATACTGCAAAGCTCCGACTCAATCAGCAAATCAATCCTCTGGAACAGGCGTTGGTCAAGCCTGTTATAACTGTGGTGAAGCTGGGCACTTTAAAAGGAATTGCCCCAAGAAGACTACTGCTGGCAACACCGGAAGGGTCCTGGCTATGGGACGGGAAGAAGCAGTCGCCGATCCTAATGTTGTCTCAGGTACGTTTCTTCTCGACAACTCGTATGCTAATATTCTTTTCGATTCGGGTGCTGAAAGAAGTTTTATTAGTCATACATTCAAACATAACCTAAAACATGATTCCCAACCTCTAACCGAAATATTTACCGTCAAAATGGCAAATGGAGAGAAAGAAAGTGCGAGTGAGGTATTCGTAGATTGCACCCTTACCTTAAACGACCATTCATTTCCTATCGATCTTATGCCCGTATCCATAAAGAGCTTTGATGTCATCATTGGCATGGATTGGTTGAGTCCCAATCATGTAGATATCCTTTGTTTCGAAAAAGCCATCCATCTCAACCTTCCTTCGGGTCAAACCCTAGTGATCTTTGGCGATAAACTCGGTTCCAACCATCGTATCATTTCCTGCATCAAAGCTCAGAAACTCCTGCGAAAGGAGTGTATTGCATTCTTGGCTCATGTAATCAACGAGAATCAAGAAGTTAAAAACCTCGCGAGCATCCCCGAGGTTTGCAATTTTCCTGATGTGTTTCCCGAAGAGCTTCCAGGAATCCCTCCCGAGCGTCAGGTCGAGTTCCGTATTGACCTAATTCTTGGGGCTACTCCTGTAGCGAAGTCTCCGTATCGCTTAGCTCCAGCAGAGATGCAGGAGCTATCCAGTCAACTTAACGAATTGCTTAGCAAAGGATTCATTAGACCGAGTTCCTCACCCTGGGGAACCCCGGTTTTGTTTGTCAAGAAGAAGGATGGATCCTTTCGTATGTGTATTGATTATCGTGAGCTAAACAAGTTGACTGTCAAAAACCGATATCCTCTTCCACGAATAGATGACCTTTTCGATCAACTCCAGGGAGCCAGTTACTTCTCTAAGATAGACCTTCGGTCAGGGTACCATCAGTTGCGAGTTCATGAAAGTGATGTGCCCAAAACAGCTTTCAGGACTCGATATGGACACTACGAGTTCGTAGTGATGCCCTTTGGTTTAACCAACGCACCGGCAGTGTTCATGGATCTGATGAACCGGGTGTGTCGTCCTTATTTGGATAAGTTTTTCATAGTATTCATCGATGACATACTCGTCTATTCCCGAAGTGAAGAAGACCACAAACAACACTTAAGGCTAGTGTTGGAGACCCTGCAATCCGAGAAGTTATACGCGAAGTTTTCAAAATGTGAGTTCTAGATACGGAAGGTAACTTTCCTTGGTCACGTGGTAAGTGAGGAGGGTATTCATGTCGATCCTTCCAAGATTAAGGCAATAGAGAATTGGTCAGCACCGAAGACACCCACAGAAATCCGACTATTCTTGGGTCTCGCTGGCTATTATCGAAGGTTCATCCAAAACTTTTCCCGAATCGCCAAACCTCTAACCACTCTAACACAGAAAGGTGTACCCTTTTGTTGGGGTGATAAACAAGAAACCGCATTTCAGACGTTGAAGAAAGCTTTGTGCAGCGTGCCTGTCCTGTCCCTACCTGAAGGTACAGAGGACTTTGTGATCTACTGCGATGCGTCTACTCAAGGTTTAGGCTGTGTATTTATGCAGAGAGGAAAAGTAATTGCTTATGCCTCTAGACAATTGAAAACACACGAGGTCAACTATACCACACACGACTTGGAACTAGGAGCCGTAGTTTTTGCATTGAAGATTTGGAGGCATTACCTTTACGGAACAAAGTGCACGATCTTCACCGACCATAAGAGCCTACAACATATCTTCGACCAAAAAGACTTGAATATGAGACAAAGGCGATGGGTAGAACTACTCAGTGATTACGAGTGTGAAATCCGTTACCATCCCGGCAAGGCCAACGTGGTAGCAGATGCCCTTAGCTGAAAGGAGAGTACAAGCAACAAGGTGAAGAGCCAGTCGATAACCATCCATTCCAACCTACCTATACAAATCCGAGAAGCTCAGTTAGAAGCCCTGAAACCCGAGAACATGACAACTGAAGCTTTGAGAGGAATGGAAAAGAAACTTGAGATCAGAAGTGATGGAGTCCATTGTTTCATGGATCGGATCTGGATTCCCAAGTCCGGAGGACTTAGAGAATTAGTCATGAAGGAAGCACACAGAACCAGATACTCTGTCCACCCAGGCTCTGACAAGATGTACTTAGATCTCAAGAAACAACATTGGTGGCCAAATATGAAGGCTGAGATAGCTTCATTTGTGGGCAAGTGTCTGACTTGCGCCAAGGTAAAAGTTGATCACCTGAAACCCTCGGGTCTGCTCCAGCAACCTGAGATACCTGAATGGAAATGGGAGATGATCACCATGGATTTCATCACCAAACTACCCAAGTGCTCGAATGGGTATGATACCATTTGGATGATTGTTGATCGTTTGACAAAGTCAGCTCACTTCGTTTCAATCAAAGAAACATACAAGATGGAAAGACTCGCACGGATATATATTCATGAGGTAGTCCGACTGCACGGCGTACCTGCATCCATTATCTCTGATCGAGATAGCAGGTTTACTTCCCGATTTTGGCAGTCTCTCCAGAAAGCCCTTGGAACCCAACTAGACATGAGCACGGCATACCATCCTCAGACCGACGGACAAAGTGAAAGAACAATCCATACCCTGGAGGACATGCTTAGGGCATGTGTCATTGACTTTGGAAAGTCGTGGGACGCACATCTACCTTTGATCGAATTCTCTTACAACAACAGTTACCACACCAGCATTAGGGCTGCCCCGTTTGAAGCCCTATATGGTCGAAAGTGCAGATCCCCTCTGTGCTGGGCTGAAGTGGGAGATACACAGTTAGCCAAGAGTCGAGTCCCCGACAGTGCACTTACCGGTCCTGAAATCATCCGTGAAACCACTAAGAAGATTATCCAAATCCATGAACGACTAAAGGCCTCGCGCGATCGTCAGAAGAGTTACGCTGATAATCGTCGGAAACCACTAGAGTTCCAGGTTGGAGACCGTGTTCTATTGAAGGTCTCGCCCTGGAAAGGCACCGTACGCTTCGGTAAACGTGGGAAACTTAATCCGAGGTACATTGGACCTTTTGAAATCATCGCTAGAGTTGGTCCGGTAGCCTATAAGCTTCATCTACCTCACGAACTTAGTAACATCCATCCCGTCTTTCATGTTTCAAACCTCAAGAAGTGCCTATCCGATGAAACCCTAGTAATTCCATTAGACGAGATTGAGATCGATGAAAACCTCAACTTCGTGGAGGAACCAATCGAAATTATGGATCGAGAAGTCAAACGTACGAAACAGAGTCGCATCCCGTTGGTGAAGGTTCGCTGGAATGCCAAGCGGGGACCGGAGTTCACGTGGGAGCGAGAAGACTCAATGAAACAGAAGTATCCACAACTCTTTCTAGATCCATAATTTGTATTTTATTTTATTTCTAGTCTTGAATTTCGGGACGAAATTCCCTTTAACGGGGGGATAATGTAACAACCTGAAATTTCATATCACTTCTTATACCTCAACTTGTAATCCAATCCGATCAACCAGACGTCATTTTCAATTTCGTTTTCGATTTCGCCATTTTATTAAGTCATTAGTTATATCAATCTAAAATGACTTAATGGGTGTCTTAATACATTTAGAAATCATTTTAACACCCCACTTTAGTAATCGGAATAAGTATAGAATCGACCGTATCGACTCACGACAATTTGGTCGGGTATGACCAAAAGCCTCGTCTAACGCCGGTATCGGGTGGAATTCCACCGTATCCAAAATTTAAACACTATATAAACATGTTTAAGCCTCCATTAGAAGCCTTTGGTCAATTTCTCATTTAACTCTCACAACCTCTCTCCTCATCCCAAAATCAAGGTCCAAAACAAAGATTTAAGGCTTGAAATCAAAGAGGTAACACCCCTAACTTGTTATTCAACCACTTTAGCCTTCAAATTGATGTTTAATTTGTGTTTTAGGACCAAGAGCATGAGTTTACGGCCAAGGAACAAGCTTGGGCCGTAAACATCTAAAGATGGGGTTTTTAAGCCCTAAAACCCCTCCTAAGCAATGTTAGACATTAGATATGGCTTAACGACTTAATGAAAAGGACTTATAACATTTGAAACATTAATTTTGAGCCATTTGAAGGAGTTTACGGCCAAGGCATAAGCTTGGGCCGTAAACTCATATTCATGGGGTTTTTGAGCCAAATAACCCTTCCAAATCATAGTTGGGACTTAGATACGACCTTAAGGCTTGCTAAACTAGGCTTGGAACACCTTAAACATAATTTTTGGGGGACAAAAGTGAGTTTACGGCCAAGTCATATTCTTAGGCCGTAAACTCCACTTAAAAGGGGATTTAATGCCTTAAAACATGTCCAAATGCCTTAAAACTCAACCAATGGCCTTGTGGTAAAATCTAGATGCATCTAAAAATAGTTTAAAGGTTTGAAACATATCAAAAATGTCATTTATAGGAGTTTACGGCCTAGGAACACACCCTTGGCCGTAAACTCATAAAATCATGTTAATGATGCATCAAATACACTCAAATGACTTGTATAAATTTCTAGAATCACATGTGATTGTTTTAAGCATCAAAAACTAACTTTTTCATGGGTATAAGAGAGTTTACGGCCTTAGAACATACCTCTAGGCCGTAAACACCAAAAAGTGTGTTAAATGATGTTCTAAAATCATAGAAAGGCTTGGAAAATTAACTAGAATCACATGTGATTGTCCTTTGAAGCTCAAATCAATTTTTCCTTGGCCATAGGTGAGTTTACGGCCGTAAACTCTTATGGGGTGGCCGTAAACTCCCTTTTTAAATGTTGTTAATTCATTCCAAGTGTTCCAAGGCATTTTTAGATATCCATTCTAGCAACCCCCATGTCCATTTAAGCCCTTAAACCATCAAAATCACACCAACATGAGTTTACGGCCGTAAACTCATGTGTGGGTGTGTTTTGTGGTTGCAAACTCTTTAAAATGTTTACTCTTAGGGAGTAAACTCAAGTCCCAAGTCCCTAGTTCCATTACAAGTCCAAAGATGTCACCCGGGCCACTCCAAACGCTCGTTTTGAGGTGTTTAACCTCGTTAGAATGTAATGTTCCATATAATTAGTGAATGTATCCCTAATTGTATATATATGGACATTATTTCATTTTACATAGGGACATCGCGAGTAAACAATCCCCGAATCAACGTCTAGTATCCAAAACCGACGCATTTCCGAGTCCGGTGAATTCATACCCCTACCCTTTTCACTGTTTTTCACTGTTTTCAGGGGGAACACAAGAAAAGTACAAGAGTTTTCTTGTACTCAAAACTTATTTTCATGTGTGTGTTTCACATTTCATATGCTTTTAATATTGATTAAACAACTGATAACTAGTAGAATATACAAATCACTTAAACATTTATTTGTGAAATGGGTTTTATAAACTGTTATGTTTTATATATTTCAAAAATGGTTTCCACATTTTATCAGTTAAAAGCATGACTTTACAACACATGAACAATATATTTTGTACCCTGTCTTGTCCTCAGTAACATTCCACAGAGATACGCGAATGGAGGATTATCCTATTATTACTAGTAAATTTGTTATTCCGTATGATTGGAGACACGTCCTCGGCGAACACTCCACAGAGATACGCGAGTGGAGGACTACACCCATAACCAGAATCTCTGGAATTGAGAGAGTGTGACTTGAGTGTATAGATCTATACGGGGCTGACTACCCCACACCTGGCTACTAGCTATAGCCGAACCGAAATGGTTCAAGGGTGACGAAAGTCATAAGGATTGTGGACTACTTATTGCCACAAGGCTGTGGACTACTTATTGCCACAGGTTCAGTCTTTAGTATGGTTATGGAACTCGCAACTAGGATAACAGAGATTTACTTATAGTAATAATGAACCACATACTACATTTTACAGATAACCAGGATTCAGTTTACATCTTTTACATCTTTTACAAATGATAACCAACATTCAGGAAGGTATGGGACCTTTCTGGGGAAAACTTTGTACATAACCAGGTTTAATAGAATACATCTTCCACATTAAAAACCAACATACAGGAAAGCATGGGGCATTCCTGGATAACATACACATAACCAGAAAAGTGTAACAAATTGTATATCATTACATCTTTTACGAAAACTAACTATTTAGGAAAGTATAGGACTTTCCTGGGAATACACTGGTACATAAAAGCAATGGAACAATGAATTGGATAATCAAACTATACTTTATTTTTATGATACAACAACCAACTTTCAAGAAAATATGGGATTTTCTCGGCGTGTGTTACATTTCAGAAACAGAAAGGAAACATAAACATTTTTACAAAATAAAACTACTTATGAACTCACCAGCGTTATGCTGATTTTCAAACTGCTTGTGTTCTCAGGTTAAAGATAGTACAGGTACTCGAAGACTTGCTTAATTCAGGATCGTGTGCGTGCAAGGCTCGTTCGTTTTGTTTATATCTATATTATGTATCATCACTGTATAAACTGTGTCTTTTGAAACAAATTGTAAAACTTTTAATATGTAATGTAATGTTTGTATCACTTTACTTACTATGTACATTGGTTTTGATACTCAACGTGGAGTCAACCCCGGAAATGTTTCCGCCTTCGGTTTTCGGGGTGTGACAATAACAGGGATAAGCGTATCACGAAGAGAAAGCATTATCAAGTAGGAGTTTAAAATACATGAAAGCGAAGCAGTAGCAACTAACAAGTAAGAATATACGTCGTAAAAGGGAACTTTGAGGAAAAGCCTTTATACTCGGGGAATTATAACAATTTTTATTCTTTTGTAAAATATGTTTGAAAACCTTTGGAAATCTTTCATAAACCAGTTTAAAATGAATTAGGATAAAACAGTATAAGTAAGAGTATTGAAACAAATGAAAACATTTTAGAAAACCATTTTAGTGTCCTACTCGGTAAAACAGTGTACAGTGTCGTAAAATCTTGTGCATGCGGGTTATCAATCACATGTGATTGATATGATAACTGGCATGTTTAACTTGTATTCCCCCCTATAAAACATGTAAAAACATTTAAAAGGTTCATTCAGGGGTATGAACTCACCTGGTGTAAGTAGGCCCGACAAAGGTGCCGTTTGGGCGTTCGGGGCTTGATTACTCGCGATATCCCTATGTAAAATGTAATAATGTCCATATATAATTAATTAGATATACATTCACTAATTATATGGAACATTACACTCCAACGAGGTTAAACACCTCAAAACTAGCGTTTGGAGTGACCCGGGTGACATCTCCGGACGTGTAATGGCACTAGGGACTTGGGATTTGAGTTTACTCCCCAAGAGTAAACATTTAAGGGAGTTTACAGCCACATAGCACATACATACATGAGTTCACGTCCGTGAACTCATGTTGGTGCAATTTTGAGGGTTTAATGGCTTGTTTGGACTTGGGGATTGTTGGTATGAATTTCTAAAGTGCCCTGGGATGGACTAAATGAAATTTTACCATTTAAAAGGGAGTTCACGGCTATAAACTTGGAGTTTACGGCCGTAAACTCTCATATGGTTAAGGATAATTGATTTGAGGCACTTAAAGCAATCACATGTGATTCTAGTATGTGCCATGGCCGTAAACTCTTGTATGATACATTTTGATATGTTTAAGGCCTCCTAACTATTTTTAGATGGTTCTAGGATTTACCAGAAGGCTATCGGGGGAAAAATCAAGGTTTTGGGCATGATTAAGGGTGTTTACGGACTTGGTACATGGCTGGGCCGTAAACTCCTTTTGACCCTTCAATTTGTTGTGTTTAAATGATCCAAACCCCAAATATCAAGTCCCTAAATTTTGTATTAAGCCTAAGGGTGTTTTAGGAGTGAGTTTGGGAGATTTTAACATGCTTAAGGGGTGTTTACGGCCTTGGCATATTCCTGGGCCATAAACTCTCTTTTATGCTCCCAATCCTTATGTTTTAATGGTTAAACACTCCTAGGCAAGTCCCCTAATTTATTTCCAAGCCTTTATGGACTTTTGGGGGTCATTTTGGCCTTTATTTTGGGGTTTACGGCATAAGGAGGAGCTTAGGCCGTAAACTCCATTCTAACAGCTTCTAAGTCCTAATTTTTAGCTATAAACACAAATCAATATGTTTAGAATAAGCTAGGGTAAGCGGACTTACGATTTGGAAGCGTTTGGTTGCGGATTCGGGTCGAAAACGAGTCTAGAGAGAGAGTATAGAGAGAGAGGGTGGAAAAGCTCCAAATGGAGTTTACTCCCCTTTATATATGGGTGGGACTTGGAGCTCAGTGGAATTCTACCCAATACTGCCGTTATACGGGGCTTTTGGTCGCACCCGATTTACCGGTCGTAATAATAAAACTTATCATTTTCCAAATAAATGGAAATGTGTGTTATGTATTTTTATTTCCTTTTATCATGACTTAACGGCATATTAAACATAAACAATTGAAATGTTTATTTAATTGACAACCTCTAATTAACGGAACTTTTTATAAACTGGAATATTCCGTTAACGGTAATGGGGAAATGTAACGGAACAACTTGGGTTGTTACATCATCCCCCCCGTTAGAGGGAATTTCGTCCCGAAATTCAGGTCTAGGAAAGGAAGTAGGTATGAATGGCCAAGTAGAGGTAAGAGAGTACTCGCTATATGGTTGTCCTCGCATTCCCAAGTGAACTCTAGTCTGTGTTTGTCATTCCGACAGACCTTCACGTACGGGATGCGGATTCCGTCTAGTGTAGCTAGTGGTTTCCAACTGGTGTATCTACAAGGTTAGGGTTCTCAATTGATTCTATCAAGATGAGTGAGGCACGAAGAATGATGTCGGGAAATCACATATCATGTCTAAGAAGTGGACCGATCGGGTGTGAATCTTGTGGTATATCCGAAAGAAGTAGCGGGCTGAAAAGGGTTGGACCAAAGCTCCATGAGAATTCTCATATGGTCCTAAGCTCTCGGAATGGTAGAGCTTTTCAGTACTCAGAACATAGCGTACTTCTATGGCAAGATCAACACTGGCGTGATCGCCATTCCGAAGTTCCTAACGTTCTCACTCGTACTGTGTGTGTAGTCCTTCAGGTTGGTTCTTAGAGAGCTCGAGTGGTCCTTGGTCTCGCGTTTCCTATCAACTGGCTGATAGAGAGTTTCTAGATCACCGAGTGGGTTGTGCGACTATGGTTATCTGTTTGCTATAAAGTGTCTACCTCAAGCTTGTGCAAATTGAAGCTGCACTAACGAATCTTGAGATACGGAAACCCTGAGGGTCGGGGAGATAGGGTTTCTCCAGACGAGTGTTGAACTATCTCGGGAGGTGGTTCTACTATCCCTGCGTGAGGTAGTATCCGTGGAACACCTAATAGTCCAATGAATCTCTAAGACTTTGGTTTGTTCTAGTGCGGAAAGCGCATGTTCCTACATAACCCTTCGACTAACACCAAGGCTGGTGTCAAGTCTATAATCTCTTCGGGATCTGGGTCACGAGGTTTAACGTCGCTACATTCTCACTTAGATCACGGATCCTTGGCTGTGAAGGTTATCCTATGGTTCTCGGTATCCTAGTGTTCACTTCATAGAATGTAGTCTATCGTCTACAAGGCGACGATGAGTTACTCCATGCGAGAGGGTGGAGGATGATAGGGACTGCTTGTCTATAACAGGGTGGACGATGTGCCTGAGTATTGCGAGCAGCTACTGCAACTACTCTTCCGAAGATTTTGAGTTTCCTCGGTCTAGATCAAGTCTAGGGAGTATAGAGTCTCATCACTCGGAACTTTAATAGTTCAACCCGCAGTGATTCTCTTGACTCTGGCTCCTATTTTATGGAATAGGATGATGGGTTTTACTAATAGGTTCGTGGTAGAGCTCATACTTGGCTTAACCACTAATACTTGGTGTATGCAAGAGTATATAGTTGAGGTCGGCAGGATGTTCAGCTGTGCGACTCCACCCCAAACCCACAACCCAACGAGGAACAGGGAATAGGGAGGAAACACACACCTTAAATCTTTTTTATCTCAATTTTATACCACCTTTACGCATATACCTTGTTATAGTGGCCATTCCTTATGAGTTCTAATCTCTATGATTACGAACCTGACGTGCGAGGTGTGAAGGGTCCATCCACGGATCCCACGAAGTATGCTTTGGATGGTTATTGTCTTCTGAAGTATCTACAGTGTCTTTCGCTTCGGTGTTCATCTCACTACGAGGGGTCAGTCGACGGCGCGTGGTACCCTCTCTTTGGTACTTCGGAAGGTTTGAGATAAGAGGGATGATTGACGGATCGCATTAGGTTTGATTATTTGTGTTTGGTTTAGGTTCGGGAGAACCTTTATTTGCTGACATGGCTACGGAGAAAGTTCTTTTTACACAGCACTAAGAATGTACACATGGTTGCACGAAGTCGAACCATGATCAATAGAGTCGTCGAAATTGGCACACTCTGACATGGTATAAAATGAAGATCGATAGAGTCATGTGCCGAACAGGCACACAAGTTCTAGGCGTCTCGGGTTTCGTCCTATGTATCACTACCGTAGATACTTGGACCGATAGAGTCGACGCGGAACTATAGAGAGTTCTAAGTGTTTCCGAATAGAGTATCTTTTCATGAATGAATTTTCACAAGGGATTTTTATAATCGCCTCACATATACTAGTCATGTATATTTAAGGTGGGGAGGACTGTTGACTGAGCGACCCCGTCCTAAATCCACAACCAAACGAGGAATAGGAAATGAGGCGGCATTCGCTCACTCTAGGTCTGTCCATCTTAAATATACATGGTCTTAACGTATATGTTTAGCCATTATAGTTTTACCTGATGAATTTTTTTTTTATCTTATAACAGTGCTGCGACTTTCACACTACTGGGAAGAATTTACATTTTGAATTAATCTTTTATTGTTTTTAGTTTAGTTATCCGAGATCGAGAGACGTACCAAAATCTAACGAGTTCCTTGATGCTTCTCTTTAAGCAGTAGAGTTAGGCTCCTCCTGTGTCTTTGTTGTTTCCTTCAGCTGGGCAATCCTTCTTGAAATGTCCCATTTCAGCACATAGGTGATAAACAGGATTGGTCGCCGCATTAGTGATCGATGCAATATGCTCCACCGGAGTTCTGCATACACGAGCAATATGCCCCTTCATGTTGCACCTAGCACATAAGAGTTCCCGGCAGGCACCATGATGATGGTAGCTGCACTTGCCGCAGTGGGGAAGGTCTCCTAGCTATGGTCTTCTCGAGGTCAGGAGGGAAGGATTGACAGGGGTATAGTCTGCCTCAGCTCGTCGCCTTTCAGAAGGTCCTTGAGCCGAGGTACTTCCTTCCTCAATCTTGAGTTTTCTCTTTAGTGGGTTCGGTGAAAGTTTTTGGGTGACTGGGTATGAAAGTGTTGGTTGCTACTGTCCATCGCCAGGATTGGAAATCTCGACAGGGCCCTTGCTAACATTGGCGGTGTTAGCATTCAGGTGAGCCATGACAGCTGCTACGGCTGCTGAGACTACAGCTTGGAACGTAGCTTCATCGAATAAGAGAGCAGGTTTCTTGCTTGTGGATTGGTTACGCTTCCTCGGTGGCATGGTTTTCCTACACGGAAAGGAATACAAGGTCATGAGAGACGATGGTTAAATTTTTCCCATGCCTTGGTTAAATCTATCCTGAACGTATTAGGCATAAATTTTTCCCATGCCTTGGGTACTAGTCGTCTGAGTGTCGACCTACATCCCTATGATGTAGTCCTAGTAATCGAAGTGGGTGTATGAGTATCGGAAAAAGGCCACTAGATGCGAGTCATTCCTACTAAGTTACCTTTATACTGGGAAAGGTTTCACTCTCCGGCCTGGAGAGATTTGAGAACGGTTCTTAACTAAACTGTGGAAAGAGAGGCTCACAAGGGCAGATGGCTAAAATTCTCTCAATAGAGATGCGGGGATCTGCCCTAATCATGTAACTGGCAACGGGAAACGACGATTCACCTAACACATAGCGTGAGTAGTGTAACCACTAACTCACTAAATTGTATTATTTTATGGGTGTATTAGCGTGACGAATACGAGGAAAAAACACTTCCCGGGTTCCCTGTACTAGCTCCCTCGGTCTGCCTCGTATCTTTGACTGGAATCGGCGTTGGTTTCCTTCGGATAGTTACCTAGGGTTCTCTCCTCGTATGGACATATTGAATTTCTACTCCGCCTTCCTTCTGATTCCGACTCTGGGTGTCACCACTTCATGATGGATGACTGGGAATTCTCGAAGTTTAGGCGAATTTCTCACCGTTGTCCCTAAGAGATATGGGCACTTGGTGAATTCAATAGTCTCGACCCAGTTCATTTATTTCCGAACAGGAAATCTTCTCAATGAACCTCCTCTGGGTCTGAATCAACTCATCTGCCGAGCACTGAAGTGGATAGGGTTGTCTACGGGGTTCGCGCGAGAATGGAAATGTCTAAAGAATCCTAAGAGATTTTTAACATTTCACTGGATGATCCATATCGAGTCCTGCTACGATTACACAGGGTATACAAATCATATATAGCTTAGATCCGATAGGCCTTCGAATATGTGATACTACTCTAGAACCACATCCTAACGAGGAAAAGGAAATAGATCGAAACCACACATTCTTAGCCTATGGGATCCTTATTATATATAACCTTAGGAGTATACTCTCTATAGTCGTAGGTATATCAATAAGGATCTTTTTGTTCTTCACACAAGGTTAGTTATGGATCCTAAAATAACCCTATGGTATTTTAATTCTTGTATGATTCTTATCTTCTGAGTATGAATTTTGGGATTAGTGTGAATCTTTTAGCGTTCTAAAATACTCCTATAGGATTTTAACTTTATGTCTGGCTCTAGCAATCCTAGTTGGTAAGTTTCAGACCTGTTGTACACCACTATCACTCCCAAGCACACGTTCATCGCATCTCGGATAAATGTAGTTGATCAGGTTACATTTATCCCAGCTTACGATTCCATAACTGCCCAGGTTTGACTGTAATGCTCAACATTCGAAGACTTTTATTCTTGTTGTTCTTGTGATACTTGTGTTCGAGTGTATAGGTTTTGGATGTTATTATACTTTGGTAAAATATGGTTATATTTTAAAGTTTAATTCTTGGTCAGAGTGTTTTATCCCTTTGTGTTTATAGGTTGTATATCTTTTATGAATTGATATACTCAACTCACTATAAACAATGATCTGATACCAATCTGTCACACCCCAAAACCGGAACGGCAGAAACGTTCTGGGGTGGATGGCGTCATATCAAGTATCACAACACATGCATTATAGTAATCAAAGTACAACAAACACATTGCATTAATAGTAATAGTTTTACATGGTTACATTACAATACATCAAAGTAATACAACTAATAGAATAAATACAATAAGGTACTAAGCCGTCTTCATCAACAGCTCCAGGGGTGTACCTGTCTAATGCTAACCTGAGAATACAAGTTATTTGAAAAGCGAGTATCAACATTTTTACAAATGCTGGTGAGTTCATAAGTATTTAGTAACCTTTCAATCAAATAACTTTAATAAGTAGTAGTTTAAGTGTTTTCTGTGTATTAGAGTTCTTTCTAGAAAATCCTATATTTTCTTTAATAAAAGCAGCCTTCTACCAAGACTGGTCAGTATTATGTGGTAAAAAGTAGTTTTCCCTTAATTGCTATCATTATCAAAATACAGAATTTGATTATTAAGGAAGCAAGAGATATCAGGGAAATACATATGCCTCAGCAGTGAGGACTGTTGACTAAGGCAAAGGAATCATAGACTCCATGAGAGTATCGAACAAACGACACGCCTGGTTCAGTCTAACAAATAGAGACTCAGACCCCAGAAGGTACCAAATGAAAGGTACAGTTGGTAAGGTCTAAAACAGTGAACAACAGACCCCAGACAGCATCAAATGAAAGATACGTCTTGCAAGGTCAAAACAGAGAAAGCAGACCCCATACAGTATCGAATGAAAGATACGTCTTGTAAGGTCAAAACAGTGTGACTCTGAAAATGAATTACCAGCATACAGTGTAAATTGCCGGTGAAATACCGTTACCTTAAAGCCAATGAATTATAAGGCAACCAGGGATACTCGTAACCATACGGACTAGAGTACCAGATGCCCTGCAGGCGTCTAAAATATGACATTTGTCACCCGTTGGCTTGGTAGGTCGGGACCGTAGCTAGCAGTCTGGGTGCGGGGTTGTCAATCCCATATAGATATATACACACAATGTCTGCTCTCCCTACAGGAGATTTTGGTTACCAACAAGATGACAGAGAAGGCCGAGTCCTGAAGATGCTTCCCAAATAGTGGGTAGAGACTCCCAAATTGTGGGTAGTGTGTAAGTGCTGAACTAGAGGTAGAGACTTCCAAATAGTGGGTAGTGTGTTTCTAATGTAAGTGTAGACTAGAGGTAGAGACTCTTAACTGAACTGCCTAGAGAATTCCTGTATGGCTATGCTCGTTTACATAATATATAACTAATGAATCAAACGACCTTCGGGCGGCCATCCGATCCCACCAGACCACATCTCAACGAAGAAAAGGAAATAGGGGGGACAAGCCTTCCTAAGTCCTTCAATCATTACTTATATGCATCTAGACAAGCACAGACATACATCTAACTACGCTTGAGTGTATAACAAGTGGACTCTTATCATGAAGTATAAGTGTGCCAAAAGTAAGTGTATCACAAAGTAGAAGCGATAACAAGTGAAGTAGGAGCGGTCGCAAGTGAAGTAGGAGTGTCGAACAAGTATAAGCGTATCACGAAGTAGAGATGACAATAAGTGAAGTAAGAGCGTCTATTAGGTATAAGCGACTACATGTATAAGTGAAATAGAGGCAATAACAGGGATAAGCGTATCACGAAGAGAAAGCATTATCATGTAGGAGTTTAAAATACATGAAAGCGAAGCAGTAGCAACTAACAAGTAAGAATATACGTCGTAAAAGGGAACTTTGAGGAAAAGCCTTTATACTCGGGGAATTATAACAATTTTTATTCTTTTGTAAAATATGTTTGAAAACCTTTGGAAATCTTTCATAAACCAGTTTAAAATGAATTAGGATAAAACAGTATAAGTAAGAGTATTGAAACAAATGAAAACATTTTAGAAAACCATTTTAGTGTCCTACTCGGTAAAACAGTGTACAGTGTCGTAAAATCTTGTGCATGTGGGTTATCAATCACATATGACTGATATGATAACTGGCATGTTTAACTTGTATTCCCCCCCCCCCCCCTATAAAACATGTAAAAACATTTAAAAGGTTCATTCAGGGGTATGAACTCACCTGGTGTAAGTAGGTCCGACAAAGGTATCGTTTGGGAGTTCGAGGCTTGATTACTCACGATATACCTATGTAAAATGTAATAATGTCCATATATAATTAATTAGATATACATTCACTAATTATATGGAACATTACACTCCAACGAGGTTAAACACCTCAAAACTAGCGTTTGGAGTGACCCAGGTGACATCTACGGACGTGGAATGGCACTAGGGACTTGGGATTTGAGTTTACTCCCCAAGAGTAAAAATTTAAGGGATTTTACAGCCACATAGCACATACATACATGAGTTCACGGCCGTGAACTCATGTTGGTGCAATTTTGAGGGTTTAATGGCTTGTTTGGACTTGGGGATTGTTGGTATGAATTTCTAAAGTGCCCTGGGATGGACTAAACGAACTTTTACCATTTAAAAGGGAGTTCACGGCTGTAAACTTGGAGTTTACGGCCGTAACCTATCCTATGGTTAAGGATAATTGATTTGAGGCACTTAAAGCAATCACATGTGATTCTAGTAATTTTTCCATGCCTTGGGATGATTTATGGGCATCATTTAACATACTTTTATGAGTTTACGGCCTAAGGGTATGTGCCATGGCTGTAAACTCTTGTATGATACATTTTGATATGTTTAAGGCCTCCTAACTATTTTTAGATGGTTCTAGGTTTTACCACAAGGCTATTGGGGGACAAAATCAAGGTTTTGGGCATGATTAAGGGTGTTTACGGCCCTGGACATGCCTGGGCCGTAAACTCCTTTTGACCCTTCATTTTGTTGTGTTTAAATGATCCAAAACCCAAATATCAAGTCCCTAAATTTTGTATTAAGCCTAAGGGTGTTTTAGGAGTGTGTTTGGGACATTTTAACATGCTTAAGGGGTGTTTACGGCCTTGGCGTATGCCTGGGCTGTAAAATCTATTTTATGCTCCCAATCCTTATGTTTTAATGTTTAAACACTCCTAGGCAAGTGTGACAACCGTCAATATTCGGTCAAGTCAAAGTCAACTAAAGTCAACAAGTCAAACGGGTCAACTCAAATTGCCCGTAGGTACTAGAGGTTACGTTATGTAATTTCTAAACAACTCTCTATTCTAATGAGAGATCATAAAACGAAAAGTACGTACATCTAGATCTCCTTAACCTAAAACGATGGTACGTGGAGAGCCAAACCGATAAAACAATGAACAAGAACAATAAAACAATGTTGCATACTCATAGGGAGTGTGTAAGATCCTAAAACATGGCATAACGGGGTCTACGGACCTTGCATTGCGAAGCCGGACACTCACATTCGTCACACACGAAACCGCTCTCAATCGTTTTCACTCTATCTCTTCTTATCCCAAATCTCTCCAAGTATGTCAAATCTCTCCCAAATCTCTCTAAGAAAGTGAAATCTCTCCCAAATATCTCTTTGTATGTGAAATCTCTCCAAGTATGTCAAATCTCTCCCAAATCTCTCTAAGAAAGTGAAATCTCTCCCAAATATCTCTCTGTATGTGAAATCTCTCCAAGTACGTCAAATCTCTCCCAAATCTCTCTAAGAATGAGAAATCTCTCCCAAATATCTCTCTTTGTATGAGAAATCTCTCCAAGAATGTCAAATCTCTCCCAAATCTCTCTAAGTATGTGAAATCTCTCCCAAATCTCTCTCTAAATGAGAAATCTCTCCAAGAATGTCAAATCTCTCCCAAATCTCTCTAAGAATGTGAAATCTCTCCCAAATATCTCTTTGTATGTGAAATCTCTCCCAACTTTCTATAATCACTCGGGGCATCCCGACCCTTGAATTTGGCGAAAACAGCCCAAAAACGGAAGTTTACGCGAAAAACGGACTTAAGGAACCGAAACCGCTCTCAAGAACTGAAACCCCTCTTAGGAACCGAACCTTCTGATGAAGAGGAACCGAACCGAAGGTACTGTTCACTACTGTTCACTACAGTTCATTCGGTTCTGACCATTTTCTCTTCTGATGACTAACCGAACCCTCCCTTCTGATGGCTTGCCGAACCTTCTCTTCTGAGGACCGAGGACCGAACCTTCCCTTCTTAGCTTCGGACCGAACCCTCGGCCTAGGACCCTCGCTTCTGACTTCGGACCGAGCCCCTCGCCCTCGTTTCTTCTTCTGGCTCAGCCTCTCGCTTCCGACTCAGCATCAGCATGAACCGAACCTCGGCCTAGGATCGAGAGGCCTCGCTGGGAAGCCTTTTTCACCCGGTTTTCGATTAAATTCGCGTTTTAAGCCCGTTTTTAATTATTTTAACGCGGGATTTTCACCCAAAATCATATTTTAACATAATAAACCCTAAATATTCACAATTTAATCATATTTTCATAAAAATCTTTATTTAAATAATAAAAGCAAGTGGGTAAAGTACAAAGAGGTGGAGTGTTGACTTTGCTTTACTTTATGACACAAGCAACCACTCCCACACCCACTCTATGACCAGCCACACCTCCCCACCTTACCTAGGTCACATCAATGTCCTTTCCACTCAATCATCACTCTTTCCCACGTTTTTGAGAGCTGAATATTCATCCTCTCTCCTCACTTCTCTCATTTGCTCTCATTTCACAAGAAGATCAAACTCTTTTCTCTCTCACTTTCTCTCTCTAGAAGTTCGAGATTCAAGGGATGATCTTGGGATTTTCCTCCACGTTTGGTAAGAATAATCCCTTCTCTTTATGCTTATTTCACTTCTTTCTACTCGAAACATGGATATCTTACACAAACTCTCTCATAATTGTGTTAGATCTTCGAATCTTCAAGTAATTCTTCAAGTGTTCTTGGGTTGAACACTTCTCTTCTTCAACACTTACCTACTGAAATCACTTAATGTGAGTTCATACCCCTATATTTTCATGTTTTCTCAAGTTTTTAGGGGGGGGGGAATACAAGTTAAAACACCAAGAACATAACTACACTTTTCTAACAGCCTTCATTAGAAAAGTTCAACTCCATTCACGGACTGTTTTGGACAGCTTAAACATTTTAGTTTTCAAATCTGTTTTAGGTGTAAGTAGTTCCAGTTCTTAGCTTTAAAATGACTAGTTGCACATCTCCATGCGATTTTTCTACAATTTATGGTGATTTTTACAAAACTGCCTATCATTTCAAACACCAATCCGGACCAGTCTGTAATTATGGACTTTTTCACACAAGTTGGAGGTCATTAAAAATCATGATAAAAATTATGAGTAAACTAGACACGTTTTGGGAACTCTCAGAATTTACGGATTTAGTTTTCAGCTTCGTATGATTTTTCTATGAATTTTCAAAAACAATGTAGAAAGGTTGAAAATTTGTTAACAGCTTATAACTTTCATAACACTTAGTATTATGTTGAGCAAAGTGTATAACGATAAGTTCCAATTATTGAATGTGTTTCGATGTTAGTTTATCATCATAAACTGAAATATAGTCATTCATGATAAGATTATTCATTCATTTAGAACACGTATATTAAGCTATAATGAGCATAGTTTATGGATTCATAGCATTAAAGCATGCATAAAAGAATTCTTATACATTACAAACGTTTTGGATAAACTATAATAGGTATAGTTTATGTATCATTTACTTCTCAAACTTATTTACCAAAGGTTTTCCGTTTAGTTCACGTAAATCTGTTAATGAATAAATTTGTGAGTCATTCCCTTCGGGTTACTTCCAAAGTAACAAAGTCAAAAAGTCCTGTAAATTGTAACCAGAGTCTCTTCTAGGGAGAACGTGATAGTTGTGTATAGATCTATATTGGGTTTGACAAACCCACACCAGAGCTGCTTGAAACAGCTAGACCGACAGGTCTGTGGTGACAAGTGTCATTTAACGGCGACGCCTGAAGAACGTCGCATTACGAGGCCGTCTATGTCAAGTATGGTTATGATAGCTCACATGTGGTATTAACAATCATAAGATTTACGGGTTCTAACTTTAAATTAGCGAGTTAGGTCTATTTAGCTCACTGAAATTACTTTAAGTATGGAAAAGTACTTGTACGCCTTCATATAAAAAAAAAGGGTTTTATATCGATTTAAAATCACTTTTTATATCAACAATTACATACTTTATTGTATACTTTTGGTCTTGGTATTTAAGACTACACATCATTCATTACGGAATTTTTCTCACATCAGAAAGGGTTTTATGCCAATTTAAAACCACCTTTATATTTTTAAGTATGACAAATATTTGTTCATTTTCGGTCCTGGTATTTAGGACTACATAACTTTTGTAAGGAAAATATTGGATTTTCCTGGTAACATACATCTCTTTACAAAGATCGATTTTCAAACTCTTACTGTCAAAATCTTATGAACTCACCAACCTTTGTGCTGACACTTTTCAAAACTACTTGTATTCTCAGGAATTCAGTGAAACAGGAAATCAACCACGTTTTGAGGATGGGACGATAAATCGTCGAACAGTTCACTTTGTATCATAATGTAATTGATTTGAATCATGTAAACATATACTTTGGTGTAACTTTTTCAATTATATTTATGATGGTTGTATTTACTTTGAGCACTATTATACTCGTTGTTGTGATACTCTACATGAAGTCCTCCACCCCCGGACGTTTCCTCCATCCTTGGTTTAGGGGTGTGACAGATTGGTATCAGAGCACTGTTTATAGTGAACTCAGTATATCGAACCACATAGGATATACAAACTATAAATGCATTGGGACTAAAGTCTCTGATTTAAAGTTTTCCAAACAATTATACTTTTAGAAATAAATAATTTTCTAATTAAAAGCATACATGCATGCATACATACTAAGTTCAACATCATTCTAGAACAAAACAAAAGTAATGATTGTTGGATATCACAGGTAAGCTCGGGGATGTATGGTCAGTCTTGGGAGTGGCATAGCCTGATCAACTATGCTGGTCCGAGGAGTGATTAGCACATGCCCAAGAATGGTTGTGATATGGAAACAAGTCTAAAAACTTACCAACACTACCACAATGAGATCATTAGAACAGAAGACGAGTTTAAAATACTATAGGAGTATTTTGTGATATCATAACTTATATGAAAACTAAATAGATCCTTAATAATAGATCTATAGCCCCTAAATGGATACCCTAAGATATTATATAACTTAGAAATCATAGACTTAGAATTTGTGGTCATTGCCTTACTTCCTTTTCCTTGTTTGGATGTGGATCTAGGGTAGGATCACTTATTCGAAGGTCTATCATAACTTGTTATATGTAATTAGTATGAACTATGTCATTATAGAAGTAACTAATAAGTATCACCCCTATAAGTAATTAATTATAGAGTTAGACGCCTAGTAATTATCTCTTCCACTCTTATTCTCGCAAGTACAACATAGCAAGATCCTACTTACCGGAAGACCCCTACTTTCCCAAATCCGAACCTAAGAAGTGGTGAATGATTATGAGGAGAATCAGAAACGGAACCGGAGGTAATCAATCCTCCATGCATAGCAAGGGTTTCCGCGAACCGTTTCGCCTACATCGAACCTGTGCCCCGTTGGGCAATCGTGATCGAGGGTTAAATGTCGATAGCAATGGCAACAACCACCACGTGGAGACAAACGAGGGTGCTATGACCTCAACCACGGGGGACCGACTGACAGAGCCCTCCCGGCGAAGACCCGGCAGATCGCAAACATCGGGGATTAAAGCAGGTAAACTATAACCCGAGTTCGGAAACTGCATGCTACCAGAGGCCCTACTGCTCACATACCCAAGACTCGAAAAGAGACTACTATTTTGGAGACCAACTCTCGGTTTAGGACCTTATCGCCACTCAGGCAAAGACAAGAGAGTAACGGGGTAGACACATAACATTCAAGGAGAGGAGGATTGCAGCCAAGCATCGATTTGCAAGGTGCATCGACTTTGCCTCATGCATCGCAAGGGACAGATCGTCGTAAGTAGAGTTCATACCTCTCACAAGACCTTGTAAATTAGATTCGTGAGTATGCGTTGGTGCTACTCTATTCTAGGCGTAAGCACGACACTGGGATTAAAGCAGTCATACTAAACGAGGGATCTAGTTGATATCAAAACTTTTCCATGCACAAATGTGAGGTAAACCTACATCTAGGTCAAAATTTTTCACCAAAACCCAAATTACTACAGTCATATTAACAAGATGGGCTTAGGACATACCTAACAGACTCGAAGGACTACTTAGCCTTAATTATATAACTAAGCATACATCAATTGGTCATAATAAGGACCTAGCTTGGGTCAAGTATAAGGGTTCACTTGGATACAAAACTACCAAAAATTCATGGGTTTACCATATAAAGACTCCCGTTGAGAACTGGTTTCAGAACGCCCTTAACGACCGAATTACGTTACAAATCGTTATAAGATAAAACTTAGTTAGAAACTTGTGACGTATAGCCATTCTAAAAACTCATTATCATCTCACCCTTAATCATTTTGTTGAGAAGTTCCTTCTTCATAGACTTATAGGTGCGATCATACCAACACTAATACACCGGGTCCCATCAAAACTCCTCAGCCAAGTGTGTTTGGACACACATGATTCTAAGATGAGTAAAGCTTAACGCCCGTATGAAACCTACTCCATTTCAAGAATGTTAGCAGAAACACTAGGAATAGTACAGTAATGTGCAAAAATTTATATGCGTAAATATAAATCGTAAGGATGCACTTAAGATAATCATTTCCACTAACGAAGATGTTTTTCATCGTGAAACAGAGCTATGTCTTCACCAAGTGGCAACCAACCAACTAGTAAGGCGCCAACTCTACAGATAGACGCTGCTACTTTTCAGACTGCAGTCACGGAAGCCGTGGCAGCCGTCATGGCACAGTTTAATGCTAACAACGCCAGCAGAAATGGAAGCGGTACTGACAATACAGATTGTGGTAACAATCAGGAACACCAACAGGTGCTTGCCAGTAAAAATACCTCGGGCCACAAACCTACGAGCAAGAAGAGAAAGTTTTGGAACATGAAGGAGCGCCACCAATCTTAAAAGACAACAACCTATGGCCACCCCCACCATTGCAACAGCAGTCACGACACATGCCCCGACACTAGCCACAGGGTTTGCCACCCAAACGTCGGCCAGACCATATAAGGGGTCACTCCCGAAGTGTAACAAGTGTAATTACCATCACACAGGAGCTTGCCGAATTTTACAATGTGATAACTGCAACAGGAAAGGACATACCTCCCGTTTCTGTAAGGCCCCGACCCAGCATCTCCCTTCAATCACCAGCACCAGGGCGGACCCAGTATGCTACTTATGCGGTGAAATGGGACACTTCAAGAGAGAGTGTCCAACTGAGAAGAATGACGGAGGAGCCGGAGGAATGTAACAAACGAACCGGCAGGAACAGTAGGAAACCATATTAGGACTTTTGTAATGTTTCCAACGACAAAAACGTTTAAGTACCATATGTTTGTAATGAAATTGTTATGCTTGCTAAAGTCACCGTCTCTCTAAAAGTAGTTAAAATACTCTCTCGTTTAAATCGAACCAAATACATTCAGATATGATCTTAGGATCATTACCTGTAAGATGTGATGACATTGTGCATACATCGGGGTTAATTATAATGAAAATACTGAAGTCTTGAAACAAATAATCCTGACTCCTATTACGTGTCTAGTAGTAAGAATTGAGTGGGGCCACCCACTCGACGATTCCCCAAACATCGAAACCTTCGTCTCTCATAAACATCTAGCACGAACCTACGAATCATCTTTTGCTATGGAACCCCAAAACATGCACCAGAGGAGTGTTATACCTCCCGAAACCTTATCACAAGCATTTACAAGAGACCTTTGGGAATGTCACGCATGTAGCAGACAAGGTTCAAGCACAGAAGCTTGGGACGAATATGGTACGAGTCCTGCTAAGAGCTTCGGGCCGAGATTTCCCAGAGGGACGAGTAAATGTCCTACCATCCGAGAAGGCCTAGTCGCGTAAACCAAACCCACATGTTTCCTACCGAGCTACAAAAACTATCAGGTCCGAACCTGTCAAACTACCCAACAGTGAAATGGAAGAACCAAGCTTCTCACCTTGGAAAACTCTGGTCTTATTCCTCATATAGAAAGGCAAATTGATCATAGTTTCATTAACTTCAGAGGCCCCGACAATATCTCCAATAGAAACCTTTACTATCTACCTCGCATAGACGAATAGGTTGACCCACCACAAGGAACGAGGTACCCTTCAGGAATTGGACTTGAGATCTAAATATCACCAGTCGCGAGTATTGGAGAAGGATGTCCGTGGATAACCTTCCAAACTCGATGCGGACACTGCAAGTCCGTAGTGATACCCCTCGGATGGGACCAACCCGTTCGCAGTATTCATATGTTATGCCATTCCTACTAGGATCCGTTAGTCATTGCCATTGTAAGTGACTTGCTTATCTACCCTCGTAGTAAGAAGAAAACCAAGGAGAGCAGCAACAACAAACCGCGAAAGCAATATGATCAGAGAAGCTTTACCCGAAGTTCTCTAGATACGAGTTTTGGAATTGAGGACTCAAATTCCTAAGACACATCCTTATCAATGTGGAAATCCTTAAGGACTCTTTCAATTGATCGAAACCGTTGAGAAAACAGTCAGCGCAAAAGACGTCAGCAGGAATACCCCAAAACTTTCGGGTCTCGCTGACTTACCGTCTTAGCTCCTTTGGGACTTCTCGTAAATTTCAGAATCCCCTCACGACTTTGACCCTGAAGGGAGCAACCCTCGACTGGGAAGAGAAGCAAAAGGAAGAAACCTTTAGAACTCCAGAATAAGAGACCAAATTCCTCTGGAAACCTCACTCGGGGTAGGCTTAGTACGCTTTGGAAAGCGTGGAAAGCCAAAACCCCAGATAATTTATGCCTTTCGAGATTCTTGTAAGAATCAGCCTTGTAATCGCAACTTCAATCTACTCCCGCGAGTTTGGTAAAGTACATTCTACCCGAAGTGTCTCGAACTTGCAGAAGTATCTATTCGACGAGACTCTTGTAATCCTCCTCGACGAAATCGAGTTCCACAAGAGCCTCACCTTCGTGAAAGAACCATAGTGACCATGGATCGAAAGGTTAAGCGAACGCAGCAACGCTGCTCCCCATTAGTGAAAGTTCGCAGGAATACTAACCAAGGACTTGGAGTCACTTGGAGGCGCGAGAACCAGTCGATTAGGAAGTATCCCCACTTCATGGCTCGATTGTTCATGCCTACTCCTTGCCTAAATTCAAATTTCGGGACGAAATTCCCTCTAACGAAGGGATGATGTGACAACCGTCAATATTCGGTCAAGTCAAAGTCAACTAAAGTCAACAAGTCAAACGGGTCAACTCAAATTGCCCGTAGGTACTAGAGGTTACGTTATGTAATTTCTAAACAACTCTCTATTTTAATGAGAGATCATAAAACGAAAAGTGCGTACATCTAGATCTCCTTAACCTAAAACGGTGGTACGTGGAGAGCCAAACCGATAAAACAGTGAACAAGAACAATAAAACAATGTTGCATACTCATAGGGAGTGTGTAAGATCCTAAAACATGGCATAACGGGGTCTACGGACCTTGCATTGCGAAGCCGGACACTCACATTCGTCACACACGAAACCGCTCTCAATCGTTTTCACTCTATCTCTTCTTATCCCAAATCTCTCTAAGTATGTGAAATCTCTCCCACATATCTCTTTGTATGAGAAATCTCTCCAAGTATGTCAAATCTCTCCCAAATCTCTCTAAGAAAGTGAAATTTCTACCAAATATCTCTTTGTATGTGAAATCTCACCAAGTATGTCAAATCTCTCCCAAATCTCTCTAAGAAAGTGAAATCTCTCCCAAATATCTCTTTGTATGTGAAATCTCCCCAAGTACGTCAAATCTCTCCCAAATCTCTCTAAGAATGAGAAATCTCTCCCAAATATCTCTCTTTGTATGAGAAATCTCTCCAAGAATGTCAAATCTCTCCCAAATCTCTCTAAGTATGTGAAATCTCTCCCAAATCTCTCTCTGAATGAGAAATTTCTCCAAGAATGTCAAATCTCTCCCAAATCTCTCTAAGTATGTGAAATCTCTCCCAAATCTCTCTCTGAATGAGAAATCTCTCCAAGAATGTCAAATCTCTCCCAAATCTCTCTAAGTATGTGAAATCTCTCCCAAATCTCTCTTTGTAAGAGAAATCTCTCCAAGAATGTCAAATCTCTCTAAGTATGTGAAATCTCTCCCAAATCTCTCTCTAAATGAGAAATCTCTCCAAGAATGTCAAATCACTCCCAAAACTCTCTAAGAATGTGAAATCTCTTCCAAATATCTCTTTGTATGTGAAATCTCTCCAAGTATGTCAAATCTCTCCCAAATCTCTCTAAGAATGTGAAATCTCTCCCAAATATCTCTTTGTATGTGAAATCTCTCCAAGTATGTCAAATCTCTCCCAAATCTCTCTAAGTATGTGAAATCTCTCCCAAATATCTCTTTGTATGTGAAATCTCTCCAAGTATGTCAAATCTCTCCCAAATCTCTCTAAGTATGTGAAATCTCTCCCAAATATCTCTCTGTATGTGAAATCTCTCCAAGTATGTCAAATCTCTCCCAAATCTCTTTAAGAATGTGAAATCTTTCCCAAATATCTCTTTGTATGTGAAATCTCTCCAAGTATGTGAAATCTCTATCAAATATCTCTCTGTATGTGAAATCTCTCCAAGTATGTCAAATCTCTCCCAAATCTCTTTAAGAATGTGAAATCTCTCCCAAATATCTCTTTGTATGTGAAATCTCTCCAAGTATGTCAAATCTCTCTAAGTGTGTGAAATCTCTCCCAAATATCTCTTTGTATGTGAAATCTCTCCAAGTATGTCAAATCTCTCCCAAATCTCTCTAAGTATGTGAAATCTCTCCCAAATATCTCTCTGTATGTGAAATCTCTCCAAGTATGTCAAATCTCTCCCAAATCTCTCTAAGAATGTGAAATCTCTCCCAAATATCTCTTTGTATGTGAAATCTCTCCCAACTTTCTATAATCACTCGGGGCATCCCGACCCTTGAATTTGGCGAAAACAGCCCAAAAACGGAAGTTTACGCGAAAAACGGACTTAAGGAACCGAAACCCCTCTCAGGAACCGAAACCCCTCTCAGGAACCGAAACCCCTCTTAGGAACCGAACCTTCTGATGAAGAGGAACCGAACCGAAGGTACTATTCACTACTGTTCACTACAGTTCATTCGGTTCTGACCATTTTCTCTTCTGATGACTAATCGAACCCTCCCTTCTGATGGCTTGCCGAACCTTCTCTTCTGAGGACCGAGGACCGAACCTTCCCTTCTGAGCTTCGGACCGAACCCTCGGCCTAGGACCCTCGTTTCTGACTTCGGACCGAGCCCCTCGCCCTCGTTTCTTCTTCTGGCTCAGCCTCTCGCTTCCGACTCAGCATCAGCATGAACCGAACCTCGGCCTAGGATCGAGAGGCCTCGTTGGGAAGCCTTTTTCACCCGGTTTTCGATTAAATTCGCGTTTTAAGCCCGTTTTTAATTATTTTAACGCGAGATTTTCACCCAAAATCATATTTTAACATAATAAACCCTAAATATTCACAATTCAATCATATTTTCATAAAAATCTTTATTTAAATAATAAAAGCAAGTGGGTAAAGTACAAAGAAGTGGAGTGTTGACTTTGCTTTACTTTATGACACAACCAACCACTCCCACACCCACTCTATTACCAGCCACACCTCCCCACCTTACCTAGGTCACATCAATGTCCTTTCCACTCAATCATCACTCTTTCCCACGTTTTTGAGAGCTGAATATTCATCCTCTCTCCTCACTTCTCTCATTTGCTCTCATTTCACAAGAAGATCAAACTATTTTCTCTCTCACTTTCTCTCTCTAGAAGTTCGAGATTCAAGGGCTGATCTTGGGATTTTCCTCCACGTTTGGTAAGAATAATCCCTTCTCTTTATGCTTATTTCACTTCTTTCTACTCGAAACATGGATATCTTACACAAACTCTCTCATAATTGTGTTAGATCTTCGATTCTTCAAGTGTTCTTGGGTTGAACACTTCTCTTCTTCAACACTTACCTACTGAAATCACTTAAGGTGAGTTCATACCCCTATATTTTCATGTTTTCTCAAGTTTTTAGGGGGGGAATACAAGTTAAAACACCAAGAACATAACTACACTTTTCTAACAGCCTTCATCAGAAAAGTTCAACTCTATTCACGGACTGTTTTGGACAGCTTAAACATTTTAGTTTTCAAATCTGTTTTAGGTGTAAGTAGTTCCAGTTCTTAGCTTTAAAATGACTAGTTGCACATCTCCATGCGATTTTTCTACAATTTATGGTGATTTTTACAAAACTGCCTATCATTTCAAACACCAATCCGGACCAGTCTGTAATTATGGACTTTTTCACACAAGTTGGAGGTCATTAAAAATCATGATAAAAATTATGAGTAAACTAGACACGTTTTGGGAACTCTCAGAATTTACGGATTTACTTTTCAGCTTCGTATGATTTTTCTATGAATTTTCAAAAACAGTGTAGAAAGGTTGAAAATTTGTTAACAGCTTATAACTTTCATAACACTTTGTATTATGTTGAGCAAAGTGTATATCGATAAGTTCCAATTATTGAATGTGTTTCCATGTTAGTTTATCATCATAAACTGAAATATAGTCATTCATGATAAGATTATTCATTCATTTAGAACACGTATATTAAGCTATAATGAGCATAGTTTATGGATTCATAGCATTAAAGCATGCATAAAAGAATTCTTATACATTACAAACGTTTTGGATAAACTATAATAGGTATAGTTTATGTATCATTTACTTCTAAAAACTTATTTACAAAAGGTTTTCCGTTTAGTTCACGTAAATCTGTTAATGAATAAATTTGTGAGTCATTCCCTTCGGGTTACTTCCAAAGTAACAAAGTCAAAAAGTCCTGTAAATTGTAACCAGAGTCTCTTGTAGGGAGAACGTGATAGTTGTGTATAGATCTATATTGGGTTTGACAAACCCACACCAGAGCTGCTTGCTACAGCTAGACCGGCATGTCTGTGGTGACAAGTGTCATTTAACGGCGACGCCTGAAGAACGTCGCATTACGAGGCCGTCTATGTGAAGTATGGTTATGATAGCTCACATGTGGTATTAACAATCATAAGATTTACGGGTTCTAACTTTAAATTAGGGAGTTAGGTCTATTTAGCTCACTGAAATTACTTTAAGTATGGAAAAGTACTTGTACGCCTTCATATTAAAAAAAAGGTTTTATGTCGATTTAAAATCACTTTTTATATCAACAATTACATACTTTATTGTATACTTTTGGTCTTGGTATTTAAGACTACACATCATTCATTACGGAATTTTTCTCACATCAGAAAGGGTTTTATGCCAATTTAAAACCACCTTTATATTTTTAAGTATGACAAATATTTGTTCATTTTCGGTCCTGGTATTTAGGACTACATAACTTTTGTAAGGAAAATATTGGATTTTCCTGGTAACATACATCTCTTTACAAAGATCGATTTTCAAACTCTTACTGTCAAAATCTTATGAACTCACCAACCTTTGTGTTGACTCTTTTCAAAACTACTTGTATTCTCAGGAATTCAGTGAAACAGGAAATCAACCACGTTTTGAGGATGGGACGATAATGTTGGATTAATGTCTAAGTCCATAACTATATTTGGTATGTACTTGACCCGACCCGGCATGGTCCATTTGGGTTGCACTTCACCGACACAATTTATATGGATAATCTTTTGAGAATAGTATGTTTATGATTAATATTAATATATTATAAGTTCTAATATATTAATATGGAATCATATTATTTAATTAGTATTGATCAAGAATTAATTTATAATTAATTAAGTGATCAAAAGGAACTAATTAAATATGGACTCTTATATATATGGAATGGGCCAAGTTCATTTAGGTTGGGCTAAGCTTTCATGGATAGTCCATGGAGTGTTTAAGCCATGGATCCTAGGAAATGAAAGGTCATGGGTATTAGGGTTTAACCCTAATCCTCCATACTATATAAAGATGTCTTTGGTTGGTGAAATTGGCACTAGTGTGGATACACTAAAGAAGGGCTAGCCAATTTCACTAGAGAGAACCAAGTAATCATATTCTCTAAAGTATTCCAAGGTGTCTTGGTGATTTGTGATTCCACTTGAGGCTTCCACACTATTGGGGCTGTGACAACCCGATATTTCAACTCTTTGTAACGACCAAAATGGGTCAAGTATTGTAACCGCTTCTAAGTGATAAAATTTACTTTCATAATAAAACGTACAAATAGTTCTATTTAATTTCCTTCTATGTTTAAATATCTTTGAAACATAATCGTACGTGAAAAGATCGCCCAAATCCGACTTTTCCAAGTTCGGCTTAGCATCAGACAGCTAAAAAACTCGAATCGGAAATCGAGCGACTTTTGGCCGGAATGACCTAAACGAGAATAGAAGGTCTCGACAATGGTATTCCAGCGGTAAAAAGTCTGGCAAAAACCGACATCAGATAAAGAAGTTATGAATTTTCTAAGAAATTCCTTAAACACGATGGATTTTTAATAAATAATAAAAATATAATTTTGGAATTTGCCGACGGAGTCTAAACGAAAGTTGTAGAGCGTAGTCTCACCTACGCGAGGATATAAAGACCATCGAAAACGGAGTTCGTATGAAGAAGATATGGATTTTTGAAGTTTATTAAATAAATTAATTATTTATTTAATTCAAAATTCGGATATT
The DNA here is from genome assembly GCF_002870075.4 of Lactuca sativa. Classification (NCBI taxonomy): domain Eukaryota; kingdom Viridiplantae; phylum Streptophyta; class Magnoliopsida; order Asterales; family Asteraceae; genus Lactuca; species Lactuca sativa. Next base: position 249,442,050 of record NC_056623.2, read on the forward strand.
ATCCGAAGGGGAGTCAGCATCCTCCTCCGAAGTACGCACTGCGTACTCCTGTACGCCCCGCGTAACCGAGAGGATTGGCCTCGGATCGTCCACGTCGCCATATCCGAGGAATCCGATCCATCCGACCCGTCCGACCCGTCCGACCCGTCCGACCCGGCGTCCCATCCGACCCACCTCCCCAGCAACCCGTCCCATCCGACCCGAGAACCCAACAACCCGTCCCATCCGAACCGAGGCAGTCGAGGCTTCGGTCATGCATGACGTACGCGTACACAGCGCGTACGAGCGTACGCCCCGCGTACCGAGGCAGACCAGCCTTGCTATAAATAGGATGCGAGGGTTTCCAAGAAAAGGGCTCATTTCTTCTCTCTCTCTCACAGCCTTGCCTCGTTTTACGTGTCCGCTCAAACCCGAAGCTCTGGTCTTTTTGCTCAAATCCCGAGGGTCGATTCTACTCCCGAGATTCCCGAGAATCCCGAGAAGAATCAGTTTCCCGAGACGAAACTCTGCCCGGTTTCCACCTCGCTATCTTCAAACTATCAAGTGAGTTCATATCCCCTTCGAACACTCTTTAAATACATTTTAAATGTTTTATACTCTTTTTGGGGAGGAATACAAGTAAACACATGACTAAAATCGTGTGAAACATTAACCTTTTGATATACTTTTCATACTGTTGTTTTAACTATCTTGTGAAGTTATTATGATACAAAACCCCTCACCACACAGCTTTACCCTCTTGGAATATAATATGTTATAAATAGAAATATGTTTTATTTATACGTTTACATACAAACACATCATATCAAGGGTAACATTCTTTACTAAGTCATTTTATGCATTCAAAGAACTTATGATTTATGCTTTGTCAAACATTGTGAAAGAGGTTAAACTTTGCATACAAACTACTACCTTATTACAGACTTAGTTGAGAATCCATGAGTCGTGTATATCTTCAAACGTTACTTTCTTTATTAGAAAATAATGCTACAAGTCCTGTCTATAACCAGAGTCTCCCGTTCGGAGAACGTGTCAAATGTGTATAGATCTATACGGGAAGTCATGATCCCGCGCCCTGACTGTTAGCTACAGTCCGTCTTTTGGGGTGACAATTGTCATAACGCTACGACGCCTGAAGAACGTCGCTACAGGCATATTATGTTTAGTATGGTTATAAAACTCATCGGATATACAATTATTATGGTATTATGCTTTTATGAACAAGTAGTCATTAAAACTATTCTTCATCTAATAAGTGCGATCTTCGTATAGCTTTACTATGTAAAACTATGACACGACTTACAAGCACGTCGCTTGCTTGCGATTTTCGGTCTTAGAGACTGCCAGTTATGTCAGGAAAATAAGGGTTTTTCCTGTATACAAACCAAACAACTAATAGGAAAATAAGGGATTTTCTCGGTACAATTAGTTGCAATTTACATCACGAACATTCATATGCATTTCATACTTTTATAGGAAAATAAGGGTTTTTCTGGAAAACATGCAAACACTTTCGAATGGCATACATCTTCTCAAAACACCATTTATGAACTCACCAACTTAAATGTTGACACTTTTTCTTTGAAATAACTTGTATTCACAGGAAACCGCTAGCCAGGTAGCAACTACTTCTGAAGACTAACGCACTGGCGTTAGTAACATATTTTGGATCACCATTTTATTTTTGATTTCTTTTGCAAACATGTAACATCTACAATCATGTAAACTTTTCAAATATATTTATATTATGGTGGTGTGTACTTTCCTTTCTATGAACTGTTATGATACTGAATATGACGTCCTCCGCCCCCGAACGATTCCGCCATTCTGGTTTGGGGGTGTGACAGATTGGTATCAGAGCATCGTTTATAGTGAATTAAGTATATCAAAACCATTTTTTTTGTATACAACTATAAACTCAACTGGGCAAAAACACTCTGAGAAGAGTCATACTTTCGAAATTAAATTTATTTAGTTTTTGTAAAGTAAGCATGCATTCATTTAGTAATAATAACAGTTCCACATCGTACCATATTAGAAGTATTATTAATAAGTTGTGCAGTACATGTACGCCTTGGGACACGTAATCGGAACTGGGAAGGATATAGCCTGATCAACTATATTTGTCCGAGAGCCGACTAACGTGTGCCGAGGGGTGTCTGCAGTGGACAACAAATTTTAAAAATTTACCAAACCGTTATTAGAATCAAACACAATAATTTAAATACTATAGGAGTATTTGCTATCTAAACTAATTTACATGTTTTGCATGTTCCGGCTTTATTCAATTCTTATGACCCTATTTCTCGTACAGTCAAATGGCTGGATTTCACCACCCCAATGACCCCTACTTCCCCAACCAAGGCAACGGAGGATGGATCGAAGATGATCCCGAAGAGGATGAGGAACCCATAGAATTGGGTGATGACTCCGGTACTGACTCAGAGCCTGAAGTGATCGATCCACCACCCATTCAACCTCCTGTCCATGTGAGGAACTTCTAAGGACCCACTCCAGTCTGAGGCATTTCAGGCACAGATGATTGCAGCCCTAGCCGAGTTCAGGGAGCAACAAGCCGCTTTTGATTGGCGCCTAATGGAATCGAAGCAATCAGATGCGGAGTCAAGCTCCAAGCGCAACCTACGTCGCAAATAGTGCCTGCCAGGATTTCAAATTTTGTTATAAATTAGGACTTCGGATAAGAATGTTCTTTTCGTTAAAACTTTCTGTAATCGGAGACCTTTAGAAAAGTCAAAAAGTTTTGTCTGAACTCGGATGTAACACAACTATATGTTTAATATATATAGGGCATACCCCCCCCCCCCCCCCCTTTCTGGTTTTAAATATGTGTAGTCCGTTCAACTCATAAGTGCATCCATTCAAACGTTATTAATGAATCAAGCTCAAAACCCATTGTTGATCAAACCAAATTCTTAATCTATTTAAGGCAGTTAACTCAATATCATTCAACTCACAACCACCAAAACTCATAATATCTCACTTTTTTTTTCTTTCTTTTCTTTTGATAGAGCAATGCCTCCTCGTAGATCAGCACGTACCAACGCAACCCCACCACCACCTCCACCACTAACTTATGATCCGGCAATGGTCCAGGCTGCTATCACAGCAGCAGTAGCAGCAGCCCTCTCTCAAATAAACTCCAATGCCAATGGAGGTACAGGAAGCAGCACGAATCATCCAAATCGTGGCACCGGCCAGGGCCATGTTAGAGAGTGTACTTACAAGGAGTTCTCCAACTCGAAGCCAAAGACTTTTAATGGCAGTGGCGGAGTCATTGCACTAATGCAATGGTTCGAAAAGACCGAAACGGTCTTCGAGATCTGCTCGTGCCAAGAAACAAGCAAGGTTAAGTTCGCTGCTTGCACCTTCATAGATCGAGCCCTCACTTGGTGGAAAAGCCATGTGAACTCAGTGACGCTCACTGTCGCTAACGCCATGAGTTGGGAAGAACTGAAGGTACTACTACTGGAAGAATACTGCCCAAGGGGTGAAGTGCAAAAGCTTGAGCAGGAGCTCTGGAATTTGAAAATGGTCGGGTCTGACCTAGTCGCTTACACAGCTAGGTTCAACGATCTCGCTGCTTTGTGCCCTACCATGGTCAACCCAGAATCAAAGAAGGTCGAAAGGTACATTTGGGGGTTGTCACCCCAGATTCAAGTGTTGGATTAATGTCTAAGTCCATAACTATATTTGGTATGTACTTGACCCGACCCGGCATGGTCCATTTGGGTTGCATACCATCATGCACTTGAATGAGAGAAATAAGACACTTATGGTTATTAATATATTATAAGTTCTAGTATATTAATAATAAGAATAATAAGATTATTTAATTAGTATTGATCAAGAATTAATCTAGGATTAATTAAGTGATCAAGAAGACTAATTAAATATATGGGTTGATTGTGTAAATCATTCATACTTGTATAGTGGGCTAATGCTCCATGGATAATCAAGTTGGGCTAAAACCCATAGGATGGTCCATGGATGCTCCATGGTGTATTTGAACCCATGGATCCAAGGAAATGGAAGGTCATGACAATTAGGGTTTTCACTAATTGTGTAACTATATAAGCATCTTATTATTGAGGAAAAATTGGCCACTAGTAGTATTCAAGAAAGGGCTAGCCGATTTTGGTAAGTGTAGAATTCTCTCAAGTCATTCTAAGTGTTTTGATGATTGTGATTCCATTTGAGGTGTCACACTTGGGGCACTAAGCACTCAAGCTTCATGAAGACTTACTACACCAAAAAGGTATGTATTCTATCCTACTATATCCATTGTTTTATATGCTAGATTAGGATAATACCTTGGAAGTTCTTATTTGCATGTATAATAGAGAAAACATAGATCCAAGGTATTTAGGGTTGCATGTACACTTAGGAAGTGTTAGAATGCTCAAAACCCAACAGTGGTATCAGAGCCACGGGTTGTTTTCTGTTATATTGATGCAAATATTTTATTTTCAAAGTTGGAAAAAAAAAACATGAAGTTTGTCAAATTTTAAAATAATTACTTGTTCTTGTGAAAAACTAATTATTTGTAAAATTTGAATAATTTGCTTTATGAGTTGAATTAGGTCAAATTTAATAAAAGATAAAATAATATTATTATTTTATTAGTTTTAAAAGTTTGATTTAAAAAGTTTTATTTTTTTTTGAAACCTCCATAAGTTATGGATTTGAAAAGGTTTTAAAAAAAAAAAATTGATTCAAAGTTTTTTTTGGAGTTACAAAATTTGGTGTTAATGTTTTAAAGGATTACATAACTTAAGAATAAGTTATGGATCACCAAAAGTTTTTTGTGTTATCTTGTTTTATGAGTGAATTTGGATTAATGATGAAAATTATGTGATAGTTGGTTTTAATCCAAATTAATCTAAGAATTGATTCAAAAATGTGTTTTTGTAACTTGTCCTCAAGTTATATGAAAAGTCACATTTAAGAATCATAAAACTCATAAAAATTGGCAAAGGTTACAAAATGAAGAGTCTAGTTCTAATTAAATGGTTTTATGACTCCATAACTTGTCCTCAAGTTATGGAGGACCAAGAGTCTCTTCATTTAATAAAATAAAATAAAATAAAATAAAAGTGTAACCTTAATTAATTTCATAAGTTATAAAATAAAGAAAAGTTAATTCTTTTATTAGTTTAAAGTCTTCCATAACTTGTCCTCAAGTTATGGAACTTGAAGAGTTTTTGGATTAAAACTACTTTAAACACATAAGTTATGGAATTAATTAGTTTTGAATAGTTTCAAAACTTGCCCTCAAGTTTTGGAATTTGTAAAGTTTTCACTTATGAATACTTTAATTCCAAGTTAGCCCTTAGAATTTTAAAAGTTAAAATTTAACCCTTATACTTTATAATATTATAAGTTAATAATATATATATGTATAAGAGTAAAGTCAGTCTTACCGCTAGTACGCCTCATTCACGAAGCCGGTCTATAAGGTGGGTATAAGGTTGTTGCCTATAAAATGGCAACTTAATGGGTGTCCACTCTCACCCACCGCTTGCTTGACTGGTGGAGGGTCGTTAGCCGAACGGGTTTGACAGGACTAGAATTCTCCCTTCATTAAAAGTATTAATGAAAATACTAAGTAACTAAACTTTTAATAATACCCAATCTTAGTTACTTAGGAAAAATGTGAATAAGGTGCTAATCCATGAAATTGCACTTTACACTTTGTCTAAGTCGTTAGTGGAGCGTGTGTGGTTAACCGGCACACTAACTTGGACTTAACAAGGTAGGTAAAGGGTGACTTAATATTTATCATAGTATCGATGGAGCGTGTGTGGTTAACCGGCACATCGATTGAGGGGTAATTTATTAAGGGTACCAAGTGATTTGCATGGTTACTTCACACCTTGTTTTGTGATCCTCGGCATCCCAGTCACAAAACCTGAAGGGCACACTCGAGATTGAAACATGCCTTTGAAAAGTTCAATGAATCTCAAAGATCTAGGAGTTTCAAAACCAATTAAAACCTAATAATACATTTCGTTTATCTTGGTGGAAATTGGTGAATCGTCATTCACCTACCTTCAAATATTTTATAGCTTGGATTACGGCATACCTCTTCTAAGTTATAAAATAGTTTGTTGGGTCCTAGCCTTAATATTTCATATTGGGTGTCATATTAAGGACTTTAAATCAACTATCTTGAATATCTCCCAAAAGATGTCTGGTTTAGACACCTATGATCTTCCAAATCTAGTGAAACAAGGTTTCCTAAATGAAGATGATGTCCTTTGGAAATCATACTTCTTTCACCTCCTCCAATTATTCTCCCCAACCCACAAGTTCTTGAAAAGTTTAAGGTCACTCAAGCCCTATTGGCAAGGAAAGGTCTAGGTGTGAACACATCTTGGAGATGTAGTCACATATTGACAAGCCGGGAGAGTTGGGTGTCAAAGTCTTGAGAAAGTTGGTGGTTCAATCACTTTCTAAGTCACATAGTGAGTTCCTTTGGGACGCCTATGAAACAGACTATGACAAGACCCTTAATGATCTTATCTATTTGCTAAGATCAACTTCCTAAAACTTTATGGACATTGACAATGATGACATTGGATATCCAGTAAAGCATTCTCTTCCCAATGGAAAGGGATCGGCTATAGTCAACTCGGTTGACCAAATGGTAAAGAGAAAAGCTAAGTCTGTGATAGTCCTGTGTACCATTATCAAAGGGTCCATATGTTTGTATTGCCAAAGAAAGGGCATTGGTTGCGAAGCTGCCAAATTTACCTAAGGATGTTAAAGTCAATAAGTTTGACTCTACTTCTGGTAAAATCCACTATCTAACTCTGTTAAGTTTCTATTCTGAGATGCTTGATACATGATGTGACCGGGTCGCATGGTGATGGTTTAAGAATCAAAGGAAAGTGAAGAAACTTAAAGGAAGAATATGCTGAATCTGATCGCATAGATGGATTTCTATCGCATAGTTTGAAAAATCGGATTCTTGAGCTACTTCTTAGGAGTTATGAGATATTGCTTAGGAATAGATAACAACAAGTTTTCATATGGATTGTAAGGATAGTTTTTCCGCAAAGTTTTAAAATAAAAGGAAATTTTTGATTTTATTTATTTTAAAATATCCTTACAATGGCATCTGTGGAAATTTTTGTTGCTTATAAGATTCCATTAAAAGCAAGAGTGGAAATATGAAATTGATTCTTTCATTTGTGGTAATGTCTAGATTTACCAAATAAGGAAAGATTCTCATCACCCAAGTTTCAATTGGACCGGAACTTGGAATCATGCAAGTTGTATAGTATGATGAATGAGAACTTTCAAGTTTTGGAAAATTAAGACTAATTACTCGGCCACATGGATGTGTGAGTCAAGTAAAGGACTAAGGGATCGAGTACACATTCTTGTGCACTGATTAAGTCCACCACAAAAGATTGATAAGACTATTCGTCATAGTTTACTAAAGCTCAGTAAATATGATTATACTTACAAGCTTAAGTGTAACTCTGAGACATTGGAAAAGGTTCCAATGTATGGCAGGGCGAATAAGAAGAATCAAATTAGGCAGAAGGATAAAAGTTTCTCATATCTGAAAAGATGGGAGAGTACTTTAGTATCAGTTTTTGTGATCATCTTAATGATTAAGAAACCATAGCACAATTAGTTCTCTAAGGAAATCTTAGTGCATTCTTATGACTAAGAAGAGGGATCTTGAATTGTTGAAGTGGTTAAATCAAGAAGATGAGTCATACTTCGTTCCAATACAAGTCTTAGAGTCATACTCCAAGATTGTAATTTGAGTGACATGTCTCAAAAGAAGGTTAAAACACTTGTCAAATGTAAGAGTAAAAGTTTTTCTACTCTTGTACATTTGAAATTGGTAAGTTGTGATGTTTTGGATAAAACAAAGACCAACTTAGGCCAATTGTGTGAAGTGTTTTTCTTGATTAGAATCCGCACTATCTATTGGATGTTTGACAAGGGAGTCTTATATGTCAAGAGGACAGTGGGAGTCTTAAAGGTCTTGAAAGTCTCAAAAAAATAATCAAGAATAAAACCTGAAATTCTTCACTAGCACACGACTTGAGGTTTATAACCTATCGTGTTGACATATCTGTGCCCATTCCAGTTAAAGTTGGCTTTGCATATGAGTTCTTAGAGTTCTCAGTTTGTTGCATAACAACTTGGAAGCAATGGCAGGCCCTTGAGCTGCCAGGTGGCAAGAAGTTAAGATTGAGTTCAATCCATATGGTTTTGGATTTGTCATTATCTTTGTCTTGTGATTATGGTTTGACAAATTCATATGGGTAGGAACTCATACACCATATAAATCTAAGTGTCATAAGGTTTCTCTCCGATTCATGAAAATGATGGTGAGGAAACGCTTTCACTAAGTAGATTTTACGAAGATATCAATTGTGTTATTTGCATTTTCAAAAGTCGTTAGTGGAGCGCGTGTGGTTAACCGGCACACTAACATGGACTTGTGAGAAATGGCAAATGCCTAAGCAATTGAGACCATGATTACGGTATCCCTTTTCATGGTTCTTGAAATTGCTTAGACACACAGGTGAGCTATCTACGGAAAGGGTGTGTGAATCTAAATTTCAGACTGTCCAGCTGATTTCTGAGTACATGTCAAAGCTAGTGGGAGCATAAGTGTTATGCTAATAATCATCATGTTAGTGGGAGCATGATAATTATGATAAGTATTGCAAGTTAGCAATGTTAATTATAGAAAACAAAAGTTTCAATTGGGAAAAAGTTGTTTTGCTATAATTAAGGGAGAGGAAATTAAGCTTCATCTCAAATCTATAAGCTTAGATCGTGAGGTTTTAATCATTTAGTCAAGGATATATATGAATTTCATGTTGGAATGGCTCAACATAAGGAAATTCTGTATATGGGTCCATTATTTGCGTTCTAAAATTCGATTATGATTACGGCATCCCTTTTCATAATCTGAATTATGAGAACTTGGCAAATTGAAATGGAAATATTATAGCAAAAGACTGGTTTAGTCTTTATGTAAGACATCATGAATCGTGTCCCATATGCTTCGGATATAGGATCGATTACATGTGCTATATTCATCCGTTCTAAAATTTTCCAAAATGCCTGGGGCATTAAGAAGGGAAAAGGTTTAGAACTGGATATGACTAAAAGGATTAAACAATTGTCGAGGACAATCTAAGGTTTACCAAAGATTGGTTACTCAAGGAAAATTAGAAGTATAGTGATAATTCTGGAAGGACCATATTGACATAATCTGTAAGGAGGCAACTCTTGTTCAGAAGTGATAGTCAAAATGGAATCTGGAAATGTTTCAAAGTTAGAATTTTCAATCTGTGTAAGATTAAGGAAACTTAATGCAAGAAGGATATTTCAAGGAGTTGATCTCCTTTGGAATACTCTGTAATGATTGTTGCCAAGTCTTTGTGACTTTGTGCATAATCGTTACAAGAGGATCAATGCATATAAGTTTAGAATCTAACAGATTTCTGTAAATGGCATGAATTTGGAATTCTTGCATTTGCAGTAAGGATTTGGGAGTGTGAAAAGAGAATCATTAAAGTTATGTTCAATTGATCTAGTTCACAAAATAAAGATCATAGACAAACATAGTATGCATACTTGGTGTGTGGCATGACTAGTGTTTAAGAAAACATAGTGTACATGCTTGGAGCATGGGACAACTATTGTTTTAAATTCAAGAATAAAGTTGATAGCTGAAACAGTATACAATGAATAATGTGTAATCATATGGTGATAAATAAAAGGTGTTTTATTTATGTTCAAAGGGTTGATACCATATTGGATTCAATTATTATTGTGTTTTATTTTGCATGTTTTGACTTCCCGAATAAACTGGGTTATTCTTCCTGAATGACTAAGTTATTCAAACATCCACAGTTGGTCATATGTTGGAAGTAGATATGAATTAAGACTGTCATGGGTTGGCTTGTAGAGGTCTAAGGTGTTGGACAAAGGGCTACAACACTCATGAGTGCTCATAAGTTCTGAGTATTGGATTCAACCCACGCTCATTGGAATCACTTCATGGATTTTATCACGAGTGATCATGAGACAATAATATCTTATATTCTTCAAACCTAGAGATATGAGTTGTTACTATGAGTTGGTTGTACATTGATTGCACGAAAACGCATTTGGTAACTCGGTGCTATAAAACGTGCCTTTGTGTATGATTCAACAAGTAGTAGAACAAGCCATATGAGTCGAAGTTTATCCATTCCTTTTACCTTCGGGATAAAAGCGATATCTGTGGGTCCCTCGATGATTTGATGATGACAAATGGAAGTGCTCGGCCGGGCCAGGACTGATTTGATTTGTTCAATTAGTCACTCGTCATAAATCGGAAATCGGGAAACAACAAATGGACAGAGAGAATGATTATAATCCATGTCTCAGTCCATATGATATCTAGAATGGAGGAATATATGATCCCTTATCTAATGGACAAGTTCGTTGACAAGATCAGAGTTCGCCAGCAGCTTTAAGAGCTACGATTGCCAGTTAGGTTTGAAGTCATACGCAATAATAGTTTTAGACTTATCCAAGTGGGAGACTGTTGGATTAATGTCTAAGTCCATAACTATATTTGGTATGTACTTGACCCGACCCGGCATGGTCCATTTGGGTTGCATACCATCATGCACTTGAATGAGAGAAATAAGACACTTATGGTTATTAATATATTATAAGTTCTAGTATATTAATAATAAGAATAATAAGATTATTTAATTAGTATTGATCAAGAATTAATCTAGGATTAATTAAGTGATCAAGAAGACTAATTAAATATATGGGTTGATTGTGTAAATCATTCATACTTGTATAGTGGGCTAATGCTCCATGGATAATCAAGTTGGGCTAAAACCCATAGGATGGTCCATGGATGCTCCATGGTGTATTTGAACCCATGGATCCAAGGAAATGGAAGGTCATGACAATTAGGGTTTTCACTAATTGTGTAACTATATAAGCATCTTATTATTGAGGAAAAATTGGCCACTAGTAGTATTCAAGAAAGGGCTAGCCGATTTTGGTAAGTGTAGAATTCTCTCAAGTCATTCTAAGTGTTTTGATGATTGTGATTCCATTTGAGGTGTCACACTTGGGGCACTAAGCACTCAAGCTTCATGAAGACTTACTACACCAAAAAGGTATGTATTCTATCCTACTATATCCATTGTTTTATATGCTAGATTAGGATAATACCTTGGAAGTTCTTATTTGCATGTATAATAGAGAAAACATAGATCCAAGGTATTTAGGGTTGCATGTACACTTAGGAAGTGTTAGAATGCTCAAAACCCAACATCAAGGGCATGTCCTAGCCTCCAACCCTATCACCTACAACAGCGCTAAACGCCTGGCGCAACGACTCATCGATCACGGAGCAAAACAGAGTGCCATCACAACAGCCGCAAATCCACCTAGGGAGGCTCAGGGACAGAGTAGGCTTTGGAGCAAGAGGAGGGGACAAACCCTCCAGGAGAACCCCAAGAAACAACAAGTAATAGCGACCCACGCTATTACTGTACCTACCAACTCTGCCCCCACAAATTCATACAATGGAAAGCTACCGAAATGTAACCAGTGCAACTTCCACCACCGCGGTCTCTGTCATGGCCTTCAATGCACCAGGTGCAATAAGAAGGGTCATACAGCCCGCTATTGCAAGGAGCCAACCCAACAATCCGCCCCCACTGCTAATACCGGAGTAAGCCGCGCTTGCTTTGAGTGCGGGAGCACAGGGCACTACCGCAAGGACTGCCCGAAGGCAAACAACAGGAATACCGGCGGAAGAGGTCGAGTTTTCGCAATGGGACAAGATGAAGCCATTGCGGACCCTACTGTTGTTACGGGTACGTTTCTTCTCGATAACTCGTATGCATGCATTTTGTTTGATAGTGGAGCGGAAAGGAGTTTTGTGAGTCACGACTTTAAAAGCATGCTAAAACCAATACCACAATCATTAAGTGAGCCGTTCATAGTAGAAATGGCCAACGGGAAAACCGAAGGCACTAAAGAGATATACTTAAACTGCACCCTAACTCTAAACGATAATCTCTTTCAAATCAACCTCATGCCAGTCTCGATTAAGAGTTTCGATGTCATCATTGGCATGGATTGGCTGAGTTCACATCGTGCGGACATTCTATGTTACGATAAGGCCGTTCGCCTTAATCTGCCAACCGGCGAAACCTTCCTTGTCTTGGGCGACAAACCTAGTACCACTCTTAGAATCATCTCAAGTATCCGAGCTCAGAAGCACTTACGAAAGGAGTGTCACGCATTTCTTGCGCATGTTGTAGACGTGAAACGCGAAGTCCGGGACATCAAGGATGTGCCCGACGTATGCGATTTTCCCGATGTGTTTCCCGAGGACCTTCCAGGGATACCACCCGTAAGACAAGTCGAATTCAGAATCGATCTGATTCCCAGAGCTACCCCGGTAGCCAAAGCACCCTATCGATTAGCCCCGGCAGAGATGCAGGAACTATCCAGTCAACTAAATGAACTACTGGGAAAAGGATTCATCAGACCGAGCTTCTCACCTTGGGGAGCACCCGTGTTGTTTGTGAAAAAGAAAGATGGATCGTTCAGGATGTGCATCGACTACCGAGAACTCAACAAACTTACCATCAAGAACCGATACCCCCTACCCCGAATCGACGACTTATTCGATCAACTCCAAGGAGCCAACTACTTTTCCAAGATCGATCTGAGGTCGGGATATCACCAGCTGCGGATCCTAGAGAGTGATGTTCCCAAGACGGCGTTCCGGACGAGGTATGGACATTATGAGTTCGTAGTAATGCCGTTCGGACTAACCAATGCCCCGGCCGTATTCATGGATCTAATGAATCGGGTATGTCGTCCATTCTTGGATAAATTTGTGATAGTATTCATAGGCGACATACTCATTTATTCAAGGAATAAAGAAGAACATAGTCAACACCTGAGACAAGTCTTAAAGACGTTACGGACTGAGAGACTTTATGCAAAATTCTCAAAATGTGAGTTTTGGATTAGAAAGGTGGACTTCCTCGGTCACGTGGTCAGCAAGGAAGGAATCCACGTGGACCCCTCGAAAATCAAGGCTATCGAAAACTGGTCTGCACCAACTACACCAACAGAAATTCGCCAATTTCTAGGTCTTGCTGGTTATTACCGAAGGTTCATCCAAAATTTCTCCAGCATCGCAAAGCCTCTTACCACTTTAACCCAGAAAGGTGTGACCTACAACTGGGGACAAAAGCAAGATGTCGCATTTCAAACCTTGAAACAAGCCCTTTGCAGTGCACCTATCCTTTCTCTTCCGGAAGGGACCGAAGATTTTGTGGTGTATTGCGACGCTTCAAAGCAAGGGTTGGGTTGTGTACTAATGCAGAGGGGAAAGGTGATTGCATATGCCTCACGACAACTGAAAACGCATGAGGTCAATTACACCACTCATGACTTAGAACTTGGAGCAGTGGTCTTCGCTCTTAAAATCTGGAGGCACTACCTTTACGGTACCAAGTGCACAATTTTTACGGACCACAAGAGCCTCCAACACATCTTCGACCAGAAGGAATTAAACATGAGACAACGACGTTGGGTCGAATTGCTCAATGACTACGAATGTGAGATTCGCTATCATCCGGGAAAGGCAAACGTCGTAGCCGATGCCCTTAGTCGAAAGGAGTACTCAGGCCGGAGAGTGAAGTCATTAGCTATGTCGATCCATTCGCACCTATCAACGCAAGTCAAGGAAGCTCAAATAGAGGCCTTGAAACCCGAACACGTGGCAGGTGAGGCCCTTAGGGGGATGGACAAGAACTTAGAAATCAAGAGTGACGGAGCACGCTACCTCATGAACCGGATCTGGACACCAAAGTTTGGGGGATTCAGAGAGGTAGTTATGAGCGAGGCACACAGGACCCCATACTCCGTACACCCAGGGTCAGACAAGATGTATCAAGATCTCAAGCAACTCTACTGGTGGCCAAACATGAAAGCGGAGATCGCTACGTATGTGAGCAAGTGTTTAACTTGCGCCAAAATAAAAATAGAACACCAAAAACCCTCAGGCCTACTCCAACAACCTGAAATACCTGAGTGGAAATGGGAGCAGATTTCCATGGACTTCATAACCAAACTGCCCAAAACTCAGAGTGGCCAAGATACTATTTGGGTAATCGTCGACAGATTAACCAAGTCAGCCCATTTCTTACCTATCAAGGAAACCGATAGGATGGAAAAACTATCAAGAACCTACATCCGGGAGATCGTACGACTTCATGGAGTACCAATGTCCATCATCTCAGATAGAGACAGCAGGTTCACTTCCAGATTTTGGCAATCATTGCAAAAATCCATGGGAACAAGGTTGGACATGAGTACAGCATACCACCCTCAAACTGACGGACAGAGTGAGAGGACGATCCAAACCTTGGAAGACATGTTGCGAGCATGTGTAATCGACTTTGGCAAGGCATGGGATATTCACTTGCCTTTGGTCGAGTTCTCTTATAACAATAGTTATCATACTAGTATCAAGACCGCTCCATTCGAAGCCCTTTACGGCCGTAAGTGCAGATCACCCCTGTGCTGGACGGAAGTGGGCGACACCCAATTGGCAAAAGGTTTAGTCACTAAAAGCACCCTTACTGGTCCAGAGATCATCAGAGAAACTACCGAAAAGATCGTGCAAATACGAGAACGACTGAAGTCCTCAAGGGATAGGCAAAAGAGCTATGCCGACAGGAGACGTAAACCCTTGGAATTCCAGATTGGCGACCGTGTGCTACTGAAGGTTCACCCTGGAAGGGCGTGATACGCTTTGGGAAGCGTGGAAAGCTAAATCCCAGGTACATTGGACCCTTCGAAATCATTTCGAGAGTTGGTCCAGTGGCTTACAAACTCCAACTTCCAATCGAGCTTAACAAAGTGCATCCAGTATTCCACGTGTCGAACCTGAAAAAGTGTTTGTCCGACGAAACACTTGTAATTCCACTCGATGAAATCGCGTTAAACGAAAATCTTAACTTTGTGGAAGAACCCGTCGAGATCATGGATAGGGAAGTTAAAAGGACCAAGCAGAGTCGCATTCCAATAGTAAAAGTTCGATGGAATGCTAAGAGAGGACCCGAATTCACCTGGGAACGCGAAGATTAGATGAATCAAAAGTACCCTCATCTCTTTCATGTTCACTAGTATCTTTACTACTTTAAATTTCGGGACGAAATTCTCTCTAACGGGGGGATGATGTGACAACCCGATATTTCAACTCTTTGTAACGACCAAAATGGGTCAAGTATTGTAACCGCTTCTAAGTGATAAAATTTACTTTCATAATAAAATGTACAAATAGTTCTATTTAATTTCCTTCTATGTTTAAATATCTTTGAAACATAATCGTACGTGAAAAGATCGCCCAAATCCGACTTCATATAGCGAAGATGTGATTTTTCCAAGTTCGGCTTAGCATCAGACAGCTAAAAAACTCGAATCGGAAATCGAGCGACTTTTGGCCGGAATGACCTAAACGAGAATAGAAGGTCTCGACAATGGTATTCCAGCGGTAAAAAGTCTGGCAAAAACCGACATCAGATAAAGAAGTTATGAATTTTCTAAGAAATTCCTTAAACACGATGGATTTTTAATAAATAATAAAAATATAATTTTGGAATTTGCCGACGGAGTCTAAACGAAAGTTGTAGAGCGTAGTCTCACCTACGCGAGGATATAAAGACCATCGAAAACGGAGTTCGTATGAAGAAGATATGGATTTTTGAAGTTTATTAAATAAATTAATTATTTATTTAATTCAAAATTCGGATATTATCCGAAGGGGAGGCAGCATCCTCCTCCGAAGTACGCACTGCGTACTCCTGTACGCCCCGCGTAACCGAGAGGATTGGCCTCGGATCGTCCACGTCGCCATATCCGAGGAATCCGATCCATCCGACCCGTCCGACCCGTCCGACCCGTCCGACCCGGCGTCCCATCCGACCCACCTCCCCAGCAACCCGTCCCATCCGACCCGAGAACCCAACAACCCGTCCCATCCGAACCGAGGCAGTCGAGGCTTCGGTCATGCATGACGTACGCGTACACAGCGCGTACGAGCGTACGCCCCGCGTACCGAGGCAGACCAGCCTTGCTATAAATAGGATGCGAGGGTTTCCAAGAAAAGGGCTCATTTCTTCTCTCTCTCTCACAGCCTTGCCTCGTTTTACGTGTCCGCTCAAACCCGAAGCTCTGGTCTTTTTGCTCAAATCCCGAGGGTCGATTCTACTCCCGAGATTCCCGAGAATCCCGAGAAGAATCAGTTTCCCGAGACGAAACTCTGCCCGGTTTCCACCTCGCTATCTTCAAACTATCAAGTGAGTTCATATCCCCTTCGAACACTCTTTAAATACATTTTAAATGTTTTATACTCTTTTTGGGGAGGAATACAAGTAAACACATGACTAAAATCGTGTGAAACATTAACCTTTTGATATACTTTTCATACTGTTGTTTTAACTATCTTGTGAAGTTATTATGATACAAAACCCCTCACCACACAGCTTTACCCTCTTGGAATATAATATGTTATAAATAGAAATATATTTTATTTATACGTTTACATACAAACACATCATATCAAGGGTAACATTCTTTACTAAGTCATTTTATGCATTCAAAGAACTTATGATTTATGCTTTGTCAAACATTGTGAAAGAGGTTAAACTTTGCATACAAACTACTACCTTATTACAGACTTAGTTGAGAATCCATGAGTCGTGTATATCTTCAAACGTTACTTTCTTTATTAGAAAATAATGCTACAAGTCCTGTCTATAACCAGAGTCTCCCGTTCGGAGAACGTGTCAAATGTGTATAGATCTATACGGGAAGTCATGATCCCGCGCCCTGACTGTTAGCTACAGTCCGTCTTTTGGGGTGACAATTGTCATAACGCTACGACACCTGAAGAACGTCGCTACAGGCATATTATGTTTAGTATGGTTATAAAACTCATCGGATATACAATTATTATGGTATTATGCTTTTATGAACAAGTAGTCATTAAAACTATTCTTCATCTAATAAGTGCGATCTTCGTATAGCTTTACTATGTAAAACTATGATACGACTTACAAGCACGTCGCTTGCTTGCGATTTTCGGTCTTAGAGACTGCCAGTTATGTCAGGAAAATAAGGGTTTTTCCTGTATACAAACCAAACAACTAATAGGAAAATAAGGGATTTTCTCGGTACAATTAGTTGCAATTTACATCACAAACATTCATATGCATTTCATACTTTTATAGGAAAATAAGGGTTTTTCTGGAAAACATGCAAACACTTTCGAATGGCATACATCTTCTCAAAACACCATTTATGAACTCACCAACTTAAATGTTGACACTTTTTCTTTGAAATAACTTGTATTCACAGGAAACCGCTAGCCAGGTAGCAACTACTTCTGAAGACTAACGCACTGGCGTTAGTAACATATTTTGGATCACCATTTTATTTTTGATTTCTTTTGCAAACATGTAACATCTACAATCATGTAAACTTTTAAAATATATTTATATTATGGTGGTGTGTACTTTCCTTTCTATGAACTGTTATGATACTGAATATGACGTCCTCCGCCCCCGAACGATTCCGCCATTCTGGTTTGGGGGTGTGACAGGGGCTAAGCTCTTAAAGCTTGAAGACATCAAGCTACATCAAGAGGTATGTATTCTATCTTGTTACATTCATAGTTTTTGTATGCTAGATTAGGATAATACCTTGGATGTTCTTATTTGCATGTATAATAGAGAAAACATAGATCCAAGGTATTTAGGGTTGCATGTACACTTAGGAAGTGTTAGAATGCTCTAAACCCAACAGTGGTATCAGAGCCACGGGTTGTTTTCTGTTATATTGATACAAATATTTTATTTTCAAAGTTGAAAAAAAAAACATGAAGTTTGTCAAATTTTAAGATAATTACTTGTTCTTGTGAAAAACTAATTATTTGTAAAATTTGAATAATTTGCTTTATGAGTTGAATTAGGTCAAATTTAATAAAAGATAAAATAATATGATTATTTAATTAGTTTTAAAAGTTTGATCTAAAGAGTTTTAATTTTTTTTGAAACCTCCATAAGTTATGGATATGAAAAGGTTTAAAAAAAAAAAAATTGATTCAAAGTTTTTTTGGAGTTACAAAATTTGGTGTTAATGTTTTAAAGGATTCCATAACTTAAGAATAAGTTATGGATCACCAAAAGTTTTTTGTGTTACCTTGTTTTATGAGTGAATTTAGATTAATGAATAAAATTATGTGATAGTTGGTTTTAATCCAAATTAATCTAAGAATTGATTCTAAAATGTGTTTTTGTAACTTGTCCTCAAGTTATATGAAAAGTCACATTTAAGAATCATAAAGCTCATAAAAATTGGCAAAGGTTACAAAAATGAAGAGTCTAGTTCTAATTAAATGGTTTTATGGCTCCATAACTTGTCCTCAAGTTATGGAGGACCAAGAGTCTCTTCATTTAATAAAATAAAATAAAATAAAAAAAAGGTGTAACCTTAATTAATTCCATAAGTTATAAAATAAAGAAAAGTTAATTCTTTTATTAGTTTAAAGTCTTCCATAACTTGTCCACAAGTTATGGAACTTGAAGAGTTTTTGGATTAAAACTACTTTAAACACATAAGTTATGGAATTAATTAGTTTTGAATAGTTTCAAAACTTGCCCTCAAGTTTTGGAATTTGTAAAGTTTTCACTTATGAATACTTTAATTCCAAGTTAGCCCTTAGAATTTTAAAAGTTAAAATTCAACCCTTATACTTTATAATATTATAAGTTAATAATATATATATGTATAAGAGTAAAGTCAGTCTTACCGCTAGTACGTCTCATTCACGAAGCCGGTCTATAAGGTAGGTATAAGGTTGTTGCCTATAAAATGGCAACTTAATGGGTGTCCACTCTCACCCACCGCTTGCTTGACTAGTGGAGGGTCGTTAGCCGAACGGGTTTGACAGGACTAGAATTCTCCCTTAATTAAAAGTATTAATGATAATACTAAGTAACTAAACTCTTAATAATACCCAATCTTAGTTACTTAGGAAAAATGTGAATAAGGTGCTAACCCATGAAATTACACTTTACACTTTGTCTAAGTCGTTAGTGGAGCGTGTGTGGTTAACCGGCACACTAACTTGGACTTAACAAGGTAGGTAAAGGATGACTTAATATTTATCATAGTATCGATGGAGCGTGTGTGGTTAACCGGCACATCGATTGAGGGGTAATTTATTAAGGGTACCAAGTGATTTGCATGGTTACTTCACACCTTGTTTTGTGATCCTCGGCATCCCAGTCACAAAACCTGAAGGGCACACTCGAGATTGAAACATGCCTTTGAAAAGTTCAATGAATCTCAAAGATCTAGGAGTTTCAAAACCAATTAAAACCTAATAATTCATTTCGTTTATCTTGGTGGAAATTGGTGAATCGTCATTCACCTACCTTCAAATATTTTATAGCTTGGATTACGGCATACCTCTTCTAAGTTATAAAATAGTTTGTTGGGTCCTAGCCTTAATATTTCATATTGGGTGTCATATTAAGGACTTTAAATCAACTATCTTGAATATCTCCCAAAAGATGTCTGTAATAGACACCTATGATCTTCCCAAATCTAGTGAAACAAGGTTTCCTAAATGAAGATGATGTCCTTTGGAAATCATACTTCTTTCACCTCCTCCGATTATTCTCCCCAACCCACAAGTTCTTGAAAAGTTTAAGGTGACTCAAGCCCTATTGGCAAGGCAAGGTCTAGGTGTGAACACATCTTGGAGATGTAGTCACATATTGACAAGCCGGGAGAGTTGGGTGTCAAAGTCTTGAGAAAGTTGGTGGTTCAATCACTTTCTAAGTCACATAGTGAGTTCCTTTGGGACACCTATGAAACAGACTATGACAAGACCCTTAATCATCTTATCTATTTGCTAAGATCAACTTCCTAAAACTTTATGGACATTGACAATGATGACATTGGATATCCAGTAAAGCATTCTCTTCCCAATGGAAAGGGATCGGCCATAGTCAACTCGGTTGACCAAATGGTAAAGAGAAAAGCTAAGTCTGTGATAGTCTCGTGTACCATTATCAAAGGGTCCATATGTTTATATTGCCAAGGGAAGGGGCATTGGTTGCGAAGCTGCCAAATTTACCTAAGGATGTTAAAGTCAATAAGTTTGACTCTACTTCAGGTAAAGACCACTATCTAACTCTGTTAAGTTTCTATTCTGAGATTCCTGATACATGATGTGACTGGGTCACATGGTGATGTTTTAAGAATCAAAAAAAAGTGAAGAAACTTAAAGAAAGAATATGCTGAATCTGATGGCGTAGATGGATTTCTATCGCATAGTTTGAAGATCAGATTCTTGAGCAACTTCTTAGGAGTTATGAGATATTGCTTAGGAATAGATAACAACAAGTTTTCATATGGATTGTAAGGATAAGTTTTTCCGCAAAGTTTTAAAATAAAAGAAATTTTTTTTGATTTTATTTATTTTAAAATATCCTTACAATGGCTTTTGAGGAAAAATTGTTGCTTATATGATTCCATTAAGAGCAAGAGTGGAAATATGAAATTGATTCTTTCATTTGTGGTAATGTCTAGATTTACCAAATAAGGAAAGATTCTCATCACCCAAGTTTCAATTGGACCGGAACTTGGAATCATGCAAGTTGTATAGCATGATGAATGAGAACTTTCAAGTTTTGGAAAATTAAGACTAATTACTTGGTCACATGGATATGTGAGTAAAGTAAAGGACTAAGAGATCGAGTACACATTCTTGTGCACTGATTAAGTCCACCACAAAAGATTGATAATACTATTCGTCATAGTTTACTAAAGCTCAGTAAATATGATTATACTTACAAGCTTAAGTGTAACTCTGAGACATTGGAAAAGGTTCCAATGTATGGCAGGGCGAATAAGAAGAATCAAATTAGGCAGAAGGATAAAAGTTTCTCATATCTGAAAAGATGGGAGAGTACTTTAGTATCAGTTTTGTGATCATCTTAATGATTAAGAAACCATATCAAAATTAGTTCTCTAAGGAAATCTTAGTGCATTCTTATGACTAAGAAGAGGAACTTGAATTGTTGAAATGGTTAAATAAAGAAGATGAGTCATACTTCATTCCAATACAAGTCTTAGAGTCATACTCCAAGATTGTCATTTGAGTGACATGTCTTAAAGAAGGTTTAAAACACTTGTCAAATGTAAGAGTAAAAGTTTTCTACTCTTGTACATTTGAAATTGGTAAGTTGTGATGTTTTGGATAAAACAAAGACCAACTTAGGCCAATTGGGTAAAGTGTTTTTTCTTGATTAGAATCCGCACTATCTCTTGGATGTTTGACAAGGGAGTCTTATATGTCAAGAGGACAGTGGGAGTCTTAAAGGTCTTGAAAGTCTCAAGAAATAATCAAGAATAAAACCTAAAGTTCTTCACTAGCACACGACTTGAGGTT
Source organism: Lactuca sativa (assembly GCF_002870075.4). Lineage (NCBI taxonomy): Eukaryota > Viridiplantae > Streptophyta > Magnoliopsida > Asterales > Asteraceae > Lactuca > Lactuca sativa. Next base: position 249,463,618 of record NC_056623.2, read on the forward strand.
TATAACCTATCGTGTTGACATATCTGTGCCCATTCCAGTTAAAGTTGGCTTTGCATATGAGTTCTTAGAGTTCTCAGTTTGTTGCATAACAACTTGGAAGCAATTGCAGGCCCTTGAGCTGCCAGGTGGCAAGAAGTTAAGATTGAGTTCAATCCATATGGTTTTGGATTTGTCATTATCTTTGTCTTGTGATTATGGTTTGACAAATTCATATGGGTAGGAACTCATACACCATATAAATCTAAGTGTCATAAGGTTTCTCTCCGATTCATGAAAATGCTGGTGAGGAAACGCTTTCACTAAGTAGATTTTACGAAGATATCAATTGTGTTATTTGCATTTTCAAAAGTCGTTAGTGGAGCGCGTGTGGTTAACCGGCACACTAACATGGACTTGTGAGAAATGGCAAATGCCTAAGCAATTGAGACCATGATTACGGTATCCCTTTTCATGGTTCCTGAAATTGCTTAGACACACAGGTGAGCTATCTACGGAAAGGGTGTATGAATCTAAATTTCAGACTGTCCAGCTGATTTCTGAGTACATGTCAAAGCTAGTGGGAGCATAAGTGTTATGCTAATAATCATCATGTTAGTGGGAGCATGATAATTATGATAAGTATTGCAAGTTAGCAATGTTAATTATAGAAAACAAAAGTTTCAATTGGGAAAAAGTTGTTTTTCTATAATTAAGGGAGAGGAAATTATGCTTCATCTCAAATCTATAAGCTTAGATCGTGAGGTTTTAATCATTTAGTCAAGGATATATATCAATTTCATGTTGGAATGGCTCAACATAAGGAAATTCTGTATATGGGTCCATTATTTGCGTTCTAAAATTCGATTATGATTACGGCATCCCTTTTCATAATCTGAATTATGAGAACTTGGCAAATTAAAATGGAAATATTATAGCAAAAGACTGGTTTAGTCTTTATGTAAGACATCATGAATCGTGTCCCATATGCTTCAGATATAGGATCGATTACATGTGCTATATTCATCCGTTCTAAAATTTTCCAAATGCCTAGGGCATTAAGAAGGGAAAAGGTTTAGAACTGGATATGACTAAAAGGATTAAACAATTGTCGAGGACAATCTAAGGTTTACCAAAGATTGGTTACTCAAGGACAATTGGAAGTATAGTGATAATTCTGGAAGGACCATATTGACATAATCTGTAAGGAGGCAACTCTTGTTCAGAAGTGATAGTCAAAATGGAATCTGGAAATGTTTCAAAGTTAGAATTTTCAATCTGTGTAAGATTAAGGAAACTTAATGCAAGAAGGATATTTCCAAGGAGTTGATCCCCTTTGGAATACTCTGTAATGATTGTTGCCAAGTCTTTGTGACTTTGTGCATAATTGTTACAAGAGGATCAATGCATATAAGTTTAGAATCTAATAGATTTCTGTAAATGGCATGAATTTGGAATTCTTGCATTTGCAGTAAGGATTTGGGAGTGTGAAAAGAGAATCATTGAAGTTATGTTCAATTGATCTAGTTCACAAAGTAAAGATCATAGACAAACATAGTATGCATACTTGGTGTGTGGCATGACTAGTGTTTAGAAAAACATAGCTGAAACAGTATACAATGAATAATGTGAAATCATATAGTGATAAATAAAAGGTGTTTTATTTATGTTCATAGGTTTTGATACCATATTGGATTCAATTATTATTGTGTTTCACTTTGCATGTTTTGACTTCCCGAATAAACTAGGTTATTCTTCCGGAATGACTAAGTTATTCAAACCATCCACAGTCGGTCATATGTTGGAAGTAGATATGAATTAAGACTGTCATGGGTTGTCTTGTAGAGGTCTAAGGTGTTGGACAAAGGGCTACAACACTCATGAGTGCTCATAAGTTCTGAGTATTGGATTCAACCCGCGCTCATTGGAATCACTTCATGGATTTTATCACGAGTGATCATGAGACGATAATATCTTATATTCTTCAAACCTAGAGATATGAGTTGTTACTATGAGTTGATAGTACATTGATTGCACGAAAACGCATTTGGTAACTCAGTGCTATAAAACGTGCCTTTGTGTATGATTCAACAAGTAGTAGAACAAGCCATATGAGTCGAAGTTTATCCGTTCCTTTTACCTTCGGGATAAAAGCGATATCTGTGGGCCCCTCGATGATTTGATGATGACAAATGGAAGTGCTCGGCCGGGCCAGGACTGATTTGATTTGTTCAATTAGTCAGTCGTTATAAATCGGAAATCGGGAAACAACAAATGGACAGAGAGAATGATTATAATCCATGTCTCGGTCCATATGATATCTAGAATGGAGGAATATATGATCCCTTATCTAATGGACAAGTTCGTTGACAAGATCAGAGTTCGACAGCAGCTTTAAGAGCTACGATTGCCAGTTAGGTTTGAAGTCATACGCAATAATAGTTTTAGACTTATCCAAGAGGGAGACTGTTGGATTAATGTCTAAGTCCATAACTATATTTGGTATGTACTTGACCCGACCCGGCATGGTCCATTTGGGTTGCACTTCACCGACACAATTTATATGGATAATCTTTTGAGAATAGTATGTTTATGATTAATATTAATATATTATAAGTTCTAAAATATTAATATGGAATCATATTACTTAATTAGTATTGATCAAGAATTAATTTATAATTAATTAAGTGATCAAAAGGAACTAATTAAATATGGACTCTTATATATATGGAATGGGCCAAGTTCATTTAGGTTGGGCTAAGCTTTCATGGATAGTCCATGGAGTGTTTAACCCATGGATCCTAGGAAATGAAAGGTCATGGGTATTAGGGTTTAACCCTAATCCTCCATACTATATAAAGATGTCTTTGGTTGGTGAAATTGGCACTAGTGTGGATACACTAAAGAAGGGCTAGCCAATTTCACTAGAGAGAACCAAGTAATCATATTCTCTAAAGTATTCCAATGTGTCTTGGTGATTTGTGATTCCACTTGAGGCTTCCACACTATTGGGGCTAAGCTCTTAAAGCTTGAAGACATCAAGCTACATCAAGAGGTATGTATTCTATCTTGTTACATTCATAGTTTTTGTATGCTAGATTAGGATAATACCTTGGATGTTCTTATTTGCATGTATAATAGAGAAAACATAGATCCAAGGTATTTAGGGTTGCATGTACACTTAGGAAGTGTTAGAATGCTCTAAACCCAACAGATAAATCGTCGAACAGTTCACTTTGTATCATAATGTAATTGATTTGAATCATGTAAACATATACTTTGGTGTAACTTTTTCAATTATATTTATGATGGTTGTATTTACTTTGAGCACTATTATACTCGTTGTTGTGATACTCTACATGAAGTCCTCCACCCCCGGACGTTTCCGCCATCCTTGGTTTGGGGGTGTGACAGCAAGTCCCCTAATTTATTTCCAAGCCTTTAGGGACTTTTGGGGGTCATTTTGGCCTTTATTTTGGGGTTTACGGCCTAAGGAGGAGCTGAGGCCGTAAACTCCATTCTAACAGCTTCTAAGTCCGAATTTTTAGCTATAAACACAAATCAATATGTTTAGAATAAGCTAGGGTAAGCGGACTTACGATTTGGAAGCGTTTGGTTACGGATTCGGGTCGAAAACGAGTCTAGAGAGAGAGTATAGAGAGAGAGGGTGGAAAAGCTCCAAATGGAGTTTACTCCCTTTATATATGGGTGGGAGTTGGAGCTCAGTGGAATTCTACCCAATACTGCCGTTATACAGGGCTTTTGGTCGCACCCGATTTAGTGGTCGTAATAATAAAACTTAACATTTTCCAAATAAATGGAAAATTTTTGGTGTTTTGGCTATATGGAATCAAAATTTTTGTTGAAGCTACTGTTCATGAAGATTTATGATGTTTTCTAATGCTTATCTGGGTATAATTTCGATCCAATACTCCTTTTATTCTTAATATGTCTTTGAATCTGATCTGAATTCGAACCCTAAACCAAATCATCTAGCCTAATTTTTTATCCGTATTCATTCAGCCGATCGCATACTATTCATGAGCCCATTATTGTCGATTACTGTTCATCGTTTAACACATATGTCATTGTTGAAATCGTTAGTTCTTAATCCACAAGTCAAAATCCTTTATTCAAAATTAAGCGTTCAACTTCATGTCGATTAAGCGTTCTTATGTTCTGCTAGATTTCATAATTCTCGATTTCTTGTTTAACTTATTAATCGATTTGGTCTTTGGATCTGATTTCATGTATCTATCTGTTCGTAACTTGTTCCCATCCGAGTTCTTTTGACCTGTTCAACATCGAATTTGTTTTCTAATTGATAATGATTTTTCTGGATGTCATTAAACGTGAATCATCTCTTGTTATTGTTATGATCGATTGTGATTTTGGGGTCTAAAATTGTCATTCGATGCTTTTGAGTTTAAAGAACAGATGAAGTATTGTCAAGAACAGATGAAGATGGTGATAAATTTGATTGTAGTGGTGTTTGATCCTTAAATCGATTTGTGAAAATCAATTTGGTGATTGTCAAGTATTGGGTTCCGATGGCCAACGTTTTTCAAGATTCAAGGAATCAGATTTGATTTACGATTTGGAGACTAGATCGAAATTGTGAAAATTTTGTTTGAATTCGGAACGATGATGAAATTGAATGCTTGAAATTGGAACAATCATTTAGAACGAGATGAAAGAATGCTTCGAAATTGCTATGGCTCGTTTGGAAGACAATTGGAACGAATGGATTATGAACGCAATCAAAATGATGGAATCGGAACAGATACATTTTCCGTATCTCGATTTTGATGGTCAAACTCAAAAAGTCAAAATTGGTGTGATTGCTCTTACCTGTGAACGATCTACGATCTAAGAATAGGAGATTGAAAATCTGGGCTCGCACTCATAATCCCCTACGAACGTCATAATAAGGATTAGATTCGGAACTTACTGTTCGTTGTTGGGATGATCGGAGTTTAGAATGCTTGGATTCGGGGTTGAATGTGAATTCGCATCGAGACTGAAATCTTTTGATTCGCAATCAAAATTACGAATGAACTCTCCTACGAACGTTCGTGATGTCAACAAAACGAACCTGTGCTTGGATTTAGAGCTTCTATTGATCGCAATCGGAACGGACTGTTGATTCATAATTAGAAATTTGATTATTAGATTCGGAATGAACGGGTTCGTGGTTGGAATTCCGAACGGGTTCGCAGAGGGATTTGAGACCGATTCGCAACCAGAGTGTGATTTCGTAACTGTGCCCTCGGAACAAAAGTAAAAGGATGTTGATTTCTTGGATTCGTAGTGTAATCATGAGTTGTGTCACTGTGATTCTTTTAATGGGGAAGAAGATACAATGTTTCACTATTGGTACTTGCAACTTCAGGGGTTTGACAGTTATGGCCCCTGATCTTTTCGTGACATGGCATTTTTGGATCAATTCTAGAAATTGTTACAATTAAAAGGAATATTGATGCAAAATTACAATTTCAGTCCCAGAAATTCTGCAAAGTGTCAATTTCAGCCCATTTTCGAAAAAGTTTACAATCTTAAGGGCTGGTGACCAGTTTTGAATTCTTTAATGCACATATCTTTTTCGTGAACAGAAAAATAAAGATTCCATCAAGTCTTGGCGGTTCGGAAAGTCGTTTTTCTTGATAACGTCAAATTTTCACGATTTTTTCGGATTTTATACTTCATTGTGTATATCTTTTTGTCGCGGGGGAGCTTAGTAAATTTTTATCCATTCAAGATCATTCTCATGACCATTTGAAGGCTTTATAATCATGTTTTTGATTATAAATCGGGGGAGAATTTGGTATGGCCATTCGAAATTGGATTTGTGACTTTTCAAAGTTGAAGATTATTGATAAAGCTTATGGTAGAATTATGAAGGTAGCTTTTACAGCGGAAGTTCTTCATCGAGCTTTGCTAAAGCTTTTATAGAGAAGTATCCTTTACAGCGGAAGTTCTTTATCGAGCTCTGCTAAGGACTTGTTATATCTCCGACTTCTTGTATTTTCTCGATCAAGTGGCGTTACGAATCTTAAAGTTTGGGTTGTTACATGATATTTTTTGATGGCTTATATCATTAGCTTATTTGAAGATCATTGTGACTTGGAGGGGGAGCTCTTCAAAGACAAGAAGTGATTCGGTTTCTTTGTTCTGAAATGGGTTTTTATGGCGGGTTTGGTTTTCATGAAGATTCTTTGGGATTACATTCGAAAATGAAGTTTAAAGACATTACTTCAGTGCTTGATATATATATCCTAGAGCCCGTGTTTGAAGACTATTGAAGAATCAAGATTCGTGGATTGCTTCATATATTTCTCGTTGCCGATCTTTTTATTTGCTAGATGCTTGTTTTGGAAGTTAAAGCATTGTCATCCATTCCATACTTTGAGGGGGAGATTGTAGGGTTTCAAAGCACTCCATGGATGATCGCAATGGGCCCCTTGATGAAGTGTAGGTTAAAAGCCCAAGACTTGTCTTTTCCCCATAAATAGTCATGTATTATTCATAATTAGGGTTAAAAAGAGTGAAGCAAAATGTAGCCGCCACGTGAGGTTTCTTATGTAGTGTTAGATTCTTTAGTCTTTGTTGAAAGTGTAATTTATTCCTCATATTTGAATAAATCGAGTGATCATTCGACCTAATTTTCATATTTGTGTTTGTTCTTATTTTCCGCATCTTGTTCATCAAATCTGAATTAGGGTTTTCATCCCAAAAATTCCGTTAACGGTAACGGGGAAATGTAACGGAACAACTTGGGTTGTCACAAAGGCTCACTTAGAGGATCAATTAAGATATGGTTCCTAATCATTAAGACTTATCATAAAGCATAAAGGGTACTCTCCCTTCTTCTTAGAATGGAGAAACTTTTATCTTTCTGCCTACTTGATTCTTCTTATTCGTTCTGCTATTGATTTAAACTTTTTCAATCAATTCAGCATTACACTTAATCTTGTAAGTATAATCATATTTACTAAACCTTTAGCAAATCATGACGAATATCTTTGTTACTCTTATGGTCGACTTGATCAACACGCAACTTTGTGTACTCGATCTCCTAGTCCTTCACTTGTCACTTTGTCAATGAATTAGTCTAATTTCCAAATATGAAATTTCTCATTCATCATGCAACCAAGTTGCGTGATTCCAAATTTTTGTCCAACTGAAACTTGGGCGATGAGAAACTCTCCTTATTTGGTAAATTTTCGACATTTCCATAATTAAGAATCAAATCCATTATTGGAGGAGGCGCATAGATCGAGGTTATCGATCCATCTCGGGGCCACTAAGATGTATTTAGACATGAAGAGGGAGTATTGGTGGCCTTGTATGAAGAGGGACGTCGCGTGGTTCGTTGATAGGTGCCTAACCTGTCGTAGGGCTAAGGCCGAGCACCAGATACCGCATGATAAGTTGCAGCCATTAGAGGTTCCCGAGTGGAAGTGGGAACGGATTACCATGGATTTTATCACCAAATTGTCGAGGACTGTGAGGGGCGTCATTGCAATTTGGGTAATTGTAGGCAGGTTGACGAAGTGCACTCACTTCCTTGATATCAGTGAGAGCTCTTCCGCTGAGAGATTGGCAGAGATGTACGTGAGGGTGGTGGTATCCCATACCACCCACATACTGACGGGTAGAGTGAGCGGACGATTCAGACGCTCAAGGACATGCTCCGAGCATGTGTGTTGGATTTTGGCGGGAGTTGGGACACGCATTTACCTTTGGCGGAGTTTTCCCACAACAACAACCATCATTCAAGCATTGGTATGCCACCCTTTGAGCTGTTGTATGGGAGGAGGTGTCGGACTCCTATTTGTTAGGGAGAGATAGGGCAGTGTGTGATGGGTAGTACATAGATAGTGCTTTAGACGTCAGAGCAGATACAGCAGGTCAGACAGAGGTTGTTGATAGCTCAGAGTCACCAGAAGAGTTATGCGGACAGGCGCCGGTCCGAGCTTAAATTTCAGGTCGGCGAATTTGACTCCTGAAGGTCTCACCTTGAAAAGGAGTGATCCAATTTAGGAAGAGGGGCAAGCGGGGGCCCCGATATATTGGTCCTTTCAGAGTGATCGCGAGAGTAGGCAGGGTAGCCTACCGGTTGGAACTACCTGTAGAGTTGGGCCAGATTCATGACACCTTCCACGTATCACAACTGAGGAAGTGTATAGCCGACGAGTCGGCAGTGGTACCATTAGATGATATTCAGGTGTATGCGAGCCTAAACTATGTTGAGAGACCGGTGGCTATTAGGGATCGGAAGATCAAGGTTTTAAGGAACAAGGAAGTTCCTCTGGTGCAGGTCCAGTGGCAGCATCGGAAGGGGTCAGAGTTGACTTGCGAGCCGCAACATCTAGAGTTGTTTGCAGAGTAAGACTTCGAGGACGAAGTCTTATTCTATTGGGGGAGAATTGTAACATCCGGATCCCTAGGTATATTATTTTATTCATTTATTTTGGATTTTGTGGAGGGACTCTGCGAGTTGGTGCTTAGACTCGCCGAGTAGGGTCGCCAATTCTGATCCGGATCCATGACCGGACTCGGCGAGTTCATGGGTGGACTCGCTAAGTCCGCGCTGCTTAATGAAACCCTAATCTCTCGCGTTTGGGACCTATTTAAAGCCCCTTAGGGCCATCATTTGCGGCTATTAGTCCCTTAAGAGAAACCCTAGAGTGCTTGAGCGTTTTAAGAGAGAGAGGAAGCCGTTGTTGACCTTTGAGGTATTGTTTAGCAAGAAAAGGAGGTTCTAGGTAAGAGGAAGCAAAGGAGGTTGCCATTTTGAGGATTTGGAGCTCAGGGCATCATATTTAAGGTAGTAATTCGGGTTCCCTTCTGTTGTTATGATGATCATATGGATTTAGGGTTTCTTGGACCCTTTATTGGTTAGATTTGATGTCCAATTAGTCCCTTATTGTGATGAGGGTTTAGATTTGGATCCATAGAGGTCCAGAGAGCATAACTCATCAAGCTTTATGATGAACAATAGGGGTTTTGACCTTGGGTTATGATATTTGGGGCTAAAACATCATATAGGATCAAATAGATGTTGCATGTGCATCAAGATATAGACTTTACGTGATTATCATGTTTGGGAAGGTCAGATCTATGGATTAATGGAATAGATCTGACCTCAGGAGGTCATTCGGGTTTGTGCATGATATGGACTCGTTGAGTCCAAGAATAGACTCGACAAGTAGGGATAGGGTTTCCCTGTAAATCACACAGTTGATGATTCAGTGAGTCAGAAGGGATCTAGAGGTCGTGAGTACGCGATGGAACTCACCGAGTTCATAATTGGACTCGACGAGTTGAGTCGGGGTGGCCCCGCGATTCAAGCCAGGTGTCACTCGTCGAGCAAGGGAAGGAATCGACGTGTTAAGCGGGGCTAAAGGGGTACGGGCGGACATGGGTGAACTTGCCGAGTTGCCCGAGGGCACTCGATGATTCGGGTCAAAGGTTGACCATTGACCAAGGTTGACTAGTGTTGACTTGATAGTGTCAGTCAAACAAAGCCAGGAAAGTATTAATGAGAGTTGTACTTATGATATAGGAGGACGATAGTGCTGGATTATATTCTAAGTCCATAACTATTTTGATATGTACTTGACCCGATGGTGCATGATCCTTTTGGGTTGCCTTCACCAAAGCAACTTGATGTTGGATAAGGTGTCTAAGTCCATAACTATTTCGGGCTTGTACTTGACCCGACCCGGCATGGTCCATTTGGGTTGCATGGCACCATGCAATTGGTTAGACTAAATGAGAGAAATAACACTTGGAGATTATTAATATATTATAAGTTCTAATATATTAATAATATTATTTGATTAGTTGATCAAAGAATTAATTTGGAATTAATTAAGTGATCAAAGGATAACTAATTAAATATATGGGTTGATTATGTAAATCATCCATATCTTGTATAGTGGGCTAAGAGGCTCCATGGATTATCAAGTTGGGTTCTACCCATAGGATGCTCCATGGATGCTCCATGGGAGTTACAAACCCATGGGTCATGGAAATGAAGAGTCATGACACATTAGGGTTTACATGGTGTAACCCTAGATGTGTCAACACTATATAAGAGTCCCATTCTCCACAAAATTGGCTACACAAGTTGAACACTAAGAAACTAGAGGGCTTGGCCGATTTTGAGAAGTGTGTGTTATCTCAAGAGTCTTTCCAAGAGCATTTGGTGTTGTGTGAAGCATTTGAGGCATCATACTTGGGGTGCTAGGCTCACAAGGTTTCAAGGAACACAATCAACATCAAGGTAAGTTATTCTATCTATGATTCAAGTTAAATTGTTCCCCATGTATGCTAGATAGGAATATAACCTTGGAATTCAACTTTGCATGATAATTAGACAAACATAGATCCAAGGTTATTAGGGTTGCATGTACACTTAGGAAGTGTTAGAATGCTCAAAACCCATCAGTGGTATCAGAGCCTAGGCTTGTTTGTTTGTTATTTGTGCTTAAAAGTTGAAGAAAGTCGAAAATTCTGCTGTCTGACTGATGGACTCGGCGAGTCCATGGGGAGGACTCGTCGAGTTCATGTGCATCTTCAACCTACTCGGCGAGTAGGTTTATGCACTCGGCGAGTAGGGTCGACAGAGTGCAAAATTTCGACTTGAGTTGTTGGAAATGGATTAGAATCATTACCCTAAAATGTTTTGGTACTTGAAAACTTGTTTTTGAAGGTGTAATGTCTTTTCTAACTCATTTACAACAACTAGTTATCAAAATTACAAAGATTAAATGTGATTTTGATTCTTGAAAGTGTTCATATTCATATTCTTGTTCTTATGATGTTTAGATGATCATAGGAATTATTTGTAACCTATGTGGTAGATTAATTCATGATCATAATGTGTTTTAATGGAGTCCATAACTTGTCCTCAAGTTATGGAAAACCAAAAGTCTCTTGGATTAAAAACCATTAAAAGAACACAAGAGTTTGGAAAAATGAAAAGTCCTCATTTTATTACTCTATTAAACTCATACGTTACAAGAAATGAAAAGTTTTGAAAGTTTACAAAACTTGCCCTCAAGTTTTGGAACAAGTAAAGTTAAGTTAAAACTTTAGTTCCAACCCCTAGAATTTTAAAAGTTAAAATTCAACCCTTATACTTATATTATTATGATTTAATAATTATATATATATGTATAAGAACAAAGTCGGCTTACCGCTAGTACGCCTCATTCACGAAGTCGGTCTATAAGGTGGGTATAAGGTTGTTGCCTATAAAATGGTGACTTAATGGGTGTCCACTCTCACCCACCGCTTGCTTGATCGGTGGAGGGTCGTTAGCCGAACGGGTAAGCCAAGGACTTATTAATTCTCATTCAAAGTATGATGAATATTATAAAGTAACTAAATGTTTTATTAAATTCCCAATCTTAGTTACTTTAGGAAAAATGTGAATAAGGTGCTAATCCATGAAATTACACTTTACACTTTGATTAAGTCGTTGGTGGAGCGTGTGTGGTTAACCGGCACACTAACTTGGACTTAACAAGGTAGGTAAAGGGTGACCTAGGGTTTATTATAGTATCGATGGAGCGTGTGTGGTTAACCGGCACATCGATTGAGTGATAAACTTTAAGGGTACCAAGTGATTTGCATGGTTACTTCACACCTCGTTTTGTGATCCTCGGTATCCCAGTCACAAAACTTGGAGGGCACACTCGAGATTGAAACATGCCTTTGAAAAGTTCATTGAATCTCAAAGAATCTAGGAATTTCTAAGAACCATTCAAAAACCTAATACTAAAATATTGCGGTTTTCGTGGTGGAAATTGGTGAATCGTCATTCACCTACCTTTCAAATATGATATAGCTTAGATTACGGCATACCTCTTCTATGTTATATTATATTGTGATTGGATCCTAGCCTTAATATTACATTTGGGTGTTTTATTAAGGACTCTCTTATATCTAAACTAATCTTGTTCTCTTTTCTTCAGATGTCTTTCAACACTGCTTCTGGCTCTAATCCTAATGGCTCTTTTACCCTTATGAACTTGTGTGGGAAAGTCACCTTTGATGGATCCAAATTCAATGAGTGGATCAGAAACATCAGGATGATTACTCGCTACGAGGACAAAGAATATGTCCTTGACAAGGAGCTTAAGGAGATTGATGAGTCCACTGCAACTCCTCAGGAGATCGCTGAATTTCGGGCACATGAAAGGGATGCTATGAAAGTGGCTTGCATCATGATGGCCACGATGACAACGGAACTCCAAAAGTCTTATGAGGATTTCTACCCTTATGAAATGCACCAAGATTTGATGGAAAGATACCATCAAAGTGCACGACAAGAGAGGTATGAAATCATCTGCTCCATGATAACAACCATGATGAAGGACGGGGAATCCGTCACGAGCCACATGCAGAAAATGCAAAGGTATGTGGATCGTTTGCTGAAGCTTAATCTGAACTTCCCGAAGGATCTTGCAATAGATATTATTTTGCATTCCTTACCATTGTGCTATGATCAATTCCGCATGACATATCACATGAACAAGGAAGAAGTCACCCTCAGCAAACTTCAGGGACTTCTCAAGACCGCAGAAACAGGTCTTAAGGGGAAGTCGGTTGCTATCTGTCACACCCCAAAACCAAGAACGGCGGAAACGTTCTGGGGCGGAGGACGTCATGTATAGTATCACAACACAGTAAATGTAAATAAGCAAACAACATCATCCATTGCATTAAATATATATTTTTAATACAAGTGTGTTCTGTACAGTTATAGACACCAAAAATAATGAAACACAAAATAATATGAGATGAGTCTTGAATGCACTCCATCTTCTCAAAAGCTGGCCTCTGTACCTGTCTACTGATGACCTGAGAATACAAGTTATTTTGAAAGAATTTATCAGCATTAAGCTGGTGAGTTCATAAGTATTTTAGTGTCAATGTTTCTTGTAAAAACGTTTGAACCTGTCTCAATGTATAAGTTTGTAAAAATGTAAGCAAATGTTTGAAAGTGTTTGTAAAAGTTTGAATCTCTCAGAAAATCCTATATTTTCTATAAAAGTAACCTTCTACCAAGGCTAAACTGTTTTGTAAACTTGTCTGTTGTAAAAGTCTGTAATTACCCAAGTATAACTATCATTTGTTAAAAATATATTTTGTACACTAATGCTTAAGTGAGATTATCACTAAAATATGTAATGCGTAAATCATTGTAGTACTGTAGCTTTGTATAATAAGACTACTGCTGTACTAAATACTGTTGGGTTTTGCGCATTCTAACACTTCCTAAGTGTACATGCAACCCTAAATACCTTGGATCTATGTTTTCTCTATTATACATGCAAATAAGAACTTCCAAGGTATTATCCTAATCTAGCATACAAAACAATAATGTAACAAGATAGAATACATACCTCTTGATGTAGAAAGTCTTCATGAAGCTTGAGTGCTTAGTGCCCCAAGTGTGACACCTCAAATGGAATCACAATCATCAAAACACTTGGAATGACTTGAGAGAATTCTACACTCATCAAAATCGGCTAGCCCTTTCTTCACTATCTCTAGTGGCCGATTTTTCCTCAATAATAAGATGCTTATATAGTTACACAATTAGGGTAAACTCTTAATTGTCATGGCTTTCCATTTCCTTGGATCCATGGGTACAAATACACCATGGAGCATCCATGGACCATCCTATGGGTTTTAGCCCAACTTGATTATCCATGGAGCATTAGCCCACTATACAAGTATGGATGATTTACACAATCAACCCATATATTTAATTAGTCTTCTTTTGATCACTTAATTAATCCTAGATTAATTCTTGATCAATACTAATTAAATAATCTTATTATTCTTATTATTAATATACTAGAACTTATAATATATTAATAACCATAAGTGTCTTATTTCTCTCATTCAAGTGCATGATGGTATGCAACCCAAATGGACCATGCCGGGTCGGGTCAAGTCTTACCAAATATAGTTATGGACTTAGACATTAATCCAACAGTCTCCCACTTGGATAAGTCTAAAACTATTATTGCGTATGACTTCAGGAACCAACTGGCAATCGTAGCTCTCAAAAGCTTCTGTCGAACTCTGACCTTGTAGATGAACTCTGACCTTTGTCAGTGACTTGTCCATTAGATAAGGGATCATATATTCCTCCATTCTAGATATCATATGGACTGAGACATGGATTATAATCATTCTCTCTGTCCATTTGTTGTTTCCCGATTTCCGATTTATGACAACTGACTAATTGAACAAATCAAATCAGTCCTGGCCCGGCCGAGCACTTCCATTTGTCATCATCAAATCATCGAGGGGCCCACAGATATCGCTTTTATCCCGAAGGTAAAAGGAATGGATAAACTTCGACTCATATGGCTTGTTCTACTACTTGTTGAATCACACACAAAGGCACGTTTTATAGCACAGAGTTACCAAATGCGGTTTCGTGCAATCAATGTACTATCAACTCATAGTAACAACTCATATCTCTAGGTTTGAAGAATATAAGATATTATCGTCTCATGATCACTCGTGATAAAATCCATGAAGTGATTCCAATGAGCGCGGGTTGAATCCAATACTCAGAACTTATGAGCACTCATGATTGTTGTAGCCTTGTCCAACACCTTAGACCTCTACAACCCATCATGACAGTCTTAATTCATATCTACTTCCAACATATGACCGACTGTGGATGGTTTGAATAACTTAGTCATTCCGGAAGAATAACCCAGTTTATTCGGGAAGTCAAAACATGCAAAGTGAAACACAATAATAATAGAATCCAATATGGTATCAACCCTTTGAACATAAATAAAACACCTTTTATTTATCACCATATGATTACACATTATTCATTGTATACTGTTTCAGCTATCAACTTTATTCTTGAATTTAAAACAATAGTTGTCCCATGCTCCAAGCATGTACACTATGTTTTCTTAAACACTAGTTATGCCATACACCAAGTATGCATACTATGTTTGTCTATGATCTTTACTTTGTGAACTAGATCCATTGAACATAACTTCAATGATTCTCTTTTCACACCCCCAAATCCATACTGCAAATGCAAGAATTCCAAATTCATGCCATTTACTGAAATCTGTTAGATTCTAAACTTATATGCATTGATCCTCTTGTAATGATTATGCACAAAGTCAGAAAGACTTGACAACAATCATTACAGAGTATTCCAAAGGAGATCAGCTCCTTGGAAACATCCTTCTTGCATTAAGTTTCCTAATCTTAAACAGATTGAAAATTCTAACTTTGAAACATTTCCAGATTCCATTTTGACTATCACTTCTGAACAAGAGTTGCCTCCTTACAGACTATGTCAATATGGTCCTTCCAGAATTATCACTATACTTCCAATTGTCCTTGAGCAACCAATCTTTGGTAAACCTTAGATTGTCCTCGACAATTGTTTAATCCTTTTAGTCATATCCAGTTCTAAACCTTTTCCCTTCTTAATGCCCCAGGCATTTGGAAAATTTTAGAACGGATGAATATAGCACATGTAATCGATCCTATATCCGAAGCATATGGGACACGATTCATGATGTCTTACATAAAGACTAAACCAGTCTTTTGCTATAATATTTCCATTTCAATTTGCCAAGTTCTCATAATTCAGATTATGAAAAGGGATGCCGTAATCATAATCGAATTTTAGAACGCAAATAATGGACCCATATACCAAATTTCCTTATGTTGAGCCATTCCAACATGAAATTCATATATATCCTTGACTAAATGATAAAACCTCACGATCTAAGCTTATAGATTTGAGATGAAGCATAATTTCCTCTCCCTTAATTATAGCAAAACAACTTTTTCCCAATTGAAACTTTTGTTTTCTATAATTAACATTGCTAACTTGCAATACTTATCATAATTATCATGCTCCCACTAACATGATGATTATTAGCATAACACTTATGCTCCCACTAGCTTTGACATGTTCTCAGAAATCAGCTGGACTTCTAGAAATCAATACTTCATTGACTTTCTTACCAAAGTTCAGATTTCTGATACTAGATTGTTTTGATAAGTCTTTATCAAAATCATACACCTTCCCTTAGATAGCACACTTGTGTATCTAAACAATTATGAAGAGGGATGCCGTAATCATAATGTTTAGACCTTTTTGCCACTTCTCACAAGTCCAGGTTAGTGTGCCGGTTAACCACACGCGCTCCACTAACGACTTTGAGAATGCAAATATCACAATTGCTATCTAGCTAAAATCTACTTAGTGAAAGTGTTTCCTCACCATCATTTTCATGAATCGGAGAGAAACCTTATGACACTTAGATTTACTGGTGTATGTGTTCTTATCCATGTGAATTGTCAAAATCATAGACACAAGACAAGGATAATGACAAATCCAAACTCATATGGACTGAACTCAATCTTAATTTCTTGCCACCTGGCAGCTCTAGGGCCTGCCATTGCTTCCAAGTTGTTATGCAACTAATTGAGAACTCTAAGAACTCATATGCAAAGCCAACTTTAACTGGAATGGGCACAGAATAAGTCAACACGATAGGTTATAAACCTCAAGTTGTGTGCTAGTGAAGAACTTCAGGTTTTATTCTTGATTAGTTCTTGAGACTTTCAAGACCTTTAAGACTCCCACTGTCCTCTTGACCTATAAGACTCCCTTGTCAAATATCCAAGAGATAGTGCGGATTCTAATCAAGACAAACACTTCACACAATTGGCCTAAGTTGGTCTTTGTTTTATCCAAAATATCACAACTTACCAATTTCAAATGTACAAGAGTAGAAAACTTTTACTCTTACATTTGACAAGTGTTTTAACCTTCTTTAAGACATGTCACTCAAAATACAATCTTAGAGTATGACTCTTAAGACTTGTATTGGAACGAAGTATGACTCATCTTCTTGATTTAACCATTTCAACAATTCAAGTTCCTCTTCTTAGTCATAAGAATGCACTAAGGCTTCCTTAGAGAACTAATTGTGCTATGGTTTCTTAATCATTAAGATGATCACAAAACTGATACTAAAGTACTCTCCCATCTTTTCAGATTTGAGAAACTTTTATCCTTCTGCCATATTTGATTCTTCTTATTCGCTCTTTTGTGGTGGACTTAATCAGTGCACAAGAATGTGTACTCGATCCCTAAGTCCTTTACTTGACTCACACATCCATGTGAACAAGTAATTAGTCTTAATTTTCCAAAACTTGAAAATTCTCATTCATCATGCTATACAACTTGCATGATTCCAAGTTCCGGTCCAATTGAAACTTGGGTGATGAGAATCTTTCCTTATTTGGTAAATCTAGACATTACCACAAATGAAAGACTCAATTTCATATTTCCACTCTTGCTCTTAATGGAATTATATAAGCAACAATTTTTCCTCAAATGCCATTGTAAGGATATTTTAAAATAAATAAAATCAAAAATTTTCCTTTTATTTTAAAACTTTGCGGAAAAACTTATCCTTACAATCCATATGAAAAACTTGTTGTTATCTATTCCTTAAGCAATATCTCATAACTCCTAAGAAGTAGCTCAAGAATCCGATCTTCAAACTATGCGATAGAAATCCATCTACGCCATCAGATTCAGCATATTCTTTCTTTAAGTTTCTTCACTTTTTCTTTGATTCTTAAAACATCACCATGTGACCCAGTCACATCATGTATCAAGAATCTCAGAATAGAAACTTAACAGAGTTAGATAGTGGAATTTACCTGAAGTAGAGTCAAACTTATTGACTTTAACATCCTTAGGTAAATTTGGCAGCTTCGTGACCAATGCCCCTTCCTTTGGCAATATAAACATATGGACCCTTTGATAATGGTACACGGGACTATCACAGACTTAGCTTTTTCTCTTTACCATTTGGTCAACCGAGTTGACTCTGGCCGATCCCTTTCCATTGGGAAGAGAATGCTTTACTGGATATCCAATGTCATCATTGTCAATGTCCACAAAGTTTTAGGAAGTTGATCTTAACAAATAGATAAGATCATTAAGGGTCTTGTCATAGTCTTTTTCATAGGTGTTCCAAAAGAACTCACTATATGACTTAGAAAGTAGTTGAACCACCAACTTTCTCAAGACTTTGACACCCAACTCTCCCGGCTTGTCAATATGTGACTACATCTCCAAGATGTGATCACACCTAGACCTTGCCTTGCCAATAGGGCTTGAGTGACCTTAAACTTTTTCAAGAACTTGTGGGTTAGGGAGAATAATTGGAGGAGGTGAAAGAAGTATGATATCCATGGGACATCATCTTTATTAGGAAACCTTGTTTCAAGAGATTTGGGAAGATCATAGGTGTCTAAACCAGACATCTTTTGGGAGATATTCAAGATAGTTGATTTAAAGTCCTTAATATGACACCCAATATGAAATATTAAGGCTAGGACCCAACAAACTATTTTATAACTTAGAAGAGGTATGTCGTAATCCAAGCTATAAAATATTTGAAGGTAGGTGAATGACGATTCACCAATTTCCACCAAGATAAACGAAATGTATTATTAGGTTTTAATTGGTTTTGAAACTCCTAGATCTTTGAGATTCATTGAACTTTTCAAAGGCATGTTTCAATCTCGAGTGTGCCCTTCAGGTTTTGTGACTGGGATGCCGAGGATCACAAAACAAGGTGTGAAGTAACCATGCAAATCACTTGGTACCCTTAATAAATTACCCCTCAATCGATGTGCTGGTTAACCACACACGCTCCATCGATACTATGATAAATATTAAGTCACCCTTTACCTACCTTGTTAAGTCCAAGTTAGTGTGCCGGTTAACCACACACGCTCCACTAACGACTTAGACAAAGCGTAAAGTGCAATTTCATGGATTAGCACCTTATTCACATTTTTCCTAAGTAACTAAGATTGAGTATTATTAAGAGTTTAGTTACTTAGTATTATCATTAATACTTTTAATGAAGGGAGAATTCTAGTCATGTCAAACCCGTTCGGCTAACGACCCTCCACCAGTCAAGCAAGCGGTGGGTGAGAGTGGACACCCATTAAGTTGCCATTTTATAGGCAACAACCTTATACCCACCTTATAGACCGGCTTCGTGAATGAGGCGTACTAGCGGTAAGACTGACTTTACTCTTATACATATATATATATATTATTAACTTATAATATTATAAAGTATAAGGGTTGAATTTTAACTTTTAAAATTCTAAGGGCTAACTTGGAATTAAAGTATTCATAAGTGAAAACTTTACAAATTCCAAAACTTGAGGGCAAGTTTTGAAACTATTCAAAACTAATTAATTCCATAACTTATGTGTTTAAAGTAGTTTTAATCCAAAAACTCTTCAAGTTCCATAACTTGAGGACAAGTTATGGAAGACTTTAAACTAATAAAAGAATTAACTTTTCTTTATTTTATAACTTATGGAATTAATTAAGGTTACACCTTTTTTTTATTTTATTTTATTTTATTAAATGAAGAGACTCTTGGTCCTCCATAACTTGAGGACAAGTTATGGAGTCATAAAACCATTTAATTAGAACTAGACTCTTCATTTTTGTAACCTTTGCCAATTTTTATGAGTTTTATGATTCTTAAATGTGACTTTTCATATAACTTGATGACAAGTTACAAAAACACATTTTAGAATCAATTCTTAGATTAATTTGGATTAAAACCAACTATCACATAATTTTATTCATTAATCTAAATTCACTCATAAAACAAGGTAACACAAAAAACTTTTGGTGATCCATAACTTATTCTTAAGTTATGTAATCATTTAAAACATTAACACCAAATTTTGTAACTCCAAAAAAACTTTGAATCAATTTTTTTTTTTTTTTAAACCTTTTCAAATCCATAACTTATGGAGGTTTCAAAAAAAATAAAACTTTTTAGATCAAACTTTTAAAACTAATAAAATAATCATATTATTTTATCTTTTATTAAATTTGACCTAATTCAACTCATAAAGCAAATTATTCAAATTTTACAAATAATTAGTTTTTCACAAGAACAAGTAATTATCTTAAAATTTGACAAACTTCATGATTTTTTTTTCCAACTTTGAAAATAAAATATTTGCATCAATATAACAGAAAACAACCCGTGGCTCTGATACCACTGTTGGGTTTTGCGCATTCTAACACTTCCTAAGTGTACATGCAACCCTAAATACCTTGGATCTATGTTTTCTCTATTATACATGCAAATAAGAACTTCCAAGGTATTATCCTAATCTAGCATACAAAACAATAATGTAACAAGATAGAATACATACCTCTTGATGTAGAAAGTCTTCATGAAGCTTGAGTGCTTAGTGCCCCAAGTGTGACACCTCAAATGGAATCACAATCATCAAAACACTTGGAATGACTTGAGAGAATTCTACACTCATCAAAATCGGCTAGCCCTTTCTTCACTATCTCTAGTGGCCGATTTTTCCTCAATAATAAGATGCTTATATAGTTACACAATTAGGGTAAACTCTTAATTGTCATGGCTTTCCATTTCCTTGGATCCATGGGTACAAATACACCATGGAGCATCCATGGACCATCCTATGGGTTTTAGCCCAACTTGATTATCCATGGAGCATTAGCCCACTATACAAGTATGGATGATTTACACAATCAACCCATATATTTAATTAGTCTTCTTTTGATCACTTAATTAATCCTAGATTAATTCTTGATCAATACTAATTAAATAATCTTATTATTCTTATTATTAATATACTAGAACTTATAATATATTAATAACCATAAGTGTCTTATTTCTCTCATTCAAGTGCATGATGGTATGCAACCCAAATGGACCATGCCGGGTCGGGTCAAGTCTTACCAAATATAGTTATGGACTTAGACATTAATCCAACTAATACTACTACCTTAAACCGGATTTATATTAAGGCATAATGTGATAAATTGCACCATGCTATCGACTGGTAACAACGACATAATGAATGGTCGTAATAAAAGAAATGACGTTTGGCACCCGCAGACCTGCAGGTCCGGCTGTAGCTAGCAGCAAGGTGTAGGATAGTCAATCTAGTATAGATCTATACGCAAACTCACGCTCTCCCTCCAAGAGAATTCTGGCTACAAGTCGGGCCATGACATTTAAGGCATGCCCGATACAGTGGATCACAATTATTACGTATTTATGTATATGTATTGTTTCTCGTATATCTGTATATGTATTGTTTCTCGTATATCTGTATATGTATTGTTTCTAGTATATCTGTATATGTATTGTTTCTAGTATTTCTGTATATGTATTGTTTCTAGTATTTCTGTATATGTATTGTCCTGCGTTACCCCGATGGTAACCAGCTAATGATGTACTGAAGAATATGAATAAGGAAGTACTTTTATGTCTATACATGTATATATGATATATAAGTAATATGGAAATGACCTTCGGATGGTCACCCGAAATCCCACCAGACCACATCCAAATCGAGGAAAAGGAAATAGGGCGGATGACATTCCTAAGCCTTTTGAACATTATGTATATATCTATACATATATGGGCATGCAATTGTATATATAAAGCATAAATAAGTTTTCATAAAACATTTTGAAGCATAAATATAATTTCAAGAGAAGATTGATTTGATGTCGATCTATAAATCATTTTGAAAGCATAAGTTGATAAAACAGTTTAAGTATAAGAAGCATTTGATTGAATCACAGTCTATAAGTAAGTTTGGATAGTAAAACAGTTTGTAAAACATTTCAAAGTAAGGCATTTTGATAAACAGCTTGAACAGTGTGAAAATCGTTGTTTTCCTAGTTATTAATCACATGTGATTAAACACAATCACATGTGATTGAAGTAATAACTTATAAGTATTTGACTTGTATTCCCCCCCCATAAAGTATTTAAAACACTTAAAATCATTTCAAAGGTTGATTCAAGGGGGTATGAACTCACTTGTGGTGAGTCGTCTGAATTGCAGTGTCGGCTACCGTGCTAGGTGACAAACGGAGACTGGTTTACACACACGAGCCTAGTTATCATATAATAAGCATATATATAACTAATTAGACAAATAATAACTTAAATAAATAAGTTAAGACACTTAGAAAACATTTAAACACTTTTATGCGTGTTTAAGGTTCAAATGGTTGCATCTAAGTTGCTACGGGACAAGGCAAAAGGGTTTGAAACATCAAAGGGCCTTGTTTAGGAGTTCACCATCCAAAAAACCCCACACCTTGGAGTTTACGGCCGTAAACTCATGGGTTTATGGCCGTGAACTCCTCAAATGGTGTTTTTGGGTGTTTTGTGGTGCTATCTTGATCCTAGAACACTCCTAGCTTTATTGGAATAACACATGAAGTAGTTTAAGGCTTTAGAACACTCCATAAGGGAGTTTACGGCCTAAGGTCCTTCATCCTAGAGTTTACGGCCGTAAACTCTTGGAATTTAATTGTTTTGAGGCTCTTAAACATCAAGGATTGCTTCCATGAATTTATCTAAGGCTAATGGGGGCAAGAGGCACACTTTGGTGCCTTCACTTGGAGTTTACGGCCCAAGTCATGTTCCTTGGCCGTAAACTCCTTTCAAGGAGTGGTTTAGATGTGTTCTACTCTCCATTCTAGTCCCAAGGGTGCAAGGTAAATTGTCTAAAGGCCTTAGGTGTGCTTGGAATGATTTTTGTCCCACAAAAAGTGGTTTACGGCCCAAGAAGGGTTCTTGGCCGTAAACTCCTAGAAACTTATGGTTTTTATGGGCTTTTGATGTTCTAAACAAGCACAAGTACTAGTAGTTAAAGTCCTTAAGCATTTGGGGAAAGTTTTAGGGCATTTAAGCCCTTGAAAAGGGGTTTACGGCCCAAGGGAGTTCCTTGGTCGTAAACTCCTAGAACTTGTGTTTCTTGGATGCTTTTTGGCCTATAAAGATCATATCCTAACTCCTAAACAAGTTGTCTAACAAGGAATCGGGACTAGGAAGTCATAATGTTCCATTTTGGAGTTTACTCCCCAAGAACGTTCTTGGGCGGTAAACTCCCGGATCTTGATATCTAGACATGTTATTGTTGTTAATAAGCATTAAACAAGTATTGAAACACATATAGAAAAGTAGACTCACAATCTGGGATGAAAACCCGAAGATCCGTCAGAGAGAATATGGCTTTTCTCTATTTGGAATTGTAAATAATGAATTAATTTAATTTAGAAAACTATTTATAGTCCTGGAATATTTTGGCAGAAAATATTTTTATTCCTGATGTTGGACTGTAACAGTATGAAACTTGAAATGCCCAAGTTTCAAAAAACCAGGAGTATCCACTCTCCTGACATCATCTAAAACATAAACCCTAATGTACACAAACTTGTTCGGAAAAGCTTGAAAATCACTGAAACTGAACTAGCTTCTATTGAATAGATGATGTTCATACAATTGGAAATTTCGGGTTGTCACATCATCCCCCTGTTAGAGGGAATTTCGTCCCGAAATTAGAATTTAAGCAAATAAAAGTTACAAACAATTAAGCGAAAAGATGAGGGTATTTCAACTTCATCTGATCCTCGCGTTCCCAAGTGAATTCCGGTCCTCGCTTGGCGTTCCAGCGAACCTTCACGATAGGGATACGGCTTTGCTTCGTCTGCTTGACCTCACGGTCCATGACCTCTACAGGTTCTTCCACGAAGTTGAGGCTCTCGTTGATCTCGATCTCGTCGAGTGGGATTACGAGAGTCTCGCCAGACAGACACTTTTTCAAGTTAGATACGTGGAATGTAGAATGTACGTTACGCAGTGTGTTGGGTAGATCATGTTTGTAAGCTACGGGGCCGACTCTAGCAAGAATCTCGAAAGGCCCTATGTACCTCGGATTAAGTTTCCCACGCTTGCCGAAGCGTATCAAGCCTTTCCAGGGTGAGACTTTGAGAAGGACTCGGTCTCCCACCTGAAATTCCAAAGGTTTTCTTCGTTTATCGGCGTAGCTCTTCTGTCGGTCTCTAGAGGCTTTCAATCGTTCACGGATTTGAACGATTTTCTCTGTCGTTTCCCGAATGATTTCTGGACCAGTGAGAGTACTGTCGGAAGCTTGCCCTCTCGCTAATTGGGTATCACCAACCTCAGCCAGCACAGAGGGGATCTGCACTTGCGGCCGTAGAGAGCTTCGAATGGAGCAGCCTTGATGCTCGTGTGATAACTGTTATTATAGGAAAATTCGACAAGGGGTAAATGAGTATCCCATGCCTTCCCAAAATCAATCACACAGGCTCGCAACATGTCTTCCAATGTTTGAATGGTTCTCTCACTCTGTCCGTCGGTCTGTGGATGGTAGGCTGTGCTCATGTCCAGCCTTGTTCCTAGGGAACGTTGTAGGGATTGCCAAAATCTTGAAGTGAACCTACTATCTCTATCGGAGATAATGGAAATAGGTACACCATGCAACCGTACAATTTCCCTAATGTATGTTCTCGTAAGTTTCTCCATCTTGTCGGTTTCTTTGATAGGTAGGAAGTGTGCAGACTAGGTCAATCTATCAACGATGACCCATATGGTGTCAAGTCCACCCGTCGTCTTGGGTAACTTGGTTATGAAATCCATAGTGATCCGCTCCCACTTCCACTCTGGAATCTCTGGTTGTTGCAGTAAGCCAGAGGGCTTCTGGTACTCGACCTTAACCTTTGCGCAAGTAAGGCATTTACTCACGAAGGTAGCAATCTCTGCTTTCATATTAGGCCACCAGTATAGCTTTTTAAGATCCAGATACATCTTATCTGAATCTGGGTGGACGGAATACCGAGTGTTGTGCGCCTCGGTCATGACCAAGTCTCGGAAACCACCGTGTTTCGGTGTCCAGATCCGGTTTATGAAATATAAAGCTCCGTCACCCTTTGCTTCGAAGTTCTTGTCCATTCCCCTAAGGGATTCACTCGACACATTTTCAGGTTTCATGGCCTCAAGTTGAGCCGCCTGAATTTGCTTAGTCAAGTGTGAATGGATGGTTATGGATAATGACTTGACCTTGCGACCAGAATATTCTTTCCGACTTAGGGCGTCTGCTACTACGTTGGCTTTACCCGGATGATAACGAATATCGCATTCGTAGTCACTGAGTAGCTCGACCCACCGTCGTTGTCTCATGTTGAGCTCCTTCTGATCGAAAATTTGTTGTAAACTCTTATGGTCGGTAAAGATAGTGCTCTTCGTTCCATACAAGTAATGTCTCCAGATCTTCAGAGCAAACACTACTGCTCCTAGTTCAAGATCGTGGGTCGTGTAGTTAACCTCATGTGTCTTCAACTGTCTCGAGGCATAGGCGATGAGCTTACCTCGCTGCATCAAAACACATCCGAGTCCTTGATTGGATGCATCGCAATAGACTACAAAGTCTTCTAGTCCTTCAGGAAGGGATAGTATTGGTGCGGTGCACAAGGCTCGTTTGAGTGTTTGGAACGCTCTTTCTTGCTTCTCTTCCCAGTCAAAGGCCACGCCTTTCTGGGTCAGGGTCGTAAGAGGCTTTGCTACTCGTGAGAAGTTCTGAATGAATCCGCGGTAGTAGCCAGCGAGACCTAGAAATTGGCGAATTTTTGTAGGTGTCTTTGGTGCTGACCAGTTCTCAATGGCTTTTATTTTGGATGGGTCCACATGGATTCCTTCTTCGCTAACCACGTGTCCTAAGAATTCGACTCTTCGGATCCAAAATTCACATTTCAAGAACTTTGCATAAAGTTTCTCCTTTCGTAGTGTCTCTAGAACTTGTCGCAGATGATCGCTATGCTCCTTCTTACTTCTGGAGTAGATCAGAATGTCGTCAATGAAAACGATGACGAACTGATCTAAGTAAGGTCGGCATACTCTATTCATCAGATCCATGAAGACTGCGGGCGCATTGGTCAATCCGAATGGCATCACCACGAACTCGTAGTGTCCGTAACGAGTTCGGAAGGCTGTCTTCGGCACATCCTCCTCGAGCACTCGTAACTGGTGATATCCGGATCTCAGATCAATCTTGGAAAAATAGTTCGCCCCTTGCAGTTGGTCAAATAGATCATCTATGCGTGGCAGAGGGTAACGATTTTTGATCGTCAACTTGTTGAGTTCTCCGTAGTCAATACACATACGGAATGATCCGTCTTTCTTCTTAACGAACAAGACCGGTACTCCCCAAGGTGAGAAACTTGGTCTTATAAAGCCCTTGCTGAGCAGTTCGTTAAGTTGACCAAAGAGTTCTTGCATCTCGGCTGGTGCTAAACGGTAGGGCGACTTGGCTACTGGGGTAGCTCCTGGGACTAAGTCGATTCTGAACTCGACTTGTCGTTGCGGAGGTAACCCGGGTAGTTCTTCTGGGAAAATGTCGGGAAAGTCGCTCACTACTGGGAGGTTCTTTAGTTCTTTCGTTTCTAGGTTCGTGTCGACGACGTGAGCAAGGAATGCGTGGTATTCTTTGCGCAGATATTTCTGTGCTTGAATACTAGATATAATGCGAAGACTCGCACCAGGTTTGTCGCCGTAGACTATAAGGGTTTCGTTTGATGGGAGGTTTAGACGGACTGCTTTCTCGTAGCACATGATGTCGGCGCGATGAAGACTTAAACAATCCATGCCGATAATAACGTCAAAACTTTTTATTGAGACCGGCATGAGGTCGATTGGGAATGAATGGTTATCTAAGGTTAGAAGACAACCTAAGTATATGCTATTTGTACTTTCAGTTTTCCCATTGGCCATTTCTACTGTGAATTGTTCATTAAGTGCATGTGGTTGTTGCTTAAGCATGCGAGCAAATTTGTGGTTTACGAAGCTTCGCTCCGCTCCACTATCGAACAAAATGCATGCATAGGAGTTATCAAGGAGGAACGTACCAGTCACCACTGTCGGGTCAGCGACTGCTTCCCCGTGGCCTATTGCTAGTACCCTCCCTGCTCCTCCAGTATTCCTCGCCTTAGGGCAGTCCCTTTTAAAGTGGCCTGTTTCGCCACATCCATAGCAAGTTGGGCTCACGCCAGAGCTAGGAACTTGGGAGATCGGTTGTGCCGGGAACCTACAGAATCGGACAGTGTGTCCTTTCCTGTGGCAGTTAGTACACTGCATTTCACGGCAGGCGCCGTTGTGGTGGAAATTGCATTTGTTGCACTTCGACAAACTTCCAGAATACTGCTTCCCCGAAGCAGTAACAGCAGTAGGGGCTACCGCAGCATGTACTGCTACGATTTGTTGTTTCTTCGAAGCACGCTGCTTCTTCTTCTCATCCCAAAACTTCCGCTTGGTGCCAGCGGGTTTGGAGGGTTCTGGGATGGCTAGAGTGGTTGTA
Source organism: Lactuca sativa (assembly GCF_002870075.4). NCBI lineage: Eukaryota > Viridiplantae > Streptophyta > Magnoliopsida > Asterales > Asteraceae > Lactuca > Lactuca sativa. The sequence continues at coordinate 249,490,894 of NC_056623.2, forward strand.
GTTGCAGGGGTCTTGACTCCATGGTCAATAAGTCTTTGTGCCAATCGCTTGGCACTGTCAAAAGTAGCAGGGTTGGATGCTAATACGTTCCCCTGGTACGGAGGCACTAGCCCCCATACATACCGCTCAATCTTCTTCCCTTCGGTGGGAACCATATTGGGGCATAGGGCCACCAGTTCGCTAAAGCGGGCAGTGTAAGCGATCACGTTGGTGCCCTTCATTGTCAGATTCCAGAGTTCATGTTCTAACTTCTGGACTTCGCCCCTCGGGCAATACTCCTCAGTCATGAGGTCCTTCATCGTTGCCCAGCCCATGTCGTTAGCCACGACGAGAGTTAGGGCTTTGACGTGGCCGTTCCACCACGTTAGGGCTTTATCCTCGAAGGTGCATGCGGCATATTTCACCTTGAATGCTGCAGGGCACGAACAGATTTCGAAGACTGATTCAGTCTTCTCGAACCATTGCGATAGAGCAATGACTCCGCCGGTGCCATAGAAAGGCTTCGGCTTGCAGTTTGTAAAATCCTTGTAAGAGCACTCTCTCGAGCGCACAGGGATTTCAACTGGGATAGATTCAACAGGGGTTCCACCTCTGCTAGCATCCGATGAGTGATACTGAGCCATGGCAGTTGCCACTGCTGCAGCTACGGCAGCATTCAGGGCTGCAGTATCGATGAATGCAGGTGGTGGAGGCGGTGGAGGTACAGGATTATTCCTATTCCTGGGAGATTTGCGAGGAGGCATCCTTCAGCTATAAGTTTATAAAAACAAGAAGGATGATAAGAATCAATTTGTAAGCAATGTGAGAGTGGCCCATGGACTAATTACCCATAGCCCAACAGTTGAATGAGTGTTAGAAATCACAATTAGAAATATCAGTAGGAATACACAAGTGTACCAATTTTTCCCACAGATTAGGTAGATTTCAATAGTACGGGTATTACTGATGTAATAAGTTCAAGGAAAAATCGACCTAACAGTAGGTCTTACATCATACCATAAGGACAATACTGACAGTCCTAGATTCCTAATTAGAGTACCGAAAGTTAGGAATATTTTACAGACAAGTGCTACGTAGAGCACATAAGTTCAAGGCTATCCCTAAATCAAAAGACAGAGATGTACTAGACATCATCTAATGGTGATGGGAATTCCTCGGGCGATCCCTGAGGTCGGACATTTGGCGAAACACCTCTTGAAGGTGCCGGTCCTGAGCTCTTTGACGAGCTCGAAGTTCTAAGACTTCAGCACGGGAGGCAGCCAGCTATTGTTGTAGAGTTTCGTTGGTTCTCCGGGTCCGTTCCATGTCTTCTTCCAGACGACGGATGCGGACTGTATTGACGCCTGAATTGGCATCAATCTCCATGACCCGGTCGATGGCTGCTCGACCTTGCTCGACATTACAAGCTATTCTGCGGATGATCACCGGCAGAGCTCTGTCAGCAGAGCCACCATCGCTGATGTTGTAGAAGGTTCGGTCCCCATAGTATGGTAAGGGCTGACCCTGCTCATCACTCCAGTGATTCAGATTGTTTGCCCACATGGGTGTAGGACCTGGAACCGCTGGTCGAGGGTTGTTGTTCGGGGCTTGACCTACAAGCGGTAGGTTGTTGACTTCAGGCTCGGAGTCAGATTCATCTGAAAAACCTTCTGCGAGGTGATCATCCAAAGGGATTGGATGATCATCTTCGGGCTCTTCATCGATCCACCCGGCATTGCCTTCAATGGGGAAGTACGGGTCGCCATGATGAAATCCAGCCATTTAGATCTACGTGAGAAGAGAGGTATAAGAATATAGTATACGTGTAACTAATAGCACAAAATACACCTATAGTATTTTAATTTTAAGTTCTACTGATCTTCTTGTGGTATTGTTGGTAAGTTTTTAGACTTGTTAACATATCACAACCATTCTAGGGCATATTCTAATCACTCCTAAGACCAGCATAATTGATCAGGCTATGCTATTCCTAGGACTGACCATACATCCCCGAGCTCACATGTGATATTCAACAATCGTAATACTTTTGTTCTTGTCATTGTGACACTGATTTTAGTATGAATGTAGACTAGTATACTTAATTAAATATTTTATTATTTAAAGTATAGACTCTTGGTCAGAGTGTTTTAGTCCCTTTTGGGTTTATAGATTAGTATATCTTTTATGGGTTGATATACTTGATTCACTATAAACAATGCTCTGATACCAATCTGTCACACCCCAAAACCAAGAACGGCGGAAACGTTCTGGGGCGGAGGACGTCATGTATAGTATCACAACACAATAAATGTAAATAAGCAAACAACATCATCCATTGCATTAAATATATATTTTTAATACAAGTGTGTTCTGTACAATTATAGACACCAAAAATAATGAAACACAAAATAATATGAGATGAGTCTTGAATGCACTCCATCTTCTCAAAAGCTGGCCTCTGTACCTATCTACTGATGACCTGAGAATACAAGTTATTTTGAAAGAATTTATCAGCATTAAGTTGGTGAGTTCATAAGTATTTTAGTGTCAATGTTTCTTGTAAAAACGTTTGAACCTGTCTCAATGTATAAGTTTGTAAAAATGTAAGCTAATGTTTGAAAGTGTTTGTAAAAGTTTGAATCTCTCAGAAAATCCTATATTTTCTATAAAAGTAACCTTCTACCAAGGCTAAACTGTTTTGTAAACTTGTCTGTTGTAAAAGTGTGTAATTACCCAAGTATAACTATCATTTGTTAAAAATATAGTTTGTACACTAATGCTTAAGTGAGATTATCACTAAAATATGTAATGGGTAAATCATTCTAGTACTGTAGCTTTGTATAATAAGACTACTGCTGTACTAAATACTACTACCTTAAACCGGATTTATATTAAGGCATAATGTGATAAATTGCACCATGCTATCGACTGGTAACAACGACATAATGAATGGTCGTAATAAAAGAAATGACGTTTGGCACCCGCAGACCTGCAGGTCCGGCTGTAGCTAGCAGCAAGGTGTAGGATAGTCAATCCAGTATAGATCTATACGCAAACTCACGCTCTCCCTCCAAGAGAATTCTGGCTACAACTCGGGCCATGACATTTAAGGCATGCCCGATACAGTGGATCACAATTATTACGTATTTATGTATATGTATTGTTTCTCGTATATCTGTATATGTATTGTTTCTCGTATATCTGTATATGTATTGTTTCTAGTATATCTGTATCTGTATTGTTTCCAGTATTTCTGTATATGTATTGTTTCTAGTATTTCTGTATATGTATTGTCCTACGTTACCCCGATGGTAACCACCTATTGATGTACTGAAGAATATGAATAAGGAAGTACTTTTATGTCTATACATGTATATATGATATATAAGTAATATGGAAATGACCTTCGGATGGTCACCCGAAATCCCACCAGACCACATCCAAATCGAGGAAAAGGAAATAGGGCGGATGGCATTCCTAAGCCTTTTGAACATTATGTATATATCTATACATATATGGGCATGCAATTGTATATATAAAGCATAAATAAGTTTTCATAAAACATTTTGAAGCATAAATATAATTTCAAGAGAAGATTGATTTGATGTCGATCTATAAATCATTTTGAAAGCATAAGTTGATAAAACAGTTTAAGTATAAGAAGCAATTGATTGAATCACAGTCTATAAGTAAGTTTGGATAGTAAAACAGTTTGTAAAACATTTCAAAGTAAGGCATTTTGATAAACAGCTTGAACAGTGTGAAAATCGTTGTTTTCCTAGTTATTAATCACATGTGATTAAACACAATCACATGTGATTGAAGTAATAACTTATAAGTATTTGACTTGTATTCCCCCCCATAAAGTATTTAAAACACTTAAAATCATTTCAAAGGTTGATTCAAGGGGGTATGAACTCACTTGTGGTGAGTCGTCTGAATTGCAGTGTCGGCTACCGTGCTAGGTGACAAACGGAGACTGGTTTACACGCACGAGCTTAGTTATCATATAATAAGCATATATATAACTAATTAGACAAATAATAACTTAAATAAATAAGTTAAGACACTTAGAAAACATTTAAACACTTTTATGCGTGTTTAAGGTTCAAATGGTTGCATCTAAGTTGCTACGGGACAAGGCAAAAGGGTTTGAAACATCAAAGGGCCTTGTTTAGGAGTTCACCATCCAACAAACCCCACACCTTGGAGTTTACGGCCGTAAACTCATGGGTTTATGGCCGTGAACTCCTCAAATGGTGTTTTTGGGTGTTTTGTGGTGCTATCTTGATCCTAGAACACTCCTAGCTTTATTGGAATAACGCATGAAGTAGTTTAAGGCTTTAGAACACTCCATAAGGGAGTTTACGGCCTAAGGTCCTTCATCCTAGAGTTTACGGCCGTAAACTCTTGGAATTTAATTGTTTTGAGACTCTTAAACATCAAGGATTGCTTCCATGAATTTATCTAAGGCTAATGGGGGCAAGAGGCACACTTTGGTGCCTTCACTTGGAGTTTACGGCCCAAGTCATATTCCTTGGCCGTAAAATCCTTTCAAGGAGTGGTTTAGATGTGTTCTACTCTCCATTCTCCACAAAATTGGCTACACAATTTGAACACTAAGAAACTAGAGGGCTTGGCCGATTTTGAGAAGTGTGTGTTATCTCAAGACTCTTTCCAAGAGCATTTGGTGTTGTGTGAAGCATTTGAGGCATCACACTTGGGATGCTAGGCTCACAAGGTTTCAAAGAACACAATCAACAACAAGGTAAGTTATTCTATCTATGATTCAAGTTAAATTGTTCCCCATGTATGCTAGATATGAATATAACCTTGGAATTCAACTTTGCATGATAATTAGACAAACATAGATCCAAGGTTATTAGGGTTGCATGTACACTTAGGAAGTGTTAGAATGCTCAAAACCCATCACTTGATAGCATGAATTATGGAGAGAAAGGATTAAATATGATTTATTAATTGATGGGTTTTAGTCATAAGAACATTCTATGTGCTCATACAAACCCTAATTCTTGGATCTAGGTTTCTCTATTGTACATGCAAGTTATCCAAGACTATAAACCCTAATTCTAGCATACAAGTAATCATATTAACATAAGAATGGGTTTAAGATATTACCTTGATTGTTATGTAGCAATAACAATCACAATTCTCCATGTAATGACTTTAGAAAAGTTATAGTCACAAATGTCACTCCTCTAATGGTTCACAAACACCAAGAGCAAGAGGATGAAGAAGAGAGGAGAAGGAGGCTGCCCAAAACACGTGGAAACCCTAGAAGGAAGCTTGTCCACTTTTTTGGGGCATAAGGGTTATATAGTGAGGCTATTAGGGTTATCTAACAAGGAAACGCTAATTTGGATGCTTAAGACCTAAGCAACCCACGAACTCCTTTCCTTAAAGGCCTTGGACGATTTCTAATGGGTTTCCCCATAGAATTCGTCCAACCTTATAATACAAGGCAATCCATGGCCCAATTACAATTATCTTATAATTACAATTCCAGTCCCTTAAGTTTAATTAATCTCCTTTCTTCACAAACTTAATTCTTATTAATTATTGACTAATATTAATTAAAAAATATGATTTCTCCTTTAATATATTATTCTCATAATATATTGATAAATCATATTTAATCCTCTCTCTACATAATTCATCCTATCAAGTTGCTTTGGTGAAGGCAACCCTAAAGGACCATGCACCATCGAGTCAAGTACATACAAAAATAATTATGGACTTAGACACTAATCCAACAGTCTCCCACTTGGATAAGTCTACTAACTACTATGCGTATGACTTCAGATCCTGATCTGCAATCGTAGCTTTCCAAAGCCGCTGTCAACTCTGATCCTATCAGATACGCGTGTCCTTTAGATAAGGGATCATATATTCCTCCGTTCAAGATATCGTATGAGACATGATTTCTAATCATTCTCTCTGTACTATTTCTCGAATTCCGATTTATGACGACTGACTAATTGAACAAATCAAATTAGCCCTAGCCCGGCCGAGCATTTACGTTTGTCATCACTAAATCATTGAGGGGCCCAAAGATATCGCTTTTATCCTACTTTGGATAAAGGGAACAGATAAAATTTGATTCAATGCTCGCTTGCACTCACTCACCGAATCACACACAACAATATGTTTTATGACACCAAGTTACTGGTACGTTTACATATTATCAATGTGCAACCGATTTGCAAGATACAACTCACACATCTCGGTTTCAAGAATATAAGATATTATCGTCTCACCAATCACTCGTGATAACAATCCATGTAGTGATCCAAGTGAGCGTGGGTTTAATCCAATGCTCAAATCATATTTATAAGCACTCATGAACGTTGCAACAAACATTTGCTTATGTCTAATACCTTTTAGACAATCCACACACCAATTCACGACAGTCTTCATTCATATCTACTTCCAACATATGAACGACTGTGGCCCGTTCGAATAATTTGACTGTTCTTAACCAATTAAATTATTCAGGGAGTCAAAAAATGCAAAGTAAAACACAAGGATAATACTAATCCCATATGGCGTCAAACCTTTGAGCATAAATAAAATACCTTTTATTTATCACCATATCGATTACTCATTATTTGTTGTTTCGGGTAATCAACTTCTTACTAGAATTATTACTACACTTGTCCCATGCTCCTAGCATGCACATAATGTTTACCTATGGTTCATTCTTTGTGAAATAGATCAAATTGAACACATTTCCAATCACACTCATTTCACACCTCCGAATCCTTTTCAGAAGTGAAAGAATATCAAATTCTTGCCACTTATGGAATATGTTAGATTCTAACATTTTATGCAACGATCCTTTTGTAATGTCACTGCACTAAAGTCACAATGACTATTGCCAATGAAATTACAAAGTCCTCTATCAGAGATTGTTACAAGACAATTCCTTAGATATGATGTCTCTCAATCAAAGTACATTCCTTTGAACATCCTTTTGCATAAAAGTTTCTAATCTAGACATAGATTTTCAATATTCAATTCCCAATATGGAAAACTTTCCATACTTACCATATGAAAACTCATTCTCAATAGAATCTTTTCTATTCATAATAATGTCGATATGGTCCATCCAATACTATACTTCCAACTACTCACAAGCGACCAATCGTCAGCGAACTTTGGATTGTCCTTTGATAGTTGTTGAATTATGTTAGTCAAAACCGATTCTTGTTTTTTTTCCCTCTAAATGCGCTAGACATTTGGAAAATTTTAGAATGGTCAAATATTATAGGATTTGCAATCAATCCTATACCTGAAGCATGTGGGACACGATGCATAATGTCTTACATGAAGACTCGATACTTTATCAATCTTCTGCCATAATATTTTATATGCTACGTTCTCAAAATTCGAACTATGAAGAGGAATGCCGTAATCATAATCGGATTTTTAAGAACGCACTATGTTTCCTTGACTAAATTATTAACATTCCACAACCTAAGCCTTTAGATTTGAAATGAAGCATAATATTCTCTCCCTTAATTATAGCAAAACAACTTTACAACCCTTACGACTTTGCAAGGTGTAACTCTTGTTTTTCTATAATTAATATTGCTAACTTGCAATACTTGCCTTAATAATCATATAATCATAACATTTATGCTCCCACTATCATGATGATTATTATAAACATAACACTTATGCTCCCACTATCTTTGACATGTATTTAGAAACCAGCTTAACTTCCAAAAGAACAATACTTATTGAATTTCTTAAGTTCATGTTTCTAATACTTAATGCTTTGATAATCCTTTATCTAAGCTTATACACCTTTGCCATAGATAGTTCATATGTGTGTCTAAACAATTCAGACTATTGCCAAATCTCATAATTCGAATCATGGAAAGGGATACCGTAACCATAATCGAATTTGAGAATACAATTTCACAATCACTATCTTCTTAAAATCTCTATTAGTGAAAGCATTTCCTCACAGTCATTTTCATGAAGGAGGGAATCTTATGACACTTAGATTTTAATGGCGTATGTGTACCTATCCATGAGAATTTGTCAAAACCAAAGTTTACGACAAATTCAAACTCATATGGACCGAACTTTCTTAATCTTGATTTCTTTGCCTTATGGTAACACAGCTGCCCACCATGTCTTCCAAGTAGTTAAGCAGCTCACCCTTTCCAATCAATGTACTTTCCATTGATCAAGCTGCCTGCCTTTTATGCGTTCAAATGAGAACTCATAGAACTCACATGCATAATTAACTCAATTGGAATGGAATAGAAACAAAATAGTGTCAACACGATAGGTTGTAAACCTCAACTCGTGTGGTAGTGATGATCGATAATGTTTATTTTGATTTGTTCTTGAAACCTTTCAAGACCATTAACACTCCCACTGACTCCTTGACATATAAGACTCTCTTGTCAATAAACATTTATTAACAAAGAAATATTCAAGAGTTAGTGTAGTTTTTATTATCAAAAAACTTCATAAATTGGTCCTAGTTGGTCTTTGTCTTATCACAACATTCCATATTTGATGAATGCTGTAAACCTTCTTAATACTTTTCACTCAATGTCACAACCTTAACTCTAAGACTTGTTTTGGAACGAAGTATGATTGACTTCTTGATTTAACCATTTCTTCAATTCTTGATTCCTCTTCTTAGACATACAATTGTACTAAGACTCACTTAGAGGATCAATTGAGAGATGGTTCTTAATCATTAAGACTTATCATAAAGCATAAAAGGTACTCTCCCTTCTTCTTAGAATGGAGAAACTTTTTGAGGGGTTTTGAGCATTCTAACACTTCCTAAGTCTACATGCAACCCTAATAACCTTGGATCTATGTTTGTCTAATTATCATGAAAAGTTGAATTCCAAGGTTATATTCCTATCTAGCATACATGGGGAACAATTTTTAACTTGAATGAAAGATAGAATAACTAACCTTGTTGTTGCTTATGTTCTGTGAAACCTTGTGAGCCTAGCACCCCAAGTGTGATGCCTCACATGATTCATACAACACCAAATGCTCTTGGAAAGACTTTTGAGAGAACACACACTTCTTGAAATCGGCCTAGCCCTCTTGTTTCATATGTGTAGCCGATTTTGGTGGAGAATGGGATTCTTATATAGTGTTGACACATCTAGGGTAAACCCTAATGTGTCATGACTCTTCATTTCGATGACCCATGGGTTTGTAACTCCCATGGAGCATCCATGGAGTATCCTATGGGTGAAACCCAACTTGATAATTCATGGAGCGTCTTAGCCCACTATACAAGATATGAATGATTTACATAATCAACCCATATATTTAATTAGTTATCTTTTGATCACTTAATTAATTCTAAATTAATTCTTGATCAAACTAATTAAATAACATTATTAATATATTAGAACTTATAATATATTAATAATCTCTAAGTGTTATTTCTCTCATTTAGTCTATCCAATTGCATGGTACCATGCAACCCAAATGGACCATGTCGGGTCGGGTCAAGTACTGACCAGAAATAGTTATGGACTTAGACACCTTATCCAACAGTCTCCCACTTGGATAAGTCTAATATCTATAACTCCAGTACTTCAGGAACCAACCGGCAATCGTAGCTCTTTCAAGGTCTCTCGGAACTGAGAAGATGTTGATACGCTGTGACAACCCGATATTTCAACTCTTTGTAACGACCAAAATGGGTCAAGTATTGTAACCGCTTCTAAGTGATAAAATTTACTTTCATAATAAAACGTACAAATAGTTCTATTTAATTTCCTTCTATGTTTAAATATCTTTGAAACATAATCTTACATGAAAAGATCGCCCAAATCCGACTTCATATAGCGAAGATGTGATTTTTTCAAGTTCGGCTTAGCATCAGACAGCTAAAAAACTCGAATCGGAAATCGAGCGACTTTTGGCCGGAATGACCTAAACGAGAATAGAAGGTCTCGACAATGGTATTCCAGCGGTAAAAAGTCTGGCAAAAACCGACATCAGATAAAGAAGTTATGAATTTTCTAAGAAATTCCTTAAACACGATGGATTTTTAATAAATAATAAAAATATAATTTTGGAATTTGCCGACGGAGTCTAAACGAAAGTTGTAGAGCGTAGTCTCACCTACTCCAGGATATAAAGACCATCGAAAACGGAGTTCGTATGAAGAAGATATGGATTTTTGAAGTTTATTAAATAAATTAATTATTTATTTAATTCAAAATTCGGATATTATCCGAAGGGGAGTCAGCATCCTCCTCCGAAGTACGCACTGCGTACTCCTGTACGCCCCGCGTAACCGAGAGGATTGGCCTCGGATCGTCCACGTCGCCATATCCGAGGAATCCGATCCATCCGACCCGTCCGACCCGGCGTCCCATCCGACCCACCTCCCCAGCAACCCGTCCCATCCGACCCGAGAACCCAACAACCCGTCCCATCCGAACCGAGGCAGTCGAGGCTTCGGTCATGCATGACGTACGCGTACACAGCGCGTACGAGCGTACGCCCCGCGTACCGAGGCAGACCAGCCTTGCTATAAATAGGATGCGAGGGTTTCCAAGAAAAGGGCTCATTTCTTCTCTCTCTCTCACAGCCTTGCCTCGTGTTACGTGTCCGCTCAAACCCGAAGCTCTGGTCTTTTTGCTCAAATCCCGAGGGTCGATTCTACTCCCGAGATTCCCGAGAATCCCGAGAAGAATCAGTTTCCCGAGACGAAACTCTGCCCGGTTTCCACCTCGCTATCTTCAAACTATCAAGTGAGTTCATATCCCCTTCGAACACTCTTTAAATACATTTTAAATGTTTTATACTCTTTTTGGGGAGGAATACAAGTAAACACATGACTAAAATCGTGTGAAACATTAACCTTTTGATATACTTTTCATACTGTTGTTTTAACTATCTTGTGAAGTTATTATGATACAAAACCCCTCACCACACAACTTTACCCTCTTGGAATATAATATGTTTATAAATAGAAATATGTTTTATTTATACGTTTACATACAAACACATCATATCAAGGGTAACATTCTTTACTAAGTCATTTTATGCATTCAAAGAACTTATGATTTATGCTTTGTCAAACATTGTGAAAGAGGTTAAACTTTGCATACAAACTACTACCTTATTACAGACTTAGTTGAGAATCCATGAGTCGTGTATATCTTCAAACGTTACTTTCTTTATTAGAAAATAATGCTACAAGTCCTGTCTATAACCAGAGTCTCCCGTTCGGAGAACGTGTCAAATGTGTATACATCTATACGGGAAGTCATGATCCCGCGCCCTGACTGTTAGCTACAGTCCGTCTTTTGGGGTGACAATTTTCATAACGCTACGACGCCTGAAGAACGTTGCTACGGGCATATTATGTTTAGTATGGTTATAAAACTCAGTCTGAGGCATTTCAGGCACAGATGATTGCAGCCCTAGCCGAGTTAAGGGAGCAACAAGCCGCTTTTGATCGGCGCCTAATGGAATCGAAGCAATCAGATGCGGAGTCAAGCTCCAAGCGCAACCTACGTCGCAAATAGTGCTTGCCAGGATTTCAAATTTTGTTATAAATTAGGACTTCGGATAAGAATGTTCTTTTCGTTAAAACTTTCTGTAATCGGAGACCTTTAGAAAGGTCAAAAAGTTTTGTCTGAACTCGGATGTAACACAACTATATGTTTAATATATATAGGGCATACCCCCCCCCCCCTTTCTGGTTTTAAATATGTGTAGTCCGTTCAACTCATAAGTGCATCCATTCAAACGTTATTAATGAATCAAGCTCAAAACCCATTGTTGATCAAACCAAATTCTTAATCTATTTAAGGCAGTTAACTCAATATCATTCAACTCACAACCACCAAAACTCATAATATCTCACTTTTTTTTTCTTTCTTTTCTTTTGACAGAGCAATGCCTCCTCGTAGATCAGCACGTACCAACGCAACCCCACCACCACCTCCACCACTAACTTATGATCCGGCAATGGTCCAGGCTGCTATCACAGCAGCAGTAGCAGCAGCCCTCTCTCAAATAAACTCCAATGCCAATGGAGGTACAGGAAGCAGCACGAATCATCCAAATCGTGGCACCGGCCAGGGCCATGTTAGAGAGTGTACTTACAAGGAGTTCTCCAACTCGAAGCCAAAGACTTTTAATGGCAGTGGCGGAGTCATTGCACTAATGCAATGGTTCGAAAAGACCGAAACGGTCTTCGAGATCTGCTCGTGCCAAGAAACAAGCAAGGTTAAGTTCGCTGCTTGCACCTTCATAGATCGAGCCCTCACTTGGTGGAAAAGCCATGTGAACTCAGTGACGCTCACTGTCGCTAACGCCATGAGTTGGGAAGAACTGAAGGTACTACTACTGGAAGAATACTGCCCAAGGGGTGAAGTGCAAAAGCTTGAGCAGGAGCTCTGGAATTTGAAAATGGTCGGGTCTGACCTAGTCGCTTACACAGCTAGGTTCAACGATCTCGCTGCTTTGTGCCCTACCATGGTCAACCCAGAATCAAAGAAGGTCGAAAGGTACATTTGGGGGTTGTCACCCCAGATTCAAGGGCATGTCCTAGCCTCCAACCCTATCACCTACAACAGCGCTAAACGCCTGGCGCAACGACTCATCGATCACGGAGCAAAACAGAGTGCCATCACAACAGCCGCAAATCCACCTAGGGAGGCTCAGGGACAGAGTAGGCTTTGGAGCAAGAGGAGGGGACAAACCCTCCAGGAGAACCCCAATAAACAACAAGTAATAGCGACCCACGCTATTACTGTACCTACCAACTCTGCCCCCACAAATTCATACAATGGAAAGCTACCGAAATGTAACCAGTGCAACTTCCACCACCGCGGTCTCTGTCATGGCCTTCAATGCACCAGGTGCAATAAGAAGGGTCATACAGCCTGCTATCGCAAGGAGCCAACCCAACAATCCGCCCCCACTGCTAATACCGGAGTAAGCCGCGCTTGCTTTGAGTGCGGGAGCACAGGGCACTACCGCAAGGACTGCCCGAAGGCAGACAACAGGAATACCGGCGGAAGAGGCCGAGTTTTCGCAATGGGACAAGATGAAGCCATTGCGGACCCTACTGTTGTTACGGGTACGTTTCTTCTCGATAACTCGTATGCATGCATTTTGTTTGATAGTGGAGCGGAAAGGAGTTTTGTGAGTCACGACTTTAAAAGCATGCTAAAACCAATACCACAATCATTAAGTGAACCGTTCATAGTAGAAATGGCCAACGGGAAAACCGAAGGCACTAAAGAGATATACTTAAACTGCACCCTAACTCTAAACGATAATCTTTTTCAAATCAACCTCATGCCAGTCTCGATTAAGAGTTTCGATGTCATCATTGGCATGGATTGGCTGAGTTCACATCGTGCGGACATTCTATGTTACGATAAGGCCGTTCGCCTTAATCTGCCAACCGGCGAAACCTTCCTTGTCTTGGGCGACAAACCTAGTACCACTCTTAGAATCATCTCAAGTATCCGAGCTCAGAAGCACTTACGAAAGGAGTGTCACGCATTTCTTGCGCATGTTGTAGACGTGAAACGTGAAGTCCGGGACATCAAGGATGTGCTCGACGTATGCGATTTTCCCGATGTGTTTCCCGAGGACCTTCCAGGGATACCACCCGTAAGACAAGTCGAATTCAGAATCGATCTGATTCCCGGAGCTACCCCGGTAGCCAAAGCACCCTATCGATTAGCCCCGGCAGAGATGCAGGAACTATCCAGTCAACTGAATGAACTACTGGGAAAAGGATTCATCAGACCGAGCTTCTCACCTTGGGGAGCACCCGTGTTGTTTGTGAAAAAGAAAGATGGATCGTTCAGGATGTGCATCGACTACCGAGAACTCAACAAACTTACCATCAAGAACCGATACCCCCTACCCCGAATCGACGACTTATTTGATCAACTCCAAGGAGCCAACTACTTTTCCAAGATCGATCCGAGGTCGGGATATCACCAGCTGCGGGTCCTAGAGAGTGATGTTCCCAAGACGGCGTTCCGGACGAGGTACGGACATTATGAGTTCGTAGTAATGCCGTTCGGACTAACCAATGCCCCGGCCGTATTCATGGATCTAATGAATCGGGTATGTCGTCCATTCTTGGATAAATTTGTGATAGTATTCATAGACGACATACTCATTTATTCAAGGAATAAAGAAGAACATAGTCAACACCTGAGACAAGTCTTAAAGACGTTACGGACTGAGAGACTTTATGCAAAATTCTCAAAATGTGAGTTTTGGATTAGAAAGGTGGACTTCCTCGGTCACGTGGTCAGCAAGGAAGGAATCCACGTGGACCCCTCGAAAATCAAGGCTATCAAAAACTGGTCTGCACCAACTACACCAACAGAAATTCGCCAATTTCTAGGTCTTGCTGGTTATTACCGAAGGTTCATCCAAAATTTCTCCAGCATCGCAAAGCCTCTTACCACTTTAACCCAGAAAGGTGTGACCTACAACTGGGGAGAAAAGCAAGATGTCGCATTTCAAACCTTGAAACAAGCCCTTTGCAGTGCACCTATCCTTTCTCTTCCGGAAGGGACCGAAGATTTTGTGGTGTATTGCGACGCTTCAAAGCAAGGGTTGGGTTGTGTACTAATGCAGAGGGGAAAGGTGATTGCATATGCCTCACGACAACTGAAAACGCATGAGGTCAATTACACCACTCATGACTTAGAACTTGGAGCAGTGGTCTTCGCTCTTAAAATCTGGAGGCACTACCTTTACGGTACCAAGTGCACAATTTTTACGGACCACAAGAGCCTCCAACACATCTTCGACCAGAAGGAATTAAACATGAGACAACGACGTTGGGTCGAATTGCTCAATGACTACGAATGTGAGATTCGCTATCATCCGGGAAAGGCAAACGTCGTAGCTGATGCCCTTAGTCAAAAGGAGTACTCAGGCCGGAGAGTGAAGTCATTAGCTATGTCGATCCATTCGCACCTATCAACGCAAGTCAAGGAAGCTCAAATAGAGGCCTTGAAACCCGAACACGTGGCAGGTGAGGCCCTTAGGGGGATGGACAAGAACTTAGAAATCAAGAGTGACGGAGCACGCTACCTCATGAACCGGATCTGGACACCAAAGTTTGGGGGATTCAGAGAGGTAGTTATGAGCGAGGCACACAAGACCCCATACTCCGTACACCCAGGGTCAGACAAGATGTATCTAGATCTCAAGCAACTCTACTGGTGGCCAAACATGAAAGCGGAGATCGCTACGTATGTGAGCAAGTGTTTAACTTGCGCCAAAATAAAAATAGAACACCAAAAACCCTCAGGCCTACTCCAACAACCTGAAATACCTGAGTGGAAATGGGAGCAGATTTCCATGGACTTCATAACCAAACTGCCCAAAACTCAGAGTGGCCAAGATACTATTTGGGTAATCGTCGACAGATTAACCAAGTCAGCCCATTTCTTACCTATCAAGGAAACCGATAGGATGGAAAAACTATCAAGAACCTACATCCGGGAGATCGTACGACTTCATGGAGTACCAATGTCCATCATCTCAGATAGAGACAGCAGGTTCACTTCCTGATTTTGGCAATCATTGCAAAAATCCATGGGAACAAGGTTGGACATGAGTACAGCATACCACCCTCAAACTGACGGACAGAGTGAGAGGACGATCCAAACCTTGGAAGACATGTTGCGAGCATGTGTAATCGACTTTGGCAAGGCATGGGATATTCACTTGCCTTTGGTCGAGTTCTCTTATAACAATAGTTATCATACTAGTATCAAGACCGCTCCATTCGAAGCCCTTTACGGCCGTAAGTGCAGATCACCCCTGTGCTGGACGGAAGTGGGCGACACCCAATTGGCAAAAGGTTTAGTCACTAAAAGCACCCTTACTGGTCCAAAGATCATCAGAGAAACTACCGAAAAGATCGTGCAAATACGAGAACGACTGAAGTCCTCAAGGGATAGGCAAAAGAGCTATGCCGACAGGAGACGTAAACCCTTGGAATTCCAGATTGGCGACCGTGTGTTACTGAAGGTCTCACCCTGGAAGGGCGTGATACATTTTGGGAAGCGTGGAAAGCTAAATCCCAGGTACATTGGACCCTTCGAAATCATTTCGAGAGTTGGTCCAGTGGCTTACAAACTCCAACTTCCAATCGAGCTTAACAAAGTGCATCCAGTATTCCACGTGTCGAACCTGAAAAAGTGTTTGTCCGACGAAACACTTGTAATTCCACTCGATGAAATCGCGTTAAACGAAAATCTTAACTTTGTGGAAGAACCCGTCGAGATCATGGATAGGGAAGTTAAAAGGACCAAGCAGAGTCGCATTCCAATAGTAAAAGTTCGATGGAATGCTAAGAGAGGACCCGAATTCACCTGGGAACGCGAAGATCAGATGAATCAAAAGTACCCTCATCTCTTTCTTGTTCACTAGTATCTTTACTACTTTAAATTTCGGGACGAAATTCTCTCTAACGGGGGGATGATGTGACAACCCGATATTTCAACTTTTTGTAACGACCAAAATGGGTCAAGTATTGTAACCGCTTCTAAGTGATAAAATTTACTTTCATAATAAAACGTACAAATAGTTCTATTTAATTTCCTTCTATGTTTAAATATCTTTGAAACATAATCGTACGTGAAAAGATCGCCCAAATCCGACTTCATATAGCGAAGATGTGATTTTTCCAAGTTCGGCTTAGCATCAGACAACTAAAAAACTCGAATCGGAAATCGAGCGACTTTTGGCCGGAATGACCTAAACGAGAATAGAAGGTCTCGACAATGGTATTCCAGCGGTAAAAAGTCTGGCAAAAACCGACATCAGATAAAGAAGTTATGAATTTTCTAAGAAATTCCTTAAACACGATGGATTTTTAATAAATAATAAAAATATAATTTTGGAAATTGACGATGGAGTCTAAACGAAAGTTGTAGAGCGTAGTCTCACCTACGCGAGGATATAAAGACCATCGAAAACGGAGTTCGTATGAAGAAGATATGGATTTTGAAGTTTATTAAATAAATTAATTATTTATTTAATTCAAAATTCGGATATTATCCGAAGGGGAGTCAGCATCCTCCTCCGAAGTACGCACTGCGTACTCCTGTACGCCCCGCGTAACCGAGAGGATTGGCCTCGGATCGTCCACGTCGCCATATCCGAGGAATCCGATCCATCCGACCCGTCCGACCCGTCCGACCCGGCGTCCCATCCGACCCACCTCCCCAGCAACCCGTCCCATCCGACCCGAGAACCCAACAACCCATCCCATCCGAACCGAGGCAGTCGAGGCTTCGGTCATGCATGACGTACGCGTACACAGCGCGTACGAGCGTACGCCCCGCGTACCGAGGCAGACCAGCCTTGCTATAAATAGGATGCGAGGGTTTCCAAGAAAAGGGCTCATTTCTTCTCTCTCTCTCACAGCCTTGCCTCGTTTTACGTGTCCGCTCAAACCCGAAGCTCTGGTCTTTTTGCTCAAATCCCGAGGGTCGATTCTACTCTCGAGATTCCCGAGAATCCCGAGAAGAATCAGTTTCCCGAGACGAAACTCTGCCCGGTTTCCACCTCGCTATCTTCAAACTATCAAGTGAGTTCATATCCCCTTCGAACACTCTTTAAATACATTTTAAATATTTTATACTCTTTTTGGGGAGGAATACAAGTAAACACATGACTAAAATCGTGTGAAACATTAACCTTTTGATATACTTTTCATACTGTTGTTTTAACTATCTTGTGAAGTTATTATGATACAAAACCCCTCACCACACAGCTTTACCCTCTTGGAATATAATATGTTTATAAATAGAAATATGTTTTATTTATACGTTTACATACAAACACATCATATCAAGGGTAACATTCTTTACTAAGTCATTTTATGCATTCAAAGAACTTATGATTTATGCTTTGTCAAACATTGTGAAAGAGGTTAAACTTTGCATACAAACTACTACCTTATTACAGACTTAGTTGAGAATCCATGAATCGTGTATATCTTCAAACGTTACCTTCTTTATTAGAAAATAATGCTACAAGTCCTGTCTATAACCAGAGTCTCCCGTTCGGAGAACGTGTCAAATGTGTATAGATCTATACGGGAAGTCATGATCCCGCGCCCTGACTGTTAGCTACAGTCCGTCTTTTGGGGTGACAATTGTCATAACGCTACGACGCCTGAAGAACGTCGCTACGGGCATATTATGTTTAGTATGGTTATAAAACTCATCGGATATACAATTATTATGGTATTATGCTTTTATGAACAAGTAGTCATTAAAACTATTCTTCATCTAATAAGTGCGATCTTCGTATAGCTTTACTATGTAAAACTATGACACGACTTACAAGCACGTCGCTTGCTTGCGATTTTCGGTCTTAGAGACTGCCAGTTATGTCAGGAAAATAAGGGTTTTTCCTGTATACAAACCAAACAACTAATAGGAAAATAAGGGATTTTCTCGGTACAATTAGTTGCAATTTACATCACGAACATTCATATGCATTTCATACTTTTATAGGAAAATAAGGGTTTTTCTGGAAAACATGCAAACACTTTCGAATGGCATACATCTTCTCAAAACACCATTTATGAACTCACCAACTTAAATGTTGACACTTTTTCTTTGAAATAACTTGTATTCACAGGAAACCGCTAGCCAGGTAGCAACTACTTCTGAAGACTAACGCACTGGCGTTAGTAACATATTTTGGATCACCATTTTATTTTTGATTTCTTTTGCAAACATGTAACATCTACAATCATGTAAACTTTTCAAATATATTTATATTATGGTGGTGTGTACTTTCCTTTCTATGAACTGTTATGATACTGAATATGACGTCCTCCGCCCCCGAACGATTCCGCCATTCTGGTTTGGGGGTGTGACATACGCCATTTAAGATAAGTGATCATATAATCCTTAGTTCTAGATATCACCTGGACAAATACATGGAACAATGTCTTACTTATTGTCCAGCAGTTTGTTTCTCGATTTCCGATTTGTTTGACAAAGAACTTAATTGAACACATCAACTTAGTTCTGACCGGGCCCGGTACATAGGTCAAAACAAAATCATCGAGGGGCCCAGATATCAGCTTCTAATCTAAGAAGGAACAGATAAACTTCGACTCATATGTTTGTTCTACCACTCATTGAATTATACACAAAAGCACATTTTATAACATCGAGTTACCAATGCGTTTTCGTACAATCAATGCATAACCAACTTGTAAGTAACAAATCAAATCTCTAGGTTTGAAGACTTATATGATATTACCGTCTCACGATCACTCAAGATAAATTCCATGAAGTGATTCCAGTGAGCGTGGGTTGAGTCCAATGCTCAGAACTTATGAGTACTCATGATTGTTGTAGCCTTGTCCAACACCTTAGACCTCTGCAACCAATCATGACAACCTTGATTCATACCTACTTCCGACATATGACCGACTGTGGAGGTTTGAATAATATGTTATACCAAACAAAAATTATTTTGGAAGTCAAAACATCCAAAAGAAATATAGTAAACGATCGACAAGAGATAGCAACACTTTACTCATAAATAAAACACCTTTTATTCCTCATCTAATGTCAATTACACTTTACAAATTTCTAGGTTATCTAACTACTAAATCTAATATCATCCTTCAGCCCTATGGTCCGAGCATGCTGGAGATGCTTAACCCGAGTTAGTCCCTTCGTGAGGGGATCTGCTGGGTTCTCATCCGATGATACCCTCTTTTCCACGAGGAGTCCTTCTTCTATCCGATGTCTGATAAAATGGTATTTTCTGTCGATGTGTCTAGATCTCCCATGATCCCTTGGTTCCTTGGCTAAGGGAACAGCGCTTTCACTATCACAGAAAATTTCCATTGGCTCTTTAATAGCTGGTACAACTCCAAGGTCTCCAATGAAGTTCTTCAGCCATATCGCCTCTTTTGCCGCCTCGCTAGCTGCAATATACTCTGATTCACAAGTTGAATCAGCCACTGTCTCTTGCTTGGAACTCTTCCAAGAAATTGGTCCTCCATTTAGGGTAAAGACCCAGCCCGACTGAGAGCGGTAATTATCCCTATCAGTCTGGAAGCTAGCATCACTATACCCTGCAACTCTCAAGTCATCACTCCCACCGAGGGTAAGGACCCAGTCCTTAGTCCTCCATAGGTACTTGAGGATATTCTTTACCGCCGTCCAGTGTGCCTTGCCAGGGTTCCCCTGATACCTGCTAACCATGCTCAGTGCAAAGGTTACATCAGGTCGAGTACACGTCATTGCATACATGATCGATCCTACAGCCGAAGCATAAGGTATTCGACTCATTTCTGCAATCTCAGCCTCAGTGCTAGGGCTTTGTGTCTTACTCAATCAGGCGTTACTCTGGATGGGTAACTCTCCTTTCTTGGAGTCCTGCATGTTGAATCTCTTCAGCACCTTATCCAAGTAGGTACTCTGACTAAGTCCAATTAGTCTTTTACTCCGATCTCTAGATCCTTATCCCTAGAATATAGGCAGCTTCTCCTAGGTCCTTCATAGAGAAACACTTCCCAAGCAAGGACTCAACTTCCTGCAGAGTTGGGATGTCATTTCCTATGAGTAGTATGTCATCCACATACAATACCAAAAAGCTAACTATACTCCCACTATCCTTGACATACACATAAGACTCATCTTCACTTCTAGAAAAGCCAAATTCCTTGACCTTTTCATCAAAGAAAAGATTCCATCTGCAAGGTGCTTGCTTCAATCCATAAATGGATTTCTCAAGCTTACACACTTTATTAGGGTACTCGTTGCTGACAAAAACCTCTGGCTGACTCATGTAAACATCTTCAGCCAACTTTCCATTAAGGAAAGCGGTTTTGACATCCATTTGCCATATTTCATAGTCATGAAATGCAGCTATGGCTAACAGAACCCTAATAGACTTAATCTTGGCTACCGGAGAAAAGGTCTCATCATAGTCCACTCCAGGAATTTGAGAGAAGCCCTTTGCAACCAGTCGAGCCTTATAAGTGTGTACTTTACCATCCGTGTCGGTCTTCTTCTTGAAGACCCATTTGAACCCTACTGTTTTACGACCTGGTACATTCTCAACCAAGTTCCAAACTTGATTGTCATACATGGACTGTATTTCGCTGTCCATTGCCTCTTTCCACTTGGATGACTCAGGGCCTGCCATGGCTTCCACGTAACTGTTAGGTTCATCCAGACCTATCAGTGTCTCATCACTGATAAGTGTATCACCTTCCGCAGTAATGTGGAATCCGTTGTAATGCTCAGGAGCATTCCTAACCCTTGTGGACGGCCTCAGAGGTACAGACTTGTCAATTGGCTCAACAGGAGTTTCCTCCTCAAGTTGAGTGCTAGATTTTGAAGTTCCTTCACCGCTTGACTCGTGAATTTCTTCAAGATCAACTTGTTGGGTTATGAGCATTCTAACACTCCTAAGTGTACATGCAACCCTAAATACCTTGGATCTATGTTTTCTCTATTATACATGCAAATAAGAACTTCCAAGGTATTATCCTAATCTAGCATACAAAACAATGAGTGTAACTAGATAGAATACATACCTCTTTGATGTAGAAAGTCTTCATGAAACTTGAGTGCCTAGTGCCCCAAGTGTGACACCTCAAATGGTTCACACAACACCAAATACACTTGGAATAACTTGAGAGAAATCTACAACTCATGAAATCCGCTAGCCCTTTCTAGAATGACACTCTAGTGGCCGATTTTTTCAAGAATAAGATCTTTATATAGTGTTACAATTAGGGTAAACCCTAATTGTCATGACTTTCTGTTTCCTTGGATCCATGGGTTCAAATAAACCATGGAGCATCCATGGACCATCCTATGGGTTTTAGCCCAACTTGATTATCCATGGAGCATTGGCCCACTATACAGGTATGCATGATTTACACAATCAACCCATATATTTAATTAGTCTTCTTTTGATCACTTAATTAATCCTAGATTAATTCTTGATCAATACTAATTAAATAATCTTATTATTCTTATTATTAATATACTAGAACTTATAATATATTAATAACCATAAGTGTCTTATTTCTCTCATTATAGTCTATCCAAGTGCATGATGCCATGCAACCCAAATGGACCATGCCGGGTCGGGTCAAGTCTTACCAGTTATAGTTATGGACTTAGACATTAATCCAACAGTCTCCCACTTGGATAAGTCTAAAACTAATATTGCGTATGAATTCAGGAACCAACTGGCAATCGTAGCTCTCAAAAGCTTCTGTCGAACTCTGACCTTGTCGATGAACTCTGACCTTTGTCAATGACTTGTCCTTTAGATAAGGGATCATATATTCCTCCATTCTAGATATCATATGGACTGAGACATGGATTATAATCATTCTCTCTGTCCATTTGTTGTTTCTCGATTTCCGATTTATGATGACTGAGTAATTGAACAAATCAAATCAGTCCTGGCCCGGCCAAGCACTTCCATTTTGTCATCATCAAATCATCGAGGGGCCCACAGATATCGCTTTTATCCCGAAGGTAAAAGGAATGGATAAACTTCGACTCATATGGCTTGTTCTACTACTTGTTGAATCATACACAAAGGCACGTTTTATAGCACCGAGTTACCAAATGCGTTTTCGTGCAATCAATGTACAACCAACTCATAGTAACAACTCATATCTCTAGGTTTGAAGAATATAAGATATTATCGTCTCATGATCACTCGTGATAAAATCCATGAAGTGATTCCAATGAGCGCGGGTTGAATCCAATACTCAGAACTTATGAGCACTCATGAGTGTTGTAGCCCTTTGTCCAACACCTTAGACCTCTATAAGCCAACCCATGACAGTCTTAATTCATATCTACTTCCAACATATGACCGACTGTGGATGGTTTGAATAACTTAGTCATTCCGGAAGAATAACCTAGTTTATTTTGGAAGTCAAAACATTCAAAATGAAACACAATAATAATTGAATCCAATATTGTATCAAAACCTATGAACATAAATAAAACACCTTTTATTTATCACCATATGATTACACATTATTCATTGTATACTGTTTCAGCTATCAACTTTATTCTTGAATTTAAAACAATAGTTGTCCCATGCTCCAAGCATGTACACTATGTTTTCTAAACACTAGTCATGCCATACACCAAGTATGCATAATATGTTTGTCTATGATCTTTACTTTGTGAACTAGATCCATTGAACATAACTTCAATGATTCTCTTTTCACACTCCCAAATCCTTACTGCAAATACAAGAATTTCAAATTCATGTCATTTACTGATATCTGTTAGATTCTAAACTTATATGCATTGATCCACTTGTAATGATTATGCACAAAGTCAGAAAGACTTGAAAACAATCATTACAGAGTATTCCAAAGGAGATCAGCTCCTTGGAAACATCCTTCTTGCACTATGTTTCCTTATCTTAAACAGATTGAAAATTCTAACTTTAAAACATTACCAGATTCCATTTTGACTATCACTTCTAAACAAGAGTTGCCTCCTTACAGACTATGTCAATATGGTCCTTCCAGAATTATCACTATACTTCCAACTGTCATTGAGCAACCAATCTTTGGTAAACCTTAGATTGTCCTCGACAATTGTTTAATCCTTTTAGTCATATCCAGTTCTAAACCTTTTCCCTTCTTAATGCCCTAGGCATTTGGAAAATTTTAGAAAGGATGAATATAGCACATGTAATCGATCCTATATCCGAAGCATATGGGACACGATTCATGATGTCTCACATAAAGACTAAACCAGTCTTTTGCTATAACATTTCCATTTCAATTTGCCAAGTTCTCATAATTCAGATTATGAAAACGGATGTCGTAATCATAATCGAATTTTAGAACGCCAATAATGGACCCATATACAGAATTTCCTTATGTTGAGCCATTCCAACATGAAATTCATATATATATCCTTGACTAAATGATTAAAACCTCACAATCTAAGCTTATAGATTTGATACCAACTGTTGGATTAATTTCTAAGTCCATAACTATAATTGGTAAGACTTGACCCGACCCGACATGGTCCATTTGGGTTGCATGGCATCATGCACTTGGATAGACCATAATGAGAGAAATAAGACACTTATGGTTATTAATATATTATAAGTTCTAGTATATTAATAATAAGAATAATAATATTATTTAATTAGTATTGATCAAGAATTAATATAGGATTAATTAAGTGATCAAAAGAAGACTAATTAAATATATGGGTTGATTGTGTAAATCATCCATACTTGTATAGTGGGCTAATGCTCCATGGATAATCAAGTTGGGCTAAAACCCATAGGATGGTCCATGGATGCTCCATGGTGTATTTGAACCCATGGATCCAAGGAAATGGAAAGTCATGACAATTAGGGTTTACCCTAATTGTAACACTATATAAAGATCTTATTCTTGACAAAATCGGTGACTAGTATCATTCTAGAGAAGGGCTAGCCGATTTCAAGAGTTGTAGATTTCTCTCAAATTACTCCAAGTGTATTTGGTGTTGTGTGAACCATTTCAGGTGTCACACTTGGGGCACTTGGCACTCAAGCTTCATGAAGACTTTCTACATGAAAGAGGTATGTATTCTATCTTGTTATATTCATTATTTTATATGCTAGATTAGGATAATACCTTGGAAGTTCTTATTTGCATGTATAATAGAGCAAACATAGATCCAAGGTATTTAGGGTTACATGTACACTTAGGAATGTTAGAATGCTCAAAACCCGACAGTGGTATTAGAGCCTAGGCTTGTTTTCAATTATACTTGATGCAAATTGCTGAAAAATGCTGAAAAACTCAATTTTCTGGCTTTCTGGGCACTGGACTCACAGAGTCCACTGATGAACTCACCGAGTCCATGAGTAAAATCATCCTACTCGTCGAGTAGGTTCATGCACTCGCCGAGTAGGAGCCCCAGACAACATATATTCGACTTTTTTGGCTAGAAATGGACTAGGAACATTACCCTAAGTTTTTTTTGAACTTATAAACTTGTTTCTGATGTGGTAATTGATGGGTTTTGGTCATAAGACATCCTATGTACTCATACAAACCCTAATGCTTGGATCTAGGTTTCTCTATTGTACATGCTTTGAATCCAAGACTATAAACCCTAATTCTAGCATACAAGTAATCATATTAGATATTAGAATAAGTTTATAATGTTACCTTGATTGTTATGTAGCAATAACAATCCATATTCCTCCTTGAATTGACTTTGGAAGGCTTAGAGTCACACGTGTCACTCCTCTAATGGTTCACAAACACCATAAGCAAGAGGATGAAGAGGAGAGAGGTTAGAGGCTGCCCAAAAACGTGTGAAACCCTAGAAGGTTGCTTGTCCACGTTTTTGAGGCATAAGGGGTCTTTATATAGTAAGGCCATTAGGGTTATCTAACAAGGAAACCCTAATCTGGTTGCTTAAGCCCTAAGCAACTCATGGAGCCCTTTTCTTAAAGCCTTGGACGACTTCATACGGGCTTCCCCATTAGAATTCGTCCACCTTATAATAAAAGGCAATCCATGGCCCAAATTGTAATTATCTTATAATTACAATTCCAGTCCCTTAAGTTTAATTAATCTCTTTTAGTCACAAAACTAATTACCAATTAATTATTGACTAATATTAATAAAACAATATGATTTCTCCTTTAATATATTATTCCCATAATATATTAATAAATCATATTTAATCCTTTCTCTCCATAATTCATCCTATGAAGTTGCTTTGGTGAATGCAACCCAAAAGGACCATGCACCATCGGGTCAAGTACATACCAAAATAGTTATGGACTTAGACACTAATCCAACAGTCTCCCACTTGGATAAGTCTAATAACTATTCTGCGTATGACTTCAGATCCCAATCTGCAATCGTAGCTTTCCAAAGCCGCTGTCAACTCTGATCATATCAAATACGCGTGTCCTTAGATAAGGGATCATATATTCCTCCATTCTAGATATCATATGAGATATGATTTCAAATCATTCTCTTTGTACTATGTCTCGATTTCCGATTTATGACGACTGACTAATTGAACAAATCAAATTAGTCCTAGCCCAGCCGAGCATTTACGTTTGTCATCACTAAACCATCGAGGGGCCCAAAGATATCGCTTTTATCCTACTTTGGATAAAAGGAACGGATAAAGTTTGATACAATGCTTGCTTGTACTCACACACCGAATTACACACAACAATAGGTTTTATAACACCAAGTTATTGGTGCGTTTACATATTATCAATGTGCAACCGATTTGCAAGATACAACTCACACATCTCGGTTTCAAGAATATAAGATGTTATCGTCTCACCAATCACTCGTGATACAATCCATGGAGTGATCCAAGTGAGCGTGGGTTTAATCCAATGCTCAAATCATATTCGTAAGCACTCATGAACGTTGCAACAAATATTCGCTTATGTCTAATACTTTTCTAGACATTCCACACACCAATTCACGACAGTCTTCATTCATATCTACTTCCAACATATGAACGACTGTGGCCCGTTTGAATAATTTGATTATTCTTAATAAACTCAATTATTCTGGAAGTCAAAACATGCAAATGTGAAACACAAGAATAATACTAATCCCATATGGCCTCAAACCTTTGAGTATAAATAAAACACCTTTTATTTATCACCATATTGATTACTCATTATTTGTCGTTTCGGGTAATCAACTTCTTACTTGAATTACAACACTTGTCCCAGGCTCCTAGCATGCACACAATGTTTACCTATGGTTCTTACTTTGTGAAATAGATCACATTGAACACATTTCCAATCATTCTCATTTCACAACTCCAAATCCTTTTCATAAGTGAAAGAATATCAAATTCTTGCTACTTATAGAATATGCTAGATTCTAACATTTTATGCAATGATCTCTTTTGTAATGTCACTGCACCAAAGTCACAAAGACTATTGCCAATGATATTACAAAGTCTTCTATCGGAGATTGTTACAAGACAATTCCATAGATGTGATGTCTCTCACTCAAAGTACTTTCTTTGAACATCCTTTTGCATAGAAGTTTCTAATCTACTCATAGATTTCTCAATATTCAATTCCTAATATGGACACATTTCCATATGTTCCATATGACAACTCATTCTTAATAGAATCTTATATATTCGTAATGATGTCGATATGGTCCATCCAATATGGAAACATTTCCATATTTTCCAATACTATACTTCCAACTACTCACAAGCGACCAATCCTCGTCGAACTTTGGATTGTCCTTTGATAGTTGTTTAATGTAACAACCCGTTATTTCCGGGCATTATAAATCGAGTCTTGTAACCCCTTTGGGCATTATAAATCGAGTCTTATGACCCTATTTCTCGTACAGTCAAATGGCTGGATTTCACCACCCCAATGACCCCTACTTTCCCAACCAAGGCAACGGAGGATGGATCGAAGATGATCCCGAAGAGGATGAGGAACCCATAGAATTGGGTGATGACTCCGGTACTGACTCAGAGCCGGAAGTGATCGACCCACCACCCATTCAACCTCCTGTCCATGTGAGGAACTTCCAAGGACCCACTCCCGTCTGGGGGAGTCACCTCCATCATTGGAGCCAACAACAAGGCATACGCCCTCCCTACGGCATGTGTCGGGATATCTATGATGTCCGCGGTGGAAGCTCGGCTGATCAAGCACTCCCAGTAATGGTGGGTAAGTTTGCCAATTAGTCCTATCAATCCGGAGTTCAAGCAAGCCGACTCCGGGATGTCAACGTGGAAGTGCAGGTTCACACTTCTGACATCCGTAGGCTGGACAAGATACAAGATTATGCTCAACTCCAGTCTGAGGCATTTCAGGCACAGATGATTGCAGCCCTAGCCGAATTAAGGGAGCAGCAAGCCGCTTTTGATCGGCGCCTAATGGAATCGAAGCAATCAGATGCGGAGTCAAGCTCCAAGCGCAACCTACGTCGCAAATAGTGCCTGCCAGGATTTCATATTTTGTTATAAATTAGGACTTCGGATAAGAGTATTCTTTTCTTTACAACTTTCTGTAATCGGAGACCTTTAGAAAGGTCAAAATGTTTTGTCTAAACTCGGATGTAACACAACTATATGTTTAATATATATAGGGCATATCTCTTTCTTGTATTAATTATGTGTAGTCCGTACAATTCATAAGTGCATCCATTCAAACGTTATTAATGAATCAAGCTCAAAACCCAGTGTTGGTCAAACCAAATTCTTAATCTATTTTAGGTAGTTAACTCAATAACATTCAACTCACAACCACCGAAACTTATAATATCTTTTTTTTTCTCTTTTGGCAGCGCAATGCCTCCTCGTAGATCAGCACGTACCAACGCAACCCCACCACCACCTCCACCACTAACTTATGATCCGACAATGGTCCAGGCCGCTATCACAGTAGCAGTAGCAGCAGCTCTCTCTCAAATAAACTCCAATGCAAATGGAGGTACAGGAAGCAGCACGAATCATCCCAATCGTGGCCCCGGCCAGGGTCATGTAAGGGAGTGTACTTACAAGGAGTTCTCCAACTCGAAGTCAAAGACTTTTAATGGCAGTGGCGGAGTCATTGCACTAATGCAATGGTTCGAAAAGACCGAAACGGTCTTCGAGATCTGCTCGTGCCAAGAAACTATTGGATTAATGTCTAAGTCCATAACTATATTTGGTATGTACTTGACCCGACCCGACATGGTCCATTTGGGTTGCACTTCACCGACACAATTTATATGGATAATCTTTTGAGAATAGTATGTTTATGATTAATATTAATATATTATAAGTTCTAATATATTAATATGGAATCATATTATTTAATTAGTATTGATCAAGAATTAATTTATAATTAATTAAGTGATCAAAAGGAACTAATTAAATATGGACTCTTATATATATGGAATGGGCCAAGTTCATTTAGGTTGGGCTAAGCTTTCATGGATAGTCCATGGAGTGTTTAACCCACGGATCCTAGGAAATGAAAGGTCATGGGTATTAGGGTTTAACCCTAATCCTCCATACTACATAAAGATGTCTTTGGTTGGTGAAATTAGTACTAGTGTGGATACACTAAAGAAGGGCTAGCCAATTTCACTAGAGAGAACCAAGTAATCATATTCTCTAAAGTATTCCAAGGTGTCTTGGTGATTTGTGATTCCACTTGAGGCTTCCACACTATTGGGGCTAAGCTCTTAAAGCTTGAAGACATCAAGCTACATCAAGAGGTATGTATTCTATCTTGTTACATTCATAGTTTTTATATGCTAGATTAGGATAATACCTTGGATGTTCTTATTTGCATGTATAGTAGAGAAAACATAGATCCAAGGTATTTAGGGTTGCATGTACACTTAGGAAGTGTTAGAATGCTCAAAACCCAACAGTGGTATCAGAGACACGGGTTGTTTTCTGTTATATTGATGCAAATATTTTATTTTCAAAGTTGAAAAAAAAAACATGAAGTTTGTCAAATTTTAAGATAATTACTTGTTCTTGTGAAAAACTAATTATTTGTAAAATTTGAATAATTTGCTTTATGAGTTGAATTAGGTCAAATTTAATAAAAGATAAAATAATATGATTATTTTATTAGTTTTAAAAGTTTGATCTAAAGAGTTTTATTTTTTGAAACCTCCATAAGTTATGGATATGAAAAGGTTTTAAAAAAAAATTGATTCAAAGTTTTTTTGGAGTTACAAAATTTGGTGTTAATGTTTTAAAGGATTCCATAACTTAAGAATAATTTATGGATCACCAAAAGTTTTTTGTGTTACCTTGTTTTATGAGTGAATTTAGATTAATGAATAAAATTATGTGATAGTTGGTTTTAATCCAAATTAATCTAAGAATTGATTCTAAAATGTGTTTTTGTAACTTGTCCTCAAGTTATATGAAAAGTCACATTTAAGAATCATAAAACTCATAAAAATTGGCAAAGGTTACAAAAATGAAGAGTCTAGTTCTAATTAAATGGTTTTATGACTCCATAACTTGTCCTCAAGTTATGGAGGACCAAGAGTCTCTTCATTTAATAAAATAAAAAAAAAGGTGTAACCTTAAGTAATTCCATAAGTTATAAAATAAAGAAAAGTTAATTCTTTTATTAGTTTAAAGTCTTCCATAACATGTCCTCAAGTTATGGAACTTGAAGAGTTTTTGGATTAAAACTACTTTAAACACATAAGTTATGGAATTAATTAGTTTTGAATAGTTTCAAAACTTGCCCTCAAGTTTTGGAATTTGTAAAGTTTTCACTTATGAATACTTTAATTCCATGTTAGCCCTTAGAATTTTAAAAGTTAAAATTCAACCCTTATACTTTATAATATTATAAGTTAATAATATATATATATATATATATATATATATATATATATATATATATATATATATATATATATATATATGTATAAGAGTAAAGTCAGTCTTACCGCTAGTACGCCTCATTCACGAAGCCGGTCTATAAGGTGGTTATATGGTTGTTGCCTATAAAATGGCAACTTAATGGGTGTCCACTCTCACCCACCGCTTGTTTGACTGGTGGAGGGTCGTTAGCCGAACGGGTTTGACAGGACTAGAATTCTCCCTTCATTAAAAGTATTAATGATAATACTAAGTAACTAAACTCTTAATAATACCCAATCTTAGTTACTTAGGAAAAATGTGAATAAGGTGCTAACCCATGAAATTACACTTTACACTTTGTCTAAGTCGTTAGTGGAGCGTGTGTGGTTAACTGGCACACTAACTTGGACTTAACAAGGTAGGTAAAGGGTGACTTAATATTTATCATAGTATCGATGGAGCGTGTGTGGTTAACCGGCACATCGATTGAGGGGTAATTTATTAAGGGTACCAAGTGATTTGCATGGTTACTTCACACCTTGTTTTGTGATCCTCGGCATCCCAGTCACAAAACCTGAAGGGCACACTCGAGATTGAAACATGCCTTTGAAAAGTTCAATGAATCTCAAAGATCTAGGAGTTTCAAAACCAATTAAAACCTAATAATTCATTTCGTTTATCTTGGTGGAAATTGGTGAATCGTCATTCACCTACCTTCAAATATTTTATAGCTTGGATTACGGCATACCTCTTCTATGTTATAAAATAGTTTGTTGGGTCGTAGCCTTAATATTTCATATTGGGTGTCATATTAAGGACTTTAAATCAACTATCTTGAATATCTCCCAAAAGATGTCTGTAATAGACACCTATGATCTTCCCAAATCTAGTGAAACAAGGTTTCCTAAATGAAGATGATGTCCTTTGGAAATCATACTTCTTTCACCTCCTCCAATTATTCTCCCCAACCCACAAGTTCTTGAAAAGTTTAAGGTCACTCAAGCCCTATTGGCAAGGCAAGGTCTAGGTGTGAACACATCTTGGAGATGTAGTCACATATTGACAAGCCGGGAGAGTTGGGTGTCAAAGTCTTGAGAAAGTTGGTGGTTTAATCACTTTCTAAGTCACATAGTGAGTTCCTTTGGGACACCTATGAAACAGACTATGACAAGACCCTTAATGATCTTATCTATTTGCTAAGATCAACTTCCTAAAACTTTATGGACATTGACAATGATGACATCGGATATCCAGTAAAGCATTCTCTTCCCAATGGAAAGGGATCAGCCATAGTCAACTCGGTTGACCAAATGGTAAAGAGAAAAGCTAAGTCTGTGATAGTCTCGTGTACCATTATCAAAGGGTCCATATGTTTATATTGCCAAGGGAAGGGGCATTGGTTGCGAAGCTGCCAAATTTACCTAAGGATGTTAAAGTCAATAAGTTTGACTCTACTTCAGGTAAAGACCACTATCTAACTCTGTTAAGTTTCTATTCTGAGATTCCTGATACATGATGTGACTGGGTCACATGGTGATGTTTTAAGAATCAAAGAAAAGTGAAGAAACTTAAAGAAAGAATATGCTGAATCTGATGGCGTAGATGGATTTCTATCGCATAGTTTGAAGATCGGATTCTTGAGCAACTCTTTAGGAGTTATGAGATATTGCTTAGGAATAGATAACAACAAGTTTTCATATGGATTGTAAGGATAAGTTTTTCCGCAAAGTTTTAAAATAAAAGAATTTTTTTTTTGATTTTATTTATTTTAAAATATCCTTACAATGGCTTTTGAGGAAAAATTGTTGCTTATATGATTCCATTAAGAGCAAGAGTGGAAATATGAAATTGATTCTTTCATTTGTGGTAATGTCTAGATTTACCAAATAAGGAAAGATTCTCATCACCCAAGTTTCAATTGGACCGGAACTTGGAATCATGCAAGTTCTATAGCATGATGAATGAGAACTTTCAAGTTTTGGAAAATTAAGACTAATTACTCGGCCACATGGATGTGTGAGTCAAGTAAAGGACTAAGGGATCGAGTACACATTCTTGTGCACTGATTAAGTCCACCACAAAAGATTGATAAGACTATTCGTCATAGTTTACTAAAGCTCAGTAAATATGATTATACTTACAAGCTTAAGTGTAACTCTGAGACATTGGAAAAGGTTCCAATGTATGGCAGGGCGAATAAGAAGAATCAAATTAGGCAGAAGGATAAAAGTTTCTAATATCTGAAAAGATGGGAGAGTACTTTAGTATCAGTTTTGTGATCATCTTAATGATTAAGAAACCATATCAAAATTAGTTCTCTAAGGAAATCTTAGTGCATTCTTATGACTAAGAAGAGGAACTTGAATTGTTGAAATGGTTAAATCAAGAAGATGAGTCATACTTCGTTCCAATACAAGTCTTAGAGTCATACTCCAAGATTGTCATTTGAGTGACATGTCTTAAAGAAGGTTTAAAACACTTGTCAAATGTAAGAGTAAAAGTTTTCTACTCTTGTACATTTGAAATTGGTAAGTTGTGATGTTTTGGATAAAACAAAGACCAACTTAGGCCAATTGGGTAAAGTGTTTTTCTTGATTAGAATCCGCACTATCTCTTGGATGTTTGACAAGGGAGTCTTATATGTCAAGAGGACAGTGGGAGTCTTAAAGGTCTTGAAAGTCTCAAGAAATAATCAAGAATAAAACCTGATGTTCTTCACTAGCACACGACTTGAGGTTTATAACCTATCGTGTTGACATATCTGTGCCCATTCCAGTTAAAGTTGGCTTTGCATATGAGTTCTTAGAGTTCTCAGTTTGTTGCATAACAACTTGGAAGCAATGGCAGGCCCTTGAGCTGCCAGGTGGCAAGAAGTTAAGATTGAGTTCAATCCATATGGTTTTGGATTTGTCATTATCTTTGTCTTGTGATTATGGTTTGACAAATTCATATGGGTAGGAACTCATACACCATATAAATCTAAGTGTCATAAGGTTTCTCTCCGATTCATGAAAATGATGGTGAGGAAACGCTTTCACTAAGTAGATTTTACGAAGATATCAATTGTGTTATTTGCATTTTCAAAAGTCGTTAGTGGAGCGCGTGTGGTTAACCGGCACACTAACATGGACTTGTGAGAAATGGCAAATTCCTAAGCAATTGAGACCATGATTACGGTATCCCTTTTCATGGTTCTTGAAATTGCTTAGACACACAGGTGAGCTATCTACGGAAAGGGTGTATGAATCTAAATTTCAGACTGTCCAGCTGATTTCTGAGTACATGTCAAAGCTAGTGGGAGCATAAGTGTTATGCTAATAATCATCATGTTAGTGGGAGCATGATAATTATGATAAGTATTGCAAGTTAGCAATGTTAATTATAGAAAACAAAAGTTTCAATTGGGAAAAAGTTGTTTTGCTATAATTAAGGGAGAGGAAATTATGCTTCATCTCAAATCTATAAGCTTAGATCGTGAGGTTTTAATCATTTAGTCAAGGATATATATGAATTTCATGTTGGAATGGCTCAACATAAGGAAATTTTGTATATGGGTCCATTATTTGCGTTCTAAAATTCGATTATGATTACGGCATCCCTTTTCATAATCTGAATTATGAGAACTTGGCAAATTGAAATGGAAATATTATAGCAAAAGACTGGTTTAGTCTTTATGTAAGACATCATGAATCGTGTCCCATATGCTTCGGATATAGGATCGATTACATGTACTATATTCATCCGTTCTAAAATTTTCCAAATGCCTGGGGCATTAAGAAGGGAAAAGGTTTAGAACTGGATATGACTAAAAGGATTAAACAATTGTCGAGGACAATCTAAGGTTTACCAAAGATTGGTTACTCAAGGACAATTGGAAGTATAGTGATAATTCTGGAAGGACCATATTGACATAATCTGTAAGGAGGCAACTCTTGTTCAGAAGTGATAGTCAAAATGGAATCTGGAAATGTTTCAAAGTTAGAATTTTCAATCTGTGTAAGATTAAGGAAACTTAACGCAAGAAGGATATTTCCAAGGAGTTGATCTCCTTTGGAATACTCTGTAATGATTGTTGCCAAGTCTTTGTGACTTTGTGCATAATCGTTACAAGAGGATCAATGCATATAAGTTTAGAATCTAACAGATTTCTGTAAATGGCATGAATTTGGAATTCTTGCATTTGCAGTAAGGATTTGGGAGTGTGAAAAGAGAATCATTGAAGTTATGTTCAATTGATCTAGTTCACAAAGTAAAGATCATAGACAAACATAGTATGCATACTTGGTGTGTGGCATGACTAGTGTTTAAGAAAACATAGTGTACATGCTTGGAGCATGGGACAAATATTGTTTTAAATTCAAGAATAAAGTTGATAGCTGAAACAGTATACAATGAATAATGTGTAATCATATGGTGATAAATAAAAGGTGTTTTATTTATGTTCAAAGGGTTGATACCATATTGGATTCAATTATTATTGTGTTTTATTTTGCATGTTTTGACTTCCCGAATAAACTGGGTTATTCTTCCTGAATGACTAAGTTATTCAAACATCCACAGTCGTTCATATGTTGGAAGTAGATATGAATTAAGACTGTCATGGGTTGGCTTGTAGAGGTCTAAGGTGTTGGACAAAGGGCTACAACACTCATGAGTGCTCATAAGTTCTGAGTATTGGATTCAACCCGCGCTCATTGGAATCACTTCATGGATTTTATCACGAGTGATCATGAGACGATAATATCTTATATTCTTCAAACCTAGAGATATGAGTTGTTACTATGAGTTGATAGTACATTGATTGCACGAAAACGCATTTGGTAACTCGGTGCTATAAAACGTGCCTTTGTGTATGATTCAACAAGTAGTAGAACAAGCCATATGAGTCGAAGTTTATCCGTTCCTTTTACCTTCGGGATAAAAGCGATATCTGTGGGCCCCTCGATGATTTGATGATGACAAATGGAAGTGCTCGGCCGGGCCAGGACTGATTTGATTTGTTCAATTAGTCAGTCGTCATAAATCGGAAATCGGGAAACAACAAATGGACAGAGAGAATGATTATAATCCATGTCTCGGTCCATATGATATCTAGAATGGAGGAATATATGATCCCTTATCTAATGGACAAGTTCGTTGACAAGATCAGAGTTCGACAGCAGCTTTAAGAGCTACGATTGCCAATTAGGTTTGAAGTCATACGCAATAATAGTTTTAGACTTATCCAAGTGGGAGACTATTGGATTAATGTCTAAGTCCATAACTATATTTGGTATGTACTTGACCCGACCCGGCGTGGTCCATTTGGGTTGCACTTCACTGACACAATTTATATGGATAATCTTTTGAGAATAGTATGTTTATGATTAATATTAATATATTATAAGTTCTAATATATTAATATGGAATCATATTATTTAATTAGTATTGATCAAGAATTAATTTATAATTAATTAAGTGATCAAAAGGAACTAATTAAATATGGACTCTTATATATATGGAATGGGCCAAGTTCATTTAGGTTGGGCTAAGCTTTCATGGATAGTCCATGGAGTGTTTAACCCATGGATCCTAGGAAATGAAAGGTCATGGGTATTAGGGTTTAACCCTAATCCTCCATACTATATAAAGATGTCTTTGGTTGGTGAAATTAGTACTAGTGTGGATACACTAAAGAAGGGCTAGCCAATTTCACTAGAGAGAACCAAGTAATCATATTCTCTAAAGTATTCCAAGGTGTCTTGGTGATTTGTGATTCCACTTGAGGCTTCCACACTATTGGGGCTAAGCTCTTAAAGCTTGAAGACATCAAGCTACATCAAGAGGTATGTATTCTATCTTGTTACATTCATAGTTTTTGTATGCTAGATTAGGATAATACCTTGGATGTTCTTATTTGCATGTATAATAGAGAAAACATAGATCCAAGGTATTTAGGGTTGCATGTACACTTAGGAAGTGTTAGAATGCTCAAAACCCAACAGAAACAAGCAAGGTTAAGTTCGCTGGTGGAAAAGCCATGTGAACTCAGTGACGCTCACTGTCGCTAACGCCATGAGTTGGGAAGAACTGAAGGTACTACTACTGGAAGAATACTGCCCGAGGGGTGAAGTGCAAAAGCTTGAGCAGGAGCTCTGGAATTTGAAAATGACTGGGTCTGACCTAGTCGCCTACACAGCTAGGTTCAACGATCTCGCCGCTTTGTGCCCTACCATGGTCAACCCAGAATCAAAGAAGGTCGAAAGGTACATTTGGGGGTTGTCACTTCTGTCACACCCCCGAACCAGGCGGCGGAAACGTCCGGGGGCTGTTGTGACTCAATTGAATACCATCACAATGAACATACATGAAACATAACATCATTCATCACCAACATTTGAATATTACAACTAATAGTGTTTACATTCATTACATTGTCTCAAAACATTACATTCTTAAAAGTAATTATTTGATGCTAATTAAACAACAGCGAAACGTCATAGAGTACAATTCATCCTTCACTTTATCTGTTACCTGAGAATACAAGTATTTTGAAAAACGTCAACATATGAAATGTTGGTGAGTTCATAAGCGGTATTTGAAGAAAAACAATGTTCGTATCGTTTGAAAACCACCAGAAAATCCGATATTTTCTGAAAAGAAAAGCTTTTGAAAACGTTTGTGAAGATCCATAGGTATGCTTGTTTGTTTCTATACTTATAAAAATCATTCATTAAAGTTGTGTGCGTTTCGAGTCCGTATGTATTGAAAAACCCTAGGAAAACCCGATGTTTTCCTAATCCTTTAAATTCCATGAAGTTGCGTTGAAACCATTGCAAAAATAGTAGTCTCATTCCCAGGCGACGTTGGATTATTTTTGAGCATGATTAATTACTACAAACCCGCATTACACAAACGCCCAGTTTATAGCTATACTAACGATCCCGAAGGCGTCGTCCGTACTAATCACGTTATCCAACCGCCCTGACTACGTGTCGTCCCACATCCGAAGAGAAAGAGGACACGAAGACCTCGATGACTCTATTAGCCGGTTGGGGATAAAATGTGTACGAGGGGTCCCCGACCCGCCTCGCAAAAATATGTAGACTTTACTAGCAATACCAAAGGACCCTTGGGGACCAGTGGTATACAAGCCGTTGAAAGTCCCTCTACGTTGTGCCAAGTCGGTGAAACCCAACACTTCGTAGAAAAAAAATGTCTTCGGGCCTTAAGATCAGGTCATTGGGCTAGCTAGGCCCAACAAACAAGATTTTACACTTTTGGGGCCCAAAGATGGTGCGTAGACGTCTGTGCACACTCGTATGTAAGTTGAATTCCCAAACGTTAGTAGTTTCGGATTTTCATTGGTTCGAGACCGAACCAATTCGTTTTACAACGATTTTGGTATTGTAGTGTATTGTATTTCGTCGATAGTCGCGGTACCATTGTTTGATCAAATTGCATGTATTGAATTAGCCTTGAAAGTTTTCTGTTTGCAGCCCCTCATTGTTTGTAAACTTTACCTTTTCAACCCTTTAGTTAAAT
Organism: Lactuca sativa; assembly: GCF_002870075.4. Lineage (NCBI taxonomy): Eukaryota > Viridiplantae > Streptophyta > Magnoliopsida > Asterales > Asteraceae > Lactuca > Lactuca sativa. The sequence goes on from NC_056623.2 coordinate 249,528,810, forward strand.
ACTTTCCGGTTTGGTCCTTAAATCAATTTTCTTGACATTTTAACACCAAAAATTATTGAAATTAATATTTTTCAACATATTTTTCAATGAAAACAGTTTAAGTCCCTGAAAATGTAGTTTTCTCGGTTATAACCCTTCTTTTTCGCAACTTTGACAATTTTGGCCCAAATTGTAAAATTTTTGCAACTGTGGTCCTTTTTAAATTTAAAAAGCATTTTAAAGCTTTAAAAAGGACTTGAAACACTTATAGTCCACTGTTTTACAGAAAAATACAGTTTTGGCCCTCCAAAACAGAAAATCTCGCATAATGGGCCTCATTGGGCCGAAAATGTCATTTTTAGCCCATTAAGCTTGAAATTTATGTTTTTAATCCTCTAAATGTGTAAATTTCTAGAATTTGTTTTATTGAAACTGTTTTGGCACACCTCATCCATCAGAATTCGTGATATGTCAATTTGGACCCTTAATTTTGTATTTTTCACATTTTAGGCCCAAAATTTGTGTTTTTAGCCCAAAGAGAATTGTTACTAAACTACATAGCCATTTTTCTTGAAACACGTTGTATGTAGAAACATATTTGATGCAAAAATCATTTAACATAAGATATATCTCGGTTTTGAGGGGTTTTATGGCTAGATCCAACATTTTAGCACACAAAAAGCATACATGTAAGCATGGAAATCATACAAGGCATACAAAACACATATAGATCTACACTTTCACTTGTATTCCCCCCCCCCCCCCACAAAACTCATAAAAACAGAAAATAGGGGGTATGAAGCTCACCTTGAGATTTGGATTTGGTTTTTGATGAAGATTTGAGAGAAGATTTCGGCCCTAGCAAGCTTCTTGAGGAGCTTTACAACTTAGATGGCTCTAGGATGTATGATTCACGAAATGGAAACGGTTAAGAGGAGATTTTGAAGAAATCAAGAAGCTAAACCATGGATATAAGTAAAAACTTACCTAGGATGGTGATTTTTGGTGGAGAATCCTCTTGAAAGCACACACCAACTCGAGATTTTTGATGGAGGAGGGAAGAGGTATTTGAGAGTGTTTAAGAGAGTTTTTGAATGAAAAATGAAGGTGGTGAGAGGGTTGGCCGAGAATATGGAGAGAGAAGGGAGAGAGAGATGGTGAGGTGACATGCTTGGAAGTATGGGGGTCCTTGCATGGATGTATGTTGGACATTATGGAGGTGGCACCTCCTAAGTCAACTCTCATTATATTTCCCCTTTTTTTTGTCTTATTTGATCTTGGGCCGAGATTTTTGGGCTAGGAGGAATGGGGGGTGAATTAGCTTGGCTCAATCCTTTCTTTGGTTCGAAATTATGAAGCCCATAAAGAAAATTTTCGGCCCATTGGGCCTTTAAGGTAGTTCTCGGCCCAGTAGGTCCATGAGAAAAGTGTGGGTCATTCTAGGCCCATTAAAGCACAAAATACTATATCTTAATGAATGTGAGTTCAAATAAGGCCCAACTTAAGACTCTTAGCTTAAAAGAATTAAGTTAAGGGTTTATTGGTCCATTAGGTCCAATGAGAGAATCATAGTCCATAATGAACTTGAGTCGGGATATCTAGCGTTTCCAACCCTTATTTAGACATATGAGATATATTTGAATGAGAGTGGAGCATGATATTCCTTTAGAGTAAAAGTTATTACACTAGGTGAATGATTGCATGAGAGTAGAATTTCCTAGCAAAAATGCTAGTTGTGACAACTTCAGATTCAAGGGCATGTCCTAGCTTCCAACCCTATCACCTACAACAGCGCTAAACGCATGGCGCAACGACTCATCGACCACGGAGCGAAACAGAGTACCATCACAGCAGCCGCAAATCCACCTAGGGAGGCTCAGGGCCAGAGTAGGCCTTGGAACAAGAGGAGGGGACAAACCCTCCAGGAGAACCCCAAGAAACAACAAGTGATAGCGACCCACGCTATTACTGTACCTACCAATTCTGCCCCCACAAGCTCATACAATGGAAAGCTACCGAAATGTAACCAGTGCAACTTCCACCACCACGGTCTCTGCCGTGACCTTCAATGCACCAGGTGCAATAAGAAGGGTCATACAACCCGCTATTGCAAGGAGCAAACCCAACAATTCGCCCCCACTGCTAATACCGGAGTAAGCCGCGCTTGCTTTGAGTGCGGGAGCACAGGGCACTACCGCAAGGACTGCCCGAAGACAAACAACAGGAATACCGGCGGAAGAGGCCGAGCTGTCGCAATGGGACAAGATGAAGCCATTGCGGACCCTACTGTTGTTACGGGTACGTTTCTTCTCGATAACTCGTATGCATGCATTTTGTTTGATAGTGGAGCGGAAAGGAGTTTTGTGAGTCACGACTTTAAAAGCATGCTAAAACCAATACCACAATCATTAAGTGAACCGTTCATAGTAGAAATGGCCAACGGGAAAACCGAAGGCACTAAGGAGATATACTTAAACTGCACCCTAACTCTAAACGATAATCTCTTTCAAATCAACCTCATGCCAGTCTCGATTAAGAGTTTCGATGTCATCATTGGCATGGATTGGCTGAGTTCACATCGTGCGGACATTCTATGTTACGATAAGGCCGTTCGCCTTAATCTGCCAACCGGCGAAACCTTCCTTGTCTTCGGCGACAAACCTAGTACCACACTTAGTATCATCTCAAGTATCCAAGCTCAGAAGTACCTACGCAAGGAGTGTCACGCATTTTTAGCGCATGTCGTAGACGTGAAACGCGAAGTCCGGGACATCAAGGATGTGCCCGACGTATGCGATTTTCCCGACGTGTTTCCCGAGGACCTTCCAGGGATACCACCCGTAAGACAAGTCGAATTCAGAATTGATCTAATTCCCGGAGCTACCCCAGTAGCCAAAGCGCCCTATCGATTAGCCCCGGCAGAGATGCAGGAGTTGTCCAGCCAACTGAATGAACTACTTGGAAAAGGATTCATCAGGCCGAGCTTCTCACCTTGGGGAGCACCCGTGTTGTTTGTGAAAAAGAAAGATGGATCGTTCAGGATGTGCATCGACTACCGAGAACTCAACAAACTTACAATCAAGAACCGATACCCCCTACCCCGAATCGACGACTTATTCGATCAACTCCAAGGAGCCAACTACTTTTCCAAGATCGATCTAAGGTCGGGATATCACCAGCTGCGAGTCCTAGAGAGTGATGTTCCCAAGACGGCCTTCCGGACGAGGTACGGACATTACGAGTTCGTAGTGATGCCGTTCGGACTAACCAATGCCCCGGCCGTATTCATGGATCTAATGAATCGGGTATGTCGTCCATTCTTGGATAAATTTGTGATAGTATTCATAGACGACATACTCATTTATTCAAGGAATAAAGAAGAACATAGTCAACACCTGAGACAAGTCTTAAAGACGTTACAGACTGAGAGACTTTATGCAAAATTCTCAAAATGTGAGTTTTGGATTAGAAAGGTGGACTTCCTCGGTCACGTGGTCAGCAAGGAAGGAATCCACGTGGACCCCTTGAAAATCAAGGCTATCGAAAACTGGTCTGCACCAACTACACCAACAGAAATTCACCAATTTCTAGGTCTTGCTGGTTATTACCGAAGGTTCATCCAAAACTTCTCCAGCATCGCCAAGCCTCTTACCGCTTTAACCCAGAAAGGTGTGACCTACAATTGGGGAGAAAAGCAAGATGTCGCATTTCAAACCTTGAAACAAGCCCTTTGCAGTGCACCTATCCTTTCTCTTCCGGAAGGGACCGAAGATTTTGTGGTGTATTGTGACGCTTCAAAGCAAGGGTTGGGTTGTGTACTAATGCAGAGGGGAAAGGTGATTGCATATGCCTCACGACAACTGAAAATGCATGAGGTCAATTACACCACTCGTGACTTAGAACTTGGAGCAGTGGTCTTCGCTCTTAAAATCTAGAGGCACTACCTTTACGGTACCAAGTGCACAGTCTTTACGGACCACAAGAGCCTCCAACACATCTTCGACCAGAAGGAATTAAACATGAGACAATGACTTTGGGTCGAATTGCTCAACGACTACGAATGTGAGATTCGCTATCATCCGGGAAAGGCAAACGTCGTAGCCGATGCCCTTAGTCGAAAGGAGTACTCAGGCCGGAGAGTGAAGTCATTAGCTATGTCGATCCATTTCGCACCTGTCAACGCAAGTCAAGGAAGCTCAAATAGAGGCCTTGAAACCTGAAAACGTGGCAGGTGAGGCCCTTAGGGGAATGGACAAGAACTTAGAAATCAAGAGTGATGGAGCACGCTACCTCATGAACCGGATCTGGACACCCAAGTTTGGTGGATCGAGAGAGGTAGTTATGAGCGAGGCACACAGGACCCCATACTCCGTACACCCAGGGTTAGACAAGATGTATCTAGATCTCAAGCAACTCTACTGGTGGCCAAACATGAAAGTGGAGATCGCTACTTATGTGAGCAAGTGTTTAACTTGCGCCAAAATAAAAATAGAACACCAAAAACCCTCAGGTCTACTCCAACAACCTGAAATACCTGAGTGGAAATGGGACCAGATTTCCATGGACTTCATAACCAAACTGCCCAAAACTCAGAGTGGCCAAGATACTATTTGGGTAATCGTCGACAGATTAACCAAGTCAGCCCATTTCTTACCAATCAAGGAAACCGATAGGATGGAAAAACTATCAAGAACCTACATCTGGGAGATCGTACGACTTCATGGAGTACCGATATCCATCATCTCAGATAGAGACAGTAGGTCACTTCCAGATTTTGGCAATCATTGCAAAAATCCATGGGAACAAGGTTGGACATGAGTACAGCATACCACCCTCAAACTGACGGACAGAGTGAGAGGACGATCCAAACCTTGGAAGACATGTTGCGAGCATGTGTAATCGACTTTGGCAAGGCATGGGATATTCACTTGCCTTTGGTCGAGTTCTCTTATAACAATAGTTACCATACTAGTATCAAGACTGCTCCATTCGAAGCCCTTTACGGCCGTAAGTGCAGATCACCCCTGTGTGCTAGACGGAAGTGGGCGACACACAATTGGCAAAAGGTCTAGTCCCTAATAACACCCTCACTGGTCCGGAGATCATCAGAGAAACTACCGAAAAGATCGTGCAAATACGAGAACGACTGAAGTCTTCAAGGGATAGGCAAAAGAGCTATGCCGACAGGAGACGTAAACCCTTGGAATTCCAGATTGGCGACCGTGTGCTACTGAAGGTCTCACCCTGGAAGGGCGTGATACGCTTTGGGAAGCGTGGAAAGCTAAATCCCAGGTACATTGGACCCTTCGAAATCATACGAAGTCAGATTTGGACGTTCTTTTTGTGTACGCTCACGGTTTAATGTTATCTATAACTTTCATTTAGATACCTAAGGCTAAATGCTATCGTATTGAAACTTTGCGTTTTCCGTTTAATCGGTGTTGTCGGTTTTGTCGGATTTTAGTGTTCTTTATATATTTGGAAACCTTTAAGACGATATCTACTACATAGTGTACTCCAATCAGAGCTTTTGAATAATTCATTTATCGATGATATTCCTATTACATTCCAAAGGGGTTACAAGACGATATCTACTACGCGTACGCGCTGCGTATGGGCGTACGCCCCGCGTACCGAGGCGGTTCAGCCTTCCTATAAATAGGATGCGAGGCTTTCCGAAAAAAGGGCTCAATTCTCTCCTTTCTCTCACGATCTTGCCTCATTTTTCGTGTCCGTTCAAACCCGAAGCTCTGGTCTTTTTACTCAAGTCCCGAGGGTCGATTTTACTCCCGAGATTCCCGAGAATCCCGAGAAAAATCAGTTTCCCGAGACGAAACTCTGTCCGGTTTTCCATCTCGCTATCTTCAAACTATCAAGTGAATTCATATCCCCTTCAAACACTCTTTAAATACATTTTAAATGCTTTTATACTCTTTTAGGGGAGGAATACAAGTAAACATACGACTAAAATCATGTGAAACATCGATCTTTTTATATACTTTTCATACTGTTGCTTTAACTGTCTTATGAAGTCATTATCATGCAAAACGCCTCACAACACAATTTTACCCTCTTGGGATACAATATGTTTATAAATAGAAATATGTTTTATTTATACGTTTGCATACAAATACATCATATCAAGGGTAACATTCTTTACTAAATCATTTTATGCATTCAAAGAACTTATGATTTATGCTTTGTCAAACATTGTGAAAAAGGATAAACTTTGCATACAAACTACTACTTTAATACAGACTTAGTTGAGAATCCATGAGACGTGTACATCTTCAAACACTGCCTTTTTGATAAAAGGTATCGCTACAAGTCCTGTCTATAACCAGAGTCTCCCGTTCGGAGAACGTGTCAAATGTGTATAGATCTATACGGGAAGTCATGATCCCACGCCCTGACTGTTAGCTACAGTCCGTCTTTTGGGATGACAGTTGTCATAACGCTACGACGCCTGAAGAACGTCACTACAGGCATATTATGTTTAGTATGGTTATAAAACTCATCGGATATACAATTATTATGGTATTATGCTTTTATGAACGAGTAGCTATTAAAACTATTCTTCATCTAACAAGTGCGATCTTCGTATAGCTTTACTATGCAAAACTATGACACAACTCACAAGCACGTCGTTTGCTTGCGATTTTCGGTCTTAGAGACTGCCAGTTATGTCAGGAAAATAAGGGTTTTTCTTGGAAAACACAACAAATCATATCTCAACTATTAGGGAAAATATGGGATTTTCTGGATCTAATACATTCATTTTCAACACACGAATCATAACTCGTTTTCAATTGAAATACTACATTTTATGGAAAACATACAAACACTTTCGAATGGCATACATCTTCTCAAAACACCACTTATGAACTCACCAACTTAAATGTTGACACTTTTTCTTTGAAATAACATGTATTCTCAGGAAACCGCTAGACCAGGTAGCAACTACTTCTGAAGACTAACGCGCTGGCGTTAGTAACATATTTTGGATCACCATTTTGTATTTGATTTCTTTTGCAAACATGTAACATCTACAATCATGTAAACTTTTCAAATATATTTATATTATGGTGGTGTGTACTTTCCTTTCTATGAACTGTTATGATACTGAATATGACGTCCTCCACCCTCGAACGTTTCCGCCGTTCTGGTTTGGGGGTGTGACATTTAATTATTTTAGTCAAAACCAATTCTAGTCCCTTTTCCCTTGAAATGCGCTCGACATTTGGAAAATTTTAGAATGGTCAAACATTAAAGCATTTGCAATCGATCCTATACCCGAAGCGTATGGGACACGACGCATAATGTTTTATTTGCTATGTTCTCAAAATTCGAATTGTGAAGAGGGATGCCGTAATCATAATCGAAATTTTAAGAACACACTTTGTACATTTGACTAAATTTTATTAACATTTCTCAACCTAAACCTTTAGATTTGAAATGAAGCATAATATTCTCTCCCTTAATTATAGCAAAACAACTTTTCAACTATTGTGACTTTGCAAAGTATGACTCATGTTTTCTATAATTAATATTGCTAACCTTGCAATACTTTCCTTAATAATCATACAATCATAACATTTATGCTCCCACTATCATGATGATTATTATAAAACATAACACTTATGCTCCCACTAGCTTCGACATGTATTCATAAACATCTTAACTTTCAGAAAACAATACTTATTGAATTTCTTAAGTTCGTGTTTCTAATACTTAGTGCGTTGATAATCCTTTATCAATGCTTCTTGAACTTATACACCTTTACCTTCAATAGTTCATATGTGTGTCTAAACAATTAAGACTAATTGCCAAACCTCACAATTCAAATTATGGAAAGGGATGTTGTAACCATAATTGAATTCGAGAATGCAATTTTACAATCACTATCTGCTTAAAATTTGTCTTAGTGAAAGCATTTCCTCACAATCATTTTCATGAAGGAGGAAATCTTATGACACTTAGATTTAAACGGTGTATTTGTTCCTATCCATGTGAATTTGTCAAAACCAAAGTTTACGACAAATTCAAACTCTTATGGATCGAACTTTCTTAATCTTGATTTTTTGCCTTATGGTAGCGCAGCTGCCCACCATGTCTTCCAAGTAGTTAAGCAGCTCACCTTTTTCTTATCAATGTACCTTTCATTGATTAAGGTGCTTTGCCTTTTATGCGTTCAAAATGAGAACTCATAGAACTCTCATGCATAATTAACTCGATTGGATTGGCAAAAAATCAAAATAATATCATCACGATAGGTTGTAAACCTTAACTCGTGTGCTAGTGATGATCGATAAGGTTTATTTGATTTGTTCTTGAGACCTTTCAAGACCATTAAGACTCCCACTGACTCCTTGACATATAAGATTCTCTTGTCAAAACATTTCTTGACAAATAAATATTCAAGAGTTAGTGTAGCTTTTATCAAAAAATCTTCATAAATTGGTCCTAGTTGGTCTTTGTCTTATCTAAGACATCACAACTTACCACATTTAATGAATGTTTTAAACCTTCTTAATACTTTTCACTTATTGTCACAATCTTAACTTTAAGACTTGTTATTGAAACGAAGTATGATTGACTTATTGATTTAACCATTTCTTCAATTCTTGATTCCTCTTCTTAGACATACAATTGTACTAAGACTCACTTGGAGGATCAATTGAGATATGGTTCTTAATCATTAAGACCTATCATAAAGCATAAAAGGTACTCTCCCATCTTCTTAGAATGGAGAAACTTTTATTTTTCTGCCTACTTGATTCTTCTTATTCGTTCTACTATTGATCTAAACCCTTTAATCAATTCAGAATTACACTTAATCTTGTAAGTATAATCATATTTACTAAACCTTTAGTAAATCATGACGAATATCATTGTTACTCTTATGGTGGTCTTGATCAACACGCAACATTGTGTGCTCGATCTCTTAGTCCTTCACTTGACACTTTGTCAATGAATTAGTCTAATTTCCAAATATGAAATTTCTCATTCATCGTGCAACCAAGTTGCATGATTCCAAATTTCTGTGCAATTGAAACTTGGGCGATGAGAAACTCTCCCTATTTGGTAAATTCTTGACTTTCCATAAATAACAATATAAGAACCAAATCCATTATTGCTAATAATAGAAACATTTTAACATCAATTTTTCATACACGCCATTGTGAGGATAAATAAATAAAATTTAAAATCAAAATTTATTTTATTGCGGAAAAATTTGTCTTTACAATGCAACTCATTGAAAAACTTATGCTAATACATCTTTCTTAGCAATCTAATTCTAACTCTAAGTAGTAGCTCAAGAATCTAATCTTCGAGAAACGCGATCGAAATCCATTCCTTCACGGTTAGATGCTGCTCACTTCTTCCCTTAAGCTTCCTTTCTTTTCTTCGATCCTACAAAACATCAATTGTAATCTTATCACATTATGTATTCAGTATCTAGAATGAAGCTTAAAAGAGTTAGTCAATGGATTTTACCTAAATTAGAGCCATACGTTTCGACTCTCCCATCTCTTAGATCTCTTAGGTAAATGGGACAGCTTCGTCTCCAATGCCCCTTCTCTTGGCAATAAAAGCAAATCGACTCAGGACATGGAACCACTTCGGACATTGCCTTTTCTCTTATGATCAAAATTTTCGATCATAGCATGTCTTTCGTTGCCATTGTCTATATCCATAGAGGTCTCGAAGGCGGATTCACCAATCAACTCTGCTTTTCTATTGCGCCAAATCATTGCAGATTCAGCAGCAATAAGCATATAGGTGAGATCTATAAGGGTCACGTCGTAGTTCATCATATAGTACTCTCTTACGAACTCACTATATGAGTTAGGAAGTGACTGAAGAACCCAATCGACAGCCATTTCCTCACAGACAACAGATCCCAACATTCTTAACTTATCAATGTGTGACTTCATCCCTAGTACATGTGCACACACCGACTTTCCTTCTTTATGTTTACTTGCCAAAAGGGCTTGAGTGATCTTGAACTTTTCAAGCCTTTGAACTTGTGGGTTAGGGAGAATAATTGGAGGAGGAGGACGAAGTGAAGCATGATCTCTTGTTCCTCGATCGAATCGTGGAATATCATCTTCATGTGGAATGCTTGTTCCACGGGATTTGAGAAGACCATAGTTGTCAAACTTTGACATCTACAATACGGGAGAAAACGAATTCAAGTTAGTTGATAGATTGAGTCCCTGGTAGATCACCCAAATGAAATTCCAAGGCTAGGACCCAACACAATACGCTACAACCTAGAAAAGGGATGCCGTAATCTAGTGGCAGAATATTTGAAGGTAAGTGAATGACGATTCACTAATTTCCACCATGAAAAACGAAAAAGAAATTTAAGTTTTAAATCTATGAAAACTCTTAGATCCTTTGAGATACATTGAACTTTCAATGGCATGTTTATATCTCGATATGCCCCTCTCGTTTGTGACTGGGATGCCGAGGATCACAAAGCGGGTGTGAATAACCATGCAAACTTACATGGTGCCCTTACATGTTACAGTCACCTATTCGATGTGTCGGTAAACCACACACGCTCCACCGAACTATGACAAACATTGAGTCACCCTTTGCTACCTTTGCTTAGACCCATTTAGTGTGCCGGTTAACCACACACGCTCCACTAACGTCTTCGCAAGGGCACAAAGTGTAATTTCATGGAATTGCATCAATTCACTTTTGCCTAAGTAACTAAGATTGGGAATTTTATGAAAACATTTAGTTACTTTAGTAATTCATTATACTTATAATGGAAGGTTTCGTCCTATCCTACCCGTTCGGCTAACGACCCTCCACTAGTCAAGAGTGCGGTGGGTAAGAGTGGATACCCATTCAATCGCCATTTTATAGGCAATTTCCTTTAACACCCCTTATAGACCAGCTTCGTGAATGAGGCCTACTAACGGTAAGACTGACTTTTAGTTATACATATATATAATGTTAGACTTTTAATGTTATATATAGTATAGGGTGTATTTTATAACTTTTAAAATACTATGTGGTTAACTTTAACAATTACACTTTTAATTCTATTAAATGGTTAACCTAAACTTTAATGGATTTATTAAATCTCTTTTAATTATACATCTTAATTAATTAATAAAACCATAAGGGTGTGATTTGAACTTTTTCAAAACTTCTTAGAGTTTTAGAATTTAACATTCCTAATTAAACTTTTAATCAACTTTTAAATTCCAAAACTTGAGGGCAAGTTTTGAAACATTTCAACACATTAGGGTTTAGAATTTAAATATGCATCAAAATTAAACTATTTAATCAAAATTTAAATTCCAAAACTTGAGGGCAAGTTTTGAAACCTTTTTCAAAACATTAGGGTTTTAACTATTTAAATTTCAAAACAACAAAACTTTTGGGTTCAAATTTAAACTATAAAACCTAAAGGGCTAAATATGAAACTTTTCATAACAACAAGGATCAAATAACAAATAATTCAAATTAACATTTAATCACATAATTATCCATATTTGATTTATGTAATGATTTCTTGCAAAACAATTTATCAATTTACTCAAAATAATTAATCAATTATCTTATAAGGAAACAATTATCTTATTAATTGATAAATATCTTCAATTAGATCAAAATTATAGTCAAATATATCATATAATCGGATTAATAATGATCTAACATATTAAGGTAACTATCCATAAGCAAAAACAACAAGAAATCCCGAAGTACACTCCTTCTGACGAGTTGACTCGTCGAGTCAGACTTGGACTCGTCGCGTCACCTTGGACTCGGCGAGTTCAGCCATGGACTCGGCGAGTCCAGCCTCCAGAATGCAAAAAATCGAATTTTTCAGTTACAACAAGCATCAATACAATAGAAACCAATCAAGGCTCTGATACCACTGATGGGTTTTGGTCATAAGACATCCTATGTACTCATACAAACCCTAATGCTTGGATCTAGGTTTCTCTATTGTACATGCTTTGAATCCAAGACTATAAACCCTAATTCTAGCATACAAGTAATCATATTAGATATTAGAATAAGTTTATAATGTTACCTTGATTGTTATGTAGCAATAACAATCCTAATTCCTCCTTGAATTAACTTTGGAAGGCTTAGAGTCACAAGTGTCACTCCTCTAATGGTTCACAAACACCATAAGCAAGAGGATGAAGAGGAGAGAGGTTAGAGGCTGCCCAAAAACATGTGAAACCCTAGAAGGTTGCTTGTCCACGTTTTTGAGGCATAAGGGGTCTTTATATAGTAAGGCTATTAGGGTTATCTAACAAGGAAACCCTAATCTGGTTGTTTAAGCCCTAAGCAACTCATGGAGCCCTTTTCTTAAAGCCTTGGACGACTTCATATGGGCTTCCCCATTAGAATTCGTCCACCTTATAATAAAAGGCAATCCATGGCCCAAATTGCAATTATCTTATAATTACAATTCCAGTCCCTTAAGTTTAATTAATCTCTTTTAGTCACAAAACTAATTACCAATTAATTATTGACTAATATTAATTAAACAATATGATTTCTCCTTTAATATATTATTCCCATAATATATTAATAAATCATATTTAATCCTTTCTCTCCATAATTCATCCTATCAAGTTTCTTTGGTGAAGGCAACCCAAAAGGACCATGCACCATCGGGTCAAGTACATACCAAAATAGTTATGGACTTAGACACTAATCCAACAGTAATGTTCATGCTAATCTAATTTCAAAGATAATTGTCAATAGATTCATGTTTTGTATTAGATTAAGTTTTAGACTGATTACATGAAAAAGTTTGATTTGAATTATCTTGTTCTTATGAGTTGCTTAGATTAATAGAAAAGTTGAGTGAAATAGTTGTTTTCAATCCAAATTAATCTAAGAGTTGATTCTAAAATGTGTTTTTGTAACTTGTCCTCAAGTTATATGAGAAGTCACATTTAAGTTTCATAAAACTCATAAAAGTTGGCAATGGTTACAAAAGATGAAAAGTCTTGTCCTTAAGTTATGGAGGTTCAAGAGTCACTTCATTAATAAATAAATAAATAAAGTGTAACCTTAATTAATTCCATAAGTTATAAAATAAAGAAAAGTTAATTCTTTTATTAGTTTAAAGTCTTCCATAACTTGTCCTCAAGTTATGGAACTTGAAGAGTTTTTGGATTAAAACTACTTTAAACACATAAGTTATGGAATTAATTAGTTTTGAATAGTTTCAAAACTTGCCCTCAAGTTTTGGAATTTGTAAAGTTCTCTCTTATGAATACTTTAATTCCAAGTTAGCCCTTAGAATTTTAAAGAGTTAAAATTCAACCCTTATACTTTATAATATTATAAGTTAATAATATATATATATATATATATATATATATATTACCGCTAGTACGCCACATTCACGAAGCCGGTCTATAAGGTGGGTATAAGGTTGTTGCCTATAAAATGGCAACTTAATGGGTGTCCACTCTCACCCACCGCTTGCTTGACTGGTGGAGGGTCCTAAGCCGAACGGGTTTGACAGGACTAGAATTCTCCCTTCATTAAAAGTATTAATGATAAATACTAAGTAACTAAAATCTTAATAATACCCAATCTTAGTTACTTAGGAAAATGTGAATAAGGTGCTAATCCATGAAATTACACTTTGCACTTTGTTTAAGTCGGTTAGTGGAGCGTGTGTGGTTAACCGGCACACTAACTCGTATTCAACAAGGTAGGCAAAGGGTAACTTAATGTTTATCTTAGTATCGATGGAGCGTGTGTGGTTAACCGGCACATTGAGTGAGGGGTAAACACTTAAGGGTACCAAGTAATTTGCATGGTTAGTTCACACCTTGTTTTGTGATCCTCGGCATCCCAGTCACAAAACCTGAAGGGCACACTCGAGATTGAAACATGCCATTGAACAGTTCAATGAATCTCAAAGATCTAGGAGTTTCAAAACCAATTAAAACCTAATAATGCATTTCGTTTATCTTGGTGGAAATTGGTGAATCGTCATTCACCTACCTTCAAATATTTTATATCTTGGATTACGGCATCCCTCTTCTAAGTTATAAAATAGTTTGTTGGGTCCTAGCCTTACTATTTCATATTGGGTGTCATATTAAGGACTTTAGATCAACTATCTTGAATATCTCCCAAAAACATGTCTGGTTTAGACATTTATGATCTTCCCAAATCTCTTGAAACAAGCTTTCTTAAATGAAGATGATGTCCCTTGGAAATCATACTTCATTCACCTCCTCCAATTATTCTACCCAACCCACAAGTTCAAGGTCACTCAAGCCCAATTGGCAAGGGAAGGTCTAAGTGTGGTCACATCTTGGAGATGTAGTCACATATTTACAAGCCGGGAGAGTTGGGTGTCAAAGTCTTTAGAAAGTTGGTGGTTCAATCACTTTCTAAGTCACATAGTGAGTTCCTTTGGGACACCTATGAAATAGACTATGACAAGACCCTTAATGATCTTATCGATTTGCTAAGATCAACTTCCTAATAATTGATGGACATTGACAATAGTGACACAGGAAATCCCGGAAATCATTCTCTTCCTAATGGAAAGGGATCGACCATAGTCAACTCGGTAGACCAAATGGTAAAGAGAAAAGCTAAGTCTGTGATAGTCTCGTGTACCATTATCAAAGGGTCCATATGTTTATATTGCCAAAGAAAGGGGCATTGGTTGCGAAGCTGCCAAATTTACCTAAGGATGTTAAAGTCAATAAGCTTGACTCTACTTCAGGTAAAGTCTACTATCTAACTCTGCTAAGTTTCCATTCTGAGATTCTTGATACATGATGTGACTGGGTCACATGTTGATGGTTAAGAATCAAAGAAAAAGTGGAGAAACTTAAAGAAAGAATATGTTGAATCTGATCGCGTAAATGGATTTCTATCGCATGGTTTGAAGATCGGAATCCTGAGCTACTTCTTAGGAGTTATGATATATTGCTTAGGAATGGATAGCAACAAAGTTTTCATGTGCTTTTGCATTGTAGGGATAAGTTTTTCCACAAAGTTTTAAAATAAAAGAAAATTTTTGATTTTATTTATTTTAAAATATCCTTACAATGGCATTTGAGGAAAAATAGTTGCTTATATGATTCCATTAATAGCAAGAGTGGAAATATGAAATTGATTCTTTCATTTGTGGTAATGTCTAAATTTACCAAATAAGGAAAGATTCTCATCACTCAAGTTTCAATTGGACCGGAACTTGGAATCATGCTAGTTGTATAACATGATGAATGAGAACTTTCAAGTATTGGAAAAATTAAGACGAATTACTCATTCACATGGATGTGTGAGTCAAGTAAAGGACTAAGGGATCGAGTACATAGTCTTGTGCACTGATTAAGTCCACCACAAAAGATTGATAAGACTATTCATCAAAGTTTACTAAAGCTCAGTAAATATGATTATACTTACAAGCTTAAGTGTAACTCTGAGACATTGGAAGAGGTTCCAATGTATGGCAGAGCGAATAAGACGAATCAAATTAGGCAGAAGGATAAAAGTTTCTCAAATCTGAAAAGATGGGAGAGTACTTTAGTATCAGTTTTATGATCATCTTAATGATTCAGAGGCCTTATCACAATTCATCCTCTAAGTGCTTTCTTATAGCTAAGAAGAGGAACTATGAATTGGTGAAGTGGCTAAATCATGATGATGAGTCATACTTTGTTCCAATACAAGTCATAGAGTCATACTCTAAGATTGTAATTTGAGTGATATGTCTCAAAGAAGGTTTAAAACACTTGTCAAATGTAAGAGTAAAAGTTTTCTACTCTTGTACATTTGAAATTGGTAAGTTGTGATGTTTTGGATAAAACAAAGACCAACCTAGGCCAATTGTGTGAAGTGTTTGTCTTGATTAGAATCCGCACTATTTCTTGGATGTTTGAAAAGGGAGTCTTATATGTCAAGAGGACAGTGGGAGTCTTAAAGGTCTTGAAAGTCTCAAGAACTAATCAAGAATAAAAACATGAAGTTCTTCACTAGCACACGACTTGAGGTTTATAACCTATCGTACTGACATATTCTGTGCCCATTCCAGTTAAAGTTGGCTTTGCATATGAGTTCTTAGAGCTCTCAATTGGTTGCACAACAACTTGGAAGCAATGGCAGGCCCTTGAGCTGCCAGGTGGCAAGAAATTAAGATTGAGTTCAATCCATATGAGTGAGGATTTGTCATTATCCTTGTCTTGTGTCTATGGTTTTGACAATTCACATGGATAAGAACACATACACCATTAAATCTAAGTGTCATAAGGTTTCTCTCTGATTCATGAAAATGATGGTGAGGAAACACTTTCACTAAGTAGATTTTAGCCAGATAGCAATTGTGATATTTGCATTCTCAAAGTCGTTAGTGGAGCATGTGTGGTTTACCGGCACACTAACCTAGACTTGTGAGAAGTGGCAAAAAGGTCTAACCATTATGATTACGGCATCCCTCTTCATAATTGTTTAGACACACAAGTGTGCTATCTAAGGGAAGGTGTATGATTTTGATAAAGTTTTATCAAAACAATCTAGTATAAGAAATCTGAACTTTGGTAAGAAAGTCAGTTGATTTCTGAGTACATGTCAAAGCTAGTGGGAGCATAAGTGTTATGCTAATAATCATCATGTTAGTGGGAGCATGATAGTTATGATAAGTATTGCAAGTTAGCAATGTTAATTATAGAAAACGAAAGTTTCAATTGGGAAAGAGTTGTTTTGCTATAATTAAGGGAGAGGAAATTATACTTCATATCAAATCTATAAGCTTAGATCGTGAGGTTTTAATCATTTAGTCAAGGGAATATATATGAATTTCTTGTTGCAATGGCTCAACATAAGGAAATTCTGTATATGGGTCCATTATTTGCGTTATTAAATTTGATTATGATTACGACATCCCTTTTCATAGTCTGAATTATGAAAATTTGGCAAATAGAAATGGAAATGTTATAGCAAAAGACTGGTTTAGTCTTTATGTGAGACATCATGAATCGTGTCCCATATGCTTCGGATATAGGATCGTTTACATGTGCTATATTCATCGATTCTAAAATTTTCCAGATGCCTGGGGCATTAAGAAGGGAAAAGGTTTAGAACTGGATATGACTAAAAGGATTAAACAATTTTCGAGGACAATCTAAGGTTTACCAAAGATTGGTTGCTCAATGACAGTTAGAAGTATAGTGATAATTATGGAAGGACCATATTGACATAATCTGTAAGGAGGCATCTCTTGTTCAGAAGTATTAGTCAAAATGGAATCTGGAAATGTTTCAAAGTTAGAATTTTCAATCTGTTTAAGATTAGGAAACTTAATGCAAGAAGGATGTTCCCAAGGAGCTGATCTCCTTTGGAATACTCTGTAATGATTATTGTCAAGTCTTTCTGACTTTGTGCATAATCATTACAAGAGGGTCAATGCATATAAGTTTAGAATCCAACAGATTTCAGTAAATGACATGAATTTGGAATTATTGTATTTGCATTAAGGATTTGGGAGTGTGAATAGAGAATCATTGAAGTTATGTTCAATTGATCTAGTTCACAAAGTAAAGATCATAGACAAACATAGTATGCATACTTGGTGTATGGCATGACTAGTGTTTAGAAAACATAGTGTACATGCTTGGAGCACGGGACAACTATTGTTTTAAATTCAAGAATAAAGTTGATAGCTGAAACAATATACAATGAATAATGTGTAATCATATGGTGATAAATAAAAGGTGTTTTATTTATGTTCATAGGTTTTGATACCATAATGGATTCAATTATTATTGTGTTTCACTTTGCATGTTTTGACTTCCCGAATAAACTAGGTTATTCTTCCGGAATGACTAACTTATTCAAACCATCCACAGTCGGTCATATGTTGGAAGTAGATATGAATTAAGACTGTCATGGGTTGGCTTGTAGAGGTCTAAGGTGTTGGACAAAGGGCTACAACACTCATGAGTGCTCATAAGTTCTGAGTATTGGATTCAACCCGCGCTCATTGGAATCACTTCATATTCTTTCTTTAAGTTTCTTCATTTTTCTTTGATTCTTAAAACATCACCATGTGACCCAGTCACATCATGTATCCAGAATCTCATAATAGAAACTTAACAGAGTTGGATAGTGGACTTTACCTGAAGTAGAGTCAAACTTATTGACTTTGACAACCTTAGGTAAATTTGGCAGCTTCGCAACCAATGCCCTTCCTTTGGCAATATAAACATATGGACCCTTTGATAATGGTACACGGGACTATCAAATAATTAGTTTTTCTCTTTACCATTTGGTCAACCGAGTTGACTATGGCCGATCCCTTTCCATTGGGAAGAGAATACTTTTCTGGATTTCCTGTGTCACTATTGTCAATGTCCATCAAATTTTAAGGAAGTTGATCTTAACAAATAGATAAGATCATTAAGGGTCTTGTCATAGTCTGTTTCATAGGTGTCCCAAAGGAACTCACTATGTGACTTAGAAAGTGATTGAACCATCAACTTTCTCAAGACTTTGACACCCAACTCACCCGGCTTGTCAATATGTGACTACATCTCCAAGATGTGACCACACCTAGACCTTGCCTTGCCAATAGGGATTGAGTGACCTTAAACTTTTCAAGAACTTGTGGGTTAGGGACAATAATTTGAAGAGGTGAAAGAAGTATGATTTCCATGGGATATCATCTTCATTTAGGAAAGCTTGTTTCAAGAGATTTGGGAAGATCATCAATGTCTAAACCAGACATGTTTTTGGGAGATATTCAAGATAGTTGATCTTAAGTCCTTAATATCACACCTAATATGAAATATTAAGGCTAGGACCCAACAAACTATTTTATAACTTAGAAGAGGTATGCTGTAATCCAAGCTATAAAATATTTGAAGGTAGGTGAATGACGATTCACCAATTTCCACCAAGATAAACGAAATGTTGTATTAGGTTTTAATTGGATTTGAAACTCCTAGATCTTTGAGATTCATTGAACTGTTCAATGGCATGTTTCAATCTCGAGTGTGCCCTTCAGGTTTTGTGACTGGGATGCCGAGGATCACAAAACAAGGTGTGAAGTAACTATGCAAATTACTTGGTACCCTTAAGTGTTTACCCCTCAATCGATGTGCCGGTTAACCACACACGCTCCACTAACCGACTTAAACAAATTGCAAAGTGTAATTTCATGGATTAGCACCTTATTCACATTTTCCAAAGTAACTAAGATTGGGTATTATTAAGAGTTTAGTTACTTAGTATTTATCATTAATACTTTTAATGAAGGGAGAATTATAGTCCTGTCAAACCCGTTCGGCTAATGACCCTCCACCAGTCAAGCAAGCGGTGGGTGAGAGTGGACACCCATTAAGTTGCCATTTTTTAGGCAACAACATTATACCCACCTTATAGACCGGCTTCGTGAATGAGGCGTACTAGCGGTAAGACTGACTTTACTCTTATACATATATATATATATATATATATATATATATATATATATATATATATATATATTATTAACTTATAATATTATAAAGTATAAGGGTTGAATTTTAACTCTTTAAAATTCTAAGGGCTAACTTGGAATTAAAGTATTCATAAGAGAAAACTTTACAAATTCCAAAACTTGAGGGCAAGTGTTGAAACTATTCAAAACTAATTATTTCCATAACTTATGTGTTTAAAGTAGTTTTAATCCAAAAACTCTTAATGCTCCATAACTTGAGGACAAGTTATGGAAGACTTTAAACTAATTAAAGAATTAACTTTTCTTTATTTTATAGCTTATGGAATTAATTAAGGTTACACTTTATTTATTTATTTATTAATGAAGTGACTCTTGAACCTCCATAACTTACGGACAAGACTCTTCATCTTTTGTAACCATTCCCAACTTTTATGAGTTTTATGAAACTTAAATGTGACTTTTCATATAACTTGAGGACAAGTTACAAAAACACATTTTAGAATCAACTCTTAGATTAATTTGGATTGAAAACAACTATTTCACTCAACTTTTCTATTAATCTAAGCAACTCATAAGAACAAGATAATTCAAATCAAACTTTTTCATGTAATTAGTCTAAACCTAAAACTAATACATGTAACAACCCGAAGTTGTTCATCGCCGAAAACCTATTCTACCCGTATAACTCGCCGAGTACCAAATCGTCCCGATGTTGTTTTTGGGTCGTATAAATTAAACTAATATGTTTAATTGATACTAATGAGTGTCCAAACCTGTTAGGAACTCACGAAACGAACCCAAAATAATTATCCCAAAAATTTTAGAAACAATCCCGCCAAGTCACAGAAACTTAATCGGGTGCGACCTAAAGCCTCGTTTAGTGCCGGTATCGGGTAGAATTCCACCGTGTCCAAATTTCTCGACCTATATAAACATGTTTCAGCTTCCATTTGAAGCTTTTGCTTCCTCTCTCTACTCTCTCTCTAACCTCTCTCCTAAATCTAACTTCAAGGGTCCAAAACTCACTTTTAAGGCCTCAAATCCCTAAGGTACCTTTCTAACTTCATTGTATAGCATATTAGACCTTCAAATCCGGGATTGAAACATAAAATTTGGCCTTGTATAGGATTTTACGGCCCAGGAAGATGCATAGGCCGTGAACACTAAGTTTGAAGGGTTTTAAGCCCTTAAACCCCTCCTAGACAATGTTGGGACCTAGATATGGCTAAATGACTTCATGGAATGGATTTATAACATTTTAATCATGCATTTTGAAGGGTTTGAAGGAGTTTACGGCCAAGCCTCATGCTTAGGCTGTAAACTCCTATAATTGGGACTTTTAGGACCTTAAACCCCTCCAATTCACTTGTAAGGCTTAGATATGAATTTTAGGATAATGGTTTTAGCATTTGGACACCTTAAACATAATTTTAGAAGGATTTATGTGAGTTTACGGCCAAGGCATGTGCTTGGGCCGTAAACTCCTTGAAACATGGTATAAATTCAATTTCAAGGTGTTAGAAAGCCATCCAACACCACCAAAAGCCTTGGAATAAATCATAGGACCAACTAAAAATAGTTTAAGGACCTTAAACACATTATTTGAGGGATCTATATGAGTTTACAGCCAAGGCTTGTGCTTGGGCCGTAAACTCCTTGATTCATGGTGTCAGAATGCCACCTAAACACCCCTAAAGCCTTGGAATGAATTTTAGAAGTCCTTACAATCAAGTTCTTGGCCTTAAAACACATGGAATCACTCTCTAAGAGAGTTTACGGCCATGAGAGGGGTCTCATAGGCCGTAAACTCCAAAAACCCATTCAAAACATCAAGTAATTGCATGTAAGGCCTTGGGATAAATTTACCAATCACATGTGATTTGTTCTAGCATCATTTAACACATTTTTCATGAGCATTTAGGAGTTTACGGCCAGGATCCTATGCTAGGCCGTAAACTCCCATAAATAAGTCAAAATGAGGTTAAAAATCCATTCCAATACTTTAATCCAAGCCTAGAAAAATTCCCCTAAGTGTATGAAGTCATTTTTGCTCATAAACCACCCCACCATGAGTTTACGGCCGTAAACTCATGGGGAATGGGTGTTTTAGACCTTAAACTCTTATATGAGTTTATTCATGGGGAATAAACTCAAGTTCCAAGTCCTTAGTGCCATTATACTTCCTTAAACGCCACCAGGGTCCCTCAAAATGCTTGTTTCGGGATGATTTCACGACTAGAAGTTTTGGTCCCTAACAATCGAATAATCTAAGTCCTAATGAGATACAAATGTGTATCTTGTCATTATACATAGGAACCTCATGCGTTTGCAAGTCTCGAACCGTCGTTTGACGTCCGAAATCGTCACATTTCTCGTCCGGTGAGTTCATACCCCTACCCTTTTTCACTGTTTTTAACTGTTTTCAGGGGGAATACAAGCAAAAGTACGAGTAAATCTTGTACTTAAACTGATTTTCAACTTAATGGTTTCAGTTTATAAATGTCTTGATTTTTAAAGATTTAGATAACTGACGTTTCGAATTGCAGGTTAAATATAGATTTCTTTTGAAAAGTGTTTCGATCTAAATTGCTTTTATAAAGAAATCATTCTAACACGAATAATACGAATGTAATTTAGTACGAATACGAATACGAATACGAATACGAATACGAATACGAATACGAATACGAATACGAATACGAATACGAATACGAATACGAATATGAATACGAATATGAATACGAATACGAATGCGAACACAACTACGAATGCGAAGTGATGCCTTTGGTTGACACAAAGACTTCGATTATACAGTTGTTGTACCCTCTAAGTGTCACCAGAGTTTCGAAAACGAATACGAAAAATACGCCTTTGAACCTCTACTGAGCATCAAGTATATCCGCCTCAGAATGTTGACAGAGCTTCGAATACACAATGAAATGTACTCTTTTGGAACTTAGCAGAACTTCGAAAATACTGTAGTGTACGCTTCTGTGTGGTTCCAAAACTTCGAAAATACAACGAAGTTAGTAGATAGTAGCCATCCGAAGGTAGAATAACTAAGGGTTAGAATACTTAACTAATGCTATACATACGATAACAACTAGTAACGAACGTAGAAAACGAACAGACAACTCAACACATAGGAAAATATGGGATTTTCCTGGGATAACATAACAGTTAGTAACAAACCTAGTAACGAATAGACAACTCAACACATAGGAAAATATGGGATTTTCCTGGGTAGTACTTTAACACATAATCGAATAAAGTAACAAGCGAATAACTAAAACTATAAGGAAAATATGGGATTTTCCTGGATCGACATAACCAACGTTTTCGAAATCGTACAAAGGATAACCAAACAGTTTTCATAAGAAAATATGGGATTTTCTTGAGCAACAACTTTTCAGAAACAAAGGAACTCGTTCTTTCAAAACTAAACCGCTTATGAACTCACCAGCTTTATGCTGATTTTCAAACTGCTTGTATTCTCAGGTCAGAGATAGACAGGTACACCGCAACCTTTTGGAGAAGACGGAGCATCCCGAAGTCTCGTCTTTGTTTTTGTTTATATTACTTATGTAAAACACTTGTACAAGTTTACTTTTGAACCGATGTAAACAATATGATGTAATGTAATGTTTTGTGATTACTACTTTACTATGTGCATTGGATTTGATACTCAACGTGGAGTCAACCCTGAAAACGTTTCCGCCTTTGGTTTTCGGGGTGTGACAGATTGGTATCATAGCCCTTGTTTATAGTGAACTGGTATACCAAAGCTTACATGGTATAAGACTATAAACATTAAAGGGCCTAAGTGCTCTGAACTAAAAGTATACTCTATGAATATAAGTATTTTCTAAAGTATACAAGTATACCGACCCTCGAAATCCGTAACTACAAATAGATCAATATAGAAGTAAATGGGTGTTGTACGCTACGGTTAAACCTAGGCAGTTATGTAGTCGTGTCTAGGATCAATATAGCCTGGCCAACTATATTCATTCGAGACACGGCCAACATGTGCCCGGGAGTGACTGTGGTATGCGGCATGCCTAAAACTTACCCTAATACCACAAACATCGAATCAGCGTCGTAACAAATCACGAAATACTATGGGAGTATTTCTCGAGCCAATCCTTGGTAGAAATCCTCGTTCATGCATTGTTCTTTGATCATTCCCTTAGCGATAATTTTCCCGCTTTGATAACTCATTCCTGCTTTATCGCTTGTTAGCATATATCTGTCATATCTCTTGATTCAAGTCAGAGGACTTATCATCCTCTCTTCCTTGATCTTATTAGATCAAGATGCCTCCAAGAAAGAGACCCAGCTCTAAGACCAACAACCCTCCACCACCACCTCCTCTTCAAATCGATCTGGAAACTCTTCAGGCAACCATTTCTGCCACAATATCAGCTCTCCTACCTCAATTTAACCCCAATGGTACAGGAAGTGGTTCCCAAAACCAAGAAGGTAATCAAGGACACCGAAAGGAGTGTTCCTATAAAGACTTCATGAACGCAAAACCGACATTCTTCGATGGCACAGGGGGTATCATTGCTCTAACTCGGTGGTTAGAGAAAATCAAATGTATCATCGAGATATGTGCCTGTTCGGAATCCGACAAAGTGAAATTTGCAACCTGTGCGCTCACCGATAAGGCTTTGACTTTGTGGAACGGCCGAGTCAAATCCCTGACTTTACCTGTAGCTAGTGCTATGGGATGGGAAGTTATGAAGGAGCTACTACGTGCGGAGTATTGCTCTCGGGGTGAAATCCAGAAGCTGGAACATGAACTATGGAACATGAAGCTGAAAGGTTCCGATATCGCTTCGTACACTTCAAGGTTTGATGACCTGGCACTCCTTTGCCCGGGAATGGTTACCCCGGAAAGCAAAAAGATAGAAAGGTTCATTTGGGGATTAACCCAGCCAACGAAGGGAAATGTTATAGCAGCAAAGCCAGATACCTACGACAGTGCAAAGTGTCTGGCTCAAACTTTGATCAATCACAGTGATGTGCAGGAAAAAGCAGACACCACACCCGAGCCAACAGAAAAGAGTGGCGAGAAAAGAAAGTTTTGGAGAAAAAAGAAGAAGAGTCAGTCTTCCCCAGAACCTTCTAAGAAACAGCAAATAGTAGCGGTCCACGCTGCCACTATTCCTGCCGCTGTTTCTGTTGTCAATTCCACATCTCAAACACCTGTTACCGGATATGTCGGTACCCTCCCGTGGTGTGACTGATGTAGCTACCACCATCGCATCCCTGGCCCTTGTCGTGCAAAGTTCTATAGAAGTTATGGCCAGGAAGGTCACCTCGCACGAACCTGCAAGGCCCCAACCCCGTCAACTAGTCAAGCATCCGGAGCAGGTATCGGTCAGACCTGCTACAACTGTGGAGAGGTCGGGCACTACAAATGAAACTGTCCAAAGACAGTAACGTCTGGCAACACCGGGAGAGTCCTAACTATGGGGCAAGAAAGGAAAGCCGCAGATCCCACCGTTGCCACAGGTATACTTCTCTTCGATAAATCTTGTGCCTGTAATCCTTTCGATTCTAATGATGAAGGAGTTGCTAATCGTTCATTCAAATATTTATCTAAACTAAATCCTTTGTCAATAATCGAAATGTGCACCGTCAAGATAACCAACCATTGAGAAAGAAAATGTCAACGTCATACCCTTAGATCGTATCCTTAGCATGGATGATTATCCTTTTCCATTTGGTCTAAAGGTAAACCTTTCATGGAAAGCTTTGATGTAGACTTGGCATGGAATGACTTAGTTTCATTCATGCGGTTATTCTTGTTTTCGAAAGAGCCGTCTATTCGTATCTTTCCTTCGACTCAACTCTCATATTCATTCGTGCATCAAAGTTCGGAAATTTTTCCATCCTTTACCCCATCTGTATGATATTGGGGAAATCGGGAAGTCTGTAACTCTTTCCCCGATGATTTTTCCAAGAATCCTCGAGAATTCTTTTCCGAACGCCTAGTCAAGTCTCGTATGGATCTAGTTCCTGAAACTACCTTGAAGCCGAGCCTCCAAGAAGATGACGTATCCAATACCACGATCCGAATCTGATATGACCACCACGAGTTCGTAGTGGTACTCTTCGATCAAACTGTTTTCCTTGACCTTGTAATGATCAAAGCAGTCATACCCGTGGGCCCATAACCCACAGGTTCCAGAATTCTCTTTCATCATCAAACTCATAACAACTCTGCCACAGGAAGATGTACCGTCATGCTGGAAGTTGTATTCCGTTGAAAACCTTATCCCAGGGGAAAACATGAAATGTTTTGGAAAAGCGAACTACTTCCCTTGTGATACAGTAGACCCTTCGCGACCCTTGTGGAATCGACTTCATAACCTTCAAAACTTCGATTGCTCTCAGAACTTAGTGACTCCCATCTGATACTTCACGTCTCGGTCTTTGAGAAGTATCTACCCAACGAAACCAATACGCGTCCTGATAGCGAGGGTTCGCTGGAACGTCAAGCGGAGACCCGATGTCGTTAGGGAGCGTGAAAACCTGTAGCCGTGAATCCATCCGTATTTCATCCAAACTCTCGACTTGTATTGTAATCATTGAATTTCAGGACGAAATTCCCTCTAACGGGGGGATAATGTAACAACCCAAAGTTGTTCATCGCCGAAAACCTATTCTACCCGTATAACTCGCCGAGTACCAAATCGTCCCGATGTGGTTTTTGGGTCGAATAAATTAAACTTATATGTTTAATTGATACTAATGAGTGTCCAAACCTATTAGGAACTCACGAAACGAACCCAAAATAATTATCCCAAAAATTTTAGAAACAATCCCGCCAAGTCACGAAAACTTAATCGGGTGCGACCAAAAGCCCCGTTTAGTGCCGATATCGGGTAGAATTCCACCGTGTCCAAATTTCTAGACCTATATAAACATGTTTCAGCTTCCATTTGAAGCTTTTTCTTCCTCTCTCTACTCTCTCTCTAACCTCTCTCCCAAATCTAACTTCAAGGGTCCAAAACTCACTTTTAAGGCCTCAAATCCCTAAGGTACCTTTCTAACTTCATTGTATAGCATATTAGACCTTCAAATCCGGGATTGAAACATAAAATTTGGCCTTGTATAGGAGTTTATGATGGGTATTAGCCATAAGAACTTTCCTATGTGCGCATGCAAAACCCTAATGCTTGGATCAAGGCTTTCTAATAAACATGCTTTGAATCCAAGTCTTCTAATGACTAATTAGGTTAAATATAAACATTGAAACAGATCTAGAATCATACCTTTGAGTTCCTTGTTGATCTTGAGGTCTTGGAGCTTCTAGAGTCACAAATGTCACTCCTCTAATGGCCTACAAACACCAATAGCAAGAAGAATGATTTAGGAGAGAGGAGAGGGGAGGAATACGGCCAGGGTTCTCTTACTTTAGGAGATGTCACGAATTCCCTATGCCATGGGGTCTATTTATACTTGTAGACTCCTTAAGGGTTACAACCTAAACCCTAATTGGATAATCTTCTCTTAAGGCTATCCAAATCCATTCCTTAGATATCTATATGGACGATTTTAGCTATCCTAAAACCCTTAGAATTCGTCCAAAGCATATCCCAATGGATTTATAGTCTAAAGCTTAGCTATCAAACAATTAACAGTTTATACCCCTTTATTTAATTAATCTCTTTAAGTCACCAAATTAATTCTAATTAATTCTATGACTTATAATAATCAAATAACAAATATATTATTAATTATATTATTCTCATAATATATTAATAATATTTACTCTCTCTTAATAAATCATCCTATCAAGTTGCTATGGTGAAGGCAACCCAAAAGGACCATGCACAACCGGGTCAAATACTTGCCTAATATAGTTGCAGCCTTAGACACTATTCCAACAGTCTCACACTTGGATAAGTCTGGTAACTATATTCATAGGTACAATTCGGTTTGCAATCGTAGCTCTCAAAGACGCTGTCAACTCTGATCTAATCAATCTTGTCCTTTAGATAAGGGAACGTACAGTCCTCTGTTAGATATCATGCTGACAATCCTATGGAATGGTTAGTCAAGCATTTAGGTTTCTCGATCTCTGATTTATTTGACATAGAACTTAATCGAACACATCAATTCAGTTCTGACCGGGCCCGGCACATAAGTCAAATCAAATCATCGAGCGGCCGAGATATCACTTTTACCTTCTTAGATAAAAAGTTACAGATAAACTTCGACTTATATGCATTTACTTATTCATTAACCAACTATACACAACAATACGTTTTATAACACCAAGTTACTGATGCGTTTTCGTATTATCAATGTACAATCAATTAACAAATAACAAACCATATGTCTAGGTTTTAAGACTATATGATATTATCGTCTTGCGATCACCTTTTATATCGTATTCCATAAGGTGATTCCAGTAAGCGCGGGTTTATTCCAATGCTCAAAACTAGTTTATAAGCACTCATGAACGTTGCAGCAATCTTTTGCTATGTCTAACACTGATGGGATTAAAACAACCTTTAATCTATGAAGATCGATTAGATCTTGAACAAGTATATAAATATAAAACAGTAAAAACTCAATAAAAAGAACAAGACAAGATTGAATCAAATGAGTCGAATGATTAAAACAAAATCCTCAGAAGAGCTCGATTAAGAACATCAACTGTAGAGGATTGGTAGGTTACAAGAACGATTAAAGAAACCTTGAAATTACTATCGTTAAGCTCTCTATCGTTATTCTCTAAATCGTTTACCTAATATGCATGCAAGCATTAACTTATATACAATACATAAAAGGCTCTCGGTTGGACAGGCCCAAACCGGAGTGTACATGGCTAAACTACCGAGCCCAAAAGACGCAACATCAAAATGATCTTCAACCCAACAATCTCCCCCTTTGCGTCAATTTGGAGCGAGACCTTCACTTTTTACTTGGGCCAGCAGCTGATGTAGGTACCTTCTTCTTCACGGTGCTAAACAGACACTTGGTGATGGAGAGAATGGTCTGTCTAAACCGAATGTACCAATTGATCATATCATTGAAGTACTTGATGTCATCAGCTGAATTCTCTTTACACCGCTTGATAATCGATAAAACGTGCTCCAAGCAAGCTGTGGTGTAAAGGTGTTTGTCAGCTAAAGCGAAGAGACATTTCTGTCCTTCAGCTCTAGTGAACATAACCGAGTTACGCCTCGGATCAATCTTGCCCATTTTCATTTGGTTGAGATCACTGGCCGATCCCACAGGAGCTATCTTCGGTTTCTTCTTGAAGACTGTGGCAACCTCCTGATCCATTAGGGCAACCTCCATGATGTAGCATGCTAACATCCTCTTGACATGGTCTATGATGGGACCATATTCGGCTTCATCAGTCAAAAGGATATTGTACAGGACAATCCAATCATGAGGATTTAGATTCGGCAGATCCGCCAGGGAAATAAGATGAGATGTTCTTGCTGATCCTCGAATGAGCTTGAACTTAACGTTTGTGAATCTCCCCACGGCATAAGGTTTCAGCACCCGAACGTTCACAATCTTCTGAGCGCTCCATGTAAGGTATTGAGGGCGAGCGGCCTCCAGATAGAAGTCAATGAGCTCCCTGTCAAGCTCATCGTTCAGATGCGGGACTTCAAAAATGTTAGAGAAGGCGTGGAAGATGAACGCCTTTCGAGTCAGCGGCATATCAAATTGCGAATCGACAGTGTTGTTGCAGTCGAAGGATATAACCGGCTCGAGCCATAATATGCTTGGAGTTTCTATGGCCTCTTTTATCATACGATCCCTGGTCCAGGCAGGGAAGAGCATCTTTCGGCTCTCAAGGAGATCGTGGGCTTCTTTTTGCTTGCGTTCGGCTCGCGCCACACGACTGGCATCATCATCAGCATTGTGACTGTTCTTTCGTTTCAACATGTCGGCAATGGTCTCCCTGTCTTCATCTTCATCTTCATCTTCCTCAGCTATGTTTTTGCCCTTGTTCTTCACACCCGAACCCGAAGCATGATCAGTAGAGGGTGGTTCGGTTGTGTGAGTAGCTTTGGAGGAGGGAGGTGGTTTCGATCCCTTCTTCTCATCTCCCCCTTGTTTCGGAATGGACACGAAACTCGGTAGGCCTTCGATTTTGCTGAGAAGGTCCATGGCCGGAGAGAGCTTTTCAGCGAGGGTACGCCTCACCGAATGGTTTAGGATGGGGTCGTGTGCTTCCAGGATGTTGGATAGTGCTGCGTGGACATCCGAAACACACGTTTTGATGACCTCCCTTTCGGATCGAAGAGCTTCCAATTGTTGTTCGGAGTTGGAAAGTTGCGTGCTCTTGACCTTTAGGGCAGTTGTTTTACTCGCCAGAGCGTCCATCAAAGAGTTTTCAGCTGCAAGATCCTCTTGTAGCTTAGCCAGGCGGGCATCGATGGAGGCACGAAGTGCCGAGTTGTCGTCGCTTATATGTTGGCGGAGTGTAGCGAACGAAGACAGCTCCGTTGAGACGAACTTGGCCAATTCTTGAACAATCGGTTCCGGAGTTGTCTTGGTGGCGTCGGCGCTCTCCTACAAGGACTTCAGCAGGATGGTAGCGTCGGAGAATAGTTTATCGACTTTTTCGATCGCAGCCTCACACGCTCTGGTGGAGGCATCAATCGCAGCAGTTGCTGAGGCCATCGAATCATGTTGAGCCCTGGAGAAGGCATCAACGATTTTCTGAAGGGCAGCTTCAGAAAGAGAGGACTGCTGGTTGGAAGAGGAGGCGAGAAGTAGATCAACCTTCTCGTGAAGCTCTTTGAGATGCTTCTTTGTCACTGGAGCATCATCCTCCTCATCGCTCTGAACTTGAAACGGACTATAGTAGACCGAATCAAAGTTCATGTGATCACCACCAAGGTAAGGGTTGTCGCCATCAGAGGCATTTTCTGGAGATGGAGGTGGTGGTGAAGCTGGGGGTGTTGTGGTTGGTGTATGTTGAGTTTGAGTGTGGGGTGGGGTAGTTTCTGTTGGTGGTTGAGTTTGGGTTTCGGTTTGTGGTGGTTCGGTTACAGGAGGGGTTTCGGTAACTGGTGGTGTTTCGGTTGATGTGGTGAAAATGGGTGGTGGTATAGGGAAAGAGGTTGGGGGAATGGTGGGGTTTATGGTGGGAATGGAAATAGGAATGGTTGGTGGAGGTGATGGAACTGGGGATTGATGAAGTTCCATCTCTGGGGTTGGGGACCGAGGTGGTGTGTTGCCTCGTTGAGGAGATTCGTCTCCTTGAGATCCTTCAGAGTCCGAACTTCCACCCTCAGATTCGCTTGAAGAGGAGGGAATAACTAGCTTTCGCTTCTGTTGGGTCTTCCTCCTCTTCGGCTGTGGGGACTGTGCAGCCTTCGGTTGTTTCCTTTTTTTGGGAGAAGGTCCCTTTGGAGCTTTGGACACTTGCTTCCCTTTCTCTGCCTTTTTGGCCCTGGCCACCGGTTTGTCGGCATCATGAATCGACCTTAGCATGTCCGGTGTCAGTTCCCTTGGACCAGTTGACCTAAACTCCTTGATCGTTCTGATCAGTCTGCTGTCGGAGGGCACATCTGCATACATTGTCTCCGGGATGGAGCCAATGAAGGAAAATTTCGATGCATCTGATACGATGATCTTCTTGGTATGGAACGTACCAATAGAAGACATCGATGCACCATCAGCAGTTGGAATATTAAACTTGTCCATGGCCCATCTTGTTATCAAGATCCAGAACTGGACCAACGACACCTCAGAGTGTCGGGATGAGGAAGAGAGGCTCTGAATCAGCTGTTGCCATAGGACAAACCCATAGTCTAGGTTTATCCCGTTGTATACCCCATACATTATCGATAGGAAAAGACGACTTGCACCGTCAGATCCTGAGCTCCTCTCTGACAGACCCTTGAAAAGGACTGTAAATAGGCCATTCCACTATGGCGGCAGGCAAGACTTCTTAAACTTGGTGACAGAGGTGAGAACCTCTTTGTATCCCATGTTGTAAAACATGTTAAACAGCATCCCAACCGGAATAGTCTCCGGATGAACTCGTGAAGGGTCAACGGGAAACCCTAGCATAGTGCAGAACCTTTGTCGTGAAACGGAGGTCTTGTGTTCTGCAAGCTCGAAAAATACCTGGTCAACGGCCTTGTCGTAGTAAGCCGTCGCGTAGACCTGCGATAGGGCCACCATTGGTACAGTTTCAATTTTGGATAGTGCAGGTGCAAGCTGGGAGTACTTCAGGCATTTAGTGACCAGCGACATGTAGGAATTGTACGCCAGTGGGTTAAGATCAATGACAAGACATTGTTGGGGTCGGATGGGAAGAATCTGTGAGGTTGCATGAACAGAAGAAGATTCAGCCATTGTTGCAGGTTTGGAGAAGAAGATGAGCGGGAGAGTGTTTGGGAATATTTGTGCTTTGGAAATTATGGAGGCAGTAAAGAGGTAAAAGGTGTGGTAGACGGCTTTTTATAGTGGGAGATAGGAGAGAGAAAAATCATTTCAAATCTCTTATGGAAATACGAAGCGGGTTTTTGAGTGACTGATTGGTGACAGTTGGGGCGTGCGATGATCACGTAGGAGAGAGAGTGTCAGTTTCCTAGGATTACGCCGCCCAATAAGCGCCGGTTCAGAGAGCGGAACCGTTTCCATTTCCACACGCGCCTTTAATGCCAGAGTGATGACGCTTCGATATTGCACACGCGTCCATAAGTGTCAGGAAAAGCGCGGCCGTTTCAAATTCACGCGCGCCTCCTTTTTACCGTCGTTTGAATTTTATCCGTTTAACTGCCGCCGAGTCAGCAACCTTTCGTCTTATCCCTTTTAAACGGCATTTTTCAATTAATGACCCACGTGGATAGTTTTTGACCACAACTTCATTATTAACCATCCAGTAATAATCCAGCCTGTAAATAATTAGTAACGGGATTTTGGAAAATCTAGGATTTTCGTGCAAAGAGTGTAAAAGAAAAAGAAATAAAGCAACTCTTTTAAGCATATTCTGTGATGTCAATAATGACACGAAACTGATGATCCCGGGCACGAATCTCTTCCTTCAAGGTCAAGAGAGACCTCAAAGTGTTAGTGTGGAATCCCGTTGAATTACGATCAAACACTTATTAATAAATGTTGAAAGACTTCTTTTAATTAGGCTATTTAAGGGTGGTTTCGCTTTGATTCATCAATTCTATTCTTGATATAAGAGAGAAAATGAACAAAGTACTTGTGAGACCAGTTTAGCCTGTTGAACAAGTAGGTAGGAATTGATTTTGTATTGGCTTGGATTAATATAAAATCTCAGATAAAAATTTAAAACTGGATCCCTTGGGAAGAAATGTTATGGTGTGTAGCAATTTCATGGGAATCACGCAAAAGAAAAATTGAGATTTCATGAAGGTACATTCATCAATTCATTGGTGAAAACTTGAGCAAATTAATTGGTCACCGTCAATTCGTTGGTGTTGAATTTTGGGTTTCACTCAGCTCGTAGTAGCACGAAACTAAGATCATAAACACAGATGTTGTGTAACCATAAACCTCAGTGGTAGTTTCTGAGAGTATCAAGGGTTACGATAATGAAACGAATGTAGTGGAGAAGAGTAATGGGGATAGTGTAAGAAGATATAGTACCTCTGCTGCGAAAATAAGGACCAAGCAGGAAACTCTTAACTCATGTGAGAAAAGAGTGAGGTAGCTCACGATTAGAATAAATGTATTAGCCTTATTGGGAAGACAAGGTTTGTGTATACCAGGTCATGAAGGCTATTATTCAAAATCTTATGAGGCTTGGGACACATACAGCAGCATGCTTCTAGGGACACTTAAGTAAGGCATCAAATATATCCCCATAAACGAATGAGCACATAAAAAATAAATAAATTATTTTTGGAGTTTTTGAAATTTATAATAAAAATAAAAAAAAAATAACAAAAAAAAATTAGAAGAAAAAAATAAGACTTAAAAAGAAACTTTGGAAAAAGAAAATGAAAAACCGAACCCGAACGTTCGGTTGGTTTCGGTTGGGAAAAAGTTGAAAAACCGAACCCGAGTGTTTGGTTGGTTTCGGTGCTAGAAAATTTTGAAAAACCGAACCTGAACCTTCGGTTGGTTTCGGTTCCACAAAATTTTGAAAAACCGAACCCGAACCTTCGGTAGGTTTCGGTTTTGGAAAATTTTGAGAAACTAAGGAATTTAGACATACAGGAGATAAATACTTTTAACACAAAGAAAAACAAAATTGTACAAGAAATATACAACATAGAAAAACTACCTTTGAAGTAATGAGCGAGTCAGATGGTTGAACCGAACCCGAACGTTCGGTTGGTTTCGCTTCTTACGTTTGAGGTTGAGAGGTAGTGTGAGGTACTGACTTTGATTCCATCATACCTAGCCCTTGCAATATTTTATTGAATGATGCTTCTGGAAGAGCTTTGGTAAAGACGTCAGCCAGTTGATCAGTGGTTCTTACGAAGTGAATTTCTACATTTCCATCTTCCACATGATCTTTGATGAAGTGATACCTCAGTGCTATGTGTTTGGTTTTAGAGTGTTGCACTGGGTTATGACAGATCCTAATTGCACTTTCAGAGTCACAATATAGTGGGATCTTCTTCATATTGAGTCCATAGTCTCGAAGTTGACTTTGGATCCAAATCACTTGTGATGTGCAGGATGCAGCAGCAATGTATTCCGCTTCGGCAGTAGACAGCGACACACACATTTGTTTCTTGGATTGCCAGCTGACTAACATCCCGTCAAGGAATTGACAGCCACCAGTTGTGCTTTTACGGTCGAGTCCACATCCTCCAAGGTCAGCATCAGAATAGGCTTGAACGAAGAAGCCTGAGTTGGATGGATACCATAGACCTAAGGAGGTGGTTCGCTTGAGGTAGCGTAAGATGTTCTTCACTGCAAGCATGTGAGGTTCGCGTGGGTTTGCCTGAAATCTAGCACAATAACACACAGAAAACATGATATCAGGCCTGCTAGCAGTTAGATACATCAGTGAGCCTATCATTTGACGATAGAGCGTGATATCGACAGCCGGTTTGTCTAGAGATGGGGTAAGCTTGGTGCCGAATGCCATTGGGACTTTGACTTTTGAGTCTCCCATCATGCCAAACTTCGCTAGGAGAGTCTTCGTGTAAGCTTCCTGATTTATAAAGATGCCTTCGGGTCCCTGTCTTATGTTTAAACCAAGGAAAAAGTTAATAGGACCCATTGAGCTCATTTCAAACTTAGTCTCCATCAGCTTTCTGAATTCAGTTGTTAAGCTGGGATTCGTGGAGCCAAAGATGATGTCATCGACATAAATTTGAACTATCATAAGGTGGTTACCTTCCTTTTTGCGAAAGAAGGTTGGGTCAACCGAACCTTGTTTAAATTTAGACATCTTTAAAAATTTTTTAAGTGTTTCATACCAGGCTCTCAGAGCTTGTTTGAGGCCGTACACAGCTTTATCCAGAATATAGCAATGATTTGGATACTTTTCGTTCACGAACCCAGGAGGTTGCTCCACATACACAGTTTCTTCGAGTTGTCCATTGAGAAATGCACACTTGACATCCATTTGGAAAACCTCAAAGTTTTTGTGAGCAGCATAGGCCAGGAATATTCTAACAGATTCTAGCCTAGCAACTGGAGCGAAAGTCTCTTCATAGTCTATCCCTTCCTCCTGACAGTATCCCTTAACCACCAGACGAGCCTTGTTCCTTATGACATTACCTTCCTTGTCCATTTTGTTCCTAAAAACCCATTGGAGACCAACAACCGAAGCATCTGGAGGAGTTGGAATGAGGCGCCAGACTTTGTTCCTTTCAAATTCGTTCAGTTCGTCTTGCATTGCTTGAACCCAATCAGAGTGATCGAGGGCAGTGTTAACTGTCTTCGGTTCAACTTTTGATACGAATGAGTTAAACATACAAAACTCAACCTTTGAAAATAAGGATGTCTGTTTTGCCTTCAGTTGTGATCGGGTCAGAACCTTTTCAGATACATCACCAACTACTTGAGAGATAGGATGATCTCTGGTCCATTTGGTAAGAGGAGGTTAATTCGGATCAAAGGTTGGGTCTAGTTCAGCGCTGATCATTTCTTCTGGCTCAGATTGGCTATCATAATCAAGCGTCATATCATCATGCTCCCCCTCAATTGATGAGTCTTGAGAAACATGAGGTGCAGGGGTTTCTTGTGGTGTCAGGCTTTCAGGCGTTGAAGCACCTTCGTTTGGAGAGGCATCTTCGGTTGGTGAAGGACCTTCGGTTGAAGTTGTAGAGCTTGGCTCCCCCTGGACTTGTGAGCTTGGCTCCCCCTCTACATGAGAACTTGGCTCCCCCTCGACTGAAGCATTGTTGGATGGAGATTCATCAGTGGGCGATTCTCCTTCATGCATTCTTCTTGTAGCATCTTCGACAATCTGCTTCATATGATCAACTTTGTTGTCAGCTGCACCTGCTTCTGAGAGAGAAGCTTTTTCCGGTTCGTCAAAGAGTTCCAGAAATTTAGACATCTTCGACTTTCTTGAGTTGGACTTCAATTTGCTTGATAAACACTTTCAGCCTTTGAGTCGCTTCAGATTTGAGCTTCAGAAAGAACACCCATGTAAATCGTGAAAGGTCATCAACAATAACAAGAATATACTTGCTACCACCGATGCTTTCGATAGATGAAGGACCACACAAATCGATATGAAGTAATTCGAGTGGTTCAACAACTTTTGTGTTGATTACAGATGGGTGACTTTGACGACTCTGCTTCCCCATTTCGCATGCAGCACACAAATGCTCTCTGTCGAACTTGAGCA
Organism: Lactuca sativa; assembly: GCF_002870075.4. NCBI lineage: Eukaryota > Viridiplantae > Streptophyta > Magnoliopsida > Asterales > Asteraceae > Lactuca > Lactuca sativa. The sequence goes on from NC_056623.2 coordinate 249,565,040, forward strand.
ATGGAAGACCCCTAACATGACCTCCAGTGACAAGTCGGTTGATATCTTTGAAATTGAGATGAGAGAGTGTTCGGTGCCACAACCAGCTTTCGTCGGATTGAGCTTTTGATAACAGGCATATGGCTGGGTTTCCTTTGATGGGTTTCATGTTTAGAGGAAACATTTCACCCTTTCGCTCTGACTTTAGAATCACTTTCTTTGTCTTTTTCTCTATGATTTCAGAACCTTCATCATCGAATGAGACTTTGAGACCTGTACCTCCAACAAGCTGAGATACACTGATGAGGTTGTGTTGGAGTCCTTCCACATAAGCCACTTTCCTTATAGTGAAGTCTCCATTTGTTATCATTCCATATCCCTTTATGGTGCCGAAAGAGTTATTTCCAAACTTGACATTGCCACCATTTGCAAGAGATCTGTATTCCCTGAGCTCCTCTTTCCTCCCTGTCATGTGACGCGAGCAGCCACTATCGATGTACCATTCTTCGTCAAACTGCTCGTCACTTATAACCAGCAAAAATTAAGCAGATTTAGGAACCCAAAGTTTCTTGGGTCCATGTGAGCTTTTCATGGGAACGGGAATAGTAAGAGAGATGTCAACTAGATATGTTTGTTTTATTAGAGTTGTTTCATCTTTCTTTTTAATGGTAAAGACTTTTATTTTATTAGGATTGGGTGTGTTCGTTTTGGACTCTGGTTTGGATTCGTTGACCTTCTGCTTTCCCTTTTGTTCAGCTGATGAATGAGATTTTTGAGAACAAGCGGAATTAGATTTAGAGCAAGATGGAGATGAATCGGTGGAAGTAGAAGAATTAAAAGAACGAGAAGAATTAGAATGAGAGGGTTTGGATTCAGAGGAATTCCTGGCTGGTGACTCTAGGTGACCCTTTTGCTTTTGATCATTGGAGGGACTGACCTTAGAGTCTTGTTCTCTTTTGACTTCAAACCCGAACCTCTGCGTTCGGTTGGAGTTGTTCTTGGAACCGAACCTTTGGTTTCGGTTGAAGTCTTTTTCAGAACCGAACCTTTGCCTTCGGTTGGTATTCTCTTGTGAACCGAACCTTGGCTTTCGGTTGTTGGAACATTCAGGCTTTCTTACAGGATTGTTTTCATACTTCAGATTCTTGTCTTGGTGTGAGTAGTATGCATTCTGGGAGTGGCAGAATTGTTTCCTTTCAGAAAGGTTCTTCCTGTATCTTTGGTTTCTTTCAATCTTCCTATCCCTCATCTGCTTAGGTTGATGATGAACATTAGCTTTCGTTTTCGGTTTCTCCTTGGCTGGTTCCTTTTGAACTGAAGAAGTTTTGCTTTGAGCCGAGGGAGTGGAGGGAATGTCGGAAGAAGTTCCACTTTGAGCTGAGAGAGTGGAGGGAATGTCTTCTTTTGCTGATCTTCCATCCTCCTAAGGAATATCTTTCGTACCACTGGTGCTTGGCTCACTGAAATTATCAGGCTTATTCAAGGGTTCAGGTATGTATCTCCCTTTTGTCATCCAGGAGGTTCTTTCAGATAGGCCAACGGTTTCGTTTCCATTATCTATTGGAGCTTCCCAGAAGTACTCATCACAGCCATCAGCATTGTCTTCGTTTACAATATCTGTGAGCTCAGCTGTTTGATGGTCGGTTACTCCAGTCACCTTGTATACTTGATTTGGAGTGGTCCTGACCTTTTGATACACAACCGCTTTCTCTACTAATTTCGGGGACTTTTGTTGGGACAATCGAGCGAACTCCACAGAATTTTCAGAAATAAGATTCTTGTGGTTTTCAGGTTCGCTTTTAACAAATTCTGAGCAGTCAACCGTGTCCTCTACAGAAATTTCACTCATGTTTTCGTCCTCGTTAAGCTCAGTTGCATTTTGAACATCAATTTTGTTTTCTGAGCTAACGTTGGCATTTAAAGAGTCAAATTTTTGTATAGTTTCGGTTCTCAGTTTAAGTCTATCATTTTCATCCAAAAGATTTTTGAGCATGTCCTTGTGGTCCTTGGATTTAATGAAGGACTCAATTTTGTCCAGTCCATACATGTAGGTCGGATTGACATCATCAGACGATATCACACTCTCACAATTATAGGCTTCGGCATCGATTTCATCCTCATTAAACTCCAGGAAGGGTAAAATCATGCGATGGATCTTTTGGCCTATTTCACAATCTAAGTGAAGCTGAGTAATGTTGGAATATAAACGTTTAGCAATTAAACAAAAAACATTGCGCTGTTTTAACAATTTTAAATTATCTCTCTGCAAATAAATGTTTTCGTCTTTAACTTTAACTAATTCCGACTCTTTTAACTCAATCCACATTCGCTGCTCCTCACTCTTCGACGCCACCCTGCTTAATTGATCAGTCAGGTTAGAATTGGTGACTCGAGTTTGAGTTAAGCTACTATCTAAATGAGAAATTCTTGTATTAACATTTTTTAGTTCTTTCTCATATGAGGATGGTGGTACTTTAGATGAAATAAAAACAGATTGTACCTTCTTTATCAGTTCATCGAGCTCATTGAACTGCTGGCTGAGTGGTTTGGCCATAAAGCACATATCCTCCTGTACCTTCGGTCCATCGCTTCCTCCATCGGTGTTGTATCCCCTCATTTGAGATACATCAGTCACCATGAAGCATTTTCCTCCACTGCTTTCCTCCTTAGCCACATACGCCTTTCCATGGGTAGGCTTCCTCACTTCTTCGTCTTCTGAGTCGGTAGACCAAACTTCTGTGCTGCCGAACTCATCGTCATTAACCAAACCCTGCACAATAAGAGCATTAATAGAAGGGTTAGCGGTAGACTTCTTCTTTCTCAACTCATCCAGTCTCTTCTGCAGCATGGCTTCCTCATCATTTCCATCGTCCTTTTCAGCCATCTTCTTAAGAACACAGTCCTTAGCATAGTGGTTCTTGCCACCACAGTAGAAACAACTTACTCCGGAATCGCCATCTGCCTTCGGTTCCTTTTTGGGCTCCTCAGCTTTCGGTTCATTATTCACCTTTTCAGAACTGTAACTCCCCTGCCAGTTTCGGTTTTTGTTGCTGGGGAATCTTTTCTTTATGAACCTCTTGGGATTGGACACCATCATGGCATAATCCTCAGACGTGAGGTCATATTCCTCCAAGTTGAGGTCTTCATCCTCCATCACAGCTTTACTTTTAGATAGGAGGGCCAATGAACCAAGACTCGAAACGACGTTCTTTTCTTGCAGCACAATCTTCTCCTGGGACTTGAGAATACCCACCAGTTTTGCCAAAGAGTATGATTTAAACTGCTCATGGGCTTTGACTGTGGAAACCACTGCTCTCCATTCAGACCTTAATCCATTCAAGAAAGTAACCTTCTGCTCGATAAGCTTCCTTTCAATATCGTGTTTGATCATCTTGCTGAGAAGATGATTGAAGCGATCGAACGTCTGGGTCACTGTTTCTTCGGCTCCTTGCCTGAATGTTCAAGATCCTCGTCTGTAGAATATAGTTCACGAAGTCTATCCCATACTTCCTTTGCCGTCGTACATGAGCTAACCAATCTGAATGTGTCGGACTGAAGGGCGAATCTGATCAACCTTAACGCTTTAATATTACACTGGAATTTGTCCTTTTCATCTTGTGCAATATCCTTCACATCCTTCAGCAGATCGTTGTACTCCTTTTGCGTCTTAATGATTCTGGACGTTGCTGAATGAGAAAAGGGTCCATTGATGATAGCTTCCCATATGAGGTACCCATTATCCTCCGATCCAATCACGTAGTCTTCAAAGTGATGCGCCCATACTTCATATTCATGGGTGTATAAGATTGGAATCTTTGTCGTCGAACCGATGCTGTTAGAAATATTAATAGTGTTTGATTGCGTCTCGTCCATTATGATCGTAAAAACCTGTTCAAAGATCAGACTTGTAATAACTCAGATTAGGGCAAAACAATAAATATCAAGATACATCAATAATGAGATGACGGCTCAATAAATATTATTAATTGCGGAAAAACCCTAATGGAAATCTTTTTCACAGTAAAGATGTGTATCGATTACACAGCCTCCTGCTCTTCAGCCGAAAAGACGCAACATCAAAATGATCTTTAGCCCAACAAACACCATTTAGACATTCTACACACCAATTCATGACAATCTTCATTCATATCTACTCCCAAAATATGAACGATTGTGGACCATTTGAACAATTCGATTATTCCTAATAAACTCAATTATTCTGGAAGTCAAAACATGCAAAGTGAAACAATAGCTAAACAATTAACATAAGATAGTAACATTACTCATAAATAAAACTCCTTTATTTAATCATCAAATGTCAATTACATTTATCTATTACACGTTTCTAATACTATCTAATCTATGCTAATATCATCCTTCAGCCCAAGACTCCTAGCATGCTGCAAGTGCTTAACCCTACTCAATCCCTTCGTAAGCGGATCTGTTGGGTTATCTTCTGATGATATCCTCTTCACTACGAGTTGTCCTTCTTCTACACGATGTCTAATGAAGTGATACTTTCTGTCGATATGTCTTGATCTACCATGATCCCTCGGTTCCTTGGTCAAGGCAACCGCGCCTTCGTTATCACAGAAAATCTCCACTGGCTCCTTTATGGCAAGTACAACTCCAAGATCACCGATGAAGTTCTTTAGCCATATTGCCTCCTTTGACGCTTCGCTCGCTGCAATGTACTCTGATTCGCACATTGAATCAGCTACGGTTTCCTGCTTGGAACTTTTCCATGTCACTGCTCCTCCATTTAGGGTAAAGACCTAGCCCGACTGCGAACGGTAGTTGTCCCTGTCGGTCTGAAAACTGGCGTCACTATACCCTCGCACCTTCAAGTCATCACTTCCTCCGAGGACTAAGAACCATTCCTTTGTCCTCCGAAGGTACTTAATGATGTTTTTCACCGCAATCCAATGTGCTTTGCCAGGATTCCCTTGATATCTGCTAACCATGCTCAAAGCGAAGGCTACATCAGGGCGAGTACAAGTCATAGCGTACATGATTGAGCCAACTGCGGAAGTGTATGGTACTCGGCTCATATTTTCTATTTCAGCTTCGGTACTCGGACTTTGAGTCTTACTCAACTCGGCATTACTTTGTATCGGTAATTCTCCCTTCTTCGAGTTTTCCATACTAAAACGTTTTAGTATCTTCTCTAAGTAAGTGTTCTGACTATGTCCAATTAGTCTCTTACTTCTTTCTCTTACTATCCTTATTCCCAAAATGTAAGAAGCCTCTCCGAGGTCCTTCATAGCGAAGCACTTCCCGAGCCAGGACTTAACCTCCTGCAGAGTCGGGATTTCGTTTCCTATGAGTAATATGTCATCGACATATAGAACGAGGAAGCTTACTATACTCCCACTGGCTTTGACATATACACAAGATTCGTCTTCGCTTCGTACAAATCCAAACTCTTTGACTTTCTCATCGAAGCAAAGATTCCATCTGCGAGACGCTTGCTTAAGTCCATAAATGGACTTCTCAATCTTACACACTCTATTCGGATGCTTCGGATCCACAAACCCCTCTGGCTGAGCCATGTAAACATCCTCAGCCAACTTTCCGTTAAGGAAAGCGGTCTTGACATCCATTTGCCAAATCTCATAATCATGAAATGCGGCAATTGCTAGCATCACTCTAATAGATTTAATCTTCGCAACTGGTGAGAAGGTCTCATCATAGTCAACTCTGGGAGTTTGAGTAAAGCCCTTCGCGACCAATCGCGCTTTATATGTGTGTACATTCCCATCCACGTCGGTCTTCTTCTTGAAGATCCATTTGCACCAAACGGTCTTACGTTCGGGCACGTCATCAACCAAATTCCAAACTTGGTTATCATATATGGATTGGATCTCGCTATCCATTTCCTCTTTCCACTTTGCAGACTCCGGGCCTGCCATGGCTTCCTTATAGCTATTAGGTTCATCAAGGTTTACTAGTGTACCATCACTAATATACGTGTCCCCTTCGGTAGTAATATAAAAGCCATAAAACTGGGGATGAACTTTAACTCTATCGGAATGTCTAAGAGGTAAGGATTCGTCAATCGGTTCAACCGGAGTTTCCTCCTCGGGTTGAATGCCAGCGGTAGAGGTTCCTTCATCTATCGACTCTTGAATTTCTTCAAGTTCGATTTGCCTCCCACTGTCTCATTGGCTTATGAGTTCTCGCTCTCGGAAAACTCCTCTCCTCGCAACGAAGACAACATTGTCCTTCGGTCTATAGAAGAGATATCCAAAGGATGTCTGCGGGTAGCCGATGAAAATACATCGCTCACTTCGAGGTTCAAGCTTGTCGTGAGTATCTCGTCTTACGAAAGCCTCGCAACCCCAAACCTTGATATGTGCCAACGAGGGAGGTTTCCCTGTCCACATCTCGTGAGGTGTTTTGGCGACCTTCTTAGTAGGGACTCAGTTAAGGATATGGGCGGCAGTCTCTAAGGCATACCCCCAAAAAGAGATTGGTAGTGAAGCACGACTCATCATAGAGCGAACCATATCCAATAAGGTTCGATTACGCCTTTCTGCGAAACCATTCAACTGTGGTGTCCTAGGAGGCGTCAATTGTGAAACTATTCCACACTCCTTTAGATAATCGTGGAATTCAAGACTTAGGTACTCTCCTCCTTGATCGGATCGAAGCATCTTGATTTTCCTGCCCAATTGATTCTCCACTTCATTGTTGAACTCTTTGAACTTTTCAAAGGTGTCTGACTTTTGCTTGATTAAGTAGATATACCCATATCTACTATAGTCATCGGTAAAAGTCACATAGAAGCGGTTCCCATCCTTCGTGGTTGATCTAAACGGTGCACATACATCGGTATGTATTAGGTCCAATAGATCCTCGCCCCTTTCACATGTACTCGTGAAGGGTGACTTAGTCATCTTTCCAAGCAAACAAGACTCGCATGTGTCATCTTCCCTAAGGTCGAATGACTCCAACACTCCATCCTTTTGGAGTTGGGCTATGCGTTTCTTGTTGACATGTCCAAGACGACAATGCCATAAGGATGCTTTATCCATACTATTGGAGGAATCAATATTCAAAACATCATTTCCTAAGTTATCAACAATCATAACGGTTTCATATATTCCATTACATGGTATAGCTTCAAAGTAAAAGACACCATTTAGATAAGCCAAAATAGAACCATTCTCATTATTAAAAGAAAATCTAAATCCTTGTCCATATAAACCATGAAATGAAATGATGTTTCTAGCCATTTCTGGCGAATAGCAACAATTGTTCAAATCTAAAACCAAACTATTCCTAAGCACTAAAGAATACACACCAATCTTGGTCACAGGCGACGATCTTCTGTTCCCCATGATTAGATTGATCCTTCCTTGCTCCACATCCCTACTTCTTCTTAGTCCCTGCACATTAGAACAAATGTGATAACCACAACCGGTATCAAGAACCCAAGAAATAGAATGATTAGAATCGTTAGATTTGATTGTGTATATACCTGCGAAAGATGGCTTGATCTTTCCCTCTTTGATTGCTTGCAGGTAATCTGGGCAGCTTCTCTTCCAATGTCCTATCTTGTGGTAGTGGTGGCACTCTGCCTCCTTCGGGTTAGAACAGGGCTTAGCGGGATCAACTTTGGTCCCACTAGAAGAGGCACCATCTCGGGCTTTCACCTTGCGATAGTTCTTCGATGAAGCTTTCCTCTTCTTTCCCTTTCCTTGACCAATAGCCAAGATAGGAGCAGCGGGCGGATTGGGAGTAGGTGCAACAGACTTGTCCTTGAAGTTGCTCTCAGCGACCCTCAAGAGACCTTGGAGTTTGCTTAGGGTGACCTCTTCTTTGTTCATGTGGTAGGTCATCCTAAATTGGTTGTACATCGGAGGCAAAGAGTGAAGCACCATGTTGATCGCCAAGTCCTCACCGAAGTCAACATTTAACTTGCGAAGGCGGTCGACATACCTTTGCATCTTTTGCAGGTGCACGGTAAGAGATTCTCCATGACCCATCTTCGCGGAAATCATGTTGGTGAAAATCTCATAACGCTCTTGTCTCGCATTTTGATGGTATCTCTCCAATAAGTCTTGGTGCATCTCGTACGGGTACACGTCCTCGTAGGACTTTTGGAATTCGGAGTTCATGGTGGCGATCATGATGTAATGTACCTTCGTTGCATCTCGCTCATGAGTTTCAAAGGCGGTGATTTAGGCGGGAGTAGCAACTTCGGGGTTGATTTTCTCGAGCTTCTCATCGAGGACATACTCCTTATCCTCATAGCGAGAAATGGTGCGAATGTATCTTATCCATTTGCTAAAGTTCGTTCCATCGAAGGTGACCTTTTGGCAAAGGCTCATCAACGTGAAAGAACTAGCAGCAGCGTTGTTTGCGTTCGACATCTACAATTAGAAAAGGACAAAGATAGATTAGGATAAGAATCCCTAATTATCACCCAATAAGAAGAATTAGGGCTAGGATCCAACAATAACATTTACATACTAGAAAAGGGATGCCGTAATCTAACACGCAAATAATTGAAGGTAAGTGAATGACGATTCACTAATTCTCCATCACAATGCTTAAACTATTAGTCCTAAGTGTTTTTGAGAATTCCTAGGTTCGGATGAGATTCATTGAAACTATTCAATGGCATGTTTAAATCTCGATATGCCCCTCTTGTTTGTGACTGGGATGCTGAGGATCACAAAGCGGGTGTGAATTACCATGCAAATTCACATGGTGCCTTCATTGTAACGATCACCTATTCAATGTGCCGGTAAACCACACACGCTCCATTGAACTATGATAAACAATGAATCACCCTTTGCCACCTTCGCTTAGAACCAATTAGTGTGCTGGTAAACCTCACACGCTCCACTAACTTCTTAGCAAGGTGCAAAGTGTAATTTCATGGGATTGCATCAATTCACTTTTCCTAAAGTAACTAGGATTGCGAAATTTAAAAAAAAATGTGTAGTTACATTATATTTCTTATTATACTTTTAATGAGAGGTTGAGGTTGCCCTATCCTACCCGTTCGGCTAACGACCCTCCACCAATCAAGCAAGCGGTGGGTGTGAATGTACACCCATTAAGTGCCATTTTATAGGCCGCAACCTTATACCCACCTTATAGATCGGCTTCGTGAATGAGGCCTACTAACAGTAAGACTAGCATTTAGTTATGCATATATATATTATTCTAGTAATATCATATTAGTATAGGGTTGTATTTTAAAACTTTTAAAATCTAGGGTTTGAAATTTAAGTTGTCTAAATTAAAACTTTTAATCACAAATATAAATTTCAAAACTTGAGGGCAAGTTTTAAACATTTAAAACATGGAGGATCAAATAACAAATAATTCCAATTAACAATTAATATCCTAATTATCTATATTTGATTTTATTCAAGATAATTACCAAAATAATTAAAATAATTAATTAATTATCATATAAGGAAATTAAATATTTTATTAGTTGATAAATACCTTTAACTAGATCAAGATAATAGTCATATATATCAAAAAATCGGATTTAGATTGATCTATTATGATTAAGGTAAGTTTCCATAAGATAATCATGAAAAAATCCCGAATCTGGCCATTCCTGACGCTTGGACTCGCCGAGTGCACAAGGGGACTCGCCAAGTCCACCTTGGGACTCGCCGAGTCAGTGACTCAGAAACCTAAAAATCGAATTTTGCAGGTTTGTTTCAGTTAATCAAGCAACAATTTAAAGAAAACCAAGCTAGGCTCTGATACCACTGATGGGTATTAGCCATAAGAACTTTCCTATGTGCGCATGCAAAACCCTAATGCTTGGATCTAGGCTTTCTAATAAACATGCTTTGAATCCAAGTCTTCTAATGACTAATTAGGTTAAATAACAACACTGAAACAGATCTAGAATCATACCTTTGAGTTCCTTGTTGATGTTGAGGTCCTGGAGCTTCTAGAGTCACAAATGTCACTCCTCTAATGGCTTACAAACACCAATAGCAAGAAGAATGATTTAGGAGAGAGGAGAGGGGAGGAATACGGTCAGGGTTCTCTTATTTTAGGAGATGTCACGAATTCCCTATGCCAAGGGGTCTATTTATACTTGTAGACTCCTTAAGGGTTACAACCTAAACCCTAATTGGATAATCTTCTCTTAAGGCTATCCAAATCCATTGCTTAGATATCTATATGGATGATTTTAGCTATCCTAAAACCCTTAGAATTCGTCCAAAGCATATCCCAATGGATTTACAGTCTAAAGCTTAACTATCAAACAATTGACAGTTTATACAGTTTTATTTAATTAATCTCTTTAAGTCACCAAATTAATTCTAATTAATTCTATGACTTATATTAATCAAATAACAAATATATTGTTCATTATATTATTCTCATAATATATTAATAATATTTACTCTCTCTTAATAAATCATCCTATCAAGTTGCTATGGTGAAGGCAACCCAAAAGGACCATGCACAACCGGGTCAAATACTTGCCTAATATAGTTGCAGCCTTAGACACTATTCCAACAGTTTACGGCCCAGGAAGATGCCTAGGCCGTAAACACTAAGTTTGAAGGGTTTTAAGCCCTTAAACCCCTCCTAGACAATGTTAGGACCTAGATATGGCTAAATGACTTCATGGAATGGATTTATAACATTTTAATCATGCATTTTGAAGGGTTTGAAGGAGTTTACGTCGAAGCCTCATGCTTAGGCCGTAAACTCATATAATTGGGACTTTTAGGACCTTAAACCCCTCCAATTCACTTGTAAGGCTTAGATATGAATTTTAGGATAATGGTTTTAGCATTTGGACACCTTAAACATAATTTTAGAAGGATTTATGTGAGTTTACAGCCAAGGCATGTGCTTGGGCCATAAACTCCTTGAACCATGGTATAAATTCAATGTCAAGGTGTCAGAAAGCCATCCAACACCACCAAAAGCCTTGGAATAAATCATAGGACCAACCAAAAATAGTTTAAGGACCTTAAACACATTATTTGAGGGATTTATATGAGTTTACAACCAAGGCTTGTGCTTGGGCCGTAAACTCCTTGATTCATGGTGTTAGAATGCCACCTAAACACCCCTAAAGCCTTGGAATGAATTTTAGAAGTCCTTACAATCAAGTTCTTGGCCATAAAACACATGGAATCACTCTCTAAGAGAGTTTACGGCCATGAGAGGGGTCTCATAATCCGGAAACTCCAAATACCCATTCAAAACATCAAGTAATTGCATGTAAGGCCTTGGGATAAATTTAGCAATCACATGTGATTTGTTCTAGCATCATTTAACACATTTTTCATGAGCATTTAGGAGTTTACGGCAAGGAGCCTATGCTAGGCCGTAAACTCCCATAAATAAGTCAAAATGAGGTTAAAAATCCATTCCAATACTTTAATCCAAGCCTAGAAAAATTCCCCTAAGTGTATGAAGTCATTTTTGCCCATAAACCACCCCACCATGAGTTTACGGCCGTAAACTCATAGGGAATGGGTGTTTTAGACCTTAAACTCTTATATGAGTTTATTCATGGGGAATAAACTCAAGTTCCAAGTCCTTAGTGCCATTATACGTCCTTAAACGCCACCCGGGTCCCTCCAAACGCTTGTTTCGGGATGATTTCACGACTAGAAGTTTTGGTCCCTAACAATCGAATAATCTAAGTCCTAATGAGATACAAATGCGTATCTTGTCATTATACATAGGAACCTCGTGCGTTTGCAAGTCTCGAACCGTTGTTTGACGTCCGAAATCGTCACATTTCTCGTCCGGTGAGTTCATACCCCTACCCTTTTTCACTGTTTTTAACTGTTTTCAGGGGGGAATACAAGCAAAAGTACGAGTATATCTTGTACTTAAACTGATTTTCAACTTAACGATTTCAGTTTATAAATTTCTTGATTTTTAAAGATTTAGATAACTGACGTTTCGAATTGCAGGTTAAATATAGATTTCTTTTGAAAAGTGTTTCGATCTAAATTGCTTTTATAAAGAAATCAGTCTAACACGAATAATACGAATGTAGCTTAGTACGAATACGAATACGAATACGAATACAAATACGAATACGAATACAAATACGAATGCGAACACAACTACGAATGCGAAGTGATGCCTTTGGTTGACACAAAGACTTCGATTATACAGTTGTTGTACCCTCTGAGTGTCACCAGAGTTTCGAAAACGAATATGAAAAATACGCCTCTGAACCTCTACTGAGCTTCAAGTATATCCGCCTTAGAATGTTGACGGAGCTTCGAATACACAACGAAATGTACTCTTTTGGAACTTAGCAGAACTTCGAAAATAGTGTAGTGTACGCTTCTGTGTGGTACCAAAACTTCGAAAATACAACGAAGTTAGTAGATAGTAGCCATCCGAAGGTAGAATAACTAAGGGTTAGAATACTTAACTAATGCTATACATACGATAACAACTAGTAACGAACGTAGAAAACGAACAGAAAACTCAACACATAGGAAAATATGGGATTTTCCTGGGATAACATAACAGTTAGTAACAAACCTAGAAACGAACAGACAACTCAACACATAGGAAAATATGGGATTTTCCTGGGTAGTAGATTAACACATAATCGAATAAAGTAATAAGCGAATAACTAAAACTATAAGGAAAGTATGGGATTTTCCTGGATCGACATAACCAACGTTTTCGAAATTGTACAAAGGATAACAAAACTGTTTTCATAAGAAAATATGGGATTTTCTTGAACAATAACTTTTCAGAAACAAAGGAACTCGTTCTTTCAAAACTAAACCGCTTATGAACTCACCAGCTTTATGCTGATTTTCAAACTGCTTGTATTCTCAGGTCAGAGATAGACAGGTACACCACAACCTTTTGGAGAAGACGGAGCATGCCGAAGTCTCGTCTTTGCTTTTGTTTATATTACTTATGTAAAACACTTGTACAAGTTTACTTTTGAACCGATGTAAACAATATGATGTAATGTAATGTTTTGTGATTACTACTTTACTATGTGTATTGGATTTGATACTCAACGTGGAGTCAACCCCGGAAACGTTTCCGCCTTTGGTTTTCGGGGTGTGACAATACAAAACATGAATCTATTGACAATTATCTTTGAAATTGGATTAGCATGAACATTACCGCATCAAAAACAAGTTTATAAGTTCAAAAACATCTTAGGGTAATGTTCCTAGTCCAATTCCAGCCAAAAAAGTCGAATTTATGCTGTCTGGGGGTCCAACTCGTCGAGTGCACGAACCAACTCGGCGAGTTGGATGCTTTTTGCCTTGGAATCGGCGAGTCCATTCATGGACTCGGCGAGTCTTCTGGGCAGACAACATCAAAACTCGATTTTCCAGCTTCTTTTGCAAGTATAACAAGAAAACAAGCCTAGGCTCTGAAACCACTATTGGGTTATGAGCATTCTAACACTCCTAAGTGTACATGCAACCCTAAATACCTTGGATCTATGTTTTCTCTATTATACATGCAAATAAGAACTTCCAAGGTATTATCCTAATCTAGCATACAAAACAATGAGTGTAACAAGATAGAATACATACCTCTTTGATGTAGAAAGTCTTCATGAAGCTTGAGTGCCTAGTGCCCCAAGTGTGACACCTCAAATGGTTCACACAACACCAAATACAATTGGAATAACTTGAGAGAAATCTACAACTCATGAAATCGGCTAGCCCTTTCTAGAATGACACTCTAGTGGCCGATTTTGTCAAGAATAAGATCTTTATATAGTGTTACAATTAGGGTAAACCCTAATTGTCATGACTTTCCATTTCCTTGTATCCATGGGTTCAAATACACCATGGAGCATCCATGGACCATCCTATGGGTTTTAGCCCAACTTGATTATCCATGGAGCATTGGCCTACTATACAGGTATGGATGATTTACACAATCAACCCATATATTTAATTAGTCTTCTTTTGATCACTTAATTAATCCTAGATTAATTCTTGATCAATAATAATTAAGTAATCTTATTATTCTTATTATTAATATACTAGAACTTATAATATATTAATAACCATAAGTGTCTTACTTCTCTCATTATAGTCTATCCAAGTGCATGATGCCATGCAACCCAAATGGACCATGCCGGGTCAGGTCAAGTCTTACCAATTATAGTTATGGACTTAGACATTAATCCAACACAACTTGCCTCCCACTATTTCCTTGGCTTATAAACTCTCTCTCTCTCTCTCTCTAAAGAAATCCCTGTAGCTACAAAGACCACATTTTCACTAGGTCTGTAGAAGAGGTAACCAAAGGATTGTTGTGGGTAGCCGATGAAAATACACCTCTCGCTTCGAGGTTCGAACTTATCATGAGTCTCGCGTCTCACGAAAGCCTCGCAACCCCAAATCTTGATGTGGTCTAGTTTAGGTACTTTACCAGTCCACATCTCGTTAGGAGTTTTGGCAACTTTCTTTGTAGGGACTAGATTAAGGATATGGGCGGCAGTCTCTAAGGCATACCCCCAAAACGAGATTGGTAGCGAAGCTTGACTCATCTTGGAATGAACCATATCCAACAAGGTTCGATTACGCCTCTCAGCCACACCATTCAACTGTGGTGTCCTGGGAGTTGTCAATTGTGAGACTATCCCACATTCCCTTTGATAGTCAAGGAACTCTGAACTAAGATACTCACCACCACGATCGAATCGAAGCATCTTAATGTTCCTGCCGAATTGATTCTCGACTTCCTGTTTAAATTCCTTAAACCTTTCGAAAGTCTCTGACTTATGCTAGATCAAGTAGACATATCCATATCTACTGTAATCATCAGTAAAAGTCAAATAATAACGATTAGCATCCCTTGTGGCATGTTTGAATGGTCCACACACATCCGTGTGTACAAGGTCCAACAAACCTTCACCCCTCTCACACGAGCCTGTGAAGGGTGACTTTGTCATTTTTCCAAGTAAGCATGATTCGCAACTATCATCTGACTTTAGGTCAAATGACTCCAAGACTCCATCCTTTTGGAGTTAGCCTATGCGTTTCTTGCTTATATGTCCAATATGACAATGCCATAATGATGCTTTATCCAAGTTATTATTAACATAATCAATACACAATACATTATTTCCTAGGTTATCAACCACAGATACTATTTCATACACGCCATCACAAGGTAATGCTTTAAAATAAAGAACATTATTAAAGAAAGCATTAATCGAACCAACTTCATTATCAAATGAAAAGGTGAAACCTTGTTTATACAATGCTTGAAAGGAAATAATATTTCTTTCCATTTCTGTCGAATAACAACACTTATTCAAATCTAAACTAAACCCACTACTTAACGATAAAGTATAAACTCCAATCGTGGTGACAGGTAAAGCTTTCCTATTCCCCATGATTAGGTTTATTCTTCCTTGCTCCACATTCTCACTTCTTCTTAGTCCCTGCAAGTCACAACAAATGTGAATAACACAACCGGTATCTAGGACCCAAGATTTAGAATGGGGTGAGTTATTAGAAATGATAGTGTAAATACCTGCATGGTTGGGTTTAACTTTCCCATCCTTCACATCTTGCTGGTATTTTGGGCAGTTCCGCTTCCAATGTGATTTTTCATGGCAATAGAAGCATTCAGCCTCTTTTGGGTCAGAAGAAGGAGTAACGAAACCTTTCTTGGTTCCACTTGAAGAATAGCCATCAAGGGTCCGAGCCTTGGTACCCTTTGAAGAGCTCTTTCTCTTCTTCCCTCGACTTTTCCCGATTGCCAAAACCGGAGTAGAGTTTGGAGTAGGAGTGTTAACAACCGACTTCCCCTTAAGACCTGTTTCTGCGGTCTTAAGAAGTCCCTGAAGTTTGCTTAGTATGACCTCTTCCTTATTCATGTGATATGTCATGCGGAATTGATCATAGCACGATGGTAAGGAGTGCAAAATGATATCTATTGCAAGCTCCTCAAGAAAGTTCACATTAAGCTTCAACAATCGAGCCACATACCTTTGCATTTTCTGCATGTGGCTCGTGACGGATTCCCCGTCCTTCATCATGGTTGTTATCATGGAGCAGATGATTTCATACCTTTCCTGTCGTGCACTTTGATGGTATCTTTCCATCAGATCTTGGTGCATTTCATAAGGGTAGAAATCCTCATAGGACTTTTGGAGTTCTGCTGTCATTGTGGCCATCATGATGCATGCCACCTTGGTAGCATCCCTTTCATGTGCCTGAAAGTCAGCGATCTCCTGGGGAGTTGCAGTGGTCTCATCAATCTCCTTAAGCTCCTTGTCAATGATATATTCTTTGTCCTCATAACGGGTAATCATCCTTATGTTTCTAATCCATTCATTGAAGTTGGATCCATCAAAAGTGACTTTCCCACACAAGTTCATAAGGGTAAAGGAGCCATTAGGATTAGAGCCAGAAGCAGCATTGTTTGAAGACATCTGAAGGAAGAGAACAAGATTAGTTTAGATATTAAGAGAGTCCTTAATAAAACACCCAAATGTAATATTAAGGCTAGGATCCAATCACAATATATTATAACTTAGAATAGGTATGTCGTAATCCAAGCTATAACATATTTGAAAGGTAGGTGAATGACGATTCACCAATTTCCACCACGAAAACCGAAATATTAAATATTCGATTTTTTATTGGTTCTTAGAAATTCCTAGATTCTTTGAGATTCAATGAACTTTTCAAAGGCATGTTTCAATCTCGAGTGTGCCCTCCAAGTTTTGTGACTGGGATACCGAGGACCACAAAACGAGGTGTGAAGTAACCATGCAAATCACTTGGTACCCTTAAAGTTTATCACTCAATCGATGTGCCGGTAAACCACACACGCTCCACCGATACTATAATAAACCTTAAGTCACCCTTTACCTACCTTGTTAAGTCCAAGTTAGTGTGCCGGTTAACCACACACGCTCCACCAACGACTTAAACAAAGTGTAAAGTGTAATTTCATGGATTAGCACCTTATTCACATTTTTCCTAAAGTAACTAAGATTGGGAATTTAATAAAACATTCAGTTACTTTATAATATTCATCATACTTGTAATGAGAATTTATAAGTCCTTGTCCTACCCGTTCGGTTAACGACCCTCCACCAGTCAAGCAAGCGGTGGGTGAGAGTGGACACCCATTAAGTTTCCATTTTATAGGCAACAACCTTATACCCACCTTATAGACCGGCATCGTGAATGAGGCGTACTAGCGGTAAGACGACTTTAATCTTATACTTATATATATATATATATATATATATATATATATATATATATATATATATATATATATATATATATATATATAACTTATAATATTATAAGTATAAGGGTAGAATTTTAACTTTCAAAATTCTAAGGGTTGGAACTAAAGTTGTAGCATGACTTTACTTGTTCCAAAACTTGAGGGCAAGTTTTGTAAAATTTCAAAACTTTTCATTTCTTGTAACTTATGAGTTTATTAGAGTAATAAAAATGAAGTCTCTTCATTTTTCTAACTCTTGTGTTCTTTTAATGGTTTTAACTCAAGTGACTTTTGGTTTTCCATAACTAGAGGACAAGTTATGTACTCCATTAAAACACATTATGATCAAGAATTAAACTACCACATAGGTTACAAATAATTCCTATGATCATCTAAACATCATAAGATCAAGAACATGAACATGAGCTCTTTCATGAATCAAAATTACACTTAAAACTTTGTAATTTTGATAACTAGTTGTTGTAAATGGATTAGCAAAGACATTACAACATCTAAAACAAGTTTTCAAGTACCAAAATAGTTTAGGGTAATGTTTCTAGTCCATTTCCAGCAACTAAAGTCGAAAATCTGCACTCTGTGGCTCCTACTCGCCGACTGCATGAACCTACTCGACGAGTAGATTGAAGATACAAGTGAACTCGGCGAGTCTCCCCATGGACTCGGCGAGTTCATCAGGCAGACATCAAGTTTTTCGACTTTTTTCAACTTTTAAGCACAAATAAGAAACAAACAAGCCTAGGCTCTGATACCACTAAGGGGTTTTGAGCATTCTAACGCTTCCTAAGTGTACATGCAACCCTAATAACCTTGGATCTATGTTTGTCTAATTATCATGAAAAGTTGAATTCCAAGGTTATATTCCTATCTAGAATACATGGGGAACAATTTTTAACTTGAATGAAAGATAGAATAACTAACCTTGTTGTTGCATATGTTCTTTGAAACCTTGTGAGCCTAGCACCCCAAGTGTGATGCCTCGAATGCTTCACACAACACCAAATGCTCTTGGAAAGACTTTTGAGAGAACACACACTTCTTGAAATCGGCCTAGCCCTCTTGTTTCATATGTGTAGCCGATTTCGGTGGAGAATGGGATTCTTATATAGTGTTGACACATATAGGGTAAACCCTAATGTGTCATGACTCTTCATTTCCATGACCCATGGGTTTGTAACTCCCATGGAGCATCCATGGAGAATCCTATGGGTGGAACCCAACTTGATAATCCATGGAGCCTCTTAGCCCACTATACAAGATATGAATGATTTACATAATCAACCCATATATTTAATTAGTTAACTTTTGATCACTTAATTAATTCTAAATTAATTCTTGATCAAACTAATTAAATAATATTATTAATATATTAGAACTTATAATATATTAATAATCTCCAAGTGTTATTTCTCTCATTTAGTCTATCCAATTGCATGGTGCCATGCAACCCAAATGGACCATGCCGGGTCGGGTCAAGTACTGACCAGAAATAGTTATGGACTTAGACACCTTATCCAACACTTTTATCTTTCTGCCTACTTGATTCTTCTTATTCGTTCTGCTATTGATTTAAACTTTTTCAATCAATTCAGAATTACACTTAATCTTGTAAGTATAATCATATTTACTAAACCTTTAGCAAATCATGATGAATATCTTTGTTACTCTTATGGTGGTCTTGATGTAACAACCCGAAATTCATATCCCTAATTGTAACCCTTCTTGCGACTCGTTCCGATTATCCAATCACCGTTTCCGGTTTCGTTTTGGATTTTGGCATTTTATTAACTCATTATTGTATATTTTATTTTATGACTTAATAAGTGTCTTAATACCTTTAGAACTCATTCTAACATCACATATTAATGAGCAGAACATTTCTAGAATCAACCATATCGGGTAACGGCAACTTAATCGGGTGCGACCAAAAGCCCCGTTTAACGTCGGTATCAGGCAGAATCCCACCGTGTCCCGAACTTAGGACCTATTTAAACATGTTCAAGCTATCATTTGAAGCTTTTTCTCTCTCTCACTACTCTCTCTCTAACCTCTCTCCTAAATCCAAGTTTAAAGGTCCAAATCTCAAGTTTAAGGCTTCAAATCTTTGAGTAACTTCCCTAGCATGCTATACAACCTCTTTAGCCTTCAAATTCGAGTTTAAACCATGGATTAGGACCATTGCCATGAGTTTATGGCCCTAGAACAGTACTAGGCCGTAAACTCATATAAAGGGGGGTTTTTGGAGCAACAAAACCCTTCCAAACCTCAATTGGACCTTGAATAATGTTAGATGAGTTTATGGAATGAGCTTAGAATGCCTAAAACCATGATTTAAAGCCTTGTATATGAGTTTATGGCCCTGGATGGTGCCTAGGCCGTAAACACATATTTAAAGGGGTTTTTAAGCCATTTAACCCTTCCAAGACACAAACAAGACTTAGATATGAATTTTAGAATATTGGAAATGGACCTAGAACACCTTCAACATAAATTTTGAAGGTTTGGTGTGAGTTTATGGCCAAGGATTGTGATTGGGCCGTAAACTCCTTAAACAAGGGTGTAATCTCATTCTCAAGGTGCTAGAAAGCCATCTAACACCACCAAAAGCCTTGGAATAAATCATAGGACCAACCAAAAATAGTTTAAGGGCTTTAAACACATCAAAACATCACATATGAGAGTTTACGGACATAGAACATGCCCCATGGCCGTAAACTCCAAAAAGTGTGTCCATTTGTGCCCCAAATTCACTTCAAGGCTTGTACGAATTTTCAGAATCACATGTGATTAAGTTTGAAACATTAAAACACTTATTCAAGGGGGTTTTGAGAGTTTACGGCCATAGGCTCCATGCCAAGGCCGTAAACTCCCTTAAGTGTGTTATATGATGTTTAAAATTAATTCCAAGCCTTAGGTAAAATTATTCCAAGCATTTCCAAGTGTCAATAACCATTTGTGACCCTTTTAGCACCATAAACCACCCCACCATGAGTTTACGGCCATAAACTCATGGAGAATGGGTGTTTAGGCCGTAAACTCCATTAGGGAGTTTACTCTTGGGGAGTAAACTCAAATCCCAAGTCCCTCGCTTCAATTCCCGCCCGTAGATGTCACCCGGGTCACTCCAAACACCCGTTTTGGGGCGTTTTCGTTCGTTGGAGTGTGACTTCATATCTAATTTGAGTTTATGAATCTAATTAGATATATTTGTATTCCATTTCATATTACATCGGAACCTCGCATGTTATTAGGCCTCGATTCGACGTTTAGCATCTAAAATCGACACATTTCCACGTCCGGTGAGTTCATACCCCTACCCTTTTTCCGTGTTTTTCACTGTTTTCACTGTTTTTCATGGGGGGAATACAAGCAAAAGTACAAATATATTTTGTACTTAAATTGATTTTCAATTTAATGGTTTATTTACTAAATGTCTTGATCGTGATAACTGATGTTTTGAACTGCAGGTTAAATACATATTTCTTTTAAATATTGTAATTATATTGTCTTTTGTAAAAGAAATCATACTAATTATAACAAATATAACTAATAGGATAGAACGATTACGAATAACGAATTCGAATACTAATAGCAATACGAATACGAATACAAATGTAATCTAGAACGAATACGAATACGAATGTAATCTAGAATGAATACGAATATGAATACGAATACGTCTACGAATACGAATATGTCTATGAATACAAATATGACTACGAATGCGAATACGACTACGAATGCGAATACGACTACGAATGCGAAATGACGCCTTTGGTTGACACTAAGACTTCGAATATACAGTTAGTGTACCCCTTGAGTGTCACCAGAGTTTCGAATTTAATATGGAAATACGCCTCTGGACCTCTTCTGAGTTTCAAATATATCCGCCTCAGAATGTCGACAGAGCTTTGAATACACAACTAATATACTCCTTTGGAACTCAGCAGAACTTCGAAAATACTATAAAGTACGCTTCTGTTTGATTCCAAATATTCGAAATTACAACTAAGTTAGTAGATTATAGTCATCCGATTGTAGAATAACTAAGGAAGTAGAACACATAACTAATACTACTCACATGGTAATTACTAGTATTTCAACATCAGACTTAAGAACAAAACACCACACATAGGAAAATATGGGATTTTCCTGGGATAACATAACAATCAGTAACGAACCTAGATACTAATAGACAACTCAACACATAGGAATATATGGGATTTTCCTGGGTAACACAACAGCACATAAACGAATAAAGAAACAAACGAATAACTAAAACTATAAGGAAAATATGGGATTTTCCTGGAATGACATAACCAACCGTTTTCGAAATTGTAACAAAGGATAACCAAACTGTTTTCATAAGAAAATATGGGATTTTCTTCATCAACAACTTTTCCCGAACGTAAAGGAACTCGACTTTTCAAAACTAAACCGCTTATGAACTCACCAGCTTTATGCTGATTTTCAAACTGCTTGTATTCTCAGGTCAGTGATAGACAGGTACACGGCAACCTTTTGGAGAAGACGGAGCGTCCTGAAGACTCGTCTTTACTTTGGTTCATATTACATATGTAAAACACTCGTACAACTTTTCTTTTAAACAGATGTAAACAATATTATGTAATGTAATGTTTTGTGATTACTGCTTTACTATGTGCATTGGATTTGATACTCAACGTGGAGTCAACCTCAGAAATGTTTCCGCATTTGGTTTTCGGGGTGTGACACTTGATCAACATGCAACTTTGTGTACTCAATCTCCTAGTCCTTCACTTGACACTTTGTCAACGAATTAGTCTAATTTCCAAATATGAAATTTCTCATTCAACATGCAACCAAGTTGCGTGATTCTAAATTTCGGTCCAACTGAAACTTGGGCGATGAGAAACTCTCCTTATTTGGTAAATTTTCGACATTTCCATAATTAAGAATCAAATCCATTATTGCTAAAAATAGAAACATTCAAACATCAATTTTTCATACACTCCATTGCAAGGATAAATAAATAATATAAAAATCAAAATTTATTTTATTGCGGAAAAATTTGTCCTTATAATGCAATTCATTGAAAAACTATGCTAATACATTTTTGTAATTCTAACTCTAAGTAGTAGCTTAAGAATCTAATCTTCAAGTAATGCGATCGAAATCCATTCCTTCACGGTTAGATTCTGCTCACTTCTTCCCTTAAGCTTCCTTTCTTTTCTTCGATCCTACAAAACATCAATTGTAATCTTATCACATTATGTATTAAGAATCTAGAATAGAAGATTAAAAGAGTTAGTCAATGGATCTTACCTAAAGCAGAGCCATACGTTTTGACTTTTCCATCTCTTAGATCTCTTAGGTAAATAGGGCAGCTTCGCCTCCAATGCCCCTTCTCTTGGCAATAAAAGCAAATCGACTCTTTTGAAACAGCACATGGAACTACTACAGATATTGCCTTTCTCTTATGATCAAATTTTTCGATCACAACATGTCTTTCGTTGCCATTGTCTATATCCATAGAGGTCTTGAAGGCAGATTCACCAATCAACTTTACTTTTCTATTGCGCCAAACCATTGCTGATTCAGCAGCAATAAGCATATAGGTGAGATTTATAAGGGTTACGTCGCAGTTCATCATATAGTACTCTCTTACGAACTCACTATATGAGTAAGGAAGTGACTGAAGAACCCAATCAACAGCCATCTCCTCATAGACAACAGATCCCAACATTCTTAACTTATCAATGTGTGACTTCATCCCTAGGACGTGTGCACACACCGGCTTTCCTTCTTTATGTTTACTTGCCAAAAGGGCTTGAGTGAGCTTGAACTTTTCAAGCCTTCGAACTTGTGGGTTAGGGAGAATAATTGGAGGAGGTGGAGGAAGTGAAGCATGATCTCTTGTTCCTCGATCGAATCGTGGAATATCATCTTCATGTGGAATGCTTGTTCCACGGGATTTGGGAAGACCATAGTTATCGTACTTTGACATCTACAAAACGGGAGAAAACAAATTCAAGTTAGTTGACTGATTGAGTCCTTAGTAAATCACCTATATGAGATACTAAGGCTAGGACCCAACATAATACGCTACAACCTAGAAAAGGGATGCCGTAATCTAGTTGCAGAATATTTGAAGGTAAGTGAATGACGATTCACTAATTTCCACCATGAAAAAAAAACGAAAAAGAAATTTAAGTTTTAAATTTATGTAAACTCCTAGATCCTTTGAGATTCATTGAACATTTCAATGGCATGTTTAAATCTCGATATGCCCCTCTAGTTTGTGACTGGGATGCCGAGGATCACAAAGCGGGTGTGACTAACCATGCAAACTTACCTGGTGCCCTCACATGTTACAGTCACCTATTCGATGTTCCGGTATACCATACACGCTGCACCGAACTATGACAAACATTAAGTCACCCTTTGCTACCTTTGGTTAGAACCATTTAGTGTGCCGGTAAACCACACATGCTCCACTAACGTCTTTGCAAGGGTATAAAGTGTAATTTCATGGAATTGCATCAATTCACTTTTGCCTAAGTAACTAAGATTGGGATTTTATAAAACATTTAGTTACTTTTTACTTAATTATACTTATAATGGAAGGTTTTGTCCTATCCTACCCGTTCGGCTAACGATCCTCCACTAGTCAAGAGTGCGGTGGGTAAGAGTGGATACCCATTCAATTGCCATTTTATAGGCAATTTCCTTAAACACCCCTTATAGACCAGCTTCGTGAATGAGGCCTACTAACGGTAAGACTGACTTTTACTTATATATATATATATATATATATATATATATATATATATATATATATATATATATATAATGTTAGACTTTTAATGTTATATATAGTATAGGGTGTATTTTACACTTTTTAAAATACTAAGAGGTCAAATTTAACAATTATACTTTTAATTCAATTAAATTGTAAACCTAAACTTTTATGGATTTATTAAACCTCTTTTAATTATACACCTTAATTAATTCATAAAACCATAAGGGTGTGATTTGAACTTTTCAAAACAATACTAGGGTTTTAGAATTTAACATTCCAAAATTAAACTTTTAATATCAACTTTTAAATTCCAAAACTTGAGGGAAAATTTTTAATCATTTCAAAACGTTAGGGTTTAGAATTTAAATATACATCAAAATTAAACTTTTAATCAAAATTTGAATTCCAAAACTCGAGGGCAAGTTTTGAAACCTTTTTCAAAACATTAGGGTTTCAACTATTTAAATTCTAAACTTTCAAGTTCTAATTTAAACTATAAAACCTAAAGGGATTAATTTGAAACTTTTCCAAACTTTGTCAAAAATATTCTTGATCACATAATTCAAATAATGCAATTAACTATAATTGGTGGTTATCTAATTAGATCTAGTTCAAATTCTTGCAAGATAATGATCAAATAATTTCCATAACTTAACATTTATCAAATAAGGTAACAATTATCTAATTAGATGACCAAAATCTTTTATTTTGACAAGGATAATCATAAGGAATCAACAAAATTCGAATTTTATTATTTTTAAACAATTATGGCAATTATCCTAAGTCAAAATAGGCAAAAATCCTGAAACAGCCTCCTTCTGACGCTCGAACTCGCCGAGTTCCTCTATGGACTCGCCGAGTTGCAGGTACTCGCTGAGTCCACATTGGAACTCGCCGAGTTCATCAGACAGGGGGCCAAAAAAATCGATTTTACAGCTTGAACAAAGAAACAATGCATCAATACAATAGAAACCAATCAAGGCTCTGATACCACTGATGGGTTTTAGTCATAAGAACATCCTATGTGCTCATACAAACCCTAATCCTTGGATCTAGGTTTCTCTATTGTATATGCAAGTTATCCAAGACTATAAACCCTAATTCTAGCATACAAATAATCATATTAACATAAGAATGGGTTTAAGATATTACCTTGATTGTTATGTAGCAATAACAATCACAATTCTCCTTATAATGACTTTAGAAAGCCTAGAGTCACAAATGTCACTCCTCTAATGGTTCACAAACACCAAGAGCAAGAGGATGAAGAGGAGAAGAGAAGGAGGCTGCCCAAAACATGTGGAAACCCTAGAAGGAAGCTTGTCCACGTTTTTGGGGCATAAGGGTTCTATATATAGTGAGGCTATCAGGGTTATCTAACAAGGAAACCCTAATTTCGATGCTTAAGCCCTAAGCAACCCATGGACTCCTTTCCTAAAAGGCCTTGGACGATTTCTAATGGGTTTCCCCATAGAATTCGTCCAACCTTATAATACAAGGCAATCCATGGCCCAATTGCAATTATCTTATAATTACAATTCCAGCCCCTTAAGTTTAATTAATCTCTTTTAGTCACAAACTTAATTCTTATTAATTATTGACTAATATTAATTAAACAATATGATTTCTCCTTTAATATATTATTTTCATAATATATTAATAAATCATATTTAATCCTCTCTCTCCATTATTCATCCTATCAAGTTGCTTTGGTGAAGGCAACCCAAAAGGACCATGCACCATCGGGTCAAGTACATACCAAAATAGTTATGGACTTAGACACTAATCCAACATTAATATATTATGAGAATAATATATTAAAGGAGAAATCGTATTGTTTAATTAATATTAGTCAAGAATTAATAAGAATTAAGTTTGTGCTAAAAGAGATTAATTATACTTAGAAGACTGGAATTGTAATTATAAGATAATTGCAATTGGCCCATGGATTACCTTAAATATAAGGTTGGACAAATTCTATGGGGAAACCCATTAGAAATCGTCCAAGGCTTGTTAAGGAAGGAGTCCATTGGTTGCTTAAGGCTTAAGCATCCAAATTAGGGTTTCCTTGTTAGATAACCCTAATAGTGTCACTATTTAAGGACCCCTTGGGCACCAAAAACGTGGGGAACTGAATCCTTAGGGTTTCTACACGTTTTTGGGTATTTCTTCTCTTCTTCTATTCATCCTCATGCTCTTGGTGTTTGTGAACCATTAGAGGAGTGACATTTGTGACTCTAAGCTTTCTAAAGTCATTACAAGGAGGATTTGAGATTGTTATTGCTACATAACAATCATGGTATGATCTAAACCCTAATTTATATGTTATATTGATTATCATATGCTAGATCTAGGGTTTATAGTCTTAGATGAATTACATGTACAATAGAGAAACCTAGATCCAAGCATTAGGGTTTGTATGAGCACATAGGATGTTCTTATAGCTAAAACCCATCAGTGGTATCAGAGACTTGATTGGTTTCTATTGTATTGATGCCTTGTATGTTTGTTCAAGTTGCAAAAACGAGTTTTGAGCTCCCTGCCTGATGAACTCGGCGAGTACCACTGTGTACTCGGCGAGTAGGCCTCAACTCGGCGAGTCCAGTGTGGTACTCGGCGAGTTCGAGCGTCAGATGGAGCTATTTTCGGGATTTCTTGTTGTTTTACTCTTGGATACTTGCCTTATCTGTTCTAGGTCATTAAAATCCGATTTTAAACATATTTATGAGTATATCCTTGATCAAACAAAAGATAATTACCAATTGATTAGATAATAAGTTCCTTATACGATAAAGTTTGATTATTTGTATTAATTGGGTAACTTATTTTGCAAGAAATTGAAATTTGGTCAAATATAGATAATGATGAAATTAATTGTTTAATTTATATTATTTGTTATTTGATCCTTGTGTTATGAAAATTTTCAATTTTCCCCTTTAGGTTTCATAGTTTAAATTTGAACTCAAAAGTTTTGTTTTGAAATTTAAATAGTAACCCTATTGTTTTGAAAAGGTTTCAAAACTTTCCCTCAAGTAATGGAATTTAAAAAGTTGATTAAAAGTTTAATTTAGGAATGTTAAATTCTAAAACCTTAATATTGTTTTGAAAAGTTCAAATCACACCCTTATGGTTTTATTAATTAATTAAGGTGTATAATTAAAATAGGTTTATTAAATCCATAAAGTCTTGGTTTACAATTTAATTGAATTAAAAGTATAATTGTTAAACTTGACCACATAGTATTTTAAAAGTGTAAAATACACCCTATACTATATATGTCATTAAAATTCTAACATTATATATATGTATGAGTAAAAGTCAATCTTACCGTTAGTAGGCCTCATTCACGAAGCTGGTCTATAAGGGGTGTTTATGGAAATTGCCTATAAAATGGCGATTGAATTGGTATCCACTCTTAGCAACCGTACTCTTGACTAGTGGAGGGTCGTTAGCCGAATGGGTAGGATAGGACAGAAACCTTCAATTATAAGTATAATGAAGTACAAAGTAACTAAATGTTTTACAAATTCCCAATCTTAGTTACTTTAGGAAAAAGTGAATTGATGCAATTCCATGAAATTACACTTTGTGTCCGACGTTAGTGAAGCGTGTGTGGTTTACCGGCACACTAAATGGTTCTAAGCAAAGGTAGCAAAGGGTGACTCAATGTTTGTCATAGTTCGGTGGAGCGTGTGTGGTTTACCGGCACATCGAATAGGTGACTGTAACATGTGGGGGCACCATGTAAGTTTGCATGGTTATTCACACCCGCTTTGTGATCCTCGCCATCCCAGTCACGAACTAGAGGGGGATATCGAGATTTAAACATGCCATTGAAATGTTCAATGAATCTCAAAGGATCTAGGAGTTTTCAATACATTTAAAACTTAATCGTTTTTCTGTTTTTCACGGTGGAAAATTAGTGCATCGTCATTCACTTACCTTAAAATGTTCTGCAATTTGGGTTACGGTGTCCCTCTCCCGAGTTGTAGCATATTGTGTTGGGTCCTAGCCTTGATATCTCATTTGGGTGATTTATCAAGGACTCGATCAATCAACTAACTTGAATTTATTTTTCTCCCGTTTTTGTAGATGTCAAAGTACGACAAATATGGTCTTCCCAAATCCCGTGGAACAATCATTCCACATGAATATGATATTCCACGATTCAATCGAGGAACAAGAAATCATGCTTCACTTCCTCCACCTCCTCCAATTATTCTCACTAACCCACAAGATCGAATAATTGAAAGGTTCAAAGTCACTAAAGCCCTATTGGAAATGAAACGTGAAGATGGTAAACCCGTGTGTGCCCATATTCTAGGAATGAAATCACACATTGATAGGTTGATAATGTTGGGTGTGTCATTCCTTGATAAGTTGGCTGTGAACTGGGTTCTACAGTCATTTTCTGAATCATATAACGAGTTCAATAGAAAGTATTATATGATGGATCATGACGAAAACCTCATTGACCTAACTTACATGCTCATTTCTGTTGAACCAGAAATGATTTGGCAATGCAATGGAGCGTATTTGTTGGGAAAGTCAACCAACCATGCTTCCGAGGACGTTCTAGGAGAACCGACCTGCGTTTGCTGCCAAGTAAAAGGGCGTTGGATACAAGTTTTCCCTAAGAGCCTGAAGAGTCCAGAAGATGGGAGAGTCAAAGAGTATGGCTATACTTCAGGTAAAATCCACTATCTAACTCTATTAAGTTCCTATTCATTAATTCTTAATACATGATGTGATAAGATTGCATTTGAATGTTTTGCAGGATCGGTGAAAAGAGAGGAAGCTTGATAAAAGAGCAAGATAAGTCTAATCACGAAGAAATGGATCTCGATCGCATGGATTTGAAGATTAGATTTTGAGCTTAGAAAGTTATGATAGAATTGTTAGGAATATTTGACTACATAGTTTTTCAGTTGATATTGCATTGTAAGGACAAATGTTTTCCGCTGCTTTTAAGAATAAAATAAATTTTGGTTTGACTCATTTATTTATTTATTTATTTCCTTGCAATGAAATCGTTATGAAAAATTGATGTTCATATATTTCTACAACGAGTGGATGTGATTCTTAATTATGTTGTTTGTGGAAATGTCGAGAATTTACCAAATAGGGAGAGTTTCTCATCACCCAAGGTTTAGTTGGACAGAAACTTGGAATCATGCAACTTGGTTGCATGATGAATGAGAAATTTCATATTTGGAAATTAGACTAATTCGTTCACAAAGTGTCGTGTGAAGGACTAGGAGATCAAGTTCACAAGGTTGTGTGTTGATCAAGTCCACCACAAGAGTGACAAAGATATTCGTCATGATTTACTAAAAGTTTAGTAAATGTGGTTATACTTACAAGATTAAGTGTAATTCTGAATTGATTGAAAGGTTTAAATCAGTAGCAAAACGAATAAGAAGAATCAAGTAGGCAGAAAGATAAAAGTTTCTCTATTCTAAGAAGAAGAGAGAGTACCTTTTATGCTTTATGATATGTCTTAATGATTGAGAACCATAACTCAATTAATCCTCTAAGTAAATCTTAGTACAATTGAATGTCTAAGAAGAGGAATCAAGAATTGAAGAAATGGTTAAATCAAGAAGTCAATCATACTTCGTTCCAAAACAAGTCTTAAAGTTAAGATGGTGATGTTGAGTGACAAGTCTTAAGAAGGTTTATAACATTGATCAAATGTAGAATTTGAAAAGGGGTTTTCTTATTCTTGCACATTTGAAATTGGTAAGTTGTGATGTCTTGGATAAGACAAAGACCAACTAGGACCAATTTTATGAAGTGTTTTGTTTTGATAAAAAACTACACTAACTCTTGAATATTTGGTTGTCGAGAAATCTTTATTGACAAGAGAATCTTATATGTCAAAGAGTCAGTGGGGGTCTTAATGGTATTCAAAATTTTAAGAACTAATCAAGAATAAACCTTATCGATCATCACTAGCACACGAGTTAAGGTTTACAACCTATCGTGTAGACATTATCTTGTTTCTGTGCCGTTCCAATCGAGTTAATTATGTTGGGTTTTGAGCAATCTAACACTTCCTAAGTGTGCATGCAACCCTAATAAACCTTGGATCTATGTTTATCTAAATACATGCAAAATAATAATTTTCCAAGGTTCATAACCTATCTAACATGGCATGGGGAACATTTAAACATAAAAGAGTTAGATGAGATTACATACCTTTTTGATGAGATTGATTCTTTGGAGTTTAAGAGCCAAGCACCAATAATGTGAATGCCTCAAATGGAATCACAAATCACCACAAACACTTGGAAAACTTTGAGAGAGTGTATACACACTTATATTTTCGGCCACACACAAGCACACACACTAGTGGCTATTTCATGCAACATAAGCATGCTTATATAGTGTACATGGTTAGGGTGAAACCCTAATAACGCATGACCTTTCCTTTTCCAAGGATCCATGGGTTAAAAGCTCCATGGATCATCCATGGACTTCCATCCAAGCCTAGCCCATTAACAAATGAGTGTTAGCCCACACCATATAAAACCAATAGCCCATAATCTAATTAGTCTTCCTTTTAATCTCTAAATTAATTCATAATTAATTTAAGACTAAGACTAATTTAATAACATAACTTCATATTAATATATTATAACTTATAATATATTAATAAACATATGTGTATAACTCTCATAAAATTATCCATAAATTGTTCGGGTGAAGTGCAACCTAAATGGACCATGCCGGGTCGGGTCAAGTATATACCAAATAAGTTATGGACTTAGACACCTTATCCAACAGACTCCCACTTGGATAAGTCTAATAACTGTATTTGCCTATATAACGTCAGGAATCAACCAGCAATCGTAGCTCTCAAAAACTCTGTTGAACTATGAAGCGCCATTTTAAGACAAGTGATCATATAATCCTCTGTTTTCATGATATCAGCCGGACAAACACATGGAACTATGTCTTGCTTATTGTCTGGCAGTTGTTTCTCGATTTTCGATTTGTTTGACAAAGAACTTTACTGAACACATCAGTTTAGTTCTGACCGGGCCCGGTACATGGGTCAACACAAAATCATCGAGGGGCCCAGATATCGCTTCTATTTCTAGAAGGAACAGATAAACTTCGACTCATATGCTTGTTCTACTACTTGTTGAATTGTACACAAAGTCACGTTTTATAACATCAAGTTATTGATGCGTTTACATGCAATCAATGCACAACCAACTCATATCTCTAGGTTTGAAGACTTATATGATATTATCGTCTCACGATCACTCGAGATAAATTCCATGAAGTGATACAAGTGAGCGTGGGTTTATACCAATACTCATAACTTATGAGTACTCATGAACGTTGCAGCAACCATTGCCATGTCTAAACACCTTTAGCCATCTACAAACCCAATTCATGACAATCTTGATTCATACCTACTTCTGATGTATGACCGATTGTGGAGGTTTGAATAAATTAGTTATTCTGGAAGTCAAAACATACAAAACTGAAACAATAGTAAATAATTGACAATGACTGTAACACCTTACTCATAAATAAATCACAAATTTTATTCATCATCAAATGTCGATTACATTTTACAAGTTTCAGGAAAACTATCTAATCTGTAAAACTAATATCGTCCTTCAGCCCGATGCGCCTCGCATGCTGGAAATGCTTAACCCTCGTCAGTCCCTTCGTAAGGGGATCTGCAGGATTCTCATCTGACGATACCCATAGGTTCTTTAATAGCTTGTACAACTCCAAGGTCTCCGATGAAGTTCTTTAGCCATATCGCCTCCTTCGCTGCTTCACTCGCTGCTATATACTTTGATTCACAAGTTGAATCAGCCACCGTCTCCTGCTTGGAACTCTTCCAAGAAATTGCCCCTCCATTTAAGGTAATGACCCAGCCCGACTGAGAGCGGAAGTTATCCCTATCAGTCTGAAAACTAGCATCACTATACCCTAATACTCTCAAGTCATCACTCCCACCAAGGGTAAGGATCCAATCCTTAGTCTTCCGTAGGTACTTGAGAATGTTCTTTACCGCAATCCAATGAGCCTTGCTAGGGTTCCCCTGATACCTGCTGACCATGCTCAAAGCAAAGGCCACATCAGGACGGGTACAAGTCATAGCATACCTGATCGAGCCAACAACGGAAGCATACGGTAATTGGCTCATCTCAGCTATCTCTGCCTCTTTACTCGTACTCTAAGTCTTACTCAGTTTGGCATTGCTTTGGATCGGTAAATCTCCTTTCTTGGAATTCTGCATGCTGAACCTTTTCAACACCTTATCCAAGTAGGTACTCTGACTAAGTCCAATTAGTCTTTTACTCCTTTCTCTTAATATCCTTATCCCTAGGATATAGGCAGCCTCCCCTAGGTCCTTCATAGAAAAGCACTTCCCAAGCCAGGACTTAACCTCCAGCAAGGTTGGGATGTCATTTCCTATAAGTAGTATGTCATCCACATACAGTACCAAGAAGCTAACTATACTCCCACTAGCTCTGACATACACGCAAGACTCACCTTCACTTCTCGAGAAGCCAAACTCTTTTACCTTCTCATCAAAACAAAGATTCCAGCTACGAGATGCTTGTTTTAATCCATAAATGGATTTCTCAAGCATGCATACTCTATTAGGGTACTCTGCACTGACAAAACCCTCTGGCTGATTCATGTACACATCCTCAGCCAACTTTCCATTAAGGAAAGCGGTTTTGACATCCATTTGCCATATTTCATAATCATGAAATGCAGCAATGGCTAGCATAACCCTAGTAGACTTAATCTTTGCTACCGGCAAGAAGGTTTCATCATAATCAATACCCTAAGTCTGAGTAAAACCCTTCCCAACCAGTCGAGCCTTATAAGTATGCACTTTTCCTTCCATGTCGGTCTTCTTCTTGAAGATCCATTTGCACCCGACTGTTTTACGGCCTGGTACATTGTCAACCAAGTTCCAAACTTGATTGTCATACATGGACTGTATCTTGCTGTCCATAGCCTCCTTCCATTTAGCAGATTTCGGGCCTGCCATGGCTTCCTTAACACTGCTAGGTTCATCCAAATTTACCAGTGTACTATCACTGATAAACGTATCACCTTCCGTAGTAATATGGAAGCCATAATAAAACGAAGGTGTGTTCCTAACCCGTGTGGAACGCCTCGGAGGTGCAGACATGTCAGCCTGCTCAACAGGAGTTTCCTCCTCAGGTTGATTGCTAGTGTCTGAGGTTACTTCACCAATTTCTTCTTGAATTTCTTCAAGATCAATTTGCCTCCCACTGTCTCCTTGGCTTATAAACTCCGTCTCACGGAAGACCCCTCTTCTTGCTATAAAGACCACATTCTCACTGGGTCTGTAGAAGAGGTAACCGAAGGATTTCTTGTTGGGTTTTGAGCATTCTAACACTCCTATGATGTACATGCAACCCTATAAACCTTCGATCTATGTTTTCTCTATTATACATGCAAATAAGAACTTTCCAAGGCTTTAATCCTAACTAGCATACTATGAAGCACTTATACTATAAAGTACTAGTTAGATGACATACCTTTTGATGTAGCTTGATGTCTTCAAGCTTTAAGATCTTAGCTCAAATAGTGTGGAAGCCTCAAGTGGAATCACAAATCACCAAAACACCTTGGAAGACTTTAGAGAATATGGATACTTGGTTCTCTCTAGTGAAATTGGCTAGCCCTTCTTAGTGTACCACCCTAGTGCCCATTTCACCAACCAAGGACATCTTTATATATTGTGGAGGATTAGGGTTAAACCCTAATACCCATGACCTTTCATTTCCAAGGATCCATGGGTTAAACACTCCATGCACTATCCATGAAAGCTTAGCCCAACCTAAATGAACTTGGCCCATTCCATATATATAAGAGTCCATATTTAATTAGTTCCTTTTGATCACTTAATTAATTATAAATTAATTCTTGATCAATACTAATTAAATAATATGATTCCATAATAATATATTAGAACTTATAATATATTAATATTAATCATAAACATACTATTCTCAAAAGATTATCCATATAAATTGTGTCGGTGAAGTGCAACCCAAATGGACCATGTCGGGTCGGGTCAAGTACATACCAAATATAGTTATGGACTTAGACATTAATCCAACAGTCTCCCACTTGGATAAGTCTAAAACTATTATTGCGTATGACTTCAAACCTAACTGGCAATCGTAGCTCTTAAAGCTGCTGTCGAACTCTGATCTTGTCAACGAACTTGTCCATTAGATAAGGGATCATATATTCCTCCATTCTAGATATCATATGGACCGAGACATGGATTATAATCATTCTCTCTGTCCATTTGTTGTTTCCCGATTTCCGATTTATGACGACTGACTAATTGAACAAATCAAATCAGTCCTGGCCCGGCCGAGCACTTCCATTTGTCATCATCAAATCATCGAGGGGCCCACAGATATCGTTTTTATCCTGAAGGTAAAAGGAATGGATAAACATCGACTCATATGGCTTGTTCTACTACTTGTTGAATCATACACAAAGGCACGTTTTATAGCACTGAGTTACCAAATGCGTTTTCGTGCAATCAATGTACAACCAACTCATAGTAACAACTCATATCTCTAGGTTTGAAGAATATAAGATATTATCGTCTCATGATCACTCATGATAAAATCCATGAAGTGATTCCAATGAGAGCGGGTTGAATCCAATACTCAGAACTTATGAGCACTCATGAGTGTTGTAGCCCTTTGTCCAACACCTTAGACCTCTACAAGCCAACCCATGACAGTCTTAATTCATATCTACTTCCAACATATGACCGACTGTGGATGGTTTGAATAACTTAGTCATTCCGGAAGAATAACCTAGTTTATTCGGGAAGTCAAAACATGCAAAGTGAAACACAATAATAATTAAATCCAATATGGTATCAAAACCTATGAACATAAATAAAACACCTTTTATTTATCACTATATGATTCCACATTATTCATTGTATACTGTTTCAGCTATCAACTTTATTCTTGAATGTAAAACAATAGTTGTCCCATGCTCCAAGCATGTACGCTATGTTTTTCTAAACACTAGTCATGCCACACACCAAGTATGCATACTATGTTTGTCTATGATCTTTACTTTGTGAACTAGATCAATTGAACATAACTTCAATGATTCTCTTTTCACACTCCCAAATCCTTACTGCAAATGCAAGAATTCAAAATTCATGCCATTTACTGAAATATGTTAGATTATGCACAAAGTCAGAAGGACTTGACAACAACCATTACAGACCATTCCAAAGGAGATCAGCTCCTTGGGAACATCCTTCTTGCATTAAGTTTCCTAATCTTAAACAGATTGAAAAATTCTAACTTTGAAATATTTCCAGATTCCATTTTGACTATCACTTCTGAACAAGATTTGCCTCCTTACAGATTATGTCAATATGGTCCTTCCAGAATTATCACTATACTTCCAACTGTCCTTGAGCAACCAATCTTTGGTAAACCTTAGATTGTCCTCGACAATTGTTTAATCCTTTTAGTCATATCCAGTTCTAAACCTTTTCCCTTCTTAATGCCCCAGGCATCTGGAAAATTTTAGAATGGATGAATATAGCACATGTAATCGATCCTATATCCGAAGCATATGGGACACTATTCATGATGTCTCACATAAAGACTAAACCAGTCATTTGCTATAACATTTCCATTTCTATTTGCCAAGTTCTCATAATTCAGATTATGAAAAGGGATGTCATAATCATAATCGAATTTTAGAACGCAAATAATGGACCCATATACAGAATTACCTTATGTTGAGCCATTCCAACATGAAATTCATATATATATCCTTGACTAAATGATTAAAACCTCATGATCTAAGCTTATAGATTTGAGATTAATTATAATTTCCTCTCCCTTAATTATAGCAAAACAACTCTTTCCCAATTGAAACCTTTTGTTATCTATAATTAACATTGCTAACTTGCAATACTTATCATAATTATCATGCTCCCACTAACATGATGATTATTAGCATAACACTTATGCTCCCACTAGCTTTCACATGTACTCAGAAATCAGCTGACTTTCTTACCAAAGTTCAAATTTCTGATACTAGATTGTTTTGATAAGACTTTATCAAAAAACATACACCTTCCCTTAGATAGCACACTTGTGTGTCTAAAACATTATGAAGAGGTATGTCGTAATCACAATGGTTAGACCTTTTTGCCACTTCTCACAAGTCCAGGTTAGTGTGCCGGTAAACCACACATGCTCCACTAACGACTTTGAGAATGCAAATATCACAATTGCTATCTAGATAAAATCTACTTAGTGAAAGTGTTTCCTCACCATCATTTTCATGAATCGGAGTGAAACCTTATGACACTTAGATTTAATGGTGTATGTGTTCTTATCCATGTGAATTGTCAAAACCTTAGTCACAAGACAAGAATAATGACAAATCCAAACTCATATGGACTGAACTCAATCTTAACTTCTTGCCACCTGGCAGCTTAAGGGCCTGCCATTGCTTCCAAGTTGTTAAGCAACCAGTTGAGAACTCTAAGAAGTCATATGCAAAACCAACTTTAACTAGAATGGGCACATAATATGTCAACACGATAGGTTATAAACCGCAAGTCGTGTGCTAGTGAAGAACTTCAGGTTTTATTCTTGATTATCTCTTGAGACTTTCAAGACCTTTAAGACTCCCACTGTCCTCTTGACATATAAGACTCCCTTGTCAAACATCCAAGAGATAGTGCGGATTCTAATCAAGACAAACACTTCACATAATTGGCCTTAGTTGGTCTTTGTTTTATCCAAAACATCACAACTTACCAATTTCAAATGTACAAGAGTAGAAAACTTTTACTCTTACATTTGACAAGTGTTTTAAACCTTCTTTAAGACATGTCACTCAAATTACAATCTTGGAGTATGACTCTAAGACTTGTAGTATGACTCATCTTCTTGATTTAACCATTTCAACAATTCAAGTTCCTCTTCTTAGTCATAAGAATGCACTAAGATTTCCTTAGAGAACTAATTTTGATATGGTTTCTTAATCATTAAGATGATCACAAAACTGATACTAAAGTACTCTCCCATCTTTTCAGATTTGAGAAACTTTTATCCTTCTGCCTCGATTGATTCTTCTTATTCGCTCTGCCTTACATTGGAACCTTTTTCCAATCTCTCAGAGTTACACTTAAGCATGTAAGTATAACCATATTTACTGAGCTTTAGTAAACTATGATGAATAGTTTTATCAATCTTTTCTGGTGAACTTGACCAGTGCACAAGCATGTGTACTCGATCCCTTAGTGCTTTATGTCACTCACACACCCATGTGAAGAAGTAATTAGTCTTAATTTTCCAAAACTTGAAAGTTCTCATTCATCATGCTATACAACTTGCATGATTCCAAGTTCCGGTCCAATTGAGACTTGGGTGATGAGAATCTTTCCTTATTTGGTAAGTTTAGACATTACCACAAATGAAAGAATTAATTTCATATTTCCACTCTTGCTCTTAATGGAATCATATAAGCAACAATTTTCCCTCAAATGCCCTTGTAAGGATTTTTTTTTAAATAAATAAAATCAAAAATTTTCTTTTATTTTAAAACTTTGCGGAAAAACTTATCCTTACAATCCATATGAAAACTTGTTGTTATCTATTCCTAAGCAATATCTCATAACTCCTAAGAAGTAGCTCAAGAATCCGATCTTCAAACTACGCGACAGAAATCCATCTACGCAATCAGATTCAGCATATTCTTTCTTTAAGTTTCTTCACTTTTCTTTGATTCTTAAAACATCACCATGTGACCCAGTTACATCATGTATCAAAAATCTCAGAATAGAAACTTAACAGATTTAGATAGTGGACTTTACCTGAAGTAGAGTCAAACTTATTGACTTTAACATCCTTAGGTAAATTTGGCAGCTTTGCAACTAATGCCCCTTTCTTTAGCAATATAACCATATGGACCCTTTGATAAAGGTACATGGGACTATCACAGAGTTAGCTTTTCTCTTTACCATTTGGTCAACCGAGTTGACTATGGCCGATCCCTTTCCACTGGGAAGAGAGAGCTTTACTAGATATCCAATGTCATCATTGTCAATGTCCATAAAGTTTTAGGAAGTTGATCTTAACAAATAGATAAGATCATTAAGGGTCTTGTCATAGTCTGTTTCATAGATGTTCCAAAAGAACTCACTATGTGACTTAGAAAGTAGTTGAACCACCAACTTTCTCAAGACTTTGACACCCAACTCTCCCGGCCTGTCAATATGTGACTACATCTCCAAGATGTGACCACACCTAGACCTTGCCTTGCCAATAGGGCTTGAGTGACCTTGAACTTATGGGTTAGAGAGAATAATTGGAGGAGGTGAAAGAAGTATGATTTCCATGGGACATCATCTTGATTTAGGAAAGCTTGTTTCAAGAGATTTGGGAATATCATAAATGTCTAAACCAAACATCTTTTGGGAGATATTCAAGATAGTTGATCTTCAGTCCTTAATATGACACCCAATATGAAATATTAAGGCTAGGACCCAACAAACTATTTTATAACTTAGAAGAGGGATGCCGTAATCTAAGTAATAATATATTTGAAAGGTAGGTGAATGACGATTCACCAATTTCCACCATGAAAAACAAAATGAATTATTAGGTTTTAATTGGATTTGAAATTCCTAGATTCTTTTGAGATTCATTGAACTTTTCAATGGCATGTTTCAATCTCGATTGTGCCCTTCAAGTTTTGTGACTGGGATGCCGAGGATCACAAAACAAGGTGTGAATAACCACGCTAATTCACTTGGTACCCTTAATATTATCACCTAATCAATGTGTCGGTTAACCACACACGCTCCATTGATCTATGACAAATATTAAGTCACCCTTCGTGATCCTTATTAGTCCAAGTTAGTGTGCCGGTTAACCACACACGCTCCACCAACGACTTGATAAGGTACAAAGTCTGAATTCCATGGACTAGCACCATGTTCACATTTTTCCTAAAATAACTAAGATTGGGAATTAAAGGGGCTTAATCATTATACTTTTAATGAGGATTTAAAGTCATTGTCCTACCCGTTCGGCTAACGACCCTCCACCAGTCAAGCAAGCGGTGGGTGAGAGTGGACACCCATTAAGTTGCCATTTTACAGGCAACAACCTTATACCCACCTTATAGACCGGCTTTGTGAATGAGGCCAACTAACGGTAGAACGACTTATTCTTATACATATATATATATATATATATATATATATATATATATATATATATATATATATATATATATATATATATATATATATATATATATATATATATAATAATTAACCTTTAATGTTATAAATAGTATAAGGGTTGAATTTTAACTATTAAAACTCTAAGGGTTGGAATTAAAGTTTATTAAAGTGTGTGAAACTTTACAAATTCCAAAACTTGAGGGCAAGTTTTGTAACTATCCAAAACTTTTCATTTCATAACTTATGAATTAAAGGTTCATAAAAATGAAGACTCTTCATTTTCATGTAACTTATGTGTTTAAATGTGTGTGTCAAAGAAAAGTGACCTTTGGATATCCATAACTTGAGGACAAATTATGGACTCCATTAAAACACATAAATGATCAAGAATTAATTCTAAACAATTCAGCAAGTAATTCATATCATCTTCTAAATTCATAAGAACATGAACATGATCATCAAAATTTCAAGAATTATATGAACACATAAAATCATGGAATATTGATATATGCTATTGTAAATGGATTAGAACAACCATTACACCAACTAAAACAAGTTTTAAAACACCAAAACAGTTTAGGGTAATGTTTCTAGTCCATTTCCAGCAGCAAAAGTCGAAATTCTGCATTCTGATCATTCTACTCGC
Source organism: Lactuca sativa (assembly GCF_002870075.4). Classification (NCBI taxonomy): domain Eukaryota; kingdom Viridiplantae; phylum Streptophyta; class Magnoliopsida; order Asterales; family Asteraceae; genus Lactuca; species Lactuca sativa. The sequence continues at coordinate 249,604,964 of NC_056623.2, forward strand.
CGAGTGCACGAACCTACTCGGCGAGTAGGATGAATTTTGCCTTGAACTCGGTGAGTCCCCCCATGGACTCGGCGAGTCCATCAGCCAGACATCAACAATTTCAACTTTTGTCACTATTTTGCATCAAGTATCAAACAAGCAAGCCTAGGCTCTGATACCACTGTTGGGTTTTGAGCAATCTAACACTTCCTAAGTGTGCATGCAACCCTAATAAACCTTGGATCTATGTTTGTCTAAATACATGCAAAATAATAATTTTCCAAGGTTCATAACCTATCTTACATGGCATGGGGAACATTTAAACATAAAAGAGTTAGATGAGATTACATACCTTTTTTTATGAGATTGATTCTTTGGAGTTTGAGAGCCAAGCACCAATAATGTGAATGCCTCAAATGGAATCATAAATCACCACAAACACTTGGAAAACTTTGACAGAGTGTATACACACTTATATTTTCGGCCACACACAAGCACACACACTAGTGGCTATTTCATGTAACATAAGCATGCTTATATAGTGTACATGGTTAGGGTGAAACCCAAATAACCCATGACCTTTCCTTTTCCAAGGATCCATGGGTTAAAAGCTCCATGGATCATCCATGGACTTCCATCCAAGCCTAGCCCATTAACAAATGAGTGTTAGCCCACACCATATAAAACCAATAGGCCATAATCTAATTAGTCTTCCTTTTAATCTCTAAATTAATTCATAATTAATTTAAGACTAAGACTAATTAAATAACATAACTTCATATTAATATATTATAACTTATAATATATTAATAAACATATGTGTATAACTCTCATAAAATTATCCATAAATTGTTCGGGTGAAGTGCAACCCAAATGGACCATGCCGGGTCGGGTCAAGTATATACCAAATAAGTTATGGACTTAGACACCTTATCCAACAAATTATGCATATGAGTTCTATGAGTTCTCATTTGAACACATAAAAGGCAAGCACCTTGATCACTGAAATGTACATTGATAGGAAAGTATGAGCTGCTTAACTGCTTGGAAGACATGGTGGGCAGCCGTGTTACCACAAGGCAAGAAATCAAGATTAAGAGTTCGGTCCATATGAGTTTGAATTTGTCATAAATTTTGGTTTTAACAAATTCACATGGATAGGAACACATACACCATTAAAATCTAAGTGTCATAAGATTCCCTCCTTCATGGAAATGACTGTGAGGAAACGCTTTCACTAAGGGAGATTTTAAGAAGATAGTGATTGTGAAAATTGGATTCTCAAATTCGATTATGGTTATGACATCCCTTTCCATGATTCGAATTGTGAGATTTGGCAGTTAGTCTGAATTGTTTAGACACACATATGAGCTATCTAAGACAAAGGTGTATAAGTTCAAGAAGCCTTGATAAAAGATTATCAAAGCATTAGGTATTAGAAACATGAACTTAAGAAATTCAATAAGTACTGTTTTTCTAGAAGTTAAGTTGGTTTCTGAATACATGTCAAAGCTAGTGGGAGCATAAGTGTTATGTTTATAATAATAATCATCGTGATAGTGGGAGCATAAATGTTATTATTATATGATTATTAAGGCAAGTATTGCAAGTTAGCTATATTAATTATAGAAAAACAAGAGTCATACTTTGCAAGGTTGTAAGGGTTGAATAGTTGTTTTGCTATAATTAAGGGTGAGAATATTATGCTTCATTCCAAATCTAAAGGCCTTGGTTGTGGAATGTTAATAAAATTAGTCAAGGATACATAGTGTGTTCTTAAATTTCGATTATGATTACGGCATTCCTCTTCATAGTTCGAATTGTGAGAACATAGCACATAAAATATTATGGCAGAAGATTGATAAAGTATCAGATCTTTATGTAAGACATTATGCATCGTGTCCCATACGCTTCGGGTATAGGATCGATTGAAAATGCTATAATGTTTGACCATTCTAAGATTTTTCAATTGTATAGAGGGAAAAGGACAAGAATCGGTTTTTGACTAAGGTAATTAAACAACTATCAAAGGACAATCCAAAGTTCGCCAAGGATTGGTCGCTTGTGAGTAGTTGGAAGTATGATATTGGATGGACCATATCGCCATTATTATGAATAGATAAGATTCTATTAAGAATGAGTTGTCATATGGAAAATATGGAAACGTTTACATATTGGGAGTTGATATTGATAATAAATGTCTAGATTAGAAACTTTTATGCTAAAGGAAGTTCAAAGGAATGTACTTATGAATGAGAGACATCACCTCTAAGGAATTGTCTTGTAACAATCTTCGATAGAGGACTTTGTAATTTCATTAGCAATAGTCATTGTGACTTTTGTGCTATGACATTACAAAAGGATCATTGCATAAAATGTTAGAATCTAATATATTCTATAAGTGGCAAGAATTTGATATTCTTTCACTTGTGGAAAGGATTAGGAGTTGTGAAATGAGTATGATTGGAAATGTGTTCATTTGATCTATTTCACAAAGTAAGAACCATAGGTAAACATTGTGTGCATGCTAAGAGCATGGGACTAGTGTTGTAATAATTCAAGTAAGAAGTTGATTACCTGAAACAACAAATAATGAGTAATAGATATGGTGATAAATAAAAGGTGTTTTATTTATACTTAAAGGTTTGAGGCCATATGGGATTAGTATTATTCTTGTGTTTCACTTTGCATGTTTTGACTTCCTGAATAATTTAATTGGTTCAGAACAGTCAATTTATTCAAACGGGCCACAGTCGTTCATATGTTGGAAGTAGGTATGAATGAAGATTGTCGTCAATTGCTGTGTGGATTGTCTAAAGTGTATTAGACATAAGCAAATATTTGCTGCAACGTTCATGAGTGCTTATGAATATGATTTGAGCATCAGATTAAACCCACGCTCACTTGGATCACTTCATGGATTTTATCACGAGTGATTGGTGAGACGATAATATCTTATATTCTTGAAACTAAGATGTGTGAGTTGTATGTTGCAAATCAGTTGCACATTTATAATATGTAAACGCACCAGTAACTTGGTGTTATAAAACATATTCTTGTCTGTGATTCGGTGAGTAAGTGCAAGCAAGCATTGAATCAAAGTTTATCCGTTCCTTTTATCCAAAGTAGGGTGAAAGCGATATTTGTGGGCCCCTCGATGATATAGTGATGGCACCTAAGTGCTTGGCCAAGCCGGAACTAAATTGATGTGTTCAATTGTAGTCTGTTGTCAGTCGTCATAAATCTGAATTCGGGAAACAACACATAGACAGAGAGAATGATTTAGATCCATGTCTCAGTCTATACGATATCTAGAATGGAGGAATATATGATCCCTTATCTAAAGGACACGCGTATCTGATAAGATCAGAGTTGACAGCGACTTTAGAAAGCTACGATTGCAGATCAGGATATGAAGTAATACGCAGAATAGTTATAAGACTTATCCAAGTGGGAAACTGTTGAATTAGTGTCTAAGTCCATAACTATTTTGGTATGTACTTGACCCGATGGTGCATGGTCCTTTTGGGTTGCCTTCACAAAAGCAACTTGATAGGATGAATTATGGAGAGAAAGAATTAAATATGATTTATTAATATATTATGAGAGTAATATATTAAAGGAGAAATCTTATTGTTTAATTAATATTCGTCAATAATTAATAAGAATTAAGTTTGTGGCTAAAAGAGATTAATTAAACTTAGGGGACTGGAATTGTAATTATAAGATAATTGCAATCGGGGCATGGATTACCTTATAATATAAGGTTGGACGAATTCTATGGGGAAACCCATTAGAAATCGTCCAAGGCTTGTTAACGAAGGAGTCAATGGGTTGCTTAGGGCTTAAGCATCCAAATTATGGTTTCCTTGTTAGATAACCCTAATAGTCTCACTATTTAAGGACCCCTTGGGCATCAAAAACGTGGGGAACTGAATCCTTAGGGTTTCTACACGTTTTTGGGTGTTTCTTCTCTTCTTCTATTCATCCTCTTGCTCTTGGTGTTTGTGAACCATTAGAGGAGTGACATTTGTGACTCTAAGCTTTCTAAAGTCATTACAAGGAGGATTTGAGATTGTTATTGCTACATAAAAATCAAGGTATGATCTAAACCCTAATTTATATGTTATATTGATTATCATATGCTAGATCTAGGGTTTATAGTCTTGGATGAATTGCATGTACAATAGAGAAACCTAGATCCAAGAATTTGGGTTTTTATGAGCACATAGGATGTTGTTTTAGCTAAAACCCATCAGATAGGTCGGGAGATCAGGCACGAGTGATTATCCGACATCAGCGAGGTGAGTCATCTCACTATGCCTTACCCGAGGGGGTAATTATGTGTGACCGGAAGGTCTTATGTGTACAATGTGTATGTAATGTATGCTATATGTGATATGTTGTGATATGAGTATGATGATGTGGACCGGAAGGTCAAGATGATATGGATCGGAAGGTCAACGGAGTCTGGGATGGAAATCCCCTGAGACACTTGGATCAGAAGATCCTAGGGCCTGGAAAAGGCGTATGTGCGGTATGTGGTATTTAATGGGTTTTGAGCATTCTAACACTTCCTAAGTGTACATGCAACCCTAATAACCTTGGATCTATTTTTGACTAATTATCATGCAATGTTGATTTCCAAGGCTATGACCCTATCTAGCATACATGGGGAACAATTTTAACTTAAATAATAGATAGAACTACATACCTTGTTGTTGATGTTCCTTGAAACCTTGTGAGCCTAGCACCCCATGTGTGATGCCTTAAATGCTTCACATAACACCAAATGCTATGGAGTAAACTTGGAGAGAAAGTATAACACTCTAAAAATCGACTCTAACCCTCTTGTTTCTTGTCTAACCGATTTTTGGGAGAAGACATGAGCTTTATATAGTGTTGACACATCTAGGGTTACACCATGTAAACCCTAATGTGTCATGGCTCTTCATTTCCATGACTCATGGGTTTGTAACTCCCATGGACCCTCCATGGAGCATCCAATGGGTTTAACCCAACTTGATTATCCATGGAGCCTCTTAGCCCACTATATAAGATATGCATGATTTACACAATCAACTCATATATTTAATTAGTTATCTTTTGATCACATTATTAATTATGAAATTAATTCTTGATCAAACTAATTAAATAATATTATTAATATATTAGAACTTATAATATATTAATAACCACAAGTGTTATTTCTCTCATTTAGTCTATCCAATTGCATGGTGCCATACAACCCAAATGGACCATGCCGGGTCGGGACAAGTACATACCATAAATAGTTATGGACTTAGACACCTTATCCAAGAGTCTCCCACTTGGATAAGTGTAACAACCCGAAATTTCATATCACTTCTTGTAACACAACTTGTAATCTAATCCGATCAACCAAACGTCATTTTCAAATTCGTTTCCAATTTCGTCATTTTATTAAGTCATTAGTTTATATCGACCTAAATGACTTAATGGGTGTCTTAATACATTTAGAAATCATTTTAACTCCCCACTTTAGTAATCGGAATAAGTATAGAATCGACCGTATCGAGTCACGACAATTTGGTCGGGTATGACCAAAAGCCTCACGTAACGTCGGTATCGGGTAAAATTCCGTCGTGTCCAATTCCCGAACACTATATAAAGTGTTTTAAGACTTCATTTTGAAGCCTTTGGCCAATTTCTCATTAAACTCTCACATCCTCTCTTCTCAAGCTAGAATTATGGTCTAAATCTCAAATCTAAGGCTTCAAATCTCTAAGGTACTTTCCCTAGCTTGTATTGTAACCTTCTTAGCCTTCAAATTTGAGTTCAAAGCATGGATTAAGACCATATTCATGAGTTTACGGCCATGGAGCCTTCATGGGCCGTAAACTCATATAGCATGGGTTTTTAATCCCCAAATCCCTTCCTAAGCAATTTTGGACTTTAGTTATGGCTTAATGGCTTCATGGACAAGACTTTTATCATTTGAAACATGGATTTTTAGCCATTTGAAGGAGTTTACGGCCAAGGCATAAGCTTGGGCCGTAAACTCATGTAAATGAGGTTTTCATGAACTTAAACCCTTCCAAATCATAGTTGGGACTTAGATATGACATTAAAGCTTGCTAATCTAGACTTGGAACACTTTAAACATGATTTTTGGGTGATAAAAGTGAGTTTACGGCCAAGACATATTCTTGGGCCGTAAACTCCTCTTAAATGGGGATTTAGTGCCTTAAAACATGTCAAAATGCTTTCAAACTCAACCAATGGCTTTGTAGTAAAATCTAGATGCATCCAAAAATAGTTTAAGGGTTTGTAACACATCAAAAATGTCATTTATAGGAGTTTACGGCCTAGGAACATACCCTTGGCCGTAAACTCATAGATCTTGCTTAAGGATGCATCAAATTCACTTATATGGCTTGTATAAAATTCTAGAATCACATGTGATTGTTTTTAAGCATCAAAAACTAACTTTTCATGAGTATAAGAGAGTTTACGGCCATAGAACATTCCTCTAGGCCGTAAACTCCCAAAAATAGGTTTAATGGTGTTCTAAATTCATTTCAAGGCTTGGAAAATTAATTAGAATCACATGTGATTGTCCTTTGTAGCTTAATCTAATCATTCTTGGCGATGGGTGAGTTTACGGCCGTAAACTCCAAGAGTATGGCCGTAAACTCCCTTTTAAATGGTGTTAATTCATTCCAAGTGTTCCAAGGCATTTTTAGATATCCATTCTAGCAATCCCCATGTCCATTTATGCCCTTAAACCTTCAAAATCACACCAACATGAGTTTACGGCCGTAAACTCATGTGTGGGTGTGTTTTGTGGTTGCAAACTCTTTAAAATGTTTACTCTTGGGGAGTAAACTCAAGTCCCAAGTCCCTAGTTCCATTACAAGTCCGAAGATGTCACCCGGGTCACTCCAAACGCTTGTTTTGAGGTGTTTAACATCGTTGGAATGTAATGTTCCATATAATTAGTGAATGTATCCCTAATTGTATATATATGGACATTATTTCATTTTACATAGGGACATCGCGAGTAAACAATCCCCGAATCAACGTCTAGTATACAAAACCGACACATTTTCGAGTCCGGTGAGTTCATACCCCTACCTTTTTCACTGTTTTTCACTGTTTTCAGGGGGGGGGGAACACAAGCAAAGTACAAGGGTTTTTCTTGTACTCAAAACTTATTTTCATGTGTGTGTTTCACATTTCATGTGCTTTTAATATTGATATACAAACTGATAACTAGCAGAATACACAGATCATTTAAACATTTATTTGTTAAATGGGTTTTGTAAACTGTTATGTTTTATATATTTCACAAATGGTTTCCACATTTTATCAGTTAAAAGCATGACATTATAACACATGAACAATATAATTCGTACACAGTCTTGTCCTCGGTAACATTCCACAGAGATACGCGAATGGAGGATTATCCTATTATTACTAGTAAATTTGTTATTCCGTATGATTGGAGACACGTCCTCGGCGAACACTCCATAGAGATACGCAAGTGGAGGACTACACCCATAACCAGAATCTCTGGGATTTAGAGAGCGTGACTTGAGTGTATAGATCTATACGGGGCTGACTACCCTACACCTGGCTGCTAGCTACAGCCGAACCGAAATGGTTCAAGGGTGACGAAAGTCATAAAGATTGTGGACTACTTATTGCCACAGAGTTGTGGACTACTTATTGCCACAGGTTCAGTCTTTAGTATGGTTATGTGTCACACCCCAAAACCGGAACGGCGGAAACGTTCTGGGGTGGGTGACGTCATGTCAAGTATCACAACACATGCATATAGTAATCAAAGTACAACAAGACATTGCATTAATAGTAATAATTTTACATGGTTACATTACATAGTATCAAAGTAATACAAACATAATATATAAAGTGCAGCAAGGTACTTAGGCCATCTTCATCAGCAGCTCCGGGGATGTACCTGCCTAATTGCTTACCTGAGATTACAAGTTATTTGAAAAGCGAGTATCAGCATTTTTACAAATGCTAGTGAGTTCATAAGCATTTAGTGTCATTTAGTCAAATAACTTTAATAAGTAGTAGTTTAAGTGCTTTCAGTGCTTCAGTGTCCTTTCCAGAAAATCCTATATTTTCTTTAAATAAAGCAGCCTGCTACCAAGACTGTTTCAGTGCATTGTGGTAAGAGGTAGTTTTCCCTTAATTGCCATTGTCATCAAAATATTGAATTTGATTATTTAAGAAAGCAGGAGACATCAGGGAATAACATATGCCTCAGCAGTGAGGACTGCTGACTAAGGCAAAGAATCATAGACTCCATGAGGGTATCGAACTGACGACACGCCTGGTTCAGTCTAACAAAGGGGAGACATAGACCCCAGAAGGTACCAAACGAAAGGTATAGCTGGTAAGGTCTAAAATAGTAAATATAGACCGAAGACGATACCAAATGAAAGGTATCTCTCACAAGGTCAGAACAAAGACTACGGACCCCAGACAGTAACAATTGAAAGATACAGCTAGCAAGGTCGAAACAGAGACTATAGACCCCAGACAGTATCAAATGAAAGATACAGCTAGCAAGGTCGAAACAGAGATTATAGACCCCATACAGTATCAAATGAAAGATACAGCTAGCAAGGTCGAAACAGAGACTATAGACCCCAGACAGTATCAAATGAAAGATACAGCTAGCAAGGTCGAAACAGAGATTATAGACCCCAGACAGTATCAAATGAAAGATACAGCTAGCAAGGTCGAAACAGAGTGACTCTGAAAAGTGACATCAGCCTACAGTGTAAATTGCTGACGAAAATACCGTTACCTTAAAGCCATGAATTATAAGGCAACCCAGGATACTCGTAACCATACTGACTAGAGTTCCAGACGCCCTACAAGCATCTATATAATATGACATTTGTCACCCCTTGGCTTGGTGGGCCGTGGACTGTAGCTAGCAGTCAGGGTGCGGGGTTGTCAATCCCGTATAGGCCTATACACACAATGTCTGCTCTCCCTACAGGAGACTCTGGTTACCAACTAGACGACGGAGAAGGCCGCGTCCCGAAGATGCATCCCAAATAGAGAATAGTGTGTTTCTTGAGGGGAGTGGGTTTCTAATACAAATGATATACTAGAGGTAGAGACTTCCAAACAGTGGGTAGTGTGTTTCTAAAGTAAGTGTAGAATAGATGAAGAGACTCTTAATTGACTTGACTAGAGAATTCCCTATATGTCCATACCCATATACATAGTATTTAACTAATGGACCAAACGACCTTCGGAAGGCTACCCGATCCCACCAGACCACATCTCAACGAAGAAAAGGAAATAGGGCCGATGATCCTTCCTAAGTCTTTCGGTCATTACTTATATATACCTATATAAGTACGGACATACATCTAACTATGACTAAGTGGGTATCAAGTGAAAGTGATTCTCGTGAAGTAGGAGTGTCTAACAAGTGAAGTAAGAGCGGTCGCAAGTGAAGTATAAGTGTCGAATAAGTATAAGCGCATAGTGAAGTGGAGATGACAATAGGTGAAGTAAGAACGTATCAAGTATAAGTGAAGTAAAGTCGATCTCAAGTATAAGTGAAATAGAATCGTATCACTAAGTAAGAGGGTAAATAAGTATAAGCGTTATCAGGCATAAGTGACTTCAGGTATAAGCGAAAGCATTACAGAGTAGGAGTATAAAACAGGTATAAGCGAAGCAGCGGTATCTAACAATTAAAAGTATTCATGAAAACCCTTGAAGACTTTATTACTCCAGAAAATCGCATTTGTATTCTTTGATAAGATAAGTGTGAAAACCTTTAGAAATCTTTGAGAATCTTTTATAAATCAGTTGAAAATGAATCTTTGATAAGCTATGAAAGTAAGAACTTGAACAATTTAAAAACCCTTTTTGAAAGCCATTTATAGTGCCCTACTCGGTAAAACAGTGTACAGTGATAAAATCTTGTGCATGCGGGTTATCAATCACATGTGATTGATATGATAACTGGCATGTTTAACTTGTAATCCCCCCCTATGAAAACATTTAAAAGCATTAAAAAGGTTCATTCAGGGGTATGAACTCACCTGGTATAAGTAGGTCCGACGGAAGTGTCGTTTGGGCGTTCGGGGTCACGCAAGGACTTGAACACACACAAGGACCTATTTTAACATATGATAACATATGTTCACATACAATTAGCATATAATACACTAATTAAACAATTATACACACTCAAAGGAGTGGAAAACACTTTTGGTTGAGTGTTTGGGGTCCCGGGTAGCGTTAAAGGGTGCTAAGGGTCTCCTATCAGCTGTGGAACTTTGCTATGCTCAAGTATCAAGGGTGTAAAGGGGTTTAAAGCATCAATATGGACCAAACAAGGAGTTTACGGCCCAACCTAAGGGAGTTTACGGCCGTAAACTCCCAAGGTCAATTTCTTGGGGTTTTGATGCTTCTAGCTCGTTCCTTGATTTATTCTAAGCACTTTTCATCAAAGGCATGATTGGATTTGAGGCTTATAAAGGTATTTTATAGGAGTTTACGGCCTAAGAACTCTCCCAAGGGAGTTTACGGCCGTAAACTCTCAATCTTTGAGTTTAGTGAAGTTTCAAGCCTCTAATGCCTTTCTAGTGATTTCTAATGAAGTGTGATGCTATTTTGGAGGATTAAAACTAACATTTGAGGGGGTTTTGGGGAGTTTACGGCCTAGATAATGTTTGGGCCGTAAACTCCAAGAAATGTCTCATTTTTCTTGTGTTTAAGCCTTTAATTCCATTCTAGCATTTTATGGTAAATGTCTAAGGCCATTAGGGGAGGGGGGGGGCAAAAATCACACTTTTGGGCATGATTTAGGGAGTTTACGGCCTTGACTATTCATGGGCCGTAAACTCCTTTCCTTAATTCATTTTGGAGTGTTCTAGTGTCCTAAACTCAAAGGAATAAGTCCCTAAAATATGTAATAAGCCCTAGGATGAGTTTGGTGCACATTTGGGACCCTAACTTGTGGAGTTTACGGCCTAAGCATGTTCTTGGGCCGTAAACTCTTCTTTGAGTCCTAAATCCATGCATTTTAGTGTTTAAACACCCCTAGGCTATATCCCCTAATAGTTTCTAAGCTCATGGTCAAGTTTAAAGGCATTTTTGACACCTTTTTAGGGGTTTACGGCCCTAGAATGTTCCTGGGCCGTAAACTCCTTATCTCATGTCTTCTTGGATGATTTTTGGGCTATAAAGATAAATCAATACGCTTAGAATAAGTTAGGGTAAGCGGACTTACAATTTGGAAGCGTTTGGTTGCGAATTCGGGGCAAAAACGGGTCTAGAGAGAGAGTATAGAGAGAGAGTGTAAAAAGTCTCCCATTTGACTCCACTCACCCTTATATAGGTTTCACAGTCGGGGCTCAGTGGAATTTTACCCGATACTGCCGTTAAACGAGGCTTTTGGTCGCACCCGATTTAATGGTCGTAATAATAAAACTTGACATTTCCTCAATAAATGGAAATGTGTGTCTTGAGTTTTTATTCCCTTTTATCACGACTTAACGGCATGTTAAAGGTAACCAAATGGAATGTTTATTAAATTGATGCCCTCTAATTAACGGAACTTTTATACAGTGGAATATTCCGTTAATGGTAACGGGGGAAATGTAACGGGACAACTTGGGTTGTCATATCATCCCCCCGTTAGAGGGAATTTCATCCCGAAATTCAAGTCTAGACAATGAAGTAGGCATGAATGGCCAAGTAGAGATGAGGGAGTACTTCCTATACGGTTGCCCTTGCATTCCCAAGTGATCTCTAGTCTGTGTTTGTCCTTCCCACAGATCTTCACATACGGGATGCGCATTCCGTCTAGTGTAGCTAGCGGGTTCCGACTGGTGTATCTATGAAGTCAGGGTTCTCGATGGATTCTATCAAGATGAGTGAGGCACGAAGAGTGTTGTCGGATAATCGCATATCAAGTCTAAGAAGTGGATCGGTCGAATGTGAATCTTGTGGTATATCCGAAAGTAGTAGTGGTCTGAAGAGGATTGGACCAAATTTCCATGAGGATTCCCGGATGGTCCTACGCTCTAGGAAGGGTAGAGCCTTTCAGTACTTAGAACATAGTGTACTTCTATGGCAAGATCATCACTGGCGTGATCGCCATTCCGAAGTTCCTAACGTTCTCTCTCGTACTGGTAGTGTAGTCCTTCGGGTTGGTTCTTAGGAATCTCGAGTGGTCTTCAGTTTCATGCTTTCATTCCACTGGATGATAGAGGCTTCCTAGATCGTCAAGTGGGTTGGCCAACTATAGTCATCGGTTTGCTATAGAGTGTCTATCTCCAGCTTGTGCAAAATGGATCTGCACTAACGACGCTTGAGATACGGAAACCCTGAGAATCGGGGAGATAGGGTTTCACCAGACGAGTGTTGGACTATCTCGCGAGGTAGTTCTACTATCTCTGCTTGAGATAGTATTCGGAGAACACCTATTAGTCCAAGGAATCTCTAAGACTGTGGTTTATTCTAGCGTGGAAAGTGCGTGCTCCTGCATAATCCCTCGACTAACACCAAGGCTGGTGTCGAGTCTATAATCTTTTCGGGATCCGGGTCATGAGATTTAACGCAACTACCTTCGCACTTGACCAAGTATTCTTGGCTGCGAAGGTTACCCCGTGGTTCTCGGTATCCTAGTCTTTACCTTGGAAAATATAATTCATCGTCTACAGGGCGACGACGATTTCCTCCTTGTGATCAGAGGGTGGAGGATGATAAGCACTACTTGCCTATAACTGGGTGGGCAAGGTGCCTGAGTAGTCAGAGCATCAATTGCAACTACTCTCCCGAAGGTTCTAAGTTTTCTCGGTCTAAGGCAAATCTAGTGGGCATAGGGTCTCTTCACTCGGAACTTTACTAGCTCAATCCGCAGTAGTTCTCTTGATTTCTGCTCCTATGTTATCGAATGGGGTGAAAGTGTTTTGCGAAGGGGTTCATGGTAGAACTCATACGTGGCTTAACTGCCCATACTTGATGGATGCCAGCAGTACACCTGGTCATAGTGGCCAGCCTCATGAGTTCTATTCTCTGGGTTCACGAACCTTATGTGTGAGGTGAGGAGGGTCACCCAGGGAACTCAACGGAGTATGCCTCGGATGGTTGTCGTTTTCTGAGGTATTTGCAGTGCCTTTCACTTTGGTGTTCATTTGACTACGAGGGGTCGATCGACGGCGTGGGGTACCCTCACTTGAGTACTTCGGAAGGTTTGAGATAAGAGGGACGGTTGACGAATTGCATTAGATGTGATTATTTGTGTTAGGTTCGGGTTCGGAGGAACCTTTATTTGCCGATAAGGCCATGGAGAAAGCTCACAGCACTAAGAATGTACACATGGTTGCACGAAGTCAAACCGTGCTCAATAGAGTCGTCGAAGTTGGCTCACTTCGACATGATATAAAGTGAAGATCGATAGAGTCATGTGCCGAACAGGCACACAAGTTCTAGGCGTCTCGGGTTTCGTCCCATATATCGCTATCGCGGATACTTGGACCGATAGAGTCGACGCGGAACTATAGAGAGTTCTAAGTGTTTCCGAATAGAGTATCTTTTCTTGAATGGAGTCTCACGAGGCATTTCTATAATCGCCTCACATATACTAGTCATGTATATTTAAGGTGGGGAGGACTGTTGACTGAGCGACCCCGCCCTAAATCCACAACCAAACGAGGAACAGGAAATGAGGCGGCATTCGCTCACTCTAGGTCTATCCATCCTAAATATACATGGTCGTAACGTATATGTTTAGCCATTGTAGTTTTACCTAATGAATTTTTAAATTTTATAACAGTGCTGTGACTTTCACCTTACTAGAAAGAATTTATACTTGAATTAGCCTTTTATTGTTTTCTTAGCTTAGTTATCCGGGATCGAGAGACGTACCAAAAATCCAACGAGTTTCTTTGCTGCTTCTTCCTAAGCAGTAGTGTCAGGCTCCTTCTGTGTCTTTGGCTTTCTCTTCAGTTGGGCAGTCCCTCTTAGAGTGTCCCATTCTACCACATAGGTGGCAAACCATACGGGTCGCCACATTGGTGGTTGGTGTAATGAACTCAACCGGGGTTCTGCAGACACGAGCAGTATGCCCCAGCATGTGGCACCTAGCACAATAAAGTTCCCGGCAGGTACCATGATGATGGTAGCTGCACTTGCTGCAGTGGGGAAGGTCTCCTAGGTATGGTCTTCTTGAGGTCGGGAGGGAAGGATTTACAGGGGTATCGACTGCCTCAGCTCGTTGCCCTTCGGAAGGTCCTGGAGCCGAGGTACTTCCCTCCTCTATCTTGAATTTTCTCTTTAGCGGGTTAAGTGGAGGTTCTTGGGTAGCTGAGTGGGGAAGAGTGGGTTGCTGCCGTCCATTGCCAGAATTAGAAATCCTGATAGGGCCCTTGCTAACATTGGCATTGTTAGCATTCAGGTGAGCCATGACAGCTGCTACGGCTGCTGAGACTGCAGCTTGGAACGTAGCTTCATCAAATAAGAGGGCAGGTTTCTTGCTTGCGGATTGGTTACGCTTCTTCGGTGGCATGGTTTTTCCTACATGGAGAGGAATACAAGGTAATGAGAGATGATGGTTAACCCTGGACATTTCTGTCCTGAACGCATTAGGCATAAATTTTTCCCGTGCCTCGGGTACTAGTTGTTTGAACGTTGACCTACATCCCTATGATGTAGTCCTGGAAATCAAGGTAAGAGTCTAAGTATCGGAAAAAGGCCATAAGATGCCAGTCGTTCCTACTAAGTTACTTTTATACATGGAAAGGTTTCACTCTCCGGCCTGGAGAGAATTGAGAACGGTTCGGAACGAAATCGTGGAAAGGGAAACTCACAAGGGCAGATGGCTAAAATTTTCTCAATAGAGATGTGGGGATCCGCCCTAATCGCGTATCTGGCAACGGGAAACGACGATTTACCTAACACATAGCGTGAGTAGTGTAACCACTAACTCACTAAACTGCATCATTTTTAAGGGTGAATTATCGTGGCGAATACGAGGAAAAGACAATTCCCGGGTTCTATGTACTAGCTCCCTCGGTCTGCCTCGTATCTTTGGCTGGAATCGGCGTTGGCTTCCTTCGGGTAGTTTCCTAGGGTTCTCTTCTTGTATGGACATATCGAATTTCTACTCCGCCTTCCTTCTGATTCCAACTATGGGTGTCATCACTTCATGATGGATGACTAGGAATCTACGAAGTTTAGGCGAATCTCTCACCACTGGCCCTAAGAGAATATGGGCACTTGGTGTATTCAATAGTCCCGACCCGGTTCATTCACTTCCGAACAGGAAATCTTCTCAATGAATCTCCTCGAGGTCGAAATCAACTCTTCTGTCAAGCACTGAAGTGGATAGGGTTTTTCTACAGGGTTCGCGCGAGAATGGAAATGTCTAAAGAATCCTAAGGGATTATTAACATTTCACTGTATAATCCATATCGAGTCCTGCTACGATTACACAGGGTATACAAATCCTATATAGCTTAGATCCGATAGGCCTTCGAATATGTGATACTACTCTAGGACCACATCCCGACGAGGAAAAGGAAACAGAGCGAAACCGCACCTTCTTAGCCTATGGGGTCTTTATTATATAAGATCTTGGAAGTACACCCTCTGTAGTTGTAGGTATATTGATAAGGGTCTTTTTAATTATTCACGCGAGGTTGTTTATAGATTCTAAAATACCCCCATGGTATTTTAATTCTTGATTGAGTCTTATCTTCTGATTATGATTGTGGGATTAGTGTGGATCTTTTAGCGTTCTAAAATACTCCTATAGTATTTTAACTTTATGTTTGGCTCTAGAATTCCTATTTGGGTAAGTTTCAGATCTGCTGCCCACCACTATCACTCCCGAGCACACGTTCATCGCATCTCGGATAAATGTAGTTGATCAGGTTACATTTATCCCAGCTTACGATTACATAACTGCCCAGGTTTGACTGTAGTGCTCAACATCCGAAGACTTTTATTATGGTCCTTCTTGTGATACTTTTGTTCGAGTGCTTAGATTCTAGATGTTATTATACTTTGGTAAAATATGGTTATATTTTAAAGTATAATTCTTGGTCAGAGTGTTTTATCCCATTGCATTTATAGGCTGTATATCTTTTATGAATTGATATACTTAGCTCACTATAAACAATGCTCTGATACCAATCTGTCACACCCCAAAACCGGAACGGCGGAAACGTTCTGGGGTGGGTGACGTCATGTCAAGTATCACAACACATGCATATAGTAATCAAAGTACAACAAGACATTGCATTAATAGTAATAATTTTACATGGTTACATTACATAGTATCAAAGTAATACAAACATAATATATAAAGTGCAGC